>NC_139893.1:24411814-25024314 GCF_905171665.1 Trachurus trachurus | reverse complement strand
GAAAGAAAGACCTCTCACATGAAAACTCACTTCTTTAGCAAAAACAAGTCAGAGATGTCTCTAATCTTTCAGTACTACAGGTGTGTTCTCTAGAGCTCTGATAACAACAGGTAGCCAATCAGAAGAGAGGAGGCTCTGATACTCTCCTCTGATGTCTGACTGAGTATGAAAATGTCAGATTTCAGGTAAACACACAGATAAAACAAAGGTTTGGATGGTGGGTCCAGGTGGGCGGGGCCTGGACCAAGGCTGAGATCAGCGACTGCTTTGTTGTGACATTACAAAGTGTGTGAATGTGTGTGTGAATGGGTGAATGCGATGTACTGTAAAGCGCTTTGGGTATCGTTCAGGTATAGTAAAGCGCTATATAAATACAGACCATTTACCATTTACAAAGGCCCTGATGGCTGGTTTGGAGGCTCAGTTTCAGAATACAGCAGAGTACAGTCTGTGAGCATTTCTGCATTGACTGATGCTTTGCTACTTCCACAGCAGTAATAACCTAAAGCTGCTTTGTTATCAAAATGGACATGAACATATGCCTTTATACCATGTAGTACCAGTACCAGTGGCCAACAAGGACTCAAGTGTATGATGCTGTAAGGGCAACTCTCAAGCTGAGAGAATGATGTTGTTATTTAAGTTTTTAGCTTTGAAAGAGATTTAATCAATTATGGCACCACAACACATGAATAGTTAAATTGATTGGTATTCCCTTGTAGTGCTGTCAGCCTGGTATTCCATTTCATCCACGGCCTCTCTTTCTCTTACTGACTCTCTCTTTTAGACTGGTGTAGGCGTCTCATCTGCATCCCACTTTCTGCTTTGAATGGCTCTCCTCCACTCTGTATTCATCTCACTCTTTGGTGCTCTGTTTACTTGGTTTGTGTGCGAGTGGAGTGTCTATGTGTGTGTGCCTGTGCTAAAAGTGCAGACACACTCATTACATCTTCCTTATCTGCAGAACCATGGGCAGGTGCTATCACTGTCATGTGTTCATTTGTTTGCTGTTTCACAAGAGACCCTGGAATTGGAATCAAATGTGCACTTATCATGGATGTGGATGTGTGCAGTTGTGTGTCTATGTGTGTCTGTGTATACCATCTTCTATCTCTGTTTACCAGACCAAGAGAACTGATGATACAGATTACAGCCAGGTGACATATGATTTTATATTTTATATTAGTGTTTTTTTTTCTTTCTTGAAATCGACCGTGTTCATTACAACTGCAACTGCATGACACGTGCTAAGATCTGCATTTAGTGGTTTGTGCACATCTTTGGAACGAAACGACACAAATTGAAGCAAAGACGAGACTTTCCTCACGGCAGTGTTTTGTACAAGCTCATGATTTCTGAACTGCACATGTACAGTATGTCGCTCCTGTTTGCCTTTGAGAGAGTGTGTGTTGTTGCGCAAGAGAGATGGAGAGATGGAAGACTGCCATAGAGGGGGTGTCTGCCACTGAAGGGGTGTTAGTTACAACGGCTGGTTCCCAGGCACTGGGTGCCATGTGAGGGAGAGCAACAGAGAGAGAGAGAGAGAGAGAGAGAGAGACATAAAAATAGACAGGGAGGGAAAGGAGATGGGGGAAATTCCAATTTACAGTTGTAGAGGTGCAAGAGGAAGAAGATACGGCTGAAATAAGACATGTCACATACATTGTGTGAATATACTCATATACTCACACACCGATATTCAATAGAGGCTGCAGCAGAGGTTTATGCACAGTACAGTAAAGCCCAGCAGTGAGTTTGTCAGGCCACCCTATAGCCAGAGTTGCATGCGCAGAGAAAACGTACAAAAGCTTGCACATGATTAATATGCATCAGGAGCTAATATCCTCTGTTATTTCATAAGGACCACATGTAGCCTTTAGTGTTGAGGAAATCCACATTCCGTGGTTGAATGCAACTCAGCCACATCCATGCCGCTTTACAGTACACTGCTTAGTTTAATACATGTTTGTCTTGCAAAGTTGACCCGATTTCCACTGCACTCTGCACAAACAGCACAGTGTTGACATACTCTGTTGGCACAGAAATGTGATATCCTTTACCACAGTGAAACACAAATGCCTTTAATATTGAAGACACACACAACATAAATCCTAAATGCCTTCTGCTAGAGTGAATTTTTGACATTCTCGGGATCAGCCAACAGAGTCTTGCAACAATGCCAAACAAAAGTTAAGGACAGTATTTTTAACCACTTGTAACACTTTTGTGTTGCAAAACTGTAACCCTTTTAACCGTGAAATTGTGACACGCAAAAGAAGCAGATGACAAGGAGGAAGGGATCCATAAATTCCTTGGGGGAATTGGTAGGCTACATCATTAAAACAGACTATCACAGTGCCTTGCTTTTGTGTATTTGTTATTTCAAGATAGTGATGTACATTGTCAAGTTCACAGGGAATCTGGCTCAACAGATCTAAATCCACATCCTAATTACTGGTCTTTTTTTCAAATCTGGATAAGGACTGGATAACGCACCAGCAGAAAAAATTCTCTTGTGGTTTATCAATAAAAAAAAGAAAAAAAAGAATAGTTATTAGAATGTTTTTCTCAAAAGCGAAGATAAAACTAAGCAAGCAAAAGTGTCAGACCTTTGATCATTTGCTACTACAGTACAGTGTACATTCTATCCAGATCTATCAGGGGAACCATACATTATTTTTCTCGCATATAAAAGATAAAGCTCAGCAAGCCAAGCCTGGTAGAGGAGCAGTTTTTTATTGTATGCTGATCCTTTGAAAATGAACAGAGCTCAAACACCACATAGGATTAAGGAGGGTCATGCTGCAGTGCCACCTGCCACAAATGTTGATCAGCAGATCATCATTTACCGTAAACACCTATTCACTTCACATAGTTACATATTCAATTAACATATCCCATATAACAAACTCATGATGCTAGCTGCTACAGGACTAGGACAGAGTATTATATTTTCCCAGTGCTCATTCAGTCCATGAGTTTGATCATTTGAATTTCAAGGAATATTAACACATGTTATTTAATCATAATTTTTCATTATTAATCACAAGATAATAACTCTAAAGGACATTTATACCACACCAAACTTAAATACCTTAAATTTGTACCACCAAATATGCTGTCATGGGCATGTCCAATAATATACTAAACAGCAGCATCAGTATAAGATGGCTCCTCTAAACAGGCCTTTAGCTATTATTTTCAACTAATTACAAAGTAAAAATACTTAATTGAACTGTCAAATGGGGAATACTGAGGAGGCGTAAAAAAAAGTGTCTTAGCTGCCCACACACAGTGCTTTTAGAAAGTACTGAGACCCTTTCACTTTTGTAACGTGTTGTTATGTTGCAGCCTCATGCCTTCAATTTCTGTCTTCATTAATCTACACTAAGTAATTAGTGACAAAGCAGACTGAGACCCTTTACTCAGTACTTAGTTTAAGCAGGTCTGGAAGACTTGTGGGGTATAACAGGACAATTTTTGCACCCCTGGATTTGCAGATCTTATGCCATGGACAGCCTTGAAACGTGTACCTATGGCCCATTTAGCTTTCCTTGTCACTACTGCAGAAAAACACCCAAAGAGCATGGTACTTTGATGATATTGGGCAGATGATGATTGGTTCCTGGTTTCCTCCAAACAGAATGCTTACAATAGAGTCTGTAGGTTTGTATGTTGCAATTTATAACACAACATTCAGTTGTCAACTGCTGTTCACATGAAACCCTTTTCCACCTCAGCCTTCAGCGTTTGAATATTTGCTACCACCAAGATCTGCACCTACAGCAGCTCCACCCGGGCCAGCACCCGAGGCTTCCATGCTCACCACGGCAGCCCTCTTTCTTGTCGCGGCAAAGCCCTCAAGCTCCCTTGCTGGCGATGGCCAGGTATGGACCAGACACTCCAGCACTTCACTCAGGCTGTATTTCCTTTTCGTCACTGGTAAGTGTGTATCCAATTCTTCCAGCTTGACGGTGTCGAGTCGCTCTCTCTGTGGTAGCTTTTAAACAAGCCCACATGCACACCCAACTTCACGTCGTGTGGGGGCTCTGCAGACACAGTCACCCCCACACAAGCAGAAGCCCATAGGTGATGATTAAGAAGGATTTCTTTAAATCTATGTTTAGTTATTTAGGAAAATACTACAGACTCTTTTAGAATGGATGCCAAAAAGAAATTCTGTCGTGGTTTTATAATCATGCTTCTCACAGAAAGTCCCTTGGGTGCTTTTTTGCACTTCAAGTTACATGTGCCCTTCACTGAGAAGAGGCTTCCATCTGGTCACTCTGCAGCCCTAAACTGCTCTGGGCTTTTAGGCAGAGTGGATAGACCTTTGGAAGTTCCTCCCATCTCCATTCAAGCTGACAGTCGGTATTTGAAAAGGAAAAAAAAAACTCCTCAACTATGGTTGAATGAACCTTGACCTCAGTGTTTCAAAAGCAACTGTTGACTGACAATCTGGAGCAGGTGTTTGTTAGATTGCATACTGGGAATCAGGTGAGGACTTCATGTGACTTCAGTCAAAGCCTCAAGCCTTCTCATAATGATAATTCTTACTAATGTAGGCTCTCTCTCTCTCTCTCTCTCACCTACCCACTAGTTGATGTGCTGTTCCTGTCTGTCTCTCTTTTCTTTCCTCTCTCAACGGGCCGGGTTGGCCCCAAATCGATCTGGTGGTTCGGGCTGGGTTTGGGCTGGAAATATTGCGATTAGCGAAGTACTCACAGGCTTTGGGCTTGTGTGCTTCAGCAGCTGTCCAACTAACACAAGGATAAGCATTGCACACCAATCAGAGGGTAATTTGAAGTGTTGGGATCTCATACCCACATGTTCTCAAACAAAGGGCCATAAAACCAGCGGGGGACAAGGAATGCGCCCGTTAAATCACATCTAGGTGTGATTCCACCCAGACGTTCAAACTCTGGCCTCCCATTGGTCAGTACCTGGGGGAAACCCCAGGGATCCCCGTGACGTCACCGAAGGTTTAAATGCTGCGGCGACGCGCAGCCCCAGGCTTTTTTCCCGTGTAACAAAGTACTGCAAGGAGCTCCAGCTTCGCGCAACTAGTTACTATTAAGGGGGCACACTAAACGTTTGAACTCAAGACCTAGGCCGCCGTTAGCTTGCTGGACGAGCAAACTGCCCCAAGTTTCTTCTGAACCACCTGGATCCTGGGGAAGACCTCCGAGCAATCGCCGCTCCCTCTTCCCCACATCTGCCGCAGTCGTGAAAGCCGCCTTTCTTCACGAGACGACGTCGGACTCCGCCGTCACCAGAGTTAACTCCACCGGTCCTCCTCTCTGCCACCCTTCCAGAGGACGACCAGTTTATTCCGCTGTAGGACGCTACAGCCGCCCCGCACGCCATCAGGTCGACGGATATGTCCTCTGCCTGTTTAAAACATCATGTTTCATGCCGAGAAATCAGCAGTTTGTTGTAAACCTATTGTAAAATAAAATTGGGAAGAATCCGTAACCAGAAAGACTACAAGTCGCGTAGGTGACGTCACACACCAAATGCCGCCCTTTCCCGTGTCAGTTGGTGACGTATTTTTTGTGGGACGCAGATCTGTAGTCCGTAGAGCGTCGTCACACAAAATACATTCTTCTGTTGCCGTTTTACGATAAACTGCTGATTTCTCGGCATGAAACGTGATGTTTTAAACAGGTAGAGGACATATTTTTTGTCATGGCACAATTCAAACGGATCACGAAATCATACACCGCGGAACCGGGGGGGCCAGGGGGGCCATGGCCCGGGTAACTTTTGTGCTCTGATTATTTTTTGAATAGCCTAAAAGCTGTAGTAAAAAGTTGTATCTGTGTTTTTAAGAGCCAAGTCACCACCACCACACACCTTCACTGCTGCCGATAAAAAAAAACTGTCACAGAGTGCTGCATTTTGATTTGAATTCGTGAGTCTATCAAGTGCATTGTTTATCAATACGTCATGCGTGAGTGTTCTCGGTGCTTTCTTTTTTGTCTCGGCGCTCAGAGCGCTCAGAGTTTAAATATGTTCAACTTTTGGAACAGCGCCGCACTTAGCGGCTCGGACGTGAGGCGGCTCGTTTCGGCAGCGTTCAGAGAGAGAGAGAGAGAGAGAGAGAGAGAGAGACCTCTCCGTAGACACGGCCGTTGGTCACGGGTACTCAGAGCAGTAGGGTCGCTATGATAAAAATGCGTAGTACCAGGCACACGTCTCCCTGATGGTGAGTCACCCCCCCTCCTCTCTCCAGTGGATCTGTGTCCGCTCTGTTCCCACTCCGGTGCGTTTGATGTATAACAACACTCTGCAGTGACACGGTGGAAATTCTCTGATTGTTCGTAACGGAGTCAGAACGGAGCGGAGACCGCCGTGGATATTCATTTGAGCGCGTGCCTGCGCGCTGCGCGCATGTTGACCTTTCTCTCTTCCTCTCACATTGCGGATTATTGTGTGCGTGTGTGTGTGCATATGTAGGCTACAGAGGCACATGTGCATAAATACTGTAATACTGTCCAGTCTAAATAAACAGGACATTTACATTTAGGCTATGCAGTGTCATTTTGAATTATATTTTACACAGGGGTGCCTTGAGATTTTATGCACTTTTGAAAGGTGCCCTGACTGAAAAAAGTTTGAGAAATGCTGTATTAGACTATATATTTTCCATCTTTGCTGAGCATAAAGTTTGTTCTAAATTAAATAAAACCCTGTCCCATATAGACGCGTGTCTCTCTAGACGGGTCCGCTCGGCACACACACACACACCTTCCAAAAAAAAAAAAAGAACTATTGGCAGAAGTCCGGGCCATGAGAACCGTCAGCTTAGGCTACCTCTGGTATGGATAATCAGCGTGATGATCCAACGGATTTGATCTGTCCCGGAAAATCCGTTGTTGTGATAGACTCATGTGTTTTCATAATCTTTCATAAACTGGATACAATCACCGCAACTCTGTCCGGAGCATCGCTACTTTTAATTCCGTATCCTTGGTAACAGTAACCCCCGGTACAAGGATTTCAAAATAAGGGCACCCCCCCCACCACCAAACACACACACACACACACACACGCCCACATACACATACACACACCCACACCCACACACACACACACACCTAGCCTACACACACGCATAGCCAGTAGGCTACACATACACCTACCATATGCGCATCCTAAGCCATTGAGAGCGTATGTCTGCTGGATTGTTTATTCCTCTGAATTCCTGTAACTTGAGAGTGTACTATCTATGATTTTCTTTTAATAAATGTCCTTGAACTAAAGTAGTTGTTCTGTGGTTGTTTGTGTGCATTCTATTGTGACGCTAAAGCTGGTTATCAGGGTTTGTGCTCGACTTTACGCCTTCGTATTTAATTGATTATTCTACTCCATAAGAGATTTCTATAATCGAGACTAATTGTTTGGTCATTGATCCCTGATTTCAGGGTGGTGCCCCGCAGTTATTATTAATTAATTCACTTTAAGTAATAACATAACTATTCTTTCTTCTAGTAATTATTAGTCAATATCGTTAATCCTAATGTTATTAGTTTCTCTATTAAACTTAATAATTAATACTTAGTTAACCTGCTTATTGATTATTAATGTGTAACCCCGATAAAAATACTGTGGGTTTACTAAAAGTAATTGTTATGATTTAATGTCAAAACAGTTGATTTTGTGTTGAATTCATGAGAAAAAATATAATTGTAGTTGCTTCATGGGACCACAAGAGGGCGCTTTAAGTATGGTCAATGGGAAAAGTGTAGTCATGCGTGCGTTGCATGCTGGGAACAAGACGAGCCAGAATTGATCTGATATGGATGCTGTTGTGAGAAATCGCTAAGCGAAGTTGCCGCTGTTTTTGTGCAAAAGTATTTTTATTTTTACAGTTACGACTCTGTATCATTATTTTTGAGTTTTCCAAGAGTGCCCGCACGACTGTAACCCGGAGGAGACGCTTTGTTTCGTGTTTATAACCGAGGACTCCGATTGGTTTTTTTATATGCCGAATGGCTGAATCTACATCGAGTGTCGAGTGACCAGGGGTTTCTGTCTGAGAGAGGCGGGAACAGAGAGGAGGCAGATTCCTCCATCTTCATCGTCGTCGTGGAGAATCGTCACCTGGAGGAAATATCCAACCAGCGCGCAGTAACATACATACACAAACACATACTACCCGGGTAGACCACATATACACTGAATAGACTTTGACTTTGACAAATATGGATTCCAACTAGACTTTTGACTGGACGCATTGAACTTGAGCAGCTGAGAGCTGAGGGGACAATTTCTTTTGTTTTTGTTTATTATTTTTGTTGTTATTTTTCATACCTTTGGGGATTTTCATCTCAACATGTTTCAACTTGAATTTTCATGCTGTGAGAATAAACATGCTTGTGGTTACTACTAATCTTCCCTCGCTCCTTGAGACGAATTAGAAAGAAGTTTATCTTTAGTGGTCTAAGCAAATCACAGAGCGTTACATCCTATTTTGTGGCGAGCTAGCCAGGAGCGAGGGTTATATAGGTTAACTGTACAACATAAACTGTTTTTTTGAACATAAGAAATTGCCATTTAATTTATCTGATTATCCCCATTATTAATTTTCCCTTTTTTTGTCCCCTCTCTGACTTAAACTGAGGATAATGGCAGACAGTAGTGACAAGCTGTCCGTGTGTGTGTCTGGTGTTACCGGTAGTGATGCCGATCAGGACATCATTGATTCCCTCAAGAAATATGGCCCGGTAGCTGGAATAAGGAGAGTGCAAACCACAGGAGGATCAGATGGAGAAACAGTCATCGTCGAGTTCCAGTCAGGAACTACAAGAGCAAATGTTGAGCCTCTTCTCCCTATGGAAGTAGTGAATGTGACCAACCCAAGTGTCAAGTGGCAAGTAGACCATGTTCCAACACTCACCTCGTCTGCTGACCAGTCCACAGCTGTTTTATCTGCGTCATCCACTGACTCCAGCAACAGCAGTGACTCTGATAAAGGTGCTCACTCAGACAGCAGCACCACACCTCTCGTGCACAGAAGCAAGAAAAAATCTGGACATGGTAAGCCCCTCACACCATTCACACCTACCATGACACACAATCCAAGTGCTTCAAGTACAGTTAAAAAGAGACACCATGTACATACAAATCCCCTGAGCCCCACCTTGAGTAATGAAGTGACAAACCCACCTGAAGTCCAACGTGTTGTTGTGGAACATGTGATCAAAAGTCAACCAAACAACTCCAAGTGGATGAGGACGTTCTCTGGTAAAATACCCAAGCCCCCAGGTGAGGCAGATTATGAGACATGGTCGTTACATGCAGAGTTGATGTTTAATGATGACAGTCTTTCAGTCGATGTACAGCGGAGGAAGATATTAGAGAGCCTGCTTCCCCCAGCTTCAGATGTGGTGAGGCAGCTTGGTACCTCTGCACATCCCAGACATTATGTGCAACTGCTCGACTCTGCATATGGACTTGTTGAGGATGGAGAGGAGGTGTTTGCCAGGTTCCTGAACACTAACCAGAATCCAGGGGAGAAGGCATCTGATTATCTACAGCGGCTGCAGAGTCTCTTGTGCACCGCTGTGAAGAGAGGTGGCGCAAAGCAGGTAAATGCAGACAGACACCTACTGAAGCAGTTCAAGCGTGGTTGCTGGGACCACAGCCTGGTCTTACAGCTGGAGCTCAAGAATGAAACACCTCCCAACTTTGCAGAGCTGTTGCTACAGGTACGTACTGAAGAGGACAGGAGAGCATCAAAACATGACAGGATGCAACGTCACTTTGGCTCCTCCAAGACCAAGCCTTCAGTAAACATACACTCTGTGCCTGACATCTCTCTCTGTGATCCCAACACTAGCTTACTGCAGTCATACATCTCTGAAACTGAAAGTCTGAGAAAACAAGTGGCTCAGCTACAGATGCAGCTAAGCAGCAAGAAATACAAGAAAGAGAAAAAACTGGAATTTAAAGGTACAGTACAAACAAATAACTCACCTGCACCAGTGGCTGAAGCACAGGCTCATCATGTGATGCCGCAGAACACACCCACTTCAAGACCTCAACCTAAGGCCTGGTTCTGTTATAAGTGTGGAGAGGACGGCCACATCGCCAGGAACTGTGACAAGCCCATGAACAAAGCCCTCGTAGACCAAAAATACACAGAACTGAGACACAAGCAGGACGAGTGGAAGGCAAGACAGCCGTTAAACTGGAACGGGTTCCAGTAACGGGACCTACTGGAACAGAGGACACAGAGGAGAGTCCCCTATCAAAATGGAGATGTGAAACCAAATGTCAACAAGCCACGGCAGCCACGCGTCGGCTCACAAGAAGATTGGTTGGTTCGAGGCATGTAGCCGGAGTCACAGTTGGCGGAGTTCAGCAAAACTGTCTCATGGACGGAGGCTCACAGGTCACGACCATCACCAAATCCTTTCATGAAACCCACTTACCTTCTCATTCCATCATTCCCATAGAGGACCTCTTGCACATAGAGGGAGCTGCAGGCCAACACGTCCCTTACCTTGGCTGCATTGAAGTTGACATAGCTTTCCCAGAACATTTCACAGGAGAGCCTAAGGTGGTCACGACGCTGGCTCTAGTTGTCCCCGATCCCAGAACCAGTGTTGAAGTTCCAGTTCTCATCGGCACAAACACTCTCGACATCCTGTACAAAGGTTTCAACGGGGGAACGACAATTTCACCAGACTGTGAGTATGCTCCGCTCGTCAGACACCTGCAGAGCATTTACTTGTGCAAGACACAACAAGATGGGAGAGTGGGCAGAGTAAAATTACAGTCGAGGAGCACCATCGTCATTCCGGCTGGAAAGAAAATGGCAGTAAATGGCCGTGCCAGACATGTCCCCACTGTTCATGGTGCACCTCTCCTGGTGGAGCCTCCCACCAACGTCAGTCTGCCAGATGGCTTGATATCCTGCAGTTACATCATGGCAAGCCCACGTCAGACGTCCTTTAAAGTTCCCCTCCTCCTCAAGAACGAGTCTGCACACGACATCGTAGTTCCAGCCCATCGAACTTTGGCCGAACTCTCCATGCCACTGTCCATTTCTCCATTGACCTCCACCCACGATATTAAAGGGGAAGTACCCACCTCCAACCAGACCAACATTACAGCCCAGTGTTTCACAGCTGGTCAAGTGGATCCTGAAAACGTGATCAAGTTTGAGTTTGCTGATTCCCCTCTGTCGGAAGAGTGGAAAGACAGGATCACCAGGAAGTTGAATTCAATTCCTGAAGTCTTCGCAAGGGGAGATCTGGACTATGGACATACGACAGCTGTAAAGCACAAGATCCGCCTTTCTAACCCGACGCCCTTCAAACAGAGGGCAAGGCCCATCCATCCATCGGATTACGAGGCGGTTCGTCTCCATCTGAAAGAGCTGTATGATGCAAACATCATAAGAGAGTCAGAGAGTCCGTTTGCTTCGCCAATCGTCGTCGTGAAAAAGAAAAATGGACAAATTCGCCTATGTGTGGATTACAGAAAACTGAACAGCCAGACGATTAAAGATGCTTATGCTCTGCCACACATCGAAGAAGCGTTCGCATCTCTGACAGGAGCAAAGTGGTTTTCTGTTATGGACTTAAAGTCAGGCTATTATCAAGTGGAAATGGAGGAAGAGGATAAACATAAGACCGCCTTTGTCACACCGATCGGTTTTTGGGAGTTCAATAGGATGCCACAGGGAGTGACCAATGCCCCAAGCACCTTTCAGCGAGTTATGGAAAAGTACATGGGCTCGCTCAATCACAGAGAAGTGCTGGTATTCCTAGACGATCTCATTGTGTTCTCCAACAGCCTGGAAGAACATGAAGAGCGGCTTTCGAGGGTGCTGAACCGACTAAGAGATTTCGGTCTCAAATTGTCACCGGAGAAATGTCACTTCTTCAGGAAGTCTGTGAGATACTTAGGTCACATAGTATCAGAAAACGGTGTGGAGACCGACCCTGCTAAGATCACAGCACTTACCTCATGGCCCCGCCCGAACAACATCTCCGAGTTGAAGTCGTTCCTCGGATTCACAGGCTATTATCGAAGGTTTGTCAGAGACTACTCCAAGATTGCAAAGCCTCTAAATGATCTGACGGCTGGATACGTCCCTGCAAAGAGAAAGAAACATGAGAACACATCAAAAGGTCAAAGGTCATTCTCCAATGTCGACTTAAAGAAACCCTTCAACGACAAATGGACACCCTCATGTGAGGAGGCATTCAAAACCCTCATTGAGCGGTTGACAACAGCACCTGTACTGGGATTCGCCGACTCCAAGAAGCCATACATACTCCATACAGATGCTAGCTTGCATGGACTTGGAGCCGCGCTGTACCAGGAACAAGGTGGTCAAATGAAGGTTATTGCATATGCCAGTCGAGGGTTATCCAACTGTGAACGCAGATACCCCACTCACAAGCTTGAGTTCCTCAGCCTCAAGTGGGCGATCACGGATAAGTTTGCTGATTACCTCTATGGAGTGGAGTTCAGCGTGCTAACCGACAATAACCCCTTGACTTACGTCTTGACCTCTGCAAAGCTGGACGCCTGTGGTCATCGTTGGCTTGCTGACCTTTCCAACTTCAATTTCAGCATCAAATACAGGGCTGGCAAAAAGAACCAGGACGCAGATGGGCTATCAAGACGTCCGCATGCCCCTGCAGAAGTTGATGACAGTGCAGCAGTTGAGGATGAACGAGTGCGGCAGTTTATGTCAAGGTTTCTGAAGGAGGAAAATGAGGACACTTTCCCTAAGGAGGCTATCAAAGCCGTATGTGAGCGACATCAGCTGGACAAATTCACGGAAACTGAGGAAGGAAGTGGTCACTTACCTGTCATCGTGGAGTGTCTAGCCATGGATGAACGTGCTATCTGCCCTGAATATGCTCAAGCTGACCTGCTTCCTGGATCCACTACACTTCCCAGAATGTCTCAGCAGGATTGGGCTGTGGAGCAGAGAAATGATCCAACCATCAGCAGAGTAATGGACATCGTCAGAGCAGGTAAACGTCTCACTTACCGTCTCCGGCAGAAAGAGGAAAGAGAAGTACAGTTACTACTCAGAGTTCAAGACCGGCTGATACTGAGTGATGAAGTCCTGTATAGAAAGTGCAAGGGTGAGGATCAACCTACCTTCCAGCTCGTTCTTCCGAAGAAATACAGACAGATGGCGCTGATGAGTCTCCATGATGATGTCGGTCATTTGGGATATGAGAGGACAGTAGATCTGGTACGTGCACGGTTCTATTGGCCGAGGATGAGTTTAGAGGTCGAGGAGATGATCAGAAGATGTGAAAGGTGCCTTCGACGCAAAGCAAGGGCAGAGAGAACAGCTCCCCTCGTCAACATCAAGACCAGCCGGCCACTTGAGTTAGTGTGCATGGACTATCTCTCCTTGGAGCCAGACGGCCGTGGCACGAAGAACATACTTGTGATAACTGACCACTTCACAAAGTATGCAGTTGCAGTACCTACTCCTGACCAGAAGGAGAAGACGGTAGCCAAAGCGCTGTGGAATAACTTCCTTGTACACTATGGCATACCTGAGCGCTTACATAGCGATCAAGGTCGCAACTTTGAATCCGCCGTCATCAAGAACCTCTGTGACCTCCTGGGGATAAAGAAATCGAGGACGACGCCTTACCATCCGCGTGGTAATCCGGTAGAGCGTTTCAACCGGACCTTACTCGCGATGCTCGGAACCCTCGAAGAAGTGGATAAAGTGATGTGGCGTGACCATGTGCAGCCATTAGTCCACGCCTATAATTGCACAAAAAACGACACAACTGGATTCTCCCCATATCAACTAATGTATGGAAGACAACCAAACCTGCCAATTGATGTGGCTTTTGGATTGAATCCTGAAGGACAGAGGAAAGTCACTCACAGTGAGTATGTGAAAAAACTCAGGGAAACACTGGAGGAGAGTTACAGACTGGCTGTCGAGCACAGTGATAAGACGGCTCTACGCAACAAACAGAGGTACGACATGAAGGTCAGAGAATCCACTCTACAAGTTGGAGACCGTGTCCTTGTGAAAAATGTCGGGATACGAGGAAAACACAAGATTGCAGACAAGCGGAGTCAGACGCTCTACAAGGTGGTGAAACACATTGATGATTCCCCTGTGTATGTGGTGGCTCCACTCACCTCCGAAGGCCCTGAGAGGACTTTACACCGAGATCTGCTCCTACCTTGTGGGTTCCTTGCACCTTCAGAGTCCGCTGAAGTCGATGAAGTCAGTCAGAGTAATCGAAAGGAGAAAACTGCCAGAACCCCCCGGAGAAATCCAGTACCTGAAGTTGAGGAGGCAGAACATCTGCATGATAGCGATGAAGAGGTGGAAGTGCACTATTCATCAGGAAGTCAAGGTGAAGTTACCTACCCATCATTCACTGTTGTGCATGACATTCCCAGAACAAAGATCAAGCCTCCCTTGAACTTGGATGTGAACCTAGAAGGGTCAAGTCTTAACCCGACAGCTAGAGAATTCCATCCCCAACAAGTGGAAGAAGAGGAACACTCAAGCACATCGCAGGTTCCAAGTGTGGAAGCAGATGTGGATGTTAACTTGCCTGCCGACCCCTTACCTGTCGATGATGTAAACTTACCTTCAGACAACTTACCGGACGAGACAAACTTTCCTGTGGAGAGAAAAGACCTACCTATGGACAACTTATCGGATGAGACAAATTTACCCGTGGAGAGAAACAACTTACCTTTGGATACCTTACCGGATGAGACAAAGTTACCTGTGGAGGAAATAGACCTACCTGCTAACTTACCTGTGGATGAAGGTCTAGTAGTACCCGATGAACCACTCGCTGGAGAACCTGAAAAGGAAATTGACAACACAGAACTGGAAAATCAGAGAGCAACGAGAGAGGAAAGCAAAGGAGACAATGTCACAGAGGAGATTGGACTGACTGATACCAGTTCTGTTCAGGATGAAAGAGGACCAGAGATCAGATGGCCAACCAGAACTAGAAAAGAGCCTGACAGATTATCATACAGACATCTTGGAAACCCCTTGACTATGGTCATGCGCTCCATACTGCATAGTCTGGACCAAGTTTTCACAGATGCCCTTGATATGCCCATCCTACCAAGCCCTTCACCTTCCCCTTACACAAGCCCAGTTATTGATATTTAAGTGTGTTGACATGCAGAGACGCATGCCAATTAAGGGCGGGTGGATGTAACCCCGATAAAAATACTGTGGGTTTACTAAAAGTAATTGTTATGATTTAATGTCAAAACAGTTGATTTTGTGTTGAATTCATGAGAAAAAATATAATTGTAGTTGCTTCATGGGACCACAAGAGGGCGCTTTAAGTATGGTCAATGGGAAAAGTGTAGTCATGCGTGCGTTGCATGCTGGGAACAAGACGAGCCAGAATTGATCTGATATGGATGCTGTTGTGAGAAATCGCTAAGCGAAGTTGCCGCTGTTTTTGTGCAAAAGTATTTTTATTTTTACAGTTACGACTCTGTATCATTATTTTTGAGTTTTCCAAGAGTGCCCGCACGACTGTAACCCGGAGGAGACGCTTTGTTTCGTGTTTATAACCGAGGACTCCGATTGGTTTTTTTATATGCCGAATGGCTGAATCTACATCGAGTGTCGAGTGACCAGGGGTTTCTGTCTGAGAGAGGCGGGAACAGAGAGGAGGCAGATTCCTCCATCTTCATCGTCGTCGTGGAGAATCGTCACCTGGAGGAAATATCCAACCAGCGCGCAGTAACATACATACACAAACACATACTACCCGGGTAGACCACATATATACTGAATAGACTTTGACTTTGACAAATATGGATTCCAACTAGACTTTTGACTGGACGCATTGAACTTGAGCAGCTGAGAGCTGAGGGGACAATTTCTTTTGTTTTTGTTTATTATTTTTGTTGTTATTTTTCATACCTTTGGGGATTTTCATCTCAACATGTTTCAACTTGAATTTTCATGCTGTGAGAATAAACATGCTTGTGGTTACTACTAATCTTCCCTCGCTCCTTGAGACGAATTAGAAAGAAGTTTATCTTTAGTGGTCTAAGCAAATCACAGAGCGTTACAAATGCTTAATAATTATTGTCAATTACCAAACCCCTATGTAAATCCCCTACAGAAGCCTACATGACAAGCGCCCAAGCATTTGCCTTTGGTGTGAGAATTGTTTGAGTTGCATGAGAACGTCAGACAGATTGTGAGAGCGGCAACCCTGCACATGATGCTAGCGAACTTATTCATCAGTCTAGCTGAGGGCTAGCAACGTGCTGCTGTGATCCATTTTCAGTCTTTTTTTAAAGCTTTGTTTTTGTTTAAAGATTATATATTGCACATGGAACACGGAAATATTCATCATCATGTTACTACTAACTCTGGGGAAAAGTAGGAATGACGGACAGAGCCTTCCACATAACTTCTATCTGGTCAAGAGAAGTGTTGCATGCCAATTACTTGGCCAGATACTTTAACAACAGCATCCTCTTTGTACTCACTACTAGACTCTCCTTTGAACTGTATAAATGCACTCAAGGGAATGAACCAAATCACACCAGTCCTCTTCAAACAAAGTGCAGACAAGGTGATGGTGGACCCAAATGCAGACCCACGCAACGACTGATGGGAACAGTGAAAGGACTTTAATAAGCAAAAACAGGCTTAGATGTAGACGGGTTGAAAAGACTGAGTGTTGCTTGCCTGCCTGCGGGAACTTCAAACTTGGAAATCAAAAATCCAGTAATCCAAACTCAGGCAATAAAATAACCAAGGAGCATGAATCACGAACAGAGACACAAGATGACACTAGGGAACAAAGCAGACAAACGGATGAGGAGTGAGGAGAACACAAAGACTAAATACACACAAGGGGAGGAAGTAACAACACCCAGGTGTAACACATTAGAGCAGAGCAGCTATCACAAAGGTGGGGAAACACCCAGGGCAGAAAGTAAAACAACAACACAGCCTAGCCTAGTTCAAGAAAAGAGGCACAAAAGGGGCAGATTGAGACTTGGGCGGTCAGCATGTGGAAGAGTCGTGGTTGTTCCAAACTTATTCCATTTAAAAATAATAGAGACCTCTGTGCTCTTTGGAACATTTAACGCAGCACAAAGTTTTTTTTTCTTTTTTTCTAGCTCAACACAAGCCTCACTCAGGTCTGCGTCTCATGTCTTGGTTTTTTCACTGATGGACCTCTACCCTTCAAAATCTTGTCCAATCAGTTCAATTTACCAAAGGTGGACTCGGGTGTCATAGCCAAGGCTCCAAATATTGAAAGTGAATGTTATTTTTCATTTTATTTCACTTTTTTATCATGGGGTATGGAGAATAACTTAGCATAAAGGCTGAAACACGATAAAATGTGGAAGTGAATATCCTCTGAAGGCGCTCTTACTGGGTCAACTATTCATTTGGCAGAAATCAATTTTAATAATGATGGAAACATTTCACACTAA
Organism: Trachurus trachurus; assembly: GCF_905171665.1. NCBI lineage: Eukaryota > Metazoa > Chordata > Actinopteri > Carangiformes > Carangidae > Trachurus > Trachurus trachurus. Next base: position 25,006,851 of record NC_139893.1, on the reverse strand, counting down.
AAGTTCTACAGACACAGGCCAATTTATTTTATTTATCTGGGAGTCTATTCAGCATAGATACTGTATGATGCACTGCCCACTGAAAGCCCACACATGAGAAGGCTGAAACATATTTCTCTGCATGCCAACCTTGAAGACTTGCTTTACCCGATAAAAAATACAGAGCCTGAAATTCACTCTGTTCATTCTTTCATGGAGGACATTTAATCATGGACACTTACTCCATGTTAATGTTGGTAACTCACAATTGAAGTCTGACTGTTGCAAGCAGCTGGATGTACTCAGGCCAAACCTCCCACCTGGACAATGTTACCACGGTAAAAAAAAAAAAAAAAAGTAATTTGTTCATACACTAAAACCACAATGGTCTGGATGGTTAGCTCCCAATTTCTCATTATCCACATCTAAATAGGCTATTGTGTGGTGCGTGGCCGGGACTGAAAGAGGTTGCATTGTAGGCTGGCTTACAAGAGATTGTGATAGAGAAAAAAAGAGAAGTACAGTGAGACTAAAATTAGAACAATTGTTTGCAACAGAAAGAACAACTGACTCAATAAACACTGGTCACAAAAGATGAATAAATAAATTAACTATCCATTTAAATGCAGATCCCTTCAATGTAACAATTAATCCTGCCATTGGTTTTATCTTTAGGAGATGTAATTACGAACAGCAAGTGGTACAGTAGGTGCAAAATATACTGTAAATGTTATGACTATACACTACGTCAAAGGTGCTGTAAATAAAGTAGCCTATGACAGGTGTTCTATGGATTAATGCTCCACCCAAATAACAACAACAGTGCAACCTCAGAAAGGCAATACTTAGGCAGGGCTTTCAATTAAATGCTAATGTCAGCGAGCAGACTGATAACATGATAATGTTGTTATCAGTTTTGCAGCTATTGACTAATGAACCAAACTACTGAAGAAAATACATTTTTGACCGAGTAATTAGGTATGTTGTTCAAAAGTTTGGTTAATCACACTTCATCCTGAAAGGGAATTTATGTGTGCCAAATTTCATGACAATTTGTTGTTGAGATTTTAAAGATAAAGCCATGAATCTTAAATTAAGTGTGAGAACCAGGGGCCAAAAAAAAGAAATCTGTGTACGCACAAAACAGGTAAACATGCATACAGTATGCAGTCTTTCCATCAGATGCATAAAACCTCACATATGTATATTCCCACATGTTTTTTCCTCATACTGTACATCTCAATCATCCTCAATCAGCTTTCTGACCAGGTACACCATAGATGGCTTCCGACACACCCCAAGTTGCCTGTTTTGCATATAAAAGGCCGGGATTTGATTTGAGGAGAATTTGCGGAAGCAAGAAAGAAACAATTGAAAAAGAAGCGCCAGAAATAGAACTGGTATTTTTCAGTGGTTGAAAAAACTTATCAAAGGAAACATATATTATTTGGAAGCTTAAGCTCTGGCATGACAAATAAAACCAAGCAGGGTGGATGAGGGCGCAGTTAATTCAGTAAGTTCTGACTGAGCCAAGGAGTGGTCTGACTAAAAAACGTGAGGCCAAGAAGCACGTTACTGTGCACAATGTTAGTGTGCGAGCTACTGGAGGAGGACAGGGAGCCCGAGCACTCTCTCCGCTTGTGTGCACGCTGTCCATCCTGATCCAAACTGCCGTCAGTGGCATTGTGCCAGATGAATTGGGAGAAACAGATTCAGTTTCAGACACAGTTTTAATCTTGTTGTAATTGGACATGCAATGAAAATAAAGTTTGTTCTTTGTAACAATGTACATTATTTTATTCATAGGTTGTGATGAAGACCGTGCCTCCGGTGCCACAGCCCAATGTGTCCTATAATCACAAAACAAGATTATTATAAACTATATCGATGTAAGTGAGGGAACTTAAAATGATACTGTGGGAATCATCAAATGAAATAAACTGTAGTTTTTTGTTTTTTTTGTTTTTTTCATTTCCTCTTGTTTCATTAAGCAAACACTGTTCACTTACCACGCTTACAGTTGCTGCAACACATAAAGATGCAGTTGGACAGCTGCTGCAGCTGGCTGGTGATCATAATTAGTATTAACACAATGTAGTGAAAGAAAAAAATATCTAAGTGAAATGTCTCCCAAATTAACACATTATCCTTTTTGCCAGTTCGCTACATCACAATAATCTGAAACGACTGTATACATGGGATGCTAAGCATGGTTTGAAAGAACTTTACTGAACCAGTATGCACATTCTCACCGCCCGTGGATTTGTATACATTTGGAAAAATACGTGGAAAATGCTGTATGCACACTTTTCATGTGTACGCGTAGTTTATACATTTGGCCCCTGGTCTGTAGAAAACTTTGTGACGACATCTTTTGCTTGGTGAATGCTGTGCCACTGACAGGGAATAGTCAAAATCAGTTTCATCCTCTGGAGACCATAAATGTCTTTATTACACGGCTCTATTGAATGCTGCTCTCTGATTGGTCCAGCGCTGCGTTCTGCGGTCCGTTATTTCTGAATAACAGACCGTCGTCAAGTATAATGAATGTTGCTAGGTACGCCGCTCTGATCAGCGCAGCACAGAAAAAAGAAACTATGCAGGATATTTACCTTATGTTTCATTTTTACCGTCATTAAACAGCTTCAGACTAATAGTGATGTTAGATAAACGACTTCTAACCTGTTACAGAGAGAGTGGAGGCTCCTTCCACATCGCTGCTGGAAACCAAACCTGCTGATCAGAGCCTCTGACCCGGTGTCACAGCTCTCCTCTCGTCTCGGTGGCACCGCGACACAACGCACCCCGTAAACAGTAAAGTTAATCTCTTGTTTATGACAGATATGACTACACACAATACACACATCTTAACACGTGTATAGTAATCCATCGATCCACTGATTGATTATCAAAGGCTTCAAATGCACGACCGGGAGGAGGCTCGGCAAAACAGCAGACGTGACCAGTCTTGCAGATTCGCTAAATGATGCAATTTTAAATTGATGAAAGTCATATTTTGATCAATTATGTTTCAAATTAATTATTTTACCCGTAAACGGTGTGGGATAATGTATAGTTGGTCGGTTGTTATGGAGGAATAAACCCCTTCATGTTGTATACAACCTGTCGGGGTTTATTTCTCCATAACAACCTCCAAACTATACATTATCCCTTACGTATTCATCCACCGGTTAAGATTTTTCTCAACCATTAACTTGATTTTTTAGGTGGTGGACCAAATTGAAAAGAGAAGACTCTCACACACTGTCTTTACTTGCATCAGGTTTATTGGGATTACACAACGTTTCAGTCTAGACGTTTTGACATACTTAAAGATACCTGCTTCCATGCCTGTAACACAGAGGTGAATGATAGAGGAGATAATCCACAGACCTCTCTGTGAACCCTTCTCACTTTAACTACTTTCTGCTGTCGGAATAGTCCCTAAAAAAATGTTTCCTGTGCTCTGCAGGGCACTGTTTCAGGAAAGACAGTTTTCTGGTCAAATGTAATGTATTTTTGATTGCCCTGAGCACATAAGTAACCACAGTAATGGTAGCAGTAGCAAAATGTCAGTACAGCCGAGGTGGTAACTAGACATAGTGACGACTTTGCATTTAAATTCCTAATATCTGAAAGTTCACTGCAAATTTTAACAACTTTTCCTGCCAGTTTAGGCATTTACATCTTCTCAAACCAGAAGACATGCATATATGCCACATACCTCAACAGACACTAGGCAGCATTGTGTTTGTGTGAATGTGTGATTGAAATAGAATTAACCAAGGGTGCAGCCCTGGTTGTGCTACAATGAAGGGAGGAGGGATAATAGCAGAGTTCATCAGCTGCTTAACCAGAATGTAATGGTCTGTGTGTGTGTGTGTGTGTGTGTGTGTGTGTGTGTGTGTGTGTGTGTGTGTGTGTGTGTGTGTGTGTGTGTGTGTGTGTGTGTGTTTGCCATGTTGTGTGTGTAAATCTTTTCATATTGGAGTGCTATATTGTGAGCTATTAGAATATCATTATAACTGTGTCAAAAATATTTTGATATAAACGCACAATGACCTGGTATAGTGCAGGTCATGTTATGTGTGCAATTAGTACATACAGTTGGCTCGAAAAGTCTGAGACCACTTTCTCAATGTAAAACCACCGCCACACACATACACACACAAATTGAGAGCACAGGGACTCACATTATAAATATTTATCAATGCTATGGCACAACAGCTGCCTAATGGGTACAACCATGTCTCCTACAGCTTCAGAGATGTGAGAGTGAGAGTGACCCTCTTGTATTCCCATCAGAACTCTTTAATATGACATGGTCTCTGTTTACAGAGGCGTGACCGTGTAACCAAAAGATGACATGGCAGTTCAAAAGTATGTCATTATAATATCTCAGAATTCACTGTCACTTAACACACATTGACTGATGTAACTTGGCGGTCCTGCGTAGCTCTACATGGATGTAAGAAAGTAGGCTAATGCACTGTTGACGTGTTGCAGAACTGACTCAACAGACTCCTAAAACGCATGGTCACCCCCTTATTAAAAATAATATTTAAAACTTCAAGTCTGTATTTTTCAAGAAATCATCAGAGTAAATTATCATAATCTCTGAGTTTTACATGGCTCAATATTAGCGCAAATCCACCCCACATAAAAATCCAATACTGTGGGAAATCGGGCTTCATATGCAGCATTTTACTCAGAAAATGAAGGAAAAAAACTTTGCCTCTCTCATTTTTCTGCCATCACTCTGTTGGTTAAATGTAATGGTTAAACACTGAACCAGGAAGTTTGCTCACTGAATCATGAATTAGAGTAAAAAAGGAAACATGTATGGCCATACCAAAGATACATTAAGAGTGTTAGCTCTCGTTCACCCTTCCCTATCTCCACCCACGCGGCTCCAACAGTGCGAGGGAGCGCACTCATGCTTAATGAATTGAGACAGAAGGCCAGACAAATGTGACCAGTTCAGTAAAGGCAGCAGGCAGCCACAGAGAGAGGCTACGACCTGCTTGCTGTGTTACATATACAGGAAGCACTGGAGGCACCCTGTAGTCCGATCCCTGCTTTTCTCTGCCACTGGTTGGCATAAACATCTAATAGGGCCTAAAAGCCTTAGATGAGAACAACACATGCTGGGTAAGTGGTTGAAAATGGGACATGGAAAAGGTTTTAGGACATTCCAAGAATACAATGCATACAGCCAGCATCCGTTCTGATCTATGAGATATGTCCCCATAGTGTAGGTTATGGCCGTATGTGTGTGTTTGTCGCTATCCCTATTTACCTGTATGTGAGTTTATTACGTACATAGTCTGTGTGTGTGTGTGTTTACATGGATGTATACAATACAAGACCATATAGTGAGTACATGTTGCTTTGCCATATTTTTTTCAGATGCTTGTCTGTCTCTGATGTGTGATTATAATGTATAATAGTAAGTCTTAATATGCCTGCATGTTTCCACGTATACAAAAGTCATAGTTGTAATTGTGCATGTGAATGATAATGTAAATTAATGAGAATGTAAATTTTTGATTAAAACAAGTGAGTTTCACAGTGTGTGTGTGTGTGGGGGGGGTGCTAACAGGGCCAGCACATATCATCGCTTAGTGGAGATGGAGAAGATGTTTCCTCAGGGGTCAGTGAGCAGCCTTCACTTCACATGAAGGCAGCCAGGAGCGAGAGAGTAAAGACAAAGAAAGGGATGGGTGAGAGACAACAGAGCGGACAGAGGACAAGCAGTGGAGGGGTGGAAGGGGGTAGAGGGTGAAGGGTGGGTGTAGTAGGAGACAGACAGAGGCAGCGTTTCCTTCAGTGTGACTGCAGCTGAGAAGAAGAGAAAAGAGTGACAAAGAACGATCAATATTTAAAAAGGACTAAAAAATGGAACAGTGAAGGAGAGAACAACGATCCTTTTGCCAGAGGAAAAGGGAGAAGAAGGGAATGAGGGCAAAACAGTGGGTTTGTTACATAAAGCTTGGATCAGACACAGGTCAGCACTTCAGACCAAACACAACAGATATAGGAGGCAAGCAGTTCAGGAGGAAATACTAAATAATGGAAATAAAACAAGACAACAGGATGGCCAATGCTGCCGCCTCTTCCAAGGAAATACTCCTCCAAAACGCCATAAAAATTATCTGTGAGAAAAGGGAAATGATTGAAGCCTGTTTACGGGCGCCAGCATTTCCCCTTAGCTGCCAGTAAATACTTACTCTCCTCCAACAGAGTGGGTGTTTTGGTATTTATGGGTTTTAATAGGAGGAGTGTGATCATCATATTGACTGGCCCTCTCAGATCCTAATGGCTGCCTTAAATCTCATGGAAACACACTGTATTCTAGGGTGAGTTACAGTCAAATTAACATGGAGAGCGAGGCCGGCGGGGCCGCTCCTGCCAGAAGGGAGGAAAACAATAGCTCAAATGGGGTCGGAGGGTGGTGGTGGTGGTGACTGTTGTGGGCGTGGTGGCGGTGGCAGTGTGTGTGTGTGTGTGTGTGTGTGTGTGTGTGTGTGTGTGTGTGTGTGTGTGTGTGTGTGTGTGTGTGTGTGTGTGTGTGTGTGTGTGTGTGTGTGTGTGGGGAGGGGTAAATGATTTTTATATATAAGAGAGAGTATCAGATGGGTTGGAGAGGGTGGGAGGAATCCAAAGTGCTTGCCTTCCATTATAAGAGTCATAAAACAGTTTTAATGACCAAATATTGGGCTCTTTGAAACAAGATATTGGATTATATTACAAGCATTATAGTGTCGCACTTTGGTTCACACACTTTTGGTACAGACAACACTGTGCAGTGCTTTTGTGTGCAATAGGCTCATACAGTATGTGTGTGTGTGTGTGTGCACACGTGTGAAGAAATTATCATCTGTTGAGTTATTATGTGCTTAATGAAGACAACAGTAATTTATGTTACATAAACATATTTTTTTTTCTGTTTTTGTTACATGTCTCCAGCTTGGAGTTCTTCCTATATGGCATCAAGGCGTTGCAGATGAATCTGTCGGTACTAATATTTCTAAAATTATAAAGGTTCAATAATGATGACATTACTCATTATTCATCCTCTTTTAAGCGTCTGTTTGCATTTGTTTTCTCGCCGGCTGATCATAATTTCTCACTGGTGGCGATGGACGGTCACTTGACAAGTTTCGGCCATTACTGCATTTACAAAACAGCAGCAGGTCAGAGGCTATCAGAAAGGGATGTGACAGGCCGCTTGTTAGCATGCTACCTTTCGAGAAAGAAAAAATGGGAGAGATGAGTTGAGATGAGTTAACATTGTTTTTTATTCTTTCCACCGCTAGAGACAATTGTTGGTGATTAAAGGACTAAAGTTTGATGCTGAACACACAACGTTTTGTCCTAGACCGGGAAGTCATCAGCTGTTATATGCTCCATATGATACGTTCTACTATAATATCAATTGTTTTGTAGAATTTCTCGTATGGTTTCACTAAACATTTACCACATCATTTTTTGTATGTTATGAGACATGTCAGTCGCTATAAACCTTCATGCTGGGCACATGATGTGTTGAAATATTTCACTTTCTTGCAACTCAGAGCCTCCTCTTTGTCTGAGTGCTGAGTTTTTAGGAGCAGCTGTTTCAAGGGTAAAGTGGTCTGCCAGGTCCACATTCTTGAGAAACATATTTCCATGGTCACATTTTGTTATTCAATAAATGACTTGAAGTATGGCATAACTTTGAAAAACGTATCATACCACAAGGTTCTCAGAGTCCAGCCTTGTGCCTTCAAATCACTTGCTTTATCCAACCACTGTAAAACCGAATTATACTCAATAAAAGGGGTCTCTTTTCGGCAGCAGGTCTTAGCAGCGCCTGTTGCTTGACAAGAGCTTTGACCATCGTTGTGTTAACAAATCGCAGAGGATATTATACGTCCTGTGAGCATCACTACGCCTTCAGGGCAGATTGGAGGCTACAGCAACACAGCGAGGCTAACTGGTTAGCATGCTAATTTGAGTAGAAGTAGAAGAAAGGACATGATAGGTACAGTACAAGAGGCAACATTAATGCTGCTCTCCACCGCTGGAGACCAGTCATGGCAACTAAAGGAATGCGCTTTGATTTGATATTGAGCTTGTTTAAAATGGTTCCTTTAATATGCCTGGCTCTCGAAGTAGAGAACAATCATGTTTCACCCAGGCCTATTTTAAGGGCTATTGTGGTTTATTTGTGGATGTTTGACTCACATCTCGCTGGTTCCCCCATTGCAATTGCAATTTACAACATTATATAGCCTCACTAATCTTCAACATGAACGTCACAAAGTCTTAGCCTTTAACAAAGACCATTTTCTTTGGGGGAAATGTTGATGTGTCATAAAGAGGGCCATGTACAAATAATAAAATGAATGGCTGTTGTGTCTGTGTCATGTCCAGGCATTGTTTGTACCGAATCATTGTTACTCTGTCATGAAGATTCTTAAACAATAAATTTTGCCCTTCTGTATAGGATATACAGTATAACGCTAAGACTAACCAATCCCTGAGCAGAGGGCTGGTGTAAGTCCAAAGCATAATATGCTACCAGACAGTGAGGAAACTTGGTGAATTATTTATACATAAATGTTTTGGTTACATGTGAAGGAAGACTTGCGCGTTCTGCATCTTTATTCACCACTTGCTTTTATAGTCACATAGAACCACTTACAGCCTTCCTGTCAAGAAACAGATAAATGGCAAGTGGATCAATGTTGATCAAATACCAATAAGAATGCATGGCAATAGCTTCCACATTTCAGGCAGAGCCATGTAGTAATACTACACTTGGCAGGTAAGTCACAAGGTGTCCATCGACCAGAGAGACATTTAACTTCTAAATTGAACTTTACAAAGCTCATCAGTGTGACAAAGCAAACATGAAACGAAAAGTTAACCTTTTAAAACTGATGACAGGCAGAAACCTGGTTCCATGTGGCAAAATGCAAATGAGAGCCAAACAATGTAGGAAATGGCAAAGCAAGCCCGTGCTCATCAACTGATAGCCGATGGAATCCAGTTATAAGCTCAAGTCTTCTCTCTGCTCGCTAACACGGCTGCCACTATCAGCTGACAGTGAATGTCATTGCTGGTGAACAGAGGAAATTGTGCCTTGAAGTTTTTGGTAATTGAATTTGTAAAAGTCACCGTATTACCCTATAATGCGATATGCAGATTCAGAAAGGATTGCAGTTTACAAAAGGCTTAAACCACTATAAAATTGCCTCCACCACCTCTGCCTGCTTACCACACACAGACACACAAAAACAGGCACAGTGCATCATTAACCCAGTTTCCCTTTTCTTGTTGCTTCCGGCATTGCTGTTCTTGCCTCAGAGGAAGTTGAGATGTGTGACTGTAAGCCTTGGATGGTATTTTCTCACAGAGACACTGGGAGTGCTGCTCACACTTTGTCTGATTATTCTAATGTCTCCATGACATGACCTGTGAGGATTTAAATATCCTTGACAAAGCCTCTCTCACACACTAACAAAAAGGCTGTAGAGGCATTCTCATCCACAGAGCAGTGGATACAGTGAAGGACGTAAAACTGTACAATTCACACACCATGTGAAACATATTTTCAAGACTCTCCGAGGCACACTTGACAAACTGCGGTGCTTTTACATTTATGTGCTGTGCATAAATATGGCAGGGTGAAAAATAACTGAGGAAACATAAACAATCTCTGTGGATATTTCAACATTTCTGTTAAAATCCTGATGCAGTGTGGTCCAAAAATCAGAGACCACTTTCAAGTAAGGAGGAGCACAATCATAACACGGCCCTGAGCAACCTGAACTTCTAAGGTATTTCTTCTGAAACTCGAAGCAGTGAGATAAAAAATAAATCATACTTCACTAGTATGTTGGGGAAGCATGGGTCTCAAGTAAGTATTTAATCAATGTGAGTATATTGTCTATACACAGACAGCTATCCTTACATTTTGTCTTGGACCATCAGCATATGTTGGAGAATAAGGGTAAGAACAAATTGGTCAATTTGGTTTAATCTTTAGACAAATTGTATTCTACAGTAGAGATGCTCTCATACCATTTCTTCTGCCTGAACTATATATTAATATATACATTTACCATCCAGGACCAGTACCATAAGGGCTTGGAAAAGCTGCACTGGTTACAACTCTGTCAAATGTAATATGTCTCAATACTTAATAGGTCCAGGTCTGGATAGAGCTGGACCCAAACTGCTGGACAACATTAGGCTATTTGCCAGAAATCAATTCATCCTCCCTGCTCTATAGTAGTGGTTGCCAATGGCTACACAGCGCAACTTCGTGTGAAGGTCGCTTGTGAAAAGTGTTAAAGAATCAATCTCTGGGAAAACTGCAATTTTATCTGGTTGTGAAACTTTATCAATGGATCGATTTGCATACTTGCCAGTTATCATCAAGTTGTCCTGTGTTTTTGGCAGAATCCCAGGGAGTTTAAATCTTACAGAATCAGAACATCTCTACTCTTTTGCTGAGTCCCAAGAACGTGACGGTAAAATAAATAATGTCGGTGCTTTGTTAAATCAATAAAATTAAAAATAATTTAAAATACATGTCAGACCTTTTTGGTTGTCGATGACAAAGTTGCCCTCCTCGTTTCCTGTGGTGATCTTATATGTGATCGCATCCCCATCAGGGTCCTTCGCCAATACTGTGGCAACAAGTGTGTTTGGGCCGGCATCCTCTGAGACGAAGGTCCGATATCTGACGAAAAAAAATACAAAAATACACTAAATAGGAGGTGAAAATGAGACACATTCAACGTGTTTCAAATCAATATCATGTCATTCATGTTCGATCACTGGTTCAGTAACTCAGAACAAATATGTTCATAAGGTAACATGCTGCAATGCCCACATAAAAATACCAACCAATATGAATAAGTGTGTCACAAGAAAATCTATTCACAGACCAATTAAATGCATCTGTACCTTCCCTCACTATATTTCATAACCACATTACTGTCATTTTTGTTCTAGTTAATCAGGGGATCTTTGAATTTCAAATTCAACTAGGGCAGGAAAACATGAGCAAGGCTTGATAGACAAGTGGAGGAAAAAAAACTGTTGTTAAATGCAACAGCTGGGAAGTGGCAAGCTTCAAAGACCTTGTGGATCAATCTCACTGCATGTGCCAATCAACACCCTGGATGATCAAAATTCTAACTTTGGCCATGTAAGCCTGAGATTTTCTTCATTCACACTGTGATCAAAGGCCTACAACGGCAGCCACAACAGACCCAAGTGACTTCCCCCAAAAGTAGGTGGTTCTCACTTGTGATCCTGCAGTATCTGCACAACACATTTAAAATATAGTGAACAAACTACATGCACCAGAGACATACCCTATTTTAAGTGTAGGGATTTACCGAATCCAGGATTCAGTTTCGGATTTGGCCGAATTATGAGCTTTTTGATAGTACGTCAAACGGACCGAGCCCTACGCTTGCCCCACACATTAACATAATGAAACTGCCAATGATTACAGGAAGGTTTAAGAATGCTATTTTGCTGGGGCGGTGTTTATCTCAGTTGGTAGAGCACCCGCCCCATGTGTTGAGGCTGCGCTCCTCGCTGCGGGTGGCCGTGGTTCGAATCCTGCATCGAGTGGCCCTTTCCTGCATGTCATTCCCCCTCTCTCTGCCTCCCCATTTCCCGTCTCTCTCTCAACTGTGCTTTCAATTAAAGGCCAAAAAGCCCCCAAAAATATACTTTAAAAAAAAAGAACGCTATTTTGCCCTCCCTGAACAACAAAGTTCAAAGCACTCTCAGCACAATATAAACTCTGCTAGCTTGATGCTAACATATAATCGAAAACACCATAAATGGGCTAACAGAAATTAACATCACCCTTGCGGTAATTTTAAACCATTAAACAGCTGTTATTTTAACATAAACATGTAAACATGGCATAAGTAACACATACAATAATACTTACAGTTTTTTTTTCTCTGCTCTGTGGAAATAATTTCACATTTTGTTCTATTTTGTTTTGAATGAAAAAAAAAACAACTAAAGCCTGTATCCTGAATGACTTGAAGTTTAAATGTTCGGTAATATTCTCTGAGTGTGAACTTTCTGTTCAGATGCAAAATAGTGGCTAAAGTTAGGCTATTGCCCATTGCTTTTTTACAGTTGAAAACTGAAAACAGTGGATTTGGTATTCAGCAGAACCCAAAAAATCAGGATTTATCCCTAGTTAAGTGTCACATGATGACCTGTTATACTAAGAAATCTATATTTTGGGGCTCAGGGGCTCATCAGCTGTTAACCAGCAACCCTAAGGAGCAGGACACACACATACAGACAGACACGCACCAACAAGCCAGGATTCCAAACTTCAAATAGTAACTTTCAAATACAATTATCCCCCCATATGCACATGTCATGTGAAATACAGAGGGAAAAAAAACAAACAGAAAGTTTTCCATCAGCACAGACCTCTGATCCCCCACACCACACCGCCCACCTTCACACCTTCTGATACAATATGTGCAATCTAACAACTCTTGAAGTGACAGAGGGAAATGTGTGGCAGAATGGGATTGGTGTAAACTAACTCCCTATTTCTATCCTACGGTAAAATGACATACCGTACAGTATGTGGGGCTAAAATTGGTCCCAATATATCTCATTCTTTCTTGCTGATCTGTATCAGGATAGCTGAACCTCAAAGGTGTGTATGTTGACTACTGGCTCCTTAACCAGTAGACGAGAAATGATTGCATCTTCAAGGGAGTGTAGGAAAAAAAAGGTCTTTATCTTCAGGCCTCATCACCTTGACACTGCAAACTGACCCTTTTTCAACTAACTCATCTAACTGTACTTGATTATCATAATCAAGTGATGATGAAATGCATTAATACAAGTGAATTGAGCAAATATTATTCCACAAGTGAATTATGAATATTAAGGTAAAGATGTGTGATGAATTATGGACATCTGATTTTCTGCTGGGGGAATTTTACGTATATATCTATAACCTATTCAAGTTAATTGATTCACTTGCCTTGACATGTATTTTTCAACATGCCAAACTGAGCTATCTCAGTGTAGCACTATAACCCAAGCTTTCAACTCTCTTCTGGCCCTTACACTCACTATCTCTTTCTCTTTCTCTCTCTCTCTCTCTCTCTCTCTCTCTCTCTCTCTCTCTCTCTCTCTCTCTCTCTCTCTCTCTCTCTCTCTCTCTCTCTCTCTCTCTCTCTCTCTCTCTCTCACACACACACACACACACACACACACACACGGTTCACACGTGTTCCTTTGTGTCAGAGCCATTTCTGCTGCCATATTGGGGATACCTGATATCATCGAATAATGCAACCATCTCTCCAAGTCATTACTTCAACAGCAAGAAAAGCTTTGCCGACAGTACGACATTTATATTCATGATATACTGTAACAGCAAATCTCGAACAGAGCTCATCCTAATTAAACCTTAATAATCAACACATTTGAAGCAAAGATTCAAAGATGAGTTGAACTTGAATATTAAAGCATTTGGGGGTTTTACAAAGTTGACATCTTAATGAACTCAGTGATGATTAAAACAGTACAATACAATGAATATTAGACAAGTCCATATTGCTAGTATAAAACTGTTTCAAGTTAAGTTTTCATGGTTTGACAGAAACAGTACAGACACAGATCTACTGTGGTCTTGAGAGCTCACTTCAACATGCAACTAGACAAAAGCAAATCCATAAATATTTAGCACAGTCAATTATGGTTCACTGGGGAGCCTGTTGAGACACATTTGATCTTCAATGCTTTCAATCTCTTAATATATATTTTTTGAAAGTCTGGTTACAGGTACCCCAACTTCAAACTCATTCAAATAAGCTTGTGTTTGTGAGTGTATTGCTAAACATCAACACAAACAAAATGCAAGGTACAATTAAGAAAATGAAATGATTATGACTATGTTTGTGAAGGTGAGAAACCTTGCAATAAAGTATTAAAAAAAAAAAAAAATGATGCTAAACATCCAGTATGTCTTTTGGAATTTCGAGAGTAGGCCTAGCCTAAAATTCTATTGAGGCTCTGAGCCTGTTGATCGCCAACTAGTAGTGAAATTATCATAGAACCAATGATTTTGGTTGGATTTTTATAATTTTTTCACTGGAATGAGTATACTGTTTGCTGAAAATGATGGCATATTGACTGATGTCATAACCTGGACCCATAGTTGATTGCCAATGAAGTAAAGATGAAAATATTGGAAAAAAGTGAGAAAACGCCTACATTTTTTCCATAAAATTGATACAAAATCATGTAGAAATGTGTTTTAAGAGTTATTTTTTCAGTGGATGTTGTCACCACATGTGTTCTGTGTATCTGAAATGCATTTATTGACAGCCTACCCAGCCCACTGAGGATTTGAAGAAAAAACAATTTCCTGTCGAAAAATAAAGGGTGCATACAGTGAAATGGCCACAATTTCTTTTTGCAATATTTCCGGCAGAGCAGACCCCTCAATTATTGTTCCTTAGTGTCAAAGTTAACAGAAAAAACACAAATAAAAAGTATAACAGACGATGTCAGGTTCAACCCATTTTTGAGCCTGTGGCTCCCCGACTATAAGTCACAAATCACTAAACAACAAATGTGTCCCAACCAGGTTCACCCCTCATTGTCATTTTGTTTCATGGCTCTTTATTAGTAATATTACTAAGATAGGTGTTGATTTATGGACCTAATATACAGACATGCAGATGACAACAAAAACAACAGCTATGATGTATATGGTACGAGTCTGCAGTATACTACTGTACATACATGTGTTTTTCGATGTACTTGTAGGAAGCATGTAATAACTAATTTGTATAGTTCTAATAAAGTGAAAGAAATATGACAATAATGTAAACACCTTTATGGTGAGGTGTTTGAATATTTCAGATCACAACTAGTATATAGTATGATTAAACTTGGGTGAACTGGTGCTTAAAGTTGGTAAGTTGACGAAAGGAAAGTAAAGTCTGCGATTTGGTCGGAAATTTCAAGACGATACAATGTCAGGTCCCTCTGCGTGTGTACAAGCTGTGATTGGCTGCTACTTCTGCCCCCTCTACCTGACTGGTGGAACCTCACCGGGCGCAGTGGATTTCGGCAAATATGATTACAAGCTGTAGGTGGAGCAAGAGGAGTTGGATTTGGTCCTAAATTACCCATTTCATGTTCTACTATCAGAATATAGTGACAGTTCCAGCAAATATGACTGAATAATAATTGTTACCAACTGAAGCTAAAAGAAATTGTTGGCTTTTACACTCCAACAGACTCCTCTACCAACCACAAGTGCCTTTGTGTGAGTGTAAAAAAAAAAAGGTCTGCTGCTCATTCTTCTGTGCTTTATCAATGCCTCATTGCCTCATGTGCACCTCTAAAATGCAGACAGAGTAACTGTCACAGCCTGGCATAAACATATATTTGTCACTCTCCCCTGGCGACGAGGGCTGATTCATTTTTCAGTGGAAACAAGGGGCTCTCATTAGGCATTGAATGCTGCGATCATGTTCTGTCATTGCCGTCTTCGTGCCTCGGCAACTACTAGGTCTGCCTGGGATGATCAGTGATGTGCCACTTGTTTTGAGTGTTGTTGCAGGATTTGAGTAATTTCAGCTCACAGTGAGCGAGCCGCATACATCCCAGATCGATAAACCAGTCAGGTAAGGGAAGATGCTGTGCTGTGGTTCTTTATTATGCAGTTTCTCTATGGCTACATGGGGTGCATTGATTGTCTAAGGAAGCTATCAGAAAGTTTCATTAGGTAATTGCTTGCATTTATCTCACCTGAAAGACAGAGAGAACCAAGCCTCACTGTGCATTTTTGCCCACAATTTGCAAAATTACAGATGCTGTCTGTGCAATTTTTGCATGACTCTTTTACATGGGCTGCTAAGCTTCTTTTGTCCTCGCTCCCCAAACTGAGTCTACTTTTGAATTACAGATGTGGACAGAGTCATCATTATAGATTCAAACAGAGCCGGCTTACAATTAGGCTTATGATTACAAGCAGCCCAAAATGGCAACAGCGGCTGTTATTGGAATGTGTCGGTCTGCACGGCATCAGGTTAGTGGTAAACTGAAAAGTTCCACCATCTGCAGTGCTGATGAAAGAGTTACATTAGTAAGTTATTAAAAAGACAGATAATCAACCAAACAATTACAACAGGCTCATTTAAGTTATAAATCAAGCAGAAATGTGTTTTCAGGATCCAGTTTCTTGACAACTTCCCTAACCCATTTCTAATGCTGCAAATTGAATATCTCAGATTTTTTTTACTCTTGAGGGGGGGGGGGGGGGGGGGGATTTTGTGGTCTGTGAAATTCTGATAAGCATTTTAGGGAAGAAATCTAAAGTTTAATTACTAATGGGAACTATTGATTTTGTGATTTCAATTGTATTCTTGACCTTGGAAATGCCTCAGACAACAATCTCTGTGCAGTGGTTCTTCTGGAGCCTTTGATCATATCACACCATCGTCCTCAGACACTGGCGACGCGGGAAGCTGTCTGCTTGGAAAGATTGCGTCCCACAATCAAAAGCTCCAGAACAGCTGCTAAAGGGACCCCATGGTGAGACTGCTTTGTCAAAAACAATTCTTAGTTGCAGTCCTGATACACCATACTTACACAGCCGCCGTATGTGCACATACTAACTGTTCCACATCCATGTTGTTTCAGGGTCCACAAGACATACACATGTCTTCATCAGTTTTTGCCCCAGAATATTTTATCTAATATGTATGATCATGCTTTTATGCAGCTTGAATCCTGACTTCACATAATATTTGGAACAAATTGGATAACACAAGTTTCCAATTGAGTATCTATGCCCAAGTATTAACCCAAATAAATAAATAAATATGCAGCACAGTGGTGCAGTGGTTAGCACCGTCACCTTACACCCTCAAGAAGCGTCTGGGATCAGCTGAGACTACTGTATGTGCTGTCTGCATGCTCCCTGTGTGCCTGCGTGGGATTTCTCGTGGTGCTCTGGAGTCCTCCCACAGTTCATAGAACAGCTGGTTTAGGTCAGTTGCTGACTCCAAATTGTCTGTAGGTGTGAATGTCAGTGTGAATGATCCATCCACAAATCTATTCATTTTCTTCCACTTTCCTACTGGGTTGTGCGGCATCAGGTCAGGAAAAGTCAACCAGACTCCAACTCCTCCTGGGTGATCCCGAGCTGTTCCCAGGCCAGATGAGATGCATTATCTCTCCAGTTGTTCTGGGTCCATGCAAAGGGCAGTTGATCAAGGCTGGACGACCACCAGAGGGAGGAAGCATCCTGACCAGATGACCTAACCACCTCAACTGTCTCCATTCAACATGAAGGATATAGGGGCTCTGCTGCGAACTCACACCTTCTCATTCTTTCTCTTAGGCTAAGCCCTACCAGAGGAAGAGGAAACACAGTCCAGCCACTTGTATTCATTATCTCATCATTTTTGTCATGACATGGAGCACATAACCACAGGTGAGAGGTAGAGCACAGACTGACTTGTAAATGGAAAACTCTGGCTGCCAGCTCTGCTCCATTTTCACCACAGCAGCCCAGTTGATCTCCTGCTGCATCTTATCCTCACTCAGGAACAAGACCCTGAGATATTTAAACTCCCTCACTTGGGGAAGGAACTCCATCCCAACATGGTGGACTACCCAATAGTTCTGTATCTTAAATGCCAGCACTGTGATAGACTGGGGACCTTTCCAGGCAGCACCTTGGACTCTCCATCAGGCCAATACATATGGTATAGCCAAATGATGGAGGGATGGACGAGTGAAAGATGTGTTGATTTACTGTATGTCTCTGTTCAAAATCTGGAGTTGACCAAAAAAACAACCTGCTGAAGAAGACAGCTGCATAACTACTGTTTAGACCCTGTGTACTTTACTGACTGCCCTTTATGCCAGCTGGCATGCCTTCTCATAAGGACGGTGGTCATATCTTCCTGTTGTCTCAGATTAAGAAGGTGTTGGTTTGATATTGTTTTGGGCCAGAGCATTCTCCGGATTTTCCGCAGGCTCTTGGTGTGAAAGTTCTGACTCCTGTGTACACTGACCATTAAATTTAAATTATTAACCCGAGCATAATGTAAATTTTATAAGCAGGTATCAAGGAGATAATGGTTCACTGCAATGGCAAAAAATTCAAGGGAGTTTTTTTAGGTTAATCCTACTTGACGCTATACTCAACCTAACTTCAACAAATACGTCTCTCTATTGCTTTCAAGCACACAGGACTGCCTGTGTGAGTGTCTGAGAGAGAGAGAGAGAGAGAGAGAGAGTGAGAGAGAGAGAGACATCGGGGCGGATCTGTGAAAAGAAGCATAAAGCCCACCACTAATGCAACTGTGAGATGCCTTCTGCAATCACATTTGGCCTCGACCATAATTCTAATTTGGCCAGATCAATGCTGCAATCAATTGAAAAAAAGCTTTAGACATACACCACCACACATTAATTACTTTATGTCATATCTGTTTGACTTTTTAGTTTTAGTTTTTCTCCATTCTGTTGATCCAGGATGACAAAGTGATGTGTCTCCAAGTCAGATGTCAGCTGTGAAAATTAATTACTGAATTTAATTATCAAGCCTATTTAGTTTATCCAGATAAGGCAGAGATGGAGAATTGAGGAAGGGCAATGGTGTGTGTCTGCCTGCGTTGAGGAGTTGGGGATTTAGACCGGTGGCCGATCCAATCATCTAATTTCATGAAATGTGCTTCTGTGAATATTCCAATGTCATGTCTGCCCTGTCCTGGTCTGTGTACTTCAGTGTTTAAATCAATCGATCGATCGATCGATCCATCAATCAATCGATCCATCAATCAATCCATCAATCAATCGATCCATCAATCAATCAATCAATCAATCAATCAATCAATCAATCAATCTATCTATCTATCTATCTATCTATCTATCTATCTATCTATCTATCTATCTATCTATCTATCTATCTATCTATCTATCTATCTATCTATCTATCCATCTATCCATCTATCCATCCATCCATCCATCCATCCATCCAATTTATTTTCACCATAATTCCACATAATGTGGCTTAAAGACATGAATAGGGACAGGGTTTCCCCCTGTGTATTAAAAGCCTGTGTCTTACTTGCCCCCCCTGCCAAGCTAAGCATTGTTTATTTGTATTTATTTTTAATCAGTTTTAGTACTCCATCAACACGTAGGCTACTGTAATCAGGTGTCTTTTTCATCACCTGACAATTGACAATGTCACAACTTCATCGCGCATAACGGGACATGTCACGGACATCGTGCTCATCAGACCACTGCTTCACCAGCTGACCGAGAGCAACGCACCGAGTCCACGTCGACCTTGTTGCCGTTACTAACATGAGCCGAACTGCGGGCCCAAGAGGCTCAGCTGTAGCGGCTAGTTGTTAGCTGTTAGCACGTCATCCCCTGCAGAGCTCCGGACTTCTGTGAGCCAAGGGGCTTTCACCAGATGTGAAAATGGCCCAGTGATTCATTTTTCAGCTCGTACGGTTCGCATTTACACATGTTTGTTTTCACTCTGGTCCAGACATAGAGTATCTATGGTAGATCCGTGAGTGTCACGTTTCCATGACGACTGATCGGACAAAAGACGCGTGGTACGTCACGTTCACGTGACTCCAGATTGTAAAAATCTCTGAGGAAAAAAATAAAAATCTCTGAGAAACAATGCTGCATTTTGACAATGGAGACACCAGGCAGTTGTTTTTTAGTTTTTAGTGCAGACAGTTGATATTATTTATTTAAATAGTATTTTTATTATTTATTTTTTTGGTTGTTTGAACAGCATTTCAAGAGTGCAATCTGTGAGACTCTGCTATAGCTGGTGTTTAAATATGTTACATACAGTACATGTCTTATAATAACACATGACATGATCATGATAATATTTTTCAAATTTCCAGTCAACTTCTAACATTGATCTTTAGGCCTTTTGGAATTACTCCTTCTAAATTACTACTCCATTAATTAATCTGTTACCTATAGAGCCCTGACATCAGTCAACGGTCTGGGTCAGGCCCCTGTCACAGAAAAACACGCTTGGGCACTGGTGGGCCGCTGGTGCCACCTTACCACTGGAGGGATATAATGTAAGTAGTTCAGAACACTTCACTTAAGACTCAAGGGAACTTTACATGTGATGAATTCTCCAGGACCATAATGCTACCAATACAATAAGCGGACATTAATCACAGTGCCACTGGTGTTAAAAAAGAGAGTGCTGGCAAACTTTAGATACGTTTTGAAGTCATTATTGATGACCTGTGGAGACAGTGTCAGTGTTCTTAAGCTGATGCAGGGGACACACCACACAAGCCTTTCACCCTCTCATCATCGCTCACATAATTTTTGTCTTTAGCTTACACTTAAACCAGCACTAAGTAACTTTTCAACATTCATAAAATATTTTCATAACTTTTGTGATGATACATCGACTTACAGCACGTTGAATGACACCTCTGTCATGGCCCGAGGGGGTCTGTATCGCTTTCTCTGGCACTAAGCAGCTGTGAGATGGATGGTAGTAACCTGGCTCTCACTTAAGTTTCACTTTCACGAGTCACGATGAGGAGGGAGCAGGCAATGCGGCACGTTCCCGACGGATTGTGTGTTTACCGTGAAATGATCCGCTGGTAACAGAAACTTAGTTTGGACGTCTTCTGTGTAATTTCCATGCACCAGGAGATCAGAATGTTTACGGCGCTAGTCGCTAGTGCTCATGGGAGATGGAGTCTCCCTTCAGGCAAAACACTGCTTTGGTCCACTGGCGCCGCCAAACTCAACCAAAAATGAAAGTTCTTTAGTATTGCTTTAAGTAAAAAACTGAATAGTACTCATCTGCTCTAACTGGGCTGAAAATGACTATATTGACCTAACGCTATTGACTACTGGCTACCTCTGTATCAGGGCTGATGTAACACTGGTCCCTGGGTTACTGTATCAGATTTCAGGGTGAAGTTAGGAGCTGTGTTTTTCTCTGTATTGACTTGCCCAAAGTTTATTTGCCAGACTCATTGATTTGTCCTCATAAAAAAAAATCATTGAGTTGCTTCTTCAAGCAATTATGTTTTTTAAAGTCAACATCTGACTAAGGTTATGTTATAAAGAGCCAATCGTTTGGTTTTAAATTCCCTCCCTAAAATACTTAAAAGGTAGAGTCTGGAGGTCTTTGCTCAAAAATAAACGCTAGACTCACACAAATGAAGTCCATCTGAATCGTCACCTTCTAATCCTGTGTGGTGGTGACTGTGTCTGCAGAGCCCCTCCCCCCACCTGTATTTTGGTCTTATGCTTTGTTTTGTTGAGCACGGCTTCTGGGTGGAGAGTCGTGTTTTCTCTCCAGCCAATGACAGAGCTCAGGTGAAATTTTGTGAAGCAGAGTAGGAGGGCTGCTAGCCCCACTAGCTGTTCCGGATGCTAGCGAGTGCTAGCGACAGATGCTATCCGCCACCGCTAACACCTGCTAGCTCGACTCTAACTTCTGCTAGCAGTGGCGGCTACTATTCGCCGTTAACAATCGCCGCTAGCACCCGCCGCTAGCACCCGCTTCTCAGCTCACCACAACGGCCCTCCTACTCGTTGGAGCATAATTCTTGAGGCTCCCGTTGTTGGTGATAAAGACAACATTTCCAACCAGCTTTGGGAGCGAAGCTGAATTAACAAAAAAAAGCTGAAATGATCTGCTGCAGTTAATGAATGTTTGTACTGCCCTCGCAGTGCGTGTGGCTATGCAAAGCTAGACAGTCAGTTAACGAAACGGATAGAAGCTCCCCAAAAAACCACAAGGCTTGATCTTTTCTTGTCCTTTAATGGAGTCCACTATTTCTCCTCCTCCAACTTCGTAAAACTGAAATTATCACAAATAGAAACACAATTTACTTACAGTAACATTGTATGAATACATTCCAATTAGCATCCATAGGTTAGCAAAATGAAGAGTTAGCATGTAAGCTACTGACAGCTAGCAAAGTATAGGCTATTCAGCTTAAACATAACTAATCATGTCTTAACCACAAAAATACACAATCATGTAACACTATTCACATACTATACTCACAGATATATATTCTCCAAGGCAAAAGCGTCCAACAATATTATTTGGCCGTCTGTTTAGCTGTCTGTGCTCATCTTTTCACCTTTTGCATGAGAACTAGCATGTAACAGAAAAACACAGCATAGCTGGACTTGACGAGCCGAGCGCTCACTCTGACGCGGTTTCTCTGAACCAACGAGAAGACCACTCACTCTGACGTGGTTTCTTGAACCAAAACACATACACCTTTTTTAGACCTGCTTAATTATCAAATTATGAACTTTAACTCAACATTTTAACGTTTTAACCCTCAAAGACAGTACACTCCCCGCTTGATATGATTACATTATTATATCACTCCAGATACACACGAATTTAAAGGGGAATGTCTTCTGGAAACAATACACATTAAGTCTCTGAAAGAAGGACTACGATCTCTGAGACCGGCCTTAAGAACACCTTATCTGTCCCATCCTTCACAATCCGCACCTCTACTTTGCGGACTCTGTTGTCACTGCTTGGGAAAGTCTTAACAACCATTCCCATTGGCCACTCATTCCTGTGGGCTTGGCTGTCTTTCAGCAAGACGACATCTCCTTCTTTGACATTCGGTTTGTCTTTTGTCCACTTCCTGCGGCTCTGTAGCGTAGACAGATACTCTCCCTTCCATCTCTTCCAAAACGTGTCAGCAAGACACTGGACTTGCTTCCATTGCTTGCCATACAACTGAGCTGAGTCAAAGTTTCCACAAGGGGCTGTAACTGCGCTCATCTTTTGAGTAAGGAGCATCGCTGGGGTGAGCACCATAGGCATATCTGGGTCGGTGGATATGGTCACGAGAGGTCTCGCGTTCATGATTGCCATGACTTCCGCCATGAAAGTGCTTAGGACTTCGTGTGTGAGGCGTGTCGGTCCCGACTGAAGTAACATTGCATCCAGGATGCGCCTGGCAACTCCGATGAGCCTTTCCCAGGAGCCGCCCATGTGGGAAGCGTGAGGGGGATTAAACACCCAGGAGCAGCCTTTCTCCTGGAGGTACTTCCTGACTGTTGTGTCTTCTGTGTTCATATTCAATTCTTTACAAGCTCCCACAAAATTGGTTCCTCTGTCAGACCGCAGAAGTTTGGCTGGACCACGAACCGCAAAAAACCTCCGGAGAGCGTTGATAAAGCTGTCTGTTGACATGGTTTCTATCAGCTCGATATGCACTGCTCTAGTTGACATGCACGTAAACAACACAGCCCAGCGTTTGCTGTCTGCATATCCTCCTCTTGTCCGACGTGTCATGACAGACCACGGCCCAAAGACATCGAGGCCGACGGTGGTAAACGGAGGCTCAGGAGTGAGTCGGTCGGCCGGAAGGTCAGCCATCTTCTGCTCCTCCAACCTTCCTCGCAGTCGGCGGCAGGTAACACACTTGTGAATGACAGAAGACACCAGACGCTTGCTCCCAATTATCCAGTATCCAGCTGATCTGATGGCTCCTTCTGTAATGTGTCGCCCTTGGTGAGCTACTTGTTCGTGAAAGTGTCTCACAAGTAGTGTAGCAATGTGATGTGTGTGTGGGATGATCAGTGGGTGTTTTTCTTCTCTTGTCAGATCAGCACAAGAAAGACGACCTCCGACACGAAGCAGACCATCTTCATCCACAATCGGATTGAGCTTTTTGAGTGTGCTTTGCTTGGGAAAGGTTTGTCCACCTTCAAAACATTTAAATTCCTCCTTAAAGGAACTGTGTTGCACAGCGCGGATGATCACAGCTTTGGCTTTCCCAAGCTCACATATGCTGGATGCATCTCCAAAACACTTCCAACCTTTCTTTTCAGCCTTGTCTGACTTTCCTTTGAAGGATGCCGCAACGTGAATGAGTTTGGCTATGGTGTGATAGAGTGTTCTCCAGCTTGAACATCGCTCGAAGTGTTGGGAGCCCAACTGAGACTCTAATGCCTTGGTTGCCAGGGTAGTAGCCTCCGGACGAATCTCATCATCTGCTTCAGGCTCAATAAGGGCGAAGATATTTGATCCGGATATCTCCGCTGCGTTGTCCTGATAGAGAAAAGCTGGACCTGACAACCAGCTGCTGTGTTGGAGTTGGCATGCTGGCATAAACCTGGTCGCATAATCAGCGGGATTTAGATCCGTCGGCACATAGTACCACTGGTTGGGGTGTGTAGATCGTCTGATCCGAGTTACCCGGTTGGAAACATAGAGGTAAAACCTTCTTGTAGAGTTATTAATGTAGCCAAGGACTATCTTACTGTCGGTGAAGAACTTCACGGTGGCTATCTCGATGTCCATCTCATCGCTGATCAACTCGTATAGCTCAACAGCCAGTACCGCTGCACAGAGCTCCAAACGCGGGATGGTGTGAGCAGGGCGAGGAGCTAATTTTGACTTCCCCATGACAAATCCGACATGATACTGTCCCTCAGTGTCTGCAGCTCTCAGGTAGGCCACTGCTCCTATCGCCACTGTGGAAGCATCTGAGAAGATACACAGTTCTTTTGTCTGTGTGGAGGACAGTGAAACTGGTATGTAGCACCTCTTTATATGCAAGTCTTCCAGAGCCTTTAAAGAGTCTCTCCATGAGTTCCATTCTGCCTCCTTTTGTGGAAGGAGAGGAGCATCCCACTCACTCTGTTCAGATGACAACTCCCGCAGAAGTGCTTTCCCTTGCATTGTAATAGGAGCAACAAAGCCCAAAGGGTCGTACAAACTGTTAACTGTTGACAACACACCTCTCCGTGTGTACGGCTTTTCTTCAGAGGACACCAGGTAAGTAAAGCTGTCTGTTTCCAAATTCCAGGAGAGACCCAGACTCCTCTGAAGGGGGAGAGGATCCACTCCGAGGTCCAGATCCTTCAGATCTTTGGCACGGTCCTCTACTGGAAACGCTTCCATTACCTGACTACTGTTTGATGCCACTTTGTGTAGTCGCAGGTTGGATTCTGCCAACATTTCTCTGGTTCGTGAGAGAAGATCTATTGCCTCTTCAGGTGTGGCGACTGAGGTGAGACCGTCGTCTACGTAAAACTGCCTCTCGACGAACTGTCTTGCATCCGAACCATGTTCTTGTTCACCTTTTTGTGCTGCTCGTCTCATGCAGTAGATGGCCACAGAAGGTGAAGGGCTGTTTCCAAAAACATGGACCTTCATCCTGTACTCGGTCACATTCTTGCTTATGTCATTATCCTCATACCAGAGGTACCGAAGATAATCCCTGTCCTCTTCTCGGACGACAAAACAATAAAACATTTGCTCCACGTCTGCTGTAAGAGCGACAGGTTCTTTACGGAACCGCAAAAGAACTCCCAGCAGAGTGTTATTCAAGTCCGGTCCACTAAGGAGGACATCATTGAGTGAGGTTCCATCACATTCAGCACTCGAGTCGAAAACAACACGTATCTGGTTGGGTTTCTTCGGGTGATACACACCAAAGGTTGGCAAATACCAGTACTCTTTCCCTTTGTCCAAAGATGGAGCAACCTCAGCTTGGTCGCTGTCCAACATCTTCTGCATGAACTTGATATAATGTTCTCTCATTTCTGGCTTTTTCTCCAGGGTTCTCCGAAGTGAGCAGAGGCGTTTCAAGGCTTGCTCCTTGTTGCTTGGAAGGCGTCGTCTAGGAACCCGAAAAGGTAAAGGAGCCACCCAGCTGTTTTCCTCATTTTGGTAGACTTCAGAATCCATGAGAGCTAGGAAGGCTTTGTCTTCAATGGACAGTGCTAGTCTGTTGTCATCCCTTGACCTGTCAAACACAGAACACCCTAGGTTGTCTGTACTCTCATGGAGACTTGTGTTCGTGTCACATGCAGGGAAGGTTGCACTGTGATGCTGGGTCATACCACCATAGTCTTCCTTCACGTGGATGCTGTTTGGACATGGCCTAAGGAAGGATACGCGGCCGTTGTTCAGGACATTTGTTTTGTAAACATTCACCTCTGATGGCTTATGAACTGTGCCCAAGCACACATCTCCCACAATGACCCAGCCTAGGTCTAACCGCTGTGCATAAGGTGCGTTGTGGAGCCCATTGATTTGCTCACGTACTTTGTGCACCCTTAGGATGTCCCTTCCTAAGAGCAGAAGGATTGGTGCGTCTTGGTCCACAGGTGGAATTTTACCAGCAACTGACCGTAGGTGAGGGTGGTGGTGTGCAACCTCTGGGGAGGGGATTTCTGTCCTATCGTCTGGCACCATGTCGCACTCTATCAAGGGGGGTAAGGCAAGCTTTACTTTCCCATCCATGGACTCAATGGTGAAATTAGCAGCTCTTCTACCAGAAGTCTCTAATTTCCCAGCACAGGTTTTCAGGGTGTAAGGGGCGGAGCTCGTCTTCACTTCAAAAAGACTGAAAAACTCTGTCTTGGCGAGAGACTTATTGCTTTGTTCGTCTAACACCGCATACATCTTGATTGCCTTCTCCTTTTTCCCTTCAGGATATGCTTTCACCAAACAGATCTTGGAACAAGACCTTGCACCGTCTGCACTTCCACAAACCTCCGTACATTTGGAGGTGACTGAAGATGGTGGGCTTTCATTTTGCTCCCCGCTTTCATCTCTGTCGTCCACCGCACTCTGTGTGGTCAGAAGAGGGGGACCCGGGTGCAGAGCTGCGATGTGTTTGTTACTGTTACACTCAAAACACTTGACAGTCATTTTACAATCTTTTGCCATGTGTTGAGTGGACCCACAGCATCTGTAACAGATGTGATTCTCTCTGAGGTATGATTTGCGCTCTTCTAGAGTTTTGTTTCTAAAGAGCTTGCACTTTTTCAGTGGGTGGGGCTTTCTATGTATTGGACACTGACGATCCGGTTCTTCCATTTTCCTTAGCGCAGAACTGGCTTGACCTGATGACTCTGCAGGGATGTCAGTTTTATGTACAGCCACAGACCCTTTACCACTGTACCTTGTAGGCTTTTCGATCCTTGAAGTGACATGACTGCTGTTGGGGGTTATAGTGAAGCTTGGATCGTTTTTTATCTTTGCCTGTTGTTCAACGAACCTTGAGAAGACAGAGAAGGGAGGAAAAGCCACTCTGTAATCCTCCTTGTACTTGCTTCCAAAGCTGATCCATTTCTCTTGGAGGTTATAAGGGAGCTTTTCCACTATTTGTTTTACCCCACGAGCTGTATCCAAATATGAGAGCCCAGACAGTGCACCATCTTGCTTTGCGCACTCCAGTTCACGGAGAATGTCACTTAGCTCTCTCAGCTTAATAGTATCTCTATTGGTTAGCCTTGGAAAGTTCTCAATCTTTTTGAGCAGTGCGTCTTCGATGACCTCGGGAGTCCCATAACACTCTTCGAGACGTTTCCAAACCATAGCAGCGCCTGCAGCGGGATTGAGGACGTGCACTGCACGGATTCTCTTAGCCTGCTCCGATGATTCAGCTCCTAGCCATTTGGTTAACAGGTCTAGTTCTTCTCTGTCTGACAGATTCAAATCTTTCGTGGAACTCAGAAAAGAAGCCTTCCATGACCAATAATTTTCTGGTTTGTCATCAAATTGCAAAAGACCAGCACTAACCATCTCTCTCCTGATGAGATATCTCGCGAAGTCTTGTGTGCCCTTAGACTCAGGTAAGTACTCTCTTTCATGGTTAGCTGCGTGCTGAGTACCATAAGGGTAAGTGTCAAACAGACCTACATTTCTTATTGGCTCTTTTTTCACATCTCTGTAGACTGGCTGTATGTTTCTTTGGATGTCATGAGAAACTCTATGCTTAGTGTCCA
Organism: Trachurus trachurus; assembly: GCF_905171665.1. Taxonomy (NCBI): domain Eukaryota; kingdom Metazoa; phylum Chordata; class Actinopteri; order Carangiformes; family Carangidae; genus Trachurus; species Trachurus trachurus. The sequence goes on along the minus strand of NC_139893.1, from coordinate 24,979,038 downwards.
GTGTTTCCTGTTTATCCATTTTTCTTTCATGTGTCTCCACGACTACAGGTTCCAAAAGCTGTTCCTGAATGAACATGTCAGAATGTTGCTGGATGTACTCACTAGTACGTTGAACTGTACTGCGGGGATCTTCTTCGACATCTGGAAGCTGGCTGCGCCTCCCGCTTCCAACCTCTGCCTCCTGAAAGGCTGTAGCCTCAGCTTCAGCTGCAGCAGCAGCTCTTTGACACTGTAGGAGATGGAGATCAGCGTCGAAGCTAGCCTTTTGCTTCAGCATGTTTGCTTCCAGTTCAGCTTTCCGTCTCATCGTCTCAGCCTCTCGTTCAGCGAAAGCTAATTCAGCCTTCGCAGCTTTCGCCTTAGCGTAGACTTTTGTGGCTGAAGAGGATGTTGATGAGTATCTAGTGGATGTTTTGGATGACTGGGACTTAGCATCACGTGGTTGATGAGTTACCTTCTTCTTTGTTGTTTGCTCTACAACCTCTGTTTGCTGTTCTCCACTAGCTTCTTCTAGCAGTGTAGTGGTATCTTCTTTAAGATAATATTTTCCTGAGCGTAGACTCATGTTTGCTGAATATTGTGTTTTAATGCTTGAGCCCGCCGTGTAGTATCTTTTTACTGTACTGCCCTCGCAGTGCGTGTGGCTATGCAAAGCTAGACAGTCAGTTAACGAAACGGATAGAAGCTCCCCAAAAAACCACAAGGCTTGATCTTTTCTTGTCCTTTAATGGAGTCCACTATTTCTCCTCCTCCAACTTCGTAAAACTGAAATTATCACAAATAGAAACACAATTTACTTACAGTAACATTGTATGAATACATTCCAATTAGCATCCATAGGTTAGCAAAATGAAGAGTTAGCATGTAAGCTACTGACAGCTAGCAAAGTATAGGCTATTCAGCTTAAACATAACTAATCATGTCTTAACCACAAAAATACACAATCATGTAACACTATTCACATACTATACTCACAGATATATATTCTCCAAGGCAAAAGCGTCCAACAATATTATTTGGCCGTCTGTTTAGCTGTCTGTGCTCATCTTTTCACCTTTTGCATGAGAACTAGCATGTAACAGAAAAACACAGCATAGCTGGACTTGACGAGCCGAGCGCTCACTCTGACGCGGTTTCTCTGAACCAACGAGAAGACCACTCACTCTGACGTGGTTTCTTGAACCAAAACACATACACCTTTTTTAGACCTGCTTAATTATCAAATTATGAACTTTAACTCAACATTTTAACGTTTTAACCCTCAAAGACAGTACAATGTTAATGAAATTTGTCTGCAATCATTGAACCATTGTTTTGAGAAATTAGTAATTTTGAGTTTTAAATCTGACCCTTTTATATAGCCTATGCAATATAGAAACTTTCTCTTTGTCTCTTAGCCACATCTTAAATCACCTCTACCTGTTGCAGCCATCCGTGTGTATATGGATGCCTCTGTTAAACATCAGTTCACATGAATTCAAGTGTTCATTATTTGAATAAATTATCTTAATGGTAGGCTACAATACCGGTTATACACAGATAATTTAGATATGAAAACGTACAAATATATGGAAAGTGTATAAATGCAAGGAAAGTGCAGGAAACCTGTCAGGGTAGTTTCCAGGGCAACAGGCAGGTGATGGTAGGAACAGTAATAGGGTCCTAATGGCCAAGTGACAGTGTGTAGATGAAAGGCAGTCATTCTAATATCTCTCCAGGAAGTGAGAGCCATGCAGTGAGGAAGTAGATGTGAGAGAGAACGAATGTAAAACTTACAGAAACACGGAAATAAAAAGTTATCTTCTATTCAATCTTTTCTTTCTTTTTTTCTTTCTTTCTCTCTCTGCAGGTAGTGAGACTTTAAAATCCCACTGTTCAAGATCATTTTGAACCTGGAGCCTACATCTACTGCACACATTTACTATGTACCAAACACAGACAGACACTCGCTCACTTACTCAGTCACTCACTCTCACACACATGGATACTCATTATCGCATGCTTCCAACTCCAAGAATCGATACAAATAGGCCAGATTTTCTGCCTGGATAATGATATATTTAATGGCCTCTCCTTCCCTCCCTCTCTCTCTCTCTTCTCCTCTGTCCATCACATGCACTGACTCAACTCACATTATGTACATAGTCTCCCTCCTGTACTCAGAGTAGGGCTGCATGATATTGGAAAAAAAAAAATATTGTGATATTTTCATTTTATGCGATATAAATTGCGAAATTAAAAAATAAGGACTGTCAAATGATTGCAATTTTTTACTGTTATAGAAACAGAAAGATAGATGACAAAATAGATTTAAACCTATATGTTGCCTTCTCATTATACTCACATTTAGTTAAAATTGCACTTTATAATACTATATACAAATAAATGCCCACATATCTCTCCCTCTCTCTCTCTCAGCAGCCGTCAACTGACACAGACACACTGACAAAACATTGATGTTGTGGGTAGCAGTAGGCTAATTAACGAGCAAATCTCTTAAGAATGCCTTTATAGCAGGACATTAATGTGAATTTAGCCTTTCAATAGTGCTCTGTTCACTATTCATATCTTTGGTGCTCCTGTATTTCCTTTGGTGATGATATAGAACTTCTTAAGGGGCCGCTGCTCTGTGACTGACAGGCAGATATTTGCAAACAAGCAGTGCACATCACGTTACGTTTCACTTTAATGACGCAGGCTATGGGCTCAGTTCAGCTGGATGCACACCACAGCACCTTACACAGGGTGAGAAACAACCACAAACGCGCTTTTACGAGAGAAAAAGTCTGTTGTGAACACCCAGTTGTCCAAACATTTATGCTGCCTTCGCTGAGTGTGCGTATGGGGAGGAGGGGCGACGCCGCTGCCTGGTCAGTCAAGTGAGGGAGAGAGATAGAGAGAGAGAGTACGTGTGTGTGCATGTACAGTAAATGCATTTGAGCAAGTTTAAATGTGTGTCAGCATGGATGAATCTGGATTCATGTGTGTTACATGGGTAGTGTGAGTGTGTGTGTGTGAGTGATTCATGTGTCTGTGTTTTTGTGGCAGCTACAGTGGAGAGTTGAGGGCTACAGAAGAAAAGCCAACTGATTATTCGGCTGTCGCTGACAGTAAATCAATACAATCAAACACACACGCTTACACACATACACTCCACTCACAAACGCACACACACAGTAATCCCCGCCTGCTATAAACAACATAAACACATGCATATCAGATGCATGATGGATGAATGCGCTTAATAACGACATCACTCTGTCCATACCAACATCCCACTTTGCTAGGACCTTCTCAATTACTGCACACACAAACACACACACACACACACACGCACGAGCACAGACAGGCACGAGCACAGACACACAGCGTGGGCCTCCTGAGGGTGCTGGTGGGCATGGCTGATTGACCCTGCCTCACCAATCTGCCCAGCTCTCTGCCAGAAAATCAACCAATTAAAAGATGCAGGCACCACAGCGGCACTTGGGGGGGGGCAGCTGCAATGTTGAATTGGAAAGCAGCTGTGAGAAGCTGCCCTGACAAGAGTCAAGTTCTCTCTCTCTAGTTTTTAAATAATATATATTAAATAAAAATAGTTTTGGTTGTCTGCATTTCATTTTCAGTTACAAACTGTTGAGAACCCTGATTTCATGTGTGTGTGTGTGTGTGTGTGTGTGTGTGTGTGTGTGTGTGTGTGTGTGTGTGTGTGTGTGTGTGTGTGTGTGTGTGTGTGTGTGTGTGTGTGTGTGTGAGAAACCTGTTTAAAGGTTGTGAATAGATATTTCCCACAGAACTATATTCATAACTTTCCAAAATTGCCACATGTGAATGTGAATAACTGCTTAGTTGTTTTCATGGACATATCACACACAAACACACTCTTAACACTTCACAAACCCAACAATATTCCACTTACAATTAAATATGAATAATATAATATAAAAGATAAAAAAGCTTATCTTCAATTGAGGGCTGGAGCCTGTGAATGTATCTGTGTAGGAATGTTTACATCAAGCACTTGATCATTTCACTCGTCAGAATGTGTAATCCAGACACTGAAAAGCTGTGAATGATTCGCTGCATGAACACCTAGGAGGTCTGAAGAGAGAACCAGTCAGATCATCCTGGCACTCAGAAGAGCTTGACCTTGAGAGGATGACCCATATTATTTGCCTGCAACAGAGCTTTCTACTACAGAGAGAGAGTCCAGAGCGATGATCCTACATCTTAGTTATCGTCAGCCTCTCTCCTTTTACCCTCTCTGGCTGGGATTAATCACACAGGGGTGTAGGAAGGGTTGCTTGTGTATTTGTAACCTACTGAGAGTGCCACTGCATCCCACTTACACAAAAAAAACTATATGAGAATCAGGGGTTTAGAAGGCTGAGTCTTACTTACATATGTTGGGAGAACTCTGGCGCCTCATCGTTGACATTGGCCATCCGAATCCGCACTGTAGTTGTTCCGGTCCGAGGGACTTCCCCCTTGTCGATGGCCATCACGACAAACTCATACAGGTGGTTGGGTCTCTCGTAGTCCAGTGGCCCCGCAGGGAAGATGGTCCCATGAGGGGAGATGGTGAAGTCCTGACTGAGGGTGTAATAGGTCAACTCTGCATTCTCCTCCGAGTCGCAGTCGTTGGCCGACACTAACGATGAGAAATGAAAAGGAGAAAGAAAAAACTTAGAGGCAATAAACAAAGACAACACAGAAGCCCAATAGAGCCCAGGATTTGCCTTTACCCATAATGTATGAAATACACAGTAATGTTATCACTTTTAGGATGCAGGCCGACAGAGCTGCTGTACTGACTTTTCAAACTTTATCAACTGACAATTGTGTAATGTATTGCAAATGTCTGCAAACAACGGGATTGCATTCACACTAAGCTGTTCTGTGAAAAACATTCACACTATTGGAACACTGCATCACTACACTATTGTTCACCTTCTTCTTTAGAAAATGAAATTGCATCAGGGAATATCTGTTAAAAATATATACTTTTAATGTCACTGCTGCTCACTGAGAAAATAGTGGAATCAGATAAGAAAAGCACAATATAGTATCTTATTAATATAAAGTCAAGTTTTCTTCTCGCTTCTCAACTTGAGCTCAGGGTAACTGTTCACTTCTCATTCTAGGTAACGGGGAGATTGAAAGGAAAGTGAAACTCCCACTGGTTTAAATGTTTGGTTTTATACACCTACAGGGGGAGTTACTGTCATTTGCACAGCATGCATTGAAAGAACTGTCATTTTGCAACATTTCTGTTTCTACATCACACATTGGGAATCCATGGAGCCAGTACTCGCTCAGCCCACAAATTGATTGCGTTGCTAAAACTGTAAAGACCACCAGGGATTTGAATAAGCATATTTTCTGCTAACAAGAACATTTCACCATCAAACTCTCAATTCTCCAATTCACCTTACATTGCATTTGGCTCAAGCGCCCATATACACACAAACACATTCATGCATACATATATGAATCAATACATGCACCCACACGTACGCACAGAAACGCATCAGTGTTTGTTTCAGCTAACGAACTGTAACTTCTTTATTGCTGTGAGGCCTTGGGAAAACTAACATACTTCAAATTGGTAGTTTTAACAAAATGTCAGCAAACTAGAAATATCTCCGTTCATTAAAAGATTTATAAACTTTGTCAGTGGTAATACATCTAATTTGTTTTATTTCATTATTTCAGCAGGGAACCAATGTTATTTTGGAATATAATTAATTGGAAATGAGTTCTGTGAAGTGTTTCAAGTGGTTAAAATGTTTGTTGACTGTGGAGTTCACTCTTTAATCAGTCTGAACAACTATCAAACTAAAATAAAATTATCACCTTGAAAAAGAAAAATCACTATCTTTCCATTAAGTAAATGTTTTTGAATGTGAAGTCATGTTTTTGATACTGAATCTGCAAATGTATACAGAACCATGCTGAAAGTAGCACAACTGACTGGTTTCCAAGAGACAAAAAAAGTGACACATCACGCATGTGATTAATCTGGAAACAGTAACGTGTAAAAAAAACAAAAAATGCACGGCTAAACACGTCACATGACTTATTATTATTAGTTAGAGGCTGTTTGTGTATGCAGTCTATCATCTGTGTCTGTTTCGGTTGTTAGCTGTCCCTTGAAATACCGAATCGTCCTGTGTTTAAGGATAGCGTGTCCCATTTTGGTTCAATAGAGGAAGGGGTTTGTACTGTGTTTCGAGTTGTCTTGCATAATCCCACTGGCATCCTGTGGAGAGCCTTCAGATTCATGAGTGTAGGAAAATTCAAACACTTGGTTTGACAGTGTCAGTGCTAATGACTATCCGACGAGTTGTAAACTACAGTATGTCCAACCATGGAAGTGTTTCCTGTGGTGGACAGCAGTCTGTCAGATGTACGGTAGGTCAGCCTGTGATGTGACTTGTTTATGAAGGCTGAAGTTCGCAGTCGGATACATAGGCCTTAGTTTAATACACTAATCACAATATAGTGCTGATGTGAGAAAATAAAAACTAAACTATGTGATCACATCTCAAATGTTCCTCCAAAAGCATGGTTCATGGTCTCTCTGTCACACGTTAGTGTTCTGTTAGTATTCACCTATGACAATATGGCCACATAAGAAGCCTTTTCATTACTTACTTTTATTATTAAAGTAACAGAGAGAGATTTCTCAGACTGGTTTGTAATTTCATTATTTCTAACACCACACATCATCTCACCCACCAAAATACAAGTAATACTAGTAATACTAGTATTTTAAACGTAATTAAAGCAGAAGTAAGCAATATTTTTGTGTTAATATAAGTCTTAAATAGTTATATCTTCCGACAGCAATCACTTACATAGAGTGTTTGGACCGAAACACGGGTCTCTCAGTCACTCTGCTCTGCTCTGAGCCGAGGAGAAAACTTTTCTCGTATCCTACAAGTTTTATCCAATAAGGAGAGAGAACGGCATGAAGGGCTGTGTGTGCAGCCATAGCCTGTCTGGTGCAGCCAAGGGATGCGCCTGAATGTGGTGACGTAGGGACGAGGGCGGGGCTACTAACTCCATCGGCTGACAAGACGTTATGGTGCGTTCAAGGCAACCCGTAACTCGTGTTTTTCCGACCTGTGAAGTCGTACCAGTTAGATCTGGTACGAGTTCACAGGTCGGAAGTTACGAGTGGCCGTTATAGTGCACTTTTACGAAGGAGTATTAGGGCCAGCCAAAAAAAAAAAAAAAAAAGCCAGCCAAAAAAAAAAATCCGGCAAAAGGGGGAAAAAGCAGGCAAAAAAAAAAAATTCGGCACAAGAAAAAAAAAATCAGCCAAAAAGAAAAAATCCGGCACAAAAAAAAAAAAAGCCAGGCGAAAAAAAAAAGAGAAGAAAATCCAGCACAAAAAAAAAAAAAGAGCCAGGCGAAAAAAAAAAACCAAAAAAACTGCAGGGGCTTGACCACGTACCACAACAAGGAAGCGACAAGCGACTGATGGCTCCATGACAGCAGTGGCCGGTACCGCGGCCACAGGATTAATTAAAACACAGGACGCCCCCTCCCAAAAACAAAACAAAACAAACATCACACACACAATCTATAAATTACATAGAGACGTTATATGAGCTAACGTTTAGCGCTAGTAGCCTACTAGCTAACTAACGTTAACCTCCGTGACTGGACCACCGCGATCCACTGGTCTCTGCCTCCTCCTTAGATTAGATTAGATTAGATTAGATAAACTTATTCATCCCGAAGACAAATACAAATACTACAGGATACCTCCTCTCCTGTAGTATTTATATATTTACAAATACTACTACAGGAGCCTGTCTGCCGGCTGCTGTCATGGAGCCGTCAGTTGCTTTATTGTGGAGGTAGTTTTTTTTTTTTTTTCGCCTGGCTTTTTTTTTTTTTTGTGCCTGACTTTTTTTTTTCTTGTGCCGGATTTTTTTTTTCTTTTTCTGCCTGACTTTTTTTTTTCTCGTGCCGGACTTTTTTTTTTTTTTTTACCTGACTTTTTTTTTCCGCTTGCGCTGGATTTTGTTTATTTTTTGGCTGGCTTTTTTTATTTTTTGGCTGGCCCTAACAGGTCGGAAAAACACGAGTGGGTTGCCTGGAACGCAACAAAGTTGTAAGTCATGACTTGAAGCTGTAATTTAGTTTCAAAAGCCTGCCTGGAATGCAGCATTAGCCAAAACGACCGGATCGCTTACTTCTGCTTTAATTGTGATTAATCACATAGTAGTATTGCAATTATTTGAGTTCATTTTTGAAATTGTTTGACAGGCATAATGATAAAGTATCAATGTGAGTAAATGCCCAGTATTGGGGGGGGCTGCATGTAAATGAGCTCGGCAGGAGAAAGAAAAACATGGCAAAGTCTTATCAACATTGTAAGCAGGATGAATCTATCTTCTTACAGCTGCAAAATAATTTCTCTGTATGTTTATGTCACATTGCCTTTGAAAAAACTGCAATAAACAATTAAAACCAGCATCAACTCACATTTTTTTTTATGTTACTCATGATGCTGTTTGCATTTTCTGTTATTTAGGATTATGCCAGCCAAGCGATTTGGAAAAGTGAATTTATGTGTGTTTACGCTGCACTACAGTGCACTGCTTACAAGGACTGACATCTTTCTGAATTGCAGCTGAAACGTAGCTGTTTTACTGCTGTAAAGTGATGAACAGCCTCTCATCCAGTGACGATGGGTAGAAAATGAACTGCAGAACTACTGCCTGCACAGACTCCTATTGCAACCATGGTCAAACATATGTCACATATGAGTCAATATTTAATTTACTAAGTACAGATTTGTACTCTTCACTGTTTGACCATTTATTTAACAGTGGGTCCCCCTGTAATCTCGAATCAGCATTGTTGTGCTGGCATCACTACATGAAGCAGGCACAGTATATTTCTGGCTGCGTCTTCTATGTCTTTCTAGCATATTATGATTTTGTACTGATGAAGGCAGCAGGGGCTTCAGATCTCCATGGCTTGCTTGGTACTCTGCATATTTTTTTCCTACTTGGCAAAGTACACATTTGACCACTCTCATGATGGAACTGATTATGGGATTACGAGCACATGATTTAGCAAAACGATGCTGGATACCTATTTCTCCCCACTTATTTAATTTATTAGTGTTCCTTTTAACCTGTTCACATATGTAGGGGGAAAAAACATTGCTATTTCAGGAGGATGGGCTGTTCAGTTTTAGGTACACTCAGAACAGAATCCAGTGGATTTACCTGCATTAAATGGTTCATGCATTTAAAGGTCCCTACATATGTCCAGGTTCTATATCAACACTGTATATTAAAGCCCCAGTCCACAGAGAAATGCAGACAACCTATAGAAACCGAGCCTTAAAACCAGCCATTAGGGCTACTGCAACTTTGTGATGTCACAATGTCACAGTCGCCACCCCACCCACACACATAATCACCAGGGGGGAAAAGATAGCCCCTAGGATTTGGTTCCTATAAAATGTATGGGAGTTTAATGGAAATCTACTTTATCAGAAGAGAGCCTCTCTTCTAAAGCTAAGGTGGTGAGCTTAGAGAGAAGCCTAAGAGGATATATAAAACTACACTGAGATGGTTTTTCGCTCTTAAAACCACAAGATGTCTTAAAACAACAGCAACAAAATACTTAATAGTGTAAATTAAATGAATTATTTTTCAGGATTTCAGAAAAAACAGACAAGTTCTTGGTGAAGGTCCATTTTGCTCGAGCTGTTTTTACCTCTAAGTTAATTGCCCATGTTTAAATTTGAAAACTGGAAACTATGGAAAGTTTCTCTACAAATGGTTTTAACAAACACAGTTCAGTCAGACAACTCTGAAATGAGAACACATTTATTGCAAGCTGAAGCATAGTGCAGTTAGCATATTCTTGAGCATGGTTGCAGCAGGATTGATTGTAAGCATTGCAAGCTGAAGCACAGCATAGGTATCCTTGAGCATGGCTGCAGCAGGTTTGGCGTCAGGCTCCGTCTCAGTTATTCGTTCCCTGAATGATCTGGTTTGGCAGACATTACAGGGAATGAAGCAGACCCCCCAGGGGATCATAGAGACAGAGCCCACAGGTGGATGCTGGGGAGGAGGTGGCCGGGTTTGCAAAACCTCATGGGCGGCAGCAGCAGCAAAGAGATGTATGCAGAAGCAGCAGCAAGGGCAGAGCAGGAAATACTGTAGCAGCGGCAGCAGCAGCAGCAGAGCCAGGAATGAGCAGGTAAACTGGGGGGTTTAAGTAGCCCGCCCTATTTGGAGGAGGGCATGTGACTGATCAGCTGATCAGGATGGGCGCAGCTTGAGTTGTCTGCTTGAACTAGCTCCGCAGGCTTCGCATCATTCTGTTCGCAAAACACTGAAAATGTTTAATTTCCTCTAGCTCTATATAAACTTTTAGATGCCTTCTGTTTTTTTGTTTTGTTTTGTTTTTTCCTCACTGAAGATTCTCAGTCTCAGTGTGGACAACCCTCTTTCCATCCAAACAAAAAAAGATGTACATGCACATGGATAGGCACATTTACAAACACACAGCAGCACAGCAGGGGGAAACTTCTCGCCTCCCCTTGTGCACCTGTTGGTGGCAGCGAGCTGAGCGCCTGCTGTGCCTCCTACATCACATACACCTCACTCCTTCATTTACTGGCTCCTTTACTCATTTGCTCACTTAGTCACTTGGTCTTACCAGCGTTTTTATTGTTAGTTTTGGTGTTTCAGTGAGGACTTAAAAAACGAGGACAAAACAAAACAAAGAAACAGCACCACTGTCATTGTGAGCTTATTAGCATTCTGACATTCGTTTAGCCCAGAGCACCACTGTGTCTGAGTACAGCCTCAGAGCCACAGCTGTGTGGTTGTAGAGTCTTAGTCTAGTTAGAAAACACACTACAACGTAGCCCGGTGCATCTTGAGAATATCAGATGTAAAATCTTTATTCTGCAGTAACCCTCTCATATCACAGTCTGCCATCGCTCACTGTGTTCACTTCAAGTAGAAACAAGCTCAGACATCTGAGTTAGTATGCCAGCATAGACTGTGCTCACAAACTCAGACAATATGTTTTTGCTCTTCAGACATTCACCTGTTCCTGTATATCTTAAACAGTGCAGCAAATTCAATAGAGTCTCTGTGTGTCTCTATGTTTACCAGTGCCCCAGTGACTGGTGTTGTGTCTACTGACAGTGCTCTGTGCTGGTTACAGGCCAAAGTCACTGTCTGTTATGTGACTGCATTGTCAACACAACCAACAGGTAAATAATTTGAAAACAATCACTAATCTTTCAATTTCTAAAAAGACAATCATTTATTTCTCTATTCTTTATATGTTTGATCAGATAAAGTTTTCTATTTGCTTTGTTTGGTTGAATTGCTCTTGTACTGGGCTGAAAATGATTGTTTTTGTGGTAGTCCTGTGTGGATGTATTGTCCACAAAGCTCTCTTGATGCAGTATTCATCACGTGTGCTTTTCAGAGTGTGCTTGTTTTGAGCCTGGTGAGAGTGCTCTCTGCTAATTGCTCCAGTTGGCACACATGGCTAAATCCAAAGAGGCTGTGTCTTTCTCAAATAGTAAAGAACTGTATAATATTATGACAAGGTGCCCACAAAACACTCATCTCCTCGAACTCTTTCTAGTACAATATTAACAGAGCATCTCCATGAGGAACAATGGAGTAAAAAAAAAACAAAAAAAACATAAGGAAAACAAAACATCATAATTAACATATCCCCTTATTGTGGGCTGATCTGCTGAGATGGGCCCTTGTTAAAGCCCTTGGTGTTATTTTGTACAATATATATGCAAATGTTAGTCTGAAATTTCATTTAGATTTGCCCTGTTTGTTCTGTTTTAGTTGTTGTTGTTGTTTGTTGTTTTTATCATTACAATCGTGGCTAAAGAGAAATCTATGTTATTAATGACTTAATAATATCATATATTTAGAAATATTAGTGCTGTCAAAGTTAACGCGTTAATTTTGGTGATTAATTTTAAACATTTAACGCATTTACGCAATTAAAGTCATTTTGTTTACTTTCGGTGGCGGCTGACCCATAACCTTTGGTGACGTGTGCAGGCAAACCAGGCAAACTGATGTACGTACCAGCTGTAGTGCTGTTATTCATCACTTCGGCGACCAGGAGCAGCGGGTCATATCAGAGACAACAGCCCGGTCCCCTGAGGTGATTGGCCAGTTAACCTGCGTCGTCATCCCGGCGTCAGAAAGAGAGCCGATTAACTTACCCGCAGGTCTTAGAGGTTTACCGCCGGCTGGTTTAATTCTTTTTCAGATGTAAATATTGGTCTCATGTTGTTGAATGTTTGTTTAGTTGTTGATTAGTTTGTTTGAATGGGTTAGGGTTAGACTCAATCACCAAACAAACGATTTAAAGACAAAGACTGAGCTGTATCTACTTTAGACATTGTGTCTTTCTTTCAGTTATGGTCCTGGCTTTTGCCTTTATTTCAGCTGTAGTGAGAGAGAGGGAGAGAGAGAGGGGGGGGGAGTGATAGAGAGACTGAAAAATTGGAGAGAAGATGCCACACAGCAAATGGGTAAAGGCCAGACTTGAACATGGGCTGCTGCAGCAAAGATTAGAACCTGAGCTTGGCCTCTATCAGGTGAGCTACCAGAGCACAAGCTCAGTGGCAGATACTGTACATTTCCTTTTCAGTCTCTCATGCAGAGTGCAGCCTTTGTCTGGGGTTGAATACAGTTTAACTTGTATTGACTGCAACTCCAGAATGTAACAGATTTTTATTTGAGGCAGATATTCACATGTAACTCGCTCGATTTGATATGAAGGGTTGGTCTTATTTTTAGTTATTCCTCTGCCTCCTTCAGTAATAGTGACACATATAATGAAAGTAGTTTACAGTATACCCAGTAGAGCAACAGAAATTCACGGACTGATCCATGTCACACAACCACGCAATGTCAGTTTATTATGGCCCTGCTGATGATTGACCGGGATGTTGCAGGGTCATGATTTGCAAGACTACGGCTTGATATTCTACATTATCATCATCATGATTACTTTTATTATCATATCAGCTTAGTAAATTAACTTTCTATCAGTCATGTGTATGTTTGAATTCCCATTTTATTAGGGTTTAACCCTGAGGGAGTAGAACCCTATTGAAATTGTGCCGGTTTATTATTTTTGGTTGTCTGCCGCTTGAGCTCAAATTCCCTTGAGCTGGAATGAGCCAGAAACATGAAAATTGGCCCAGTGATTGGAAATTATGTGCATCAACTTCCCATAAAATATGAGCCCAGTCAGCCAGGTGGTGGCGCTGTAACTAATTAAGGTTTGAAAAAGTTCTTTTCAGAGGGTAACGCCTCTCACTACGTGAGTCTGATTGACTTGTAATTTGACACTCAAGTCCAGCTCAATGTGCTCTACAAACTAGCCAACTGGACCATAAAAGTCCGCCTATAAGATTTTTTGCAAATTTGCAGAATGCAAAAAACAAATGATTGACTCTATCAGCACCAACTTTGGTATACTGCTTCGGGGGGACAAAAATACAACTTTCTATTATAAATGAGCCAGATCGGTCAAAAAACATGGCCGCCACAATATCTTCGCAATGGGCGGAGCTTTGAAATGATTGGCCATAACTCCTACACCCTTTGCCCTATCATCACAAAACTTGGTGGGTAGGTTCAAAATGGGAGTGGGAATTTGCCTACTACAGCATCTTGAGCTCAACCAATAGGGGGCGCTATAAATGCCACACATGCGTATCTCAAAGACCATTGGGCGGAATTTCACCAAATTTGTTGTGCATGCTCCAGGGGGAGTATGTACTAATATCTAATGAATACAACTTCGGAAATATTTATGCTATAGTTGTGCCAGAGCACAACATAACTCTACCAACACCAAACTTGGTATATGGCATTGGAGGACCAAGACAGTCATCATTATTATAAATGAGCAAGATAGGTCGAAAAACATGGCCGCCGTCAAATATATATCCTTGCAAAGGGTTGGGCGTAGCAAAATCAAATCATTAACTGTTTTTCCGATTGTCATGTTGACTGGCTTGTAATGGGTGTGTTTTGCATGGCGCTTTCGGAGACACAGCGGGTGATGTCGTCGGCTGCAGCGGGTGAGGGTCAGGGTCGCTGATTTGGGTGGAAAAGGTTAGAACCTGCGGACTGCCGCTTGCGGCTATATTTTTGAAATTATTTTCCTTGTGCCCTATTACCCTTGCCTAAATACTTGCCTTGCACCGAACCACTCACATTGTCCATGCGCACCATCTACTCAGGCCCCGTCCAGACGAATACTCGGATTCACCGAATCCGATCTTTTTCTTAATCGTTTTGAAAAAAATCTCCGTAAACACGGCATCGTTTTCAGAAATACCTGCGTCTACATGGATCCAGTGAAAACGACCCAAAACGCTGTAGTACATGCTCCAGGCGTGTGTGGAGCGGGTGGAGCATGTGGCGCTGTAGCGCTGCCACACACAAACACAGAGAAGAAGACGGGAGGTCCCAGCTGTAATTCAATAGAAGAAGAAGTCCCCCACTGTCTTCAAACCATAGACTGTAAAAAAAAGCTTCAAACTCAAACATGGATTAAATGTTGACAGGGAGTCGTGTCAGAGTAAATATGACGATCAGTGATGATTAAACAGGCGCGATTCAGCTGCAGCGTCTGAGCGACCCGACGGCCGTTGTTGTTACGTCCATATAGGCTGTTGTGCAGCTGCTGCAGCAGTGTGTGTGTGTGTCTCAGGCATAGACAGGTTACAGGTAGAGCGGCGGGGGGCATGACATCATCGTTTCAGAAAAGACCCGTATTGGCCGTCCAGACGAAAACGCTGGGGCGGCGTTTTCAAATTTTCCCACTCTGGGACCCGTTTTCAAAAAATACCGTTTTCACCCCCCGAAAACGCCGTATTCGTGTGGACGCGAGCCCGATCCGATAAAGTATTTATCCGGATTCGAAAAAAACAGATTCGTCTGGACGGGGCCTCAGTTTGCTGCTCCTTGTTTGTTGCTGATGAGGCCAACAGTGCTCAGGTCATTGAACGACATGAACCAAGACTGAAAACTAACAATGATATTGAGATGATCAACTGAAATAATGGTAGCACAATTCCTCTCCGAAATTCCCCCAGTTTACACTGATATAGTAAAATTGTCTGTAATAGTAAAATATCTTTTTTTTTTAACTGTCAAATTTTTCCCCATTGTGATAATTATAGTGTCGAGAGTGGTTGCAGTGATCATAACATTTACGAGCAATGTTCCTTTCCAGTGTTTCCTCTTTTTTTCCAGTTTCAGCCTCCAGTCAAAAAAAGTTTATTAAGCTTCAAGTATCACTATAAACAGAGAGATCCCGAGCTGCTTTTCAAGTGGCAATACAGTCATGCAAATTTCACATTACACTTATTAAGTCATCAAATCAATCAGTCACATTTATTTCAAATAGATATTGTAGTTACAGAGAATTGTTTCTGCAGAGTGCAGAGGGACAGAGCAGTGTGAAATGCTTTGTTGTCAGTTTCGCTATTAGTCTGTCAGAGACCTAAAAAAAGACCGGGCTCTTCAGTCACACTGTGACAGATCAAATAGTGATAAGTCATACCCACACCAGTTACCATTACTATTTCCTCTGACGCTTAATGAAACTTAAGATTTTTGTGTGGAAACTGGGTCATTACAGGGAAGCAGAGGCCAGAGCAGCTGCTGCACTGATGGAAGAGGTGGTATATTTCACAGCTGCCACTGCTGACAACTACCTGCTCAGTTCCCTTACCAGTAAAAACACATGCATGTTAAAGAAGTTCATATGTTGCAGCTTTCCCCTTAGTTACATTGTGATTGATGTCTCCTGTGTTGTGTTTATCAAGAAACTTTTTTTCTCTGTTGTGTCTTTTCTTTTACTGAAGTTAGCGTGCTAATCAACTAGCCTTCACTCATCTCGTCATTACAGACTCACTGCAGCCTCCAATCTACATTCTGAGTGTATTATGACCTCTTGTATTGTGAATGTGACAATTGACCTATGGCTAAGCCACGCCCCCAAATACGATGAGCCAATCACAGTGCGCATAGCTAGCCCATACACTCGGATAGGGATGTAAACAATTAATCGACTATCGATTAATTGTCGATAAGAATTTAATCGTTTAAATTAAATTACTTGCAATTAATCGTTCCTTTTCAATGGGAGTTTTACTGTGAACTGTAAACAAGCAAAGCCGACATAATGTAGCGGATCTCTGTGTAAACGTGTGCAGCGCTGCGCACTGCAGCACACAAGGGAGAGAGGGAGAGGAGGTGACAAGAGACAACAACAGCTGAGTCCCGTAGCTATACGGGACTCAGGCTGTACCATCGCTAACACACAGACGACCAGTGAGTAACGAGTCAAAAAGCCGCCGACACGGAGCTGCCTGAGGAGTTGTAATGCAGCCTGAACGCAGCTCAAACGGACTCCACTCCCTCCTGCGCCGAAATGTCACCTTAAGTCACATAAACCAGTACGGGTGTGTGGACACAACCACCTACTGTATATTGTTGTCAGCACCACATCACTGCTGGTGTTTAAAAGGCTCCGTTCTTTCTGCAGTCAGGTTAAAGCGCACATCCGCCGTGTTGGTAAACAAATAATCCCTCTGTATCAACGGAGGCAACGTGCTTGGTCACGCTTGGGTTGGAGGTGGTGTGAGTGCGGGCCAGAGGGGCCAGCGGGGACAGGGGAGGGGGCATTAGAGCTTCAGCACGGTATAGAACAACTGGCCCTAGTGTGAGTGCGCCCTTATTTGTGGCTGCTGCCAGCACCACACGGGCTTTGCCTTTCAGTAATCAAGCGCTGTTTTCGTCAAAGTTAAAAACAATAACAGCAACAGCTGTCAGCAGCTGAGATCGCTGTGCCTTCACCATAGAAACGCAAGACGCATTACGGCTCATTCGCAAAATACCTTTCAATGGAAACACCCGCAAATGGCAATTGCACTTTTTCGAAGTTTCAGAAATATCGCTTTTATTTTGCGAAAATCTGTAATGGAAACGCAGCTCTCTCATCTCATTATGAAAGGACTTCAACCTCAGAGCTCTCTGTCTTCAGACTGTCCTGAGTTCAACAAATCAGTTTATGCTACTGTGATTTAAGTAGCCTAGTTAAATACAGTAATCATAGTGTAGTGGCAGGAAAGACCATTTAATCTGTAGATATTGTGTTGGCCAAGAACAAGTTCAACTTAAAGTCAGAGGAAAAATGTTTAGGGTGTTTTTACTGTTCCTAAATGTAAAAATGGGTCACATAATTTGATCCTCAACATTATTTAAAGGTTAAATAACGTGTTACTTAAACATTTTCATCGTGCTGTGCTCTTAAAATAAACTAACAAATACTAGTGTAAGTCCATAAGGAATGTTGAGCTTAAATTGTCCCCTTAAATTTAGGTTCTCAGGAAAATCGCCGCTCATCAATTAATCGATCATCGATCGATAAGGTCTATCAACTATCGATTAATGAATTACTTGATAATTTGCATCCCTACACTCGGACATTCTCTGCTTCCACGTCCATTGAAATGCATTGCAGTTAGTCAGTTTTCATCCGTTTTTATATGTTTTTTCTTGACATTTTAAGTTTAAAATGGTCAAACGGTGTGCATGGGGTACATGCAACTCCGACACTAGGTATCCCCAGAGGCTGGGCAACGGGGTGGATTTTTTTTACCTTTTCCCAAGCCACATCTCAACCGAGAGAAGTGTCTGCTCTGGATAAAGTTATGCAGTAGACCTGCAACACCAACTATACGTTTAGTTGGTGTTGGTGTTAACAAGGATGTCTACATCTGGTTAGTGTTGGTGTTAACAAGGATGTCTACATCTGGTTGGTGTTGGTGTTAACAAGGATGTCTACATCTGTTCTAAGTTAAGTCAACAACGTATTTGAGGCAACATATTGTCAGAGATGTTTGGATGTTAGCCAGTATCACAACTAAGCATAAAGTCCGCTAGCTTAATGCTAACGTATAATGTAAAACTCCATAGACAGGCTAGCAGAAATTAGCCCTTCGCTATCTGCGTTTCGCCGCAACCGACAGCCATAGCAGTAAAGCTAAGTTACGTTTTGGTGACTTCGAGATGATAGTTAATCTTTCTGTCTCCAAAAATCATCAATTGCCTCCTGTGAAATGTCTCCTACTGTGACAGCTGCCATAGTGCTTGTCACCGAACCATAGCGCCTGCCCCCTCCACTCACGGGGCGGGGCTTAGCCATAGGTCAATTGCCGAAGGTTTTGTCCAGTGATGATCACCACCACCTGCTACTAGCAAGAAACCATGTACTACATTCAATAGCTGCTTTAAACAGATCAGTTAAAGGTAGAATCAGTATGTTTTTTGTTGCAGCTTGTAAACACATCAAACATCAAATCTGGCTTCTCCTCTCAGGCTCAACTGTGCACACCCGCTGTCCCTGACAGCAATTGTCAACTGCTGTTCACATGAAACCCTTCTCCACTTCGGCCTTCAGAGTTCGTTTGAATATTTGCTCCTACCACCGAGATGTGGACCCGCAGGCAGCTCCATCCGGGCCCACACTCTCAGCTTCCGTGCTCACCACGGCGGCCCTTCTACTCATTGTGTCATAGCCCTCAAGGTTCCCGTTGCCAGTGACGGCTGGGTATGGGCCCGACGCTTCAGGGCCTCACTTAGGTTATACTCTTTTTCTTTACTACTAAGTGTGTATCCGCCATTTCTCGGATTGACAGCGTCCAGTCGCTATGTTTTATACAAGCCCACAATGCTGCACACTCAACTTCACCTGTGCTCTGTCATTGGCTGGGGAAAACACACCCGCCCACAACTACCCGCCCAGACAAGTTCCAACATCAAAACATGGAAAGAGGGGGGCTCTGCAACCCCAGTCACCACCACACATGAGTAGAAGCCCATAGGTGATGATTAAGCAGGATTTCCTTTAATAAGTCTATATTCTATTTTTTAGGAAAATCCTACAGACTCTACCTTTAACATTTTAGGAACTTTTTCATTGGTGAAGTTAAATAATACCACAAAAGCAGTGTCATTTAGTTTATGGCATGGACAACACAAACTATAAAGAAAAACATCTCCAGTTGAATGAATAGAAAAACATTGCAGAAGATTTTTTTTTTTTCATCACTTAATGTTGTGTGATGACAAAACTGATGATTTCAATGACAAACAATGATGCAGTGTTATAGATAAGACATAAAGCCAGTCTTTGTGTGGATGTCTTACCTTGCAGCAGGGATGTTGCTGTCGTCACAGTCTCTGGGACACCATCCTTGCTGTAAATGGACTGGAGGAACTCTGGGACACAGTCATTTTCATCCACAATAACAACTCGTACCTGAGAGGTAATTGAGAAAGAGAGAGGAGAAAAATTGAAAGATGGAAAAACACATGGGGGAAGTGGGGTTAAAAGGGGGAGTTGACATGGAGTGACTATTCCGCCAGTGTAAAATTCAGATCATCATTCTAATATGTTCCTGTTTTAAAAGGTGCATCGTAAATAGGCTATGTGAATTTGTAAACAGACGTGTTGATTTTTTTAATGAGAAAAGATTGAGAAAAATAAAACTGACTGCAGTGGTTTTGCATTGCTGATCATGTGTTCCAGTGATGCTGTTCTTTTATGTACATGTGCTAAAACTGTCCAGGCAAGCACAAGAGGAAATTCTGAAGATTAAAAGTCACACTGGTTTGGTGTTATGAAAAAAAATCAAATCTGGGATTACTACTTCAGGCACCATCCAGAATTGGTTTTCTTTGGGTCCGGAGTCTTTTTCATCTGCTAGTAACCCAAATTAACCCTATCCCCTATAAAAGGAAGCCTCATCTAAGACTACTCCAAAGGCATGCCCTGACCCTGTTCCTTTTGGTTTATTTACCCCTCCTCCATGAGGGAGCTGCTGCAGAGTCGGCACTCTAGTCCCTACAGTGGGTCAGCAGAGAATGCATTCTTGTGCAGTTCTCAGAAGCCCTAAGCTAACAAATGAGTGTGGATCAGTGTGCAAAGATGAATTTGTATGGTGTGAGCATGTAGGTGCGTACGAGCGTGAGACACTGTAATGCCGTTCGGTTCATTAGGGACATGAAGGCAAACACAGCAGCATCTACCAGATGTTGACTGCCTGATTGCAGCATTCAAGAGGAATAAATACAGACACGGGCAGACAGCCGAGCCCATCTGACCCCACACCCATGTGTTCAATTCCAAATAAACAGTGGTATATACACAAACACTACAGATCGCTCTCTGATACACGCACACACACATAGTGAGTGATGTGTAAATACCACTGGTATTAAGTCCTGCTAGGTAAGATGAAATTCTGTAATATCAGTTAATCCTTCAGCAAAGATCAGCTTCGAAGCAATGGACAACAAAATAAAATCTGACCATGTCCACTCCCTGAGGTGATTTGTGTGTGCTTGCCTGTGACTGTCAATCTTTATTTGCTTGTGTGTGTGAGAGTGAGCTTATGTGCCAGTCCGACAGGGAATGTTGAGGGTTCTGTTAGATATATGAACTTACAGTGAGTGTGTGTGTGTGTGTGTAGGCTGAGGAAAAGCAAGATTGAATGAGAAGAGAAGGGAAGTCAGCCGTAATAAAGCAAGATGAGCTTAAACACACGCACGCTGACATGTGTGCGCACACACACACACTTGGGGCAGCTGCAGGCAGGTCTCAGGCTGGTTAGGTAACTAATGGTGCCGATGAGCTATCACTCCTGGAGGGAGAAACTTGGAAACTACCTGCAAATTAAAGTCATGCTCAGTGGCTCTGGTCCACACAAATACACCACCTCTCCTCGCTGGTTTGACAGAGACAGAGTTTTGAAAAGCAGAATAACATCAAAAGCAAAAAAATTAAAGGGGGGCGACAGCTACGCAAATTGAAAGTAGGGGAATTTTTCCCCAATGCTAATGCTATGCACAACTTTAATAAGAGAAAGAAAGAAAAACTAAAAATAGAGCCCCTTAAATCATGAGGTGCTGGCTTACCGGATAAATACAGGCTGTTTAGAAAAGGGATTCTGAAACAAATTTCTGACAGAAAATTCTCTGATAAACAGCTGCTTTTCTCTGGGTAGAATAAGTAGTTCAGCTGTCAGTTGCTATTACTGCATGTCAAGCAAGTGTCTATAACCTCTGATATAAAATATGAGTTATGAAGGCAAAATGCCAGACGAAAAAGTACGTTTTGGCACGGTCACAGTCACGGACTGCAAATAAAGACTTACGTAATGTAGCATCCATGATGTCAACCATGGGTTTCTAAAGAGCTCAGTGTGTGCTGCTTCACCGTCACCATCTTGCCAGTGCATGACTCCTCCTCACTCATGGCTAATCCAGGCTGATAGCGAAAGAGGAGGGACATATGAGGAGCAAAAAATCGCCCCAGTTGTCATTAGGGAGGAAAGTTGCTATAGACACTAAAACTGTATTTTGTACTTAGGTGTAAACATGTTTTATTTTTGCTCGAAAGTTGGATATTTTAGCACAGGAGTATTGACCGACTGACTCACTTTGGAAAAGCCTCAAGTGGTGATTCATGGAACTGTAGTTTTTCTTTCTTCCTGTATCTCTTTGTGAGTTTAACAGCCCAAGTGTTATCAATCCCTAAGTACCAGAGAGGTAGCATTAGTGAAGTAAATGTCTATAGGAGGGGTTAGGTTCCATAGTTTATATAGTAGCATCACAGTGTTTAGCTAACATGAGCCTTTGCCCCTTTTATAACTTCCCCAAAAAGGTCATATGAAAGGCAAAAGAAATAAGACCTTGTAGGAATTTTAACTAGAGGATTATATTTACATTCATATGTGCTTCTGCATACAAGTACTGCACATGTAATTACCAGCCACTAATTAGGCAAGTAGAGGTGAGGACATGGCAAGGACAGCCAAGGCAGAGGCAGAGCTGACAAGTTAGTCTGTTGAATAAGAATGGAGCAGTAGGAAAAAAAAAGACTTTGAAAAAAGAAACGTGTTAAGTATCACTGTTGTTTGTTAATAACCAACTCATTGGTCTGCTGGTCTACTAGATGATGAGCCCAACTATCATCTTTAAGCCGAGCTGGGAAAACGTGCTGCATAAAAATGTTATGAATTTTATTTGTCAATCTGTGTTTGTGGTATGGCGTCACATCCAGACCTTCCATAAGGGATTGACAACGCAAGCGTGCATTTATCCAGAGGAAAAGTGCTGTGAAGTCCACTCTTGCAGTTCAGTGCATGCAGTTTTCTTTTATTGAACTCTGAGATTGTGATGGATAAGCCCACTGCTTTGCTGCCTCTGAAATCTTCTGTCCTTATGTCAATAATCTCGTATAGTATGTTTCAATAGTTAATAAATGACTTTCAGTGATACCAGCATCCATGCTTTAACAACCACACCTACAGTAGTCTGCAGTATGTTTACCTTGATTTCACACTCAAAAATAGCTGTTTCCAGTTGGAAGACGACACTGTTCACTAAAGAAATATATATATTTTCATTAAATGACAACAAATGATGCAATTTTAATCAATTTTTCCTTTCTGATTGTGTGACAGATTTTGATTCATGTGATTTTAATCATTTCATATATTCCGGATAAAACCCCATCGGCCCAGAGGATATTATAGGCTATCACATAACATGGAGCATTGGAGCCAAGGCACTTTGAAAAGATACTATGCATATTACTTTCAGTAACACAGTGGGGATGTAAATGTGAATGAATATTTTAACAGATTAATGTGTGTAGTTGAATGTGGATCATGCCTTACCACATACCATACACTATATAAATAAACCACTTAAGCTTTGTTGCAGCCGTTCAACCCTCCATTATCCCCTCAACTGTTCCAGTGTGATGCAATGAGTGATACTGTAATTCTGTTCAGGAGGCAGCAAGTGTCAGTGCATTAAGGCACATAGCATCTGTAAAAGGCTTACTCTGTCAACAAGATTAGCCTACACAAAGCCATTTCCCTCTGTTCATACAGAGCAAAGAAACACTACTGGCCAGTAAGCCACTGATAAAGATCACTTACAGCATTGTCACATAACAATGACAGATACAATTGATAGTATTACTAACAGGGCTTACAAGAGCACCGGAAAGTGACTTAAAAATTGATTTTACTCAACTGCAGGTAAAATGTGCCCAAGCACACAGTCTTAGTTAAACATTACAATTCTAAATGGGGGGGGAGTGGTCAAAAATTATCGAAAAACAGAACAACAACATCTCTTGCATCACAAAATCATCCATAATCTCCTCTAATTCCATTTTCTCTACTCATTATCAATGCAAAGTGATGAATAGTTAAGAAAAGTTGGTTTAAGGTTATGGTTCACTTAACTTAATGTGCATATTGAAAACAGCCCATCCACTGCTTTACACCAGTCCTACAAGACATATGTTTTACCATGCAGCTACTATACTACCACAGATTGTACAGCACAGTCAGCTAATGGTGAACTTTCTCTCTGTCTCTCTCCAGCTTCCTGGTCACACCTGCTGTGTCTTTCCAGAAGAAAACAATCAGCTACAGCCTCCTCATCAATCCCAGCAGTCTCTTCTCCATCTCAGCAGAGACTGGTGAAATCAGCCTGACCCGTCCTATTGACTACGAGAGCGACCAGCATTGTTACTTGCTGCTGGTGCGAGCCAGCGAGGGTCTGGACAGCATGAGCAGCTTTGAATGAGATAAATAGCTATTTGTCCAGCAAATATATTAGCCTTAGGTGTGCCTTAAGCAAGTCACCCATGGGCCCAACTGTAATGTCAAGCTGAAGGGAGCATTGGTTTGCTGCAGTTATTTAACCTATACACCCATGTCTCCACACTTGCCTCACCCATTGGTTTATTTCTGGATTAGCCAGGGGAGGTGGAGTCCAGAACTGCCAAGATGGCAAAAGGAGAGCTGCCCGCTCCGAGCTTCAAAGCTACTCCTCAGAAACATACATGTTGGCTGACGTCATGGGTGCTACTTCCATCTTTATGTAAAATTGTATGGTTACATGGAAACTTACTCTGACTTTGCAGAGCAAGCAGATGTGCTGAGGAGCCTGATTGGCTCAGGGCTTGTGGGAAGACAAGGACACATACCAATTTGCTGCCATTTTTTTCCTTTCTTTCATTCTTTCCATCTGTCCTTCTCCTCTCATCACTGCATCTTGCCTTCCTCATTTCAGTCCCCAAGATTTTCTTTTCTCCCCCTTTGTCTCCAAACAAGCTCTTGGTGCTCTGCAGTCCACAGAGGCCCACAGCAGAGCAGTTGAGGACAGATCGGTTCAGCGGGACATGTTTTAGCCTGAGGCCAGAGTAATGATGGAAACCAGACCAGATGCTTCGATGCCAGCAGCAGTCAGCCGCTGTTCTCTCTCACCTCCTGACAACATGAGGAAGTCACTGGGAATCCCAGAGCAGTCATTCCACACAGAGACGTCTATTTGGGTTTGACTGAAGACAATGTTCATGCTAAAATGGATATACAGTTGTTCTTTAGGTTGAGAATTTTATGGCTCACTTACAATCAATTCAGAATGAGGGCATCCGATAACAACTCGACACAAAAACAGGGCGGTCAGGAGGTCCAAAACCAGCCGATCATTTTAACTGCAGCATTCACAACCATTACTCTATCCAGTACGGCAACAGTAAGTCAATAAAATTAAATCTAGCGGCATCTCAGCAGCCTCAGTGCACATTCACCTCAAGGATATCTCAGAGTCTTTATGATCATCTGTGGTTATTTTATTATCTGCACATAATCAACATTGTGCACCACAGTTCAACAGCTTTCCTCCAGCCAACTTTCCCAGTGTTCGCTCAGTGACACTGCTTCAAGAGTAGACAACAGCATGAAGTATATGACACGTTAAGATGAAGACCTGTCAGCTATTGTTTTGTTTGTAGTGTGGTGTACGACAGTGAGACAACCTTGTTTTGTGAAAAACCTTGTTTCGAAAACTATCCAGTCATTAAATGTGTCAATGGGAACGTGACTTGGAATTCACACTGTTCGTGCTTGCACTAACCTCTGCCGCGCTGCTCATGCTGTCCAGACCCTCGCTGGCTCGCACCAGCAGCAAGTAACGATGCTGGTCGCTCTCGTAGTCAATCGGACGGGTCAGGCTGATTTCACCAGTCTCTGCTGAGATGGAGAAGAGACTGCTGGGATTGATGAGGAGGCTGTAGCTGATTGTTTTCTTCTGGAAGGACACAGCAGGCGTGACCAGGAAGCTGGAGAGAGACAGAGAGAAAGTTCACCATTAGCTGACTGTGCTGTACAGTCTGTGTAAAACAGATGTCTTGTATGACGGATTCTGTGCAGTGGATGGGCCGTTTTTACTATACAAATGAAGTTAAATTAACCATAACCTGAAACTTTTCATCACCGGACCTGAAGAACATGTCAGGAACACGGGCAATTATATGTTTAATGACATTTGAATGAGATAAAAGGGCTTTGATGATAACTGCACTAAGCAAATGTTGTTAAATAGTACAGAATGTGTTAACACTGTACAACACTGTTTTAAACAGACAATAAATAACAAAGCAGAAAAACACCATTATTATAGTGTCTGCTTCAGATATTCTGTATTCAGAAACATGTGCTGCATTATGCTTGCATGAACAATAGCAGTGCCTGCCATATTGCAAACAAGCTGTTGCATCTTCCTCAGAGTTGGCCCACCAGTGGGTTTCAATATGACCACCTATGGCTGACAAAGGCTACAGGTTAAAGCTGGAAACACATTGGACATTTGGCGTGAGTACGGAATATCTTTCTTTTTCATTCTGGCGGGTTAACAGGTTAGAGCGGACCCTAGCAGCCCGCGTGACTGCATCTCACCTACTTTCTCATGTGCCATGCGTGTGTTGTTGATGTCATTTTCATCATAGCAGCAACATTATATTAAAATGAAATAATTATATAAATATATTTTTGAACCACTGTGGCATGTGGAGACAGGAGCAAAATCTACTGACATTTTCTGTCAAAAATAAATAAGAAATTAATTTATAATGACAAGAAATCCAACATTGCAGTAGTCTGCAAACTCCATGGAGAGAGATAGAGTCTCTGCCCAGAGGCACCCGGTGTGAACACACATAGCTGCCTCAATGCAGCAGATCGGCAACGTCTGCCAAGACGCCAACTAAACAAAATCATGCAGAGGAAACCAGAGTTGACTAAAAAGAAGGACAAAGATGAAGAGCAAAGTGTACTCCAGTATGTGCCGAACAGACATTAGTATGTGCCGAACAGACATTAGACAAATAAATGATTTTTGACTTTGACTTTTTGAGTAGGTTAGAATGTAAAGATTACTTTTATATAAGCTTTGGTAAGAATAACTCTGTGCTTCATGGATTGAAGTAAAGAAGGACAGACTGAAGTGTACTGTATATTGTATGTGTCTATACAGCTGTATGGTTCATCATCATTCACAGAGGTCATTCAAAGAACTAAACAGAAAAAAACAAACATACAAAACAGAAGTTGAAGGCCTATAGGAAAACATGCAGAGTGTGAAAACACAGAGGATGTGTTATGTATGGAGTGGAGCAAAAAGAACTCAGCCGACTGGAGGTGGGAAGAGTGTGCAAGGTCTTATTCAAAATGATCAGACTCATTGCAGCTCACTCTGATCTACTTTTTGTATTACATTAGAAAATACTTCACTCACTAAACAATAAAAAATAAAATAAGATAAAATTTCAGTAACTTCTTTCTTCAACTTTTGAAGACTCTAAGGGAAAAAGTGATAATATGACTGAAAGATAGACCTTAGTGGAGCAGCCTAAAGTGGAGTAGTGTGGAATAAGAAAAGTGACAGAAAAATGATGGATCTAAGAACAAAGTAAAGAGTAGAGAAACGGAGGGCACAATAAAGTCAAACACAATTCTGTCCAGTGTCCAGTAGGGTATCACTGAGTACACTAAGGGTGTACCGGTGGGGGCCTTACAGCCATAAAATGCTGAGCTGCGTCGCTATTATTTATTGGATGTGCTATCCAACTCTTACACAATTTCCATGATGAAATGAGTGTAAACAACAGACTGGAATATCCACTTTACTGGTTTGCCAAATGTGTCAGTCACACTGTAGAACCTGGAGGGGGTTAATGAGACCAATTCAAGGACACTCGTCATCATAACTGCCCCACTGTACTCATATCTCAGTGTGTTTGTGCGAGCAGGCCTACGCAGTATAATGTATGAAGCCATGCAGGCGTGTGACATGAATCTTTAAACACATATCACACTGATGTACAATGATCTCATATGAAGAGTGCAGAGACTGTTCATTACACCCACCGCTGCATCCCTGATTCAACCTTTACAATGAAACACTATGTAAGTGTGTGCATAACTCAATGTTTCGCAGCAGTGCGCTTACTAGTCTGCTATATATAATAATGCACAAAACTAAATGTACCGTGTTGATAGTTCCTTAAAACCCACTGAGTTTCGCATTCAAACATGAAGAAGTGTAAACTGGAGAGAAGATAGGAAACCCTATGTGTGCAGTGTGCACAAATGTATATGGTGACTTCAGCTTTTTTTTTTTTTTTTTTAAATATAAGCTGTAAGTGAATGAATATCACGTCAGAAAGACAATGCCTGAGAGAAAGATGTGTGTGTGTGTGCGTGTATAAACCACTTCTAGTGGGAAAATTTGAGTACAACAAATTCCTTCTGCATTTGGACCAGGATTTATTTTTCTGTTCATTTGTGTGAACTCACGGCTGTCCTTCAGGGGTGTTTTCAGGTATGGCAATGGTGAAGGAAGCATTTGTGAACTGCGGCGGTCTGGCTCCGGCCACCACGGAGACCACAGCGGGTGCGCTGCGGCTGCCCAGCCGGTCAGCGGCCACCACTGTCAGCAGGTATTCCCGATCACGCTGCAGGGGGAGGCCTGTGGTTCGGACCTGGCCGCTCTTCCTGTCTACTTCAAAACGACCATCGCCACCTGCAGATAAAAGCAGTGTGTTAGCTGATTGGAGTTTGATGAATCAGTTTCTTTTCTTTTTCCTTTCATTGCTGGAAAAACATGTTAAAAATAGAGAGACATAGAAGACATTGTGACTGGGAAACAGGGAACAGACAGACAGTTGACAACATACAGTAACAAACAACACGGTGTATATAAAGCAAGACGGGGGGTGTAATTGAATTGTTAAGGGTAGAGTGTGTACACACGTACTGTATATTGAATATACTAATAAGTAGAATAAGAAAATGTAATAAAGTTCGGTAATAAAATTGCAAAATATTATCTTTTCAGCCAGTAATATACTGATAATAGCAATAATGAGAATAACTACAATATGTATCATAGTAATGAGCAGATACAGTAAACTAAAAATGCAGACGATTATATCATGATGCACAAGTTTATCTGTGTTGATCTTTAACTCCTTCGTCCAGACTTCTTTCTGTGTTCACATTGAGAAGTACTTTCAACCTACAGTAAAAGCAAAGAGTAGCAGGCTACATAACAAGTGCTGGACGCCTAACAACCTCTCTCATTTACAGCTCAGAGTCAACCGGTGCAAAGGACTACAAGGTAAGATGGGGGAGGTGTAAATTCTGCTGTCTCCAGGAGCTGTCAAAAATACTGTAAATGTGTGTTGAGCATGTGCCAGTGAAGTGATAAATATGGCTGGACAGTCAGTTTTACAAGTCAGTGAGATGTGAACTGCAAAAAGCAAAGTGACTGGAAGGTGGATTTTAAAATTCATGGCTTTCGATGTAAAAAACATATAGTTTAATAAGATTTTATACCAACTATACTGCATTCACAAAGGTTAGCTCCATATCAAATATCACACAAGATTGCATCCATGAAATAAATAAGCCAAATGCTCCAACAGCACGATGAGAGGTGTGATTAAACCTTTAATGGGTAAAAAAAAATCAATACACAGCAATGAAAAGTTTGGTCTAGACACTAACATCAATGTTTATGTTTTGTTTTTTTCCTTCTAATATCTATTGTCAATTCATTGCCTGTCATCCCCATGAGAGAAACTGGAAGACCATCTCTTTAGAAGTTTAAATGGGCACAATAAAACAATAAACATGGAAGGCAATAAGAGAAGAAATTATTTCCCATATAGAGAAATTACTTACATTACTCCAGGAAATAACAATATGAACTACACTAGTCTCCGACACAGACTAAAATTTAAAGGAGCAACAGATTTAGACTTGATTCTATGTCATGGGAAACATTAGAAAAAAAGTGTTGACCATTATACAGTCTGTCTGTTTCCTCTGTGTCGTACTCCAGCAGCATGGTTGCCCAGGATGGTCAACATAGTGCAAAAGGCCCAACACGAATGCAAAAGCAACATCATGAATCTAAAAGCAGCAGCACAAATAAGGGGGCATTAACTTATGGTGGATGGGTGGACTGTTGGGCAATGAAATTTGACAGACAGTAGATTCAAAAGATTATGATTAGAGTCTTTTTCCAACTCGATTTAATTGGATTCAGTTAGAGATATTTTACTTACAAAATCAATTTTTCTTGGATATAAATGAGATTCTCAGAAGGCTTTACATTGAACCTCTGACCTGGTGCATTCATAAAACCACTAATGTTTATCTTGCAAATGGACCCAAAGCAGTTACACTGATGCACACTGACTAGTCCAACAGTTTAGTCATGCTAAAGATAACAGATGTAAATGTGGGTTTTTTAATGAACCCCAGTGCAACAGCTACACTGTGTGTGAACAGGTAAACACATCACGTTTCTCTTAATGTTGCTTCTGTCCAGCTCTTCACTCTTTTCACAGTGTTTACATCTGAGATGCAGCTACCAGTCTGTCTTCAGACTTGCTGCTCACTTCACTGGACTTGCATTGTCTGAGTTTCTGTCTCCAACATGCAGAGGTGTGTAACCATGGTGACAACTTCATACTTGAGTCAAGCTAATTATGCAACATTGGAAACATCCATTCAGAGAAAAAGCTGAAGCAAAGGTAGAGGTCAGGAGAAGCAGACAGACAAGGCTGCCAAAACATAGCTCTTTCGTTTCCAGCAGCACAAACTGTGACTGACTGTCAAGTTTCAGTGTAACCACAACAGGTATCAAGAAAACTGTCAGAACAATGAGTGATGAAATAAACTTTTGTATTCATGTTGTGGTTTTCATATTTGTGTCATGGCCTCATTTGCTTTGGTGTTGTTGCTTTTGATTATAATGTGTTCACCTGTCTAGGCCACTGTAGTATCGTCACAAACCAAGAACAAACCTACAGTAGCAGGATTTTAACTGAGCCTTCTAACTCATTTTGAAATGAGAAACACATTAAGAGGATGTTCAGAGTTTTTCTATGCAAATCAGTTCAGTGTCTAACCTCAAAACAAGTGCACTGTGTAAAATCACACCCTTCATATCATCATAACTGAAGTGTCACGGCTTTAGGTAAAAATCTTTCTGGTTATAAGCAATATCCTATTAATGATCATATTCAGCATAATGCGTTTACATGCAGAGAAACCCGGTTATTAATATCCCTGTTTTCATGATAAATACCAGTATCCCAGTTTCTGATTATTATATATTTAGCAATGGAAGAAGAGAGCAACAACGTAGTATGTCCTAACCTCTGACCACTGTCACTGACACCGCGCAGGACGAGGGAGAGGTGGATGAAAATACGCAGCCGTGAATGGTGGTACAGGGTTGTGATGATGCAGTTAGTGGATTCTGAGTGGAGGGAAACTTTCAGTGCATTTTTTCATCAACTGTGTGATACATGTGACATATAATGTGTGTTTTTCTTTCAGTGCCCACACCTGCACAGATAGTCGCAGCTATCAGAAACTGGTAGCAAAACTGGGTTTCTTAAAACAGGGACACTGGCCTATCCAGGTTCCTGAAATAGGGATATGATGTTTACATGCACAACCAACCGCAAAAACGGGATACTCAAAAAACCTGATCATAACCGGGATACTCAAGTCCATGTAAACACTCAAGGTCCTGACCCTCTCCCACCTACCCAAACTTCAAGTTAGGGACAAAAGTGTATCCTTGCTTTACAATATAATATTACACTTCAGGAAACAGAGGAGAGAAGGAAAAAATATAACCTACCATCAGACAGGAAATACTCCACTTCACCATTATTGCCTTCGTCCCCGTCCTGGGCATGTAGCTTGTAAACCAGAGAGCCTGCAGGGGTGTCCGGTGAAACCACAGCAAGGTACGGAGCAGGAACCATGCTCCACTCGGGGACGTTGTCGTTCACATCTGTCACAGTCAACTCCACTCTGACCAAGTACCACTCTGAACCTGGGGAGGAAACAAAACAAGGAGAAACGTTTAACAGGGTTCATTTTGGCTGTCAAACTGGTGGTGGCCAAACTTTAATGCAGATGCCATGTCTGATCAAGGTAACCTTAAATAAATGTAAATAAACACTTTCTGGGTTTCTGGGAATAAGATTCATCATGAGGAACACACCATGGCGATGTTTTTCTGCTTGCAGCAAAGCTCGCAGAGCACACAGAGTTCAGAAAGGCATACATACATATTTTAGCATGTTAACATTTTTGTCAGCAAAAATCTGTTTGTGTTTGTCTTAAAAACTTACGAGGCATTCACACATGCAAAGTCACATTGTTCTGAAACATATGTTTGCGAAGATGGAAAGAACCAATAGAGACATTGCTCTGTCACATTCGCTCGCACTGGCACCAGCAACATGTGGCAACAAAGCAAATGGCAGCTCAGTTGTTTCTGTCTTTTTAAAAAGAGTTTCAAGGATCCTTGTCACACACAGAGACACACTAAACAACTTGGTGACAGATTTAGAAAAAAAAAGAGTGTCAGGATGTGTTTTGCTACATTAATTTTACTCCACCTGTCAAAGTCTTTATTGCCTGTTGATTGATTCTTTTCTCCCTCTCTCTCATTTTTTCATACAGTGATGAAGACCTCTGTTCTTTCCCAGCAAAGCACAACTACTGAATTTGACGTTCAGCAAAATACAACCTGCTGTTCTGCTTCAACCAGCTGTGCTGCCCAGGGAAACACAGGCTCAGACCAAAGACGCACTGAGATCAGATCACTCAACATTTGGAGGAGGGCTGGGACACATGTAGCTAAATTCTTTTTATAGGTGCATTACAGTTTTTCTCTATTGGTTTGGCTCAATTCTTGAAACAGAAATTACATTCTCAAAATAACATGGACAAATCTCCAAACCACCTTGCAAATGTTCACAACAGAATGGAATTTCTCATTGATTTCATCAAATTGCAGATGTCTTAGTACATGTCTCAAGTGTCTTAGTGCATCTTTGCAAATGGTTATGTACAAGTACCCTAGAGTTAGCACAATGAGCATACATTTAGCACATTTTCCAAATGAATAGATCTTGCTGATCTAAGCTGATTAGTTGATTCTCAGTCTAATGGTTGCTCTCTCCAAAACATGTCAGCATGATTTCACTGTGTAAATCATCATATGCACAATAGTCTGTTCAACTGTCAAAATTAGTCAACATACTGTAGGCTAATACCATGAAAACCATATGAATTTCTTGCAGCATTTCATAAATTCATGACAGTAATCGACAGTCAGGTGAAATTAGAACTTGACTAACGAAGGAGGAGTTCCTACATCTCAGATGACCAATCAATCAGCTGTTTAGCTACCTGACTGGTGCTGTCTATGATTGTGAATGCTGCCAAACGCGTATATATAGAGCTTGGCTAGGGCCTGTACCTTTTGCAGTATAAACATGGAGGTACCTGGCCAAGAAAATTATCATGAGCAACTCCCTGCTCAAGGAAGAGGAAGAGGAGGAAGAAGAAGAAGAGGAGGAGGAGGAGGAGTGCGGATGCGTGGTGGAATAGGCGGAAGAGGCCGAGGAGCAAGAAGACACAGAGAGTTGTTTGTTTTTACAGTACATAATCTTGAGTTACTTTATGTAGGCTATATGTGAATAAAAATGGTTACAATTTCCTTGGCAATATGAGTGCAGTGTGTGTGATGTCAAACTTTGGAGGCTGCTCTTACTGTAAAGTCCTTTTCTTAGGTCTTATACGTCTCTGCCATAGTGACAAAACATCTAAGCATTTTGACTTGCAGTGCTCACAGAATGCCACAGGGATGATGCATTTTGGGGGCACTGACTACTTACATGAGAAAGAAGTTTGGTTTTGACACATAAGTAAACTGTTTTGGGAGAGATATGAGGTTCTGCAGCTCATCCATGGTGTTATGCTGAACCATCCAGTTTATTTTTGGTAAAAGCACTAAGTGAATGCAAATGAGCCAAAAGCAATTGAGAAAGATCTTTGCCATTTTGATGGTACTGACACTTTACATGGTAAAGGAATCTAGTTTTGAAGCATGTGTGAACAGTTTTGGGAGAGATATGCGCTTTTGCTAGTGAGCTGTAATGTTGTGCAGAACTGTAAGACTGTTTGGCCAAATGGTCTTATAGTTTTAAGAATGTAATTTCTGTTTCAAGAAATGAGCCAAACCAACAGAGAAAAACTGTAATATAAATGTGATCTCAACCACACTGAAAGATCAATTAAATGTATCATAGTGTTTCCTGTATATTGATTACTAACACGTGGAGGCCAACAGACCTGCTAGGCTAAAACCTTATTTCATTTTAATGTTGTGTTCAGCCCATCAATTACCTTAAACCCTCTTTTCCACGCTCCCTCTTTCTTTGTCTCTCTCTTTCTCACACACACAAACACATTGGCAACGGACCCATCTGTCATATTCCATCCAGCTAAAAACAACCACGCACACGCAAACAGAAATGATGTACATGTTTATTTGCATACAGAGCGGTAAAAGTGAGATTCGATCACAAGTTGTCACTCGAAACACGTGTGGAGATGCATTCTAATATGTAAAACGTTGTACGGAGTACAGAGGATGTATGAAATGAGCAGAGCCGCCCACATGTGATTGGATCACCCATGATGAATGTTAATGTCAGGTGTGAACAAGACAGACAGACGGATAGATAGATAGACCAACAGATGGATAGATGGATAGATAGATAGATAGATAGATAGATAGATAGATAGATAGATAGATAGATAGATAGATAGATAGATAGATAGATAGATAGATAGATAGATAGATAGATAGATAGATAGATAGATAGATAGATAGATAGATAGATAGATAGATAGATAGATAGATAGATAGATATCTGACTTTCCTCTAATATAGCAAATTGATTACATTTTGGACTGTTGGTAGAGCAAAACAAGTAATTAAAAGAAATGACTGTGATTATGTTTTTCTCTATTATTTTTCATATTTCATAGGCTAACCAAGTATAGTAATGTATTCACAGAGAAAATAATTGACAGATTAATTGACAATGAAAATAATGATTGGTTGCAGTCCTAAACAGTCTCTGGATTGTCTGCCCGCTAAACAAAGCGAAGCGCTGGTGCACTTACACACATATTAATAATGAATGAATACCTTCGCTGTTCAAGACAATAAGGTGGAAAGCAGTCATGTCTATGTTCTGGTATAGAATTTGTGTAAGCATGGGAGAAGCAGGCCCTAACAAAAGATGTGATTAGTTTTTGGGATTAAAATCTAAATTAGTTTAACGGTCTCAAAAAACAAATACCCCAAATAATAAATAATAAGTAATCACTGACAATACTTAAGTCATCCATTGTTTTCTTCTCAGCTGCTCTTATTCAGTTGTTTTGGATTCAGTTCAGCTGTCACCTGCCTCTTTTTCTTTGCTGAAGTCCTGCCCTGCCTGCACCCCTGGTAAACAGCAATCATATATTGACACTGGTAAAACATACTGAGGGGCCATGTAGACCTCATCAGAGCATGGTGGCGTGCAAACGCACACACATGCACACATGGCACAGCGGTGTTTGCTGGTCGCAGCAGGGAAGTGGGGGAGTAATTTCTGGGCTGGAGCTGGAGGATTGCTCTCAGTTGTGTCAGTATACCTGCTGAAAAAGGGGCTGATTCTTCTTTGTAATGGTTATACAATATAATGACATCTCTATATTTCTCATGCACTTATCTGCTCTGGCCTGCACAGCAGGTCCAGATGATGACTTTCTCTATATTTTACTTTCTCTGTGCACACTAACAAACCCAAGTAGGGAGATGAGAAGAGGCTGTTGTCTGTCCAACTGAACGGTAAATGATGAAACGATGTCGGGAAGTGGAAAGAGGTGTTAAGGAGAAAAACAGAAGTGTTTTCAGAGTGAAAGGGTGTAATCAAGTAGGTAGAGCACTGCAAGAAAAAGAAGAAAGAAATATAAGAGTTGTGAGTTGAGTGTCGCATGAACAGGATTAAGAGCGAAATGCAGAGGCTGAGAAATGACCCTGTGGTTGTTATAGAAACAGCAGAGCAACGAAAAGGGGAAGATGGAAGAATTAAGAAGAGAAGGGAAAAAAACAAGCAAGCAATTGCATAAATCAATGGCATTAGAGAAGAGAGGGAGCAAAGGAACATTACAAGGAAAAACATAAGCGGACATCAAA
The DNA here is from genome assembly GCF_905171665.1 of Trachurus trachurus. Classification (NCBI taxonomy): domain Eukaryota; kingdom Metazoa; phylum Chordata; class Actinopteri; order Carangiformes; family Carangidae; genus Trachurus; species Trachurus trachurus. Next base: position 24,943,471 of record NC_139893.1, on the reverse strand, counting down.
AGAAGATAGAAAAGCTGAATTAACCAGGCACATATTACAAAAAAAAAAAAGATATAGCACAACACTTAACTCTGAGGTTGAACCAATGTGTTTGTTGATGATCTCTCTCTCTCTCTCTGTATGTCTGTCTCTCTTACTTTATCTCTCTCTCTCTCTCTCTCTCTCTCTGTCTCCCTCCCTCCCTGTGGTCGCAACAGATTCAGAATTAATTGGCAAAAGGACAATGCAGCTTTGGGGAAGAAGGGATGGCATTACCCAGATAATAAATCACTGGGCTAATATACACAGCACTATGCCAAAATGCATCTTACAGCCACACACATGCACAGACACACGCGCATGCACTCACTTCTCTCTCACTAATAACGATCATCAGTGGATTAGTGGCTAATGAAGGACAATAGGGAGATACAGCTTGGTGCTATCGCCATCCCTCACACTAATACATCTCACTAAATCTAATATGTTGCAATTCCGAGGAAAAAAGTGGACCTGCAATTACTAATAGTGCAACAAAAGGTTTTTTTTTTCACGGCCATCGTCCTCATTTGCCCCAATGGGCTGAAAGTCAAAGCATTGTAACATATTCCTATATCCCATATTTCCTCGCAGCTTTCTTGTTATCTTGTTGTTAGAGCATAGAGCATGTGTAGAGTCTTGAAACCTTGTGCACAAACACCCCTAATGAAAAGTGGGCTTTGCCGTGGCTGCATTATGTTCATGGTAATTGATTTTTGTCATGATCGGAAAGCGATGGATAAAAGTTGCAATTTTCTTTTTTGCATTTCCTTTTTTCTTCTTCTATTTACAGCAGATATCTTAATTGTCATTGCAAGAAAAGCACAAATGGAAACATTACAGCCAGCGATGACTCTTATGGTAATAATGCAAATGTCAAAACGTCTGCTTTGTCACAGCCCAAACAATGTGGGATTTTTGAAGACGATACAGATATGACTAATTGTCTTTCTTTTATACATTACAACAAAGGTAAAGTGCTGTCTAAAAGCAAACCAAAGCTGTTCTCATCTTTAGTTAATTGTATCTATTCTTAATTGTTTTTCTTTGACAATTTGTGCACTTGTTCTGCTATCACTGTCTCTCTTCAGTCTGTACATAATATGTATATTTTCAGCTAATTGTATGCCTGCATGTTTTTTGCTTATGTTATCCTCCTCCTTCCTAGAAAATACAGTACAATCAACACATTTTAATGCTACTTTCATATCTGTACTGTAGCATATTTTGGTCTTAGGATAAAATGAAAATTTTATGTTTTGATGGCACTGTAGGCTACATGTAAAAGAAAAAAAAACTCAGGACAAGAGCAAGCAATAGCAAAAACTGTGCAGATTTAGCCTCCAGCCAGGCAATGAGTCTGCAATAAGAGTGGACAATAAATAAAATCCTGGATCACAGCATATCGTATCTCTATAAAAACACTGAAAATTTAGTTTTTGACTAAATCAGTAAATCCAATAAAAAGAGAAATCACAGTGGTTCAGATTGATAAAAATCCATAAAAACATCATGCTCATTGATTTGCAACACTGTTACTGAATTATTACACACAGAGATGTTTAATTAATAGCTGACATTTATACAGACAAAGCCCTTGACAATGCATAGCCTCATTGTAACTATTGTCATAGCGCCATAAGACTACATACATATATGTACAACTCTTATACCCAGGGAGATTCTGGGTTTGATCCCCAGCCCTGGACTTTTATGTGTGGAGTTTACATGTTCTCCTTGTGCCTGCATCTTTTCTCTCCAATACATGCATATTAGGTGTGATAAGACTGGTGACCTGTCCAGGATGTACTCCGCCCTCGCCCTATGTCATCTGGGATTGGCTCCAGCCTCCCTGTGACACCCTGTCTGTATACAACATAGATGGATGGATGGTTGTCTCCACATATTGTTCATTGTTATCCATGAGGTCAAATCTGGATGGAGAACTGCTGGGTTGCTTGACATCATGAAATGGGAGCCTAAAAAAAAATGTTTGAACGACAGTCCACCAATTTAGCATTGCTGCAGTATAACATCACTTGATTCATGACGGAGAATATTAAAATCGATGGAGAAGAACCAGACACATCATGGTTTTTATTCCATATATTCCTCTCCCTTGATTACAGACCTCTATAGCTGTCTAAATTCCTAGATTTTTTTTTCAACCTTGCAAGTCTTCAGTTCCAGCTGATGCTTGAGTATAATGTAATCCCTTGAGGCTACTGGAATCAGATTTCATGTCTCTTCCTCTGGAGCAACAAAAGGCTTTGTACAACTTTTGATACATACTTAGAACTGCAGCTAACAATTATTACCATCACCATTTAATCTTTTCATTATTTTTCTCAATTGTCTGATTAATTGTTTTATCTAGAAAAAAAAGTGAAAAATTGCTTTTAAATTTCACAGCCAGAGATAGTGTCTTCAGATGTCTTGCTTTGTCCGACCAACAGTCCAAAGCCTGAAGATATTCTGTAAAATGAAATGAAATAAAAACACTCAAGATGCCTCTTCACTACAAAAGACAGAGAATATCTCCTGCAAACGGCAATAACTATTAAAGTTTCTACAACTCTGTAAAACTGTGCACATTTGTCTGACAAAGAGCTGCAGAACCTTTAGCTTTTTACCTTCTGTTTCAGCCAAATTCAACTCTGTTATAAATTTGGAATCAATAAAATACATAGATAATAGATGTCCTCTAACTTATCATACTCTCTGTGCACACAATGCTGTTTTCATTTGCATGTTTTTTTTCTGTTTCTGCTCAGACAAAAAAAACAAGTTAAAAACAGTAACTGAAAATTAACTGCAAAGTCGTGTCAAGATGCTCCTTATTTTTGCACTCCAGTGCTATCTGGAAATCTCCAAACGCATACTGTATATTAAAGACCAACACTGTGAGATTTTGCCTCAATTTGCGAATAAAATGATCAATGAGAGAGAAAGTTTGAGGCTACATAATATCTTCATTTATATCTACACATCATCATTGTTACAGCACACTAGTCTAGAGGCAAGGGAAGCAACGACTAAAGAACAGAACCTGATCTGGATCAGGAACTGAGATTTACCGACAAGACACATAAACCCCACATAAACATAAATGGAGGCAAGCGACACACAAACCACACCGAGGGAAGGAAGCGCCAAATCAATAAATCAAATAAAACAAAAACTCCCTATAGTCCCTAAGCAAAGGAAAACACTAGTTCCCTAACTGATGGGCTAACGCGTTTACATGACCAAAAAGGACGCCACCTATAACCTAAAAGAAAATGCACAAAGAAATAATGACGGAGGGAGCAGTCCCAAAGAAACAAACATAAGCTGTGCCTAGTTCCTTTGGTGAGGTACAGCAAATTCTAGTGCCTCAAATGAACAATCACACACGAGGGATACAGACAAAAGAAACAAAAGGCACGGGGGCTGACTGCCACGAGCACAGGAAGAGCCCCGACGTGCAGGTCGGAGAAACTTGACTGGAGCCAGAATGACGAGGAATCGGAAGGAGGGGAACACGTAGTGGGCGGGGCAACTCCGGGGAACTCCACACGATTACGTCGACGTCTGGCCGCCCACAGGGAAAGGACACACACAAGAAAAAACACCACAACACAGACCTACTCCCCAAATCCCATCACAGAGCATCGTCCATATCTGGGATCCACAACAGTTCCTCAAATTGTGATTTCAGACTTCATTTACCTCATCTGCAGTAGCTAATTGTTAAAATGAACACAACACTCCACTCATTGATTAACTAAGCTTTTATTCCTGTGCTGCAGTTGTTTATACATGCTATTCAGATCTGCCAGCTTCTTCAGCTGAGAGTTTCTGATGGCTTTTCTCTCTCTCCTTTCTCTCCAGCTCTTTGGTCTATCTGACGTTTAGTTACCCCTCTGCCTGCTTTAGTAATAACGATTCATGTAATGAAAGTTTATTTTCCGTACTGGAGGTGAGGCCTAGTGAACTGGAAGTGCTTCTCCACTTCCCTGCAGCTTCAGAGCAGCTGGGAAACCAGAGCAGCTCGGTAGACTGCTTTTAACAAGAGGTGTTGCCCTCAGCCCCCGGCTGGCCTCCATACACGATGGTCACAATGGTACTTGGCCAACCAATTGAGGTGTGGAGGGGAGAAATCAGTCAGTCAGACATATTAGGCAGTGTATGACGTATGTCAATCAAAAAATGTGTTACAATACAATAGTATAATGTAGGAAATGATCAAATATTTCTGACATGTGTACAAGCTGTGCACAATATATAAGATTTCTGCACTCAAGCACCTTGTAGAACTGTACGTTCGTAGAATCATCAGCTAACATGCCTACACCAAGACATACATTCAGGTCACCTCCTTGACCATCCATTAATTTACATTCTTCTATCAAATTAAAAGGAAAAATATTAGAGTGTTTGATGGTCGAGTAGTTAGAGCACGTTCCATATGGACATAGTTTGCCCCAAAGCAGTTGGACGCTGGCTTGACTCATAATCTTTACTGCAAATCTTTCCCCCATTCTCTCTCCCTGCTTTCCGGTCTCTCTTCACTGTCATATCCAATAAAGGCAAAAAGTGACCAAAAAAGATATGCTTCAAGAAAGAAAATACTTCTCTGTTATGAGAATTATTGAGACAGCACTATTTTCCACAATTCTCACATGTTGACATCTTGTATAGTGGAGTCACTGGCTGAATGGCTTTCATTGTTTTCTTTGATGTACTTTTATCCGTATACTAGCTACCTTCTTGACATGCAAGCTCTTCAGATGTGAATATCACCACAGAAGAATTTGAAGCATCCAGCCAATGCCACCAGTCTTAGAGAAGCCCTTAAACTTGTTGAAAGCTAGAAAGTGAGGTCAACTAAAAGATCATTGAGAAAACCTTTGATTCAACTTTATTGCTAGATGATTGGTTCCCAGCTTTCAGTCAATGTAAAACTTGTCTCACCTCTGGGCAACTTCTACTCCACTCCACGCTTGAGCACAGTTTGCATAAATGGTTTCTTTCTCTGATGTCTCTGAAGTGCTGAGTTAGCTGAGAGTGAAATACACCCACCACTGTTTGTGTTCTTCAACCAGGTAAAGGTCACTACCCATTACTGTCACTCCTCACGTTGAGTTAAGCACCCTATGGCCACAATCAAAAGTAACAAAAGACGGCATTGGGTGAAGTAAGTTTGGATTTTTTCAGTGTAGGTTATTCAGGTTTTGACTGTTTTAACATCACATTTGAAGTCAATGTTTCGCTAATGTTGTACAGCTGCAATTTCCACAAACTAGGGTGTCCTTTGAATAAAAAGTACTGGGAAGACAAAGGCTATACAACAACAATGGCACCATAAAAGCAATGGACAGACTGGCATCCCCATGCTGAGCTAGGCCTGCACCTTGTCATTGGTCCGTCTATCACATGCTTTCATCTAGGAGTCCATCTCAAACCACAATGAAATACCAGCCTCAGATTCACAACAAAACAGGTTGCTCGCTGCTACAGACTTCTAAATGGCAGGTGAAATCTGACAAACTGGACAAATCAGAAATGTTCAGCACTGCATACCATGCCCCGTAGTTACTGAACCTTTAGAAAGTACTACGCCAATGGGATTAAAGCAAAAAAAAAAAAAATCTTTTGACTGATTTTTTTTTTTCAAACTGCAGCCAAGTCATATTTCCCCATCCGCAATTTGTAAAACATGTTACAGGTTACACTACTTGATGCCTGCCAAACACAATACGTAAAAATATGAGATTCAATACCACTCCACACACAACTATTGCTGCTTTTCTCTAATGCATCCATCAAGTTTAAGCACTCTAGACCAGGGGTGGACAATATATTTTTTCCATACTGATTCTGATAAGGTAAGTGAATTGAAAATCCAACTGAAACATAAACTCCTCAAAAAAGGTTTGGAAACATTTATCAGTCAATCATTTCTCCCCTTTAATAATACCCCCCAAAATGTGCCAAAATCAACTGCAATATTCTCCTGCTGTATTCACTCCTGTTTTGAGTTGCTTGGTAGATTGGATGATTGCACTCTCCCACCATTTTCACACTTTATTCATTTTACACTGTCAGGGACCTCAATAGTGTGTGGAAGATTCAGGGCGTTTTCACACCTGCAGTTGTTCCGATTCAGCAACTAAACCGATACAACTGTTGCGTTCTTTTTTCTGGGCCGTTTGTGTTCACATTGCATGATTCTAAAGCGGTACAGCGCTTTGCGCTGTGGAACAGCGCCGTAGCAACGGCCCTAACAACACCCCATCAGCTGATCAGCAACAATGGCAACAATGAACCGCGGGCTGACTTGCAGTAGTGAGGAGGTTCAATTTCGTATTAATATTTGGGCAGACGAGTAGCCTATTTAGTTGAAGTTCAATTAAAAAAAATGCCCAAGCTGACTGGTTTATGGCTGGGGCGAGACCTTGAAGTATGCCTATAATGTGCTATAGCTACAAATGTAGTCTAATAGGCTACATTATTATTTATAATTATTATTATTATTATTATTAGCTAGTGACCAAGCGTGCTGTCCGCTGTCTCAGTGCTGACACGTGAATGAATGACAGAGCGTGTCACTGCCCGTGAGAGAGAGAGAGAGAGAGACAGAGAGAGACAGAGAGAGGGGTGATCAGGTTGTGTTGGTCAAGCTGTGTTTTCAGTTTCAGGTGTCATAGTTATGTCAGATGAATTGTCCTCTAACACAGCCATTCTCAACCTTGGGGTCCCTCCCGACCCCAGTTGATGGCTGGAGGGGACGAATGAACGACATGTTTCTTGGCATGCATTGCTGACCTGGGCATTGTTTCTTAATAAATTAGAAAAACTTTTCTTGTCATTCCCCTTTTCCGTGCATGGTTGAAGGAGATTGGCTTGCATCCACGCTCCACTCGCTCCTGCGCCGACAGGTCCTCGCATGTCACATAAACCAGCCCGGGTGTGTGGACACCGCATCAACTCGCCACCCGCATCTATTTACACTCAAATACAGCACGCCCAAGCTGATCCCATTAAGTGTTTAATTGGGTTGAGGTCTGGAGTCCCAATTTCTGGACGTACTCTTTGATCATCGTGGCTCTATGGGGGAGACCATTGTCATCCTGGGGGTAGAGTTATGTTCCAGATCCTGGAGATATGAGATTGCAGGTTCTGTTTTAAGCATTTTGGCACATTTATTTGGAGCCCTACTCACACATTTAGCTGTGTTGCTCATTTCACCAATGCACGATTCTAACGATTCTAGAGCTGGAGGGTGGAGTCAGAGTTACCTGGCTGCTCATTCTCTTCCAGCCAGGCCTGCACTCACCACCACAGCCCTTTGTCTTTTGTTTGGTTTGTTGCTCACCATCCAACACACACCACACACACGTCCAAGCATCCATACTTTGCATACACTACTGACCCTTCTCTTACTTCCACATTACACACATTCACAAGTATTTCAGTTGTCTTTTGTTAAATAAATGGTCATCTCAAGGCCTAAAGCTGTGTGTTGCCTCCCTTCGTGTTGTCTGCCTTGAGCCGAGTCACAACAGACTGTAAACCTGAATCGGTCTGAAGTCTGAACAGAATGATGTGCACACACACTCTCCTCCCATTTCTTTAGCACTATTACAACAGTTAACTATATAAAATCAATTAACATGTTGCAGACTACAGCTGTATGATCTAACAGAGAGTGAACTGTCCACCCTGCTGTGCCCTGCCCAGTCATTTAGATTTGTCTCTTGCACAACAGCAGCTGAGGTGTGAAAAAAGGGCAGAGTGGTGTTTTCTCATTTTTCTGCATCTTTCAGTAACAAATCATCAGCCAATTATGTGCTTTCAGACACAAAATTAAGCTCAATATATATTTCTTGTTTTGTAATATTTTTGGAATAACTACCTACAATACTAACTCCAACTACAGTACCAGTTAGAGAGAGAGTGTGAAAAGGTTTCACAAACAATGACAGAAAGCTGCTAATTTTTATCCAAGAGAAGAATCTGTTAAATAATACCACATTAAATAAAAAAAACACAATGGTCCTAATTACTGTGTGTTATTTTGGAATGTCAGTGCAGATGTCATGTTTTGATCAAATATTTGCTAAAAACCTGATCTACCATTTGGGTTGTGTGCTGTTCTTTGTCAACATCACTGGTGTCTTGTCTGAACGAACAAGGGAAACACTGCTGCACATGTAAAAACTTAAAATAGACATAAATAGGAGCAGTATGTGGCTAACCTGAAAGACCATGTCCCAGGTTAGGATAACAGTTTAGGCTGAGTAATTACTGCTGATGCCTGGTTTCAAATCCAACCTGGCATGTGGTACAATCTGATGTTCTTGGTTTCAAAAAAAGCAAAAATGCACAAAAAAGTGCATGCGTCCTTAAAGCAGAAGTAAGTGGTCCGGTCGTTTTCGCTAATTCTGCGTTCCAGGCAGGCTTTTGAAATCGTAAATTACAGCTTCAAGTCACAACTTACGACTTTGTAGCGTTCCAGGCAACCCACTCGTGTTTTTCCGACCTGTTTTACCGGTGAAAGTCACTATAACGGCCACTCGTAACTTCCGACCGGTGAACTCGTACCAGATCGAACTGGTACGACTTCACGGTCGGAAAAATACGAGTTTCCTTGAACGCACCATAACAGTCCTCGTCCCTACGTCGCCACATTCACGGCGTTCCTTGGCTGCACACACAGCCCTGCATGCCGTTCTCTCTCCTCATTGGATAAAAACTGTAGGATACGATAAATGTTTTCTCCTCGGCTCAGAGCAGAGCAGAGGGACTGACAGACCCGTGTTTCGGTCCAAACACTCTATGTAAGTGATTGCTGTCGGAAGATATAACTATTTAAGACTTATATTAACACAAATATATCACTTACTTCTGCTTTAAGTGTGTTCCTCAAAGATCCATATTGCTGGTAAATGGCAGAAAAGAAAATTATCTATAATTCTAAACTCTTTCAGATGGGGTCTGTCTTTTAATTTGTGTCATCTTAAGGATCCTTTATGTCACAAAATTTCAGACCTGCATTCTTTAAGGATCTGATTTTGTCTGTTTGCATCCATCATGACAATTACAGCCCTCTTGTCATAGCAGCACAATATTTTCTTTAGAAGCTAGCTCACCTAATACTAACTGCTGTACACTGTATCTATAGCTCCTGTCAGTTTGGGTCAACTTGACCATGTCTGTTTGACTCAGGCTGGGTCTTGGCCAGTCGAGAGGAAAGCAGCATTTTTTGGACGTTCGCAAATTGAGGATAATCTCGGCCTCTTTGACGGACGAGTGACTGGCTAGAGCCAAAGTGGGCCTGTCAAGCTGTCCTTTCCTCAGTTTCCACTGTTTGAGATACTGCATGCAAAGTATGCATACAGATATGTGCGGAAGATGAGCTTCTGCATTGGAAATTTTCTTCCATTATATTTTTTTTCTAAGCATCAAGAGGCATCAGAAGCATATAAACTTTCGAAGGTTGGATCTATCTATAAAAGCCACAGTGAACCAAAGGTTCACACACATTCCTGAAACCTCTGCCTCAGTTAGACAGAGACCAAACTGACGACCAAAAGAAGAAAACTGCTGTTATGGAGCAGCTGAGGTTAATTTTTTTGGCAATGTCAAAGTGAAGGGAAATTATTTCAGTGGTCTTAGTTATAACAAATTGTGGGTTTTTTTTTCTTTTGTATTATTAGGTATGTTTGGAGAGCTTTGTATTCCTACAGTACAATTGTCTTACTTTGTGTCATCTGCATAAAATTTCAGTTTGTCAGTGAACTGTATTTTGTCTCTGCATGTTTCCATTGTGATCCCTGCATGAAAGAGTTTCAGAAAAACACATCTTTGAGCAACATGTATGATTTTGTACGTGTATGTTTGTTTGTAAGACAATATTATATTTCTCCCTCCATCTGTATAATAAGCAGGTCAGTGACAAGAACAACTGAAGCCTGAGCTCTGGCTGCTTAAATTAAGAGAATCTGATTTACTGTACATTAAAAAATGCACTGCTAAATATTAATTTTATTTAAGTGAATTTCATGCTTCAACAGTTATACATAATAATTCTGGCTATATGGAACAATTTCTGTGTAAAGGAGACTGCCCCTTTTCCACAAATTAAAATAGTTCCAAGGTGCCTTAAAGTCTGTAGGATTTTCCTTAAAAAACTAAATATAGACTTACACAAAAGAAATCCTGCTTAATAATCACCTATGGGCTTCTACTCATGTGTGTGGTAAGATCTTAAGATAAAATACAAAGGGGGAAGTGCCAGTTAGACAGGTACTGTACATACTGTAGGTGTCAGTTTGGTCAGTTCATGACAGTGTGTAAATGAATACGTGTTAAATAAAAGTGGGTTGTTTGCCCAAAAATGTCCCAGATAGATCTGTTTGCCTCTGTGCACAGGTCTGTGGAAAAAAAAACATGACACACTAGGTCATTACCTAATGTGTCTGCACATGCATGTGTGTAACTGAGTGTTTGTGTGTCTGCGTAGCCGGCACTGTGATGGAGCTTGAGGAAGACAGTCAGTTAACGGCTGATGGATCAAACATGGACCCATTTTCCTGCACTCTCCTCCACTGACCCCAATCAGCACCTTCCTAACTCTGCTACCTCATTTTCTCAATATCTCTCTCCACCTCCTGCTCTATATTGTGCTGACAGCACTGAAGGCATAATGTGGAACTCCTCATTTAACTGCCCCACAGCACCCCCTCCCTCCAACTCCCCCTTTCTCTTCCTCTCCGTTTCTCATTTAGCGTTAACATGCAGCACTAACTATTCCACTCTTTTAGCCTCTGAGGAGAAGCGTTTCATTAATACCTGACAACACCTGCAATGTGGGTGTCTGTGCATGCACGTGTGTGTGTGCATGTGTGCGTGCATGTGTGCTTGTTTTCATATCCTGGTGGCAACTTCTCCCATAATACACATGGGGCTTCCACAGGCAGATATGACTTTTTGAGGTTTAAGGGAAAAAAGAGAATGAAAAAGAAAAGAAGACCAAGAGATGTCGAGAGACAGAGAGAGAGGGAGGGAGAGAGACAGAGACAATGAGAATAGCAAAGAAGGCCAGTTAATTAAATGTCCTCTGTGAGGATTACAAAGGGCTATGTGGCCTTCACTGCTAACTGTCCCATCCATAATCTGTTTAAATGGAAAGCTGCCGCTGTCTTAGTGACTTTTTCACATTTTTACATAGACATGCCAATTAAGCTAAGGGATGAGAGAGAGAGAGAGAGAGAGAGAGAGAGAGAGAGAGAGAGAGAGAGAGAGAGAGAGAGAGAGAGAGAGAGAGAGAGAGAGAGAATCAAGCTTTAGTTCTTACACTAATTACAAATGATACAAATGGTTAGCCAATAGTTTCTCTGCCTTTTCTTCCAGCATAGCTACTCATAATTGAAAATCCTCACACTGCCAATACAGCGCTCAAACAAAATCCATACACAAACTGGCATGTACACAAATTGGCGTGTGCGCTCACACACGTTCACAGACGTGCAACACATTCATGGAAGTGTGACAGCTAATTTAAAAAGCAAAGCTGAGCAATATCAACTCAAAAATATCACATCTTTATCTATAACATTAACAACTTTAAACTCATTATGATATTTTTGTTCCATGGCCCAAAACCTGACCAGTTAGATCTCATCTGTTTCCCTATGCTGCATGTATCTCTGATTTCTGGGAACAAATTGAATGCTACCTCCACAGCAACAAACAACTGACATACAAGGTAACAACATAGCTTCTAAGAGGTGAACAAACAGATGCATTAATTCTGTTAAAGACAAGTTGGTGGAGACCAAAAACAGAGCATGACTCCAAATTAATGCTAATGATGCTTCGAATGTGTCTCATTGTTGTTAGGTGAGGATAGGTTGTTACGCTGCCCACTTTTGACCAAAACAGCAAACAAGAACAAACAACAGGAAACAACAAGTAAAGAAGAAGAATGAAATGTGGGTTGAAGAAGGCTTTGTGCATTTCTTGAAATGGCAATGAAAGTATAAATAAGATCTAGGTCACATCTTGCAGTGAACCATAAAAATAAAAAGTGTATGTTTGAATAACATATAAGGCTATCTGTGGGGTGTCTTATACACTGGTAGAAGCAAACACTAATCAAATAGACCCAGCACAGTCTTGGTCATGCACTCGTAAATATATGTATTGTTTGTGTGTGTTTGTGTGTGTGTGTGTGTGTGTGTGTGTGTGTGTGTGTGTGTGTGTGTGTGTGTGTGTGTGTGTGTGTGTGTGTGTGTGTGTGTGTGTCAGTCATAAGTTGGAACAATTTCATATCTTGATATGTTTAACTCATATAAATGTATGCTTATGTATGCAGGCTTCTATTTTAGACATATCTTCAAAAGTGAGTCCACAAGTCTGAAACAACCTTTCCAAAATGGATAATAATAACATATCCCTTTCATATAGAGTACCAGTCACAGATAACACCCTTAATTAAGGGATTTATTAAACACACCAATAGGACACAGATGTAGCTGGTTAGAGATTAACCAGATAGAGAAAATGGCTTCATCAATACATTTTCTGGCAATTCCACAGACCCCTATTAGCCTTACCAATCCAATCATTGGCCAATCCCTTCCTGAGATTACTCTATTTACCATCTGGATCTAAGGCTATCCTGCGCACTGTGATTCCAGTGCACAGTTTTAAGATCCACTCACTATGTTGTTCCACTTTGAAGGTATTAAGTCTTGATACCCCAGGTGACACGAATCACACAGCACAATAAGAAGAAAACGTGTCCCCTATTTAACCATCTAATTACTGAATCCTTTAATTAACTCAGAACACTGGTTCAAGTCACCTCTTGTGTTTGTGTCTCACTACAAGTTCAATTTACAGTTCAGCTGAGGTAATCTCTAAGATCTCCTGCTTTACTAAATCCTATTAAGGTGTGCTGGGATTCAGTAGGGATTACAACCTTCTGTCTCCTGCCACTCTTACACGTTGCCTGACCATTCAGTGCATATAGCAAGATAAGTCTGTCAAAGTCAGTGCAGCATTTTTAAGCTAAAGTGTAAACAGCAGCAGCTGTTTAGACAGTACAGAGTGCTTGGAGGGAGGCTGGCTGACGCATCTGCCATTGGTCATAAGTGAACTAAAGCCTCGTATTATTGCAGTCACTTAACAAACAGCAGCATGTCAGAATGTCAGGAAAAAATCTTAACTTAATAGCCCTAAACTCTCCTTCTCTCGTTACCCCAAATGAAAGTTCCCTGTGTATTGTCGTCTCTGGAAAATTGATACACTTTTCTGCAAACAAAACCTTTGCCATCATTTTTCAAGTAACAAGGTTAAACATAAACCTTGGTCAGAGTAAAGATAATTATTTTACTTATTTTGTTTTTCCATGAGGAGTTTGTGAAAGGCTGAAGGCTTTTCTCACCAGGTGCCAATGCAAAGAAAGTGAGAAAAAAACTGAAATAACTTACAAAAATATGCCATTTTTGAGTATTTTTCCATAACTGATATATCTGTGTGTTTTGTGTTACCTGTGTGATGGATATCCTTAGTCAATCCACTGGGGATTGCATCCATTAATCATACAGTTTTTGATGGGCCGTACCCACAACATAGAGCCTGATCCCTCTTCCTTTTCCTTTATTTGTTTGTTCCTGGTAGACCAATTCCAGTAATGGAACTGTCACCTAATGCACAGCATTCTGAATGAGTGAACAATAACAGAACTGTGAAGCGCACAAAATGGGCTAAATAAACTGCAGCCTGCACTTCAGCTAGTGATATGGCAGGGTGTGGCAGTGAGCCATGTAAACAGAGCTGCTCTGGCTACAAAATACATTGAGATTCACGTTAGAGCTGTTACTCAACCCGTGGACAGAAAAGAAAAAGGAAAAAAAAAAAAAAACACTGAATATTCTCATGGTGCCAACTTTGAATTTGTTAAAGTTTTCCAATCTCAATCTCATTTTGGCATTGAACAGCATAAAATTAACCAAGACAAAAAATAACTGAAATTTAATTCATTATGAAAAATAACTTACAGCTCTGCTTACAACCACTTAAAAGGCCAATATTTAAGGACTCAAGATCAAGGACAAAATATGATTCATGAGCTAAGGTTAGTGTTTGAATTGTATCTTCTGCTACTAAACATATTTGTCAAAAATATGAAGAATTGTGCAACTTAATCTAGTGTTTTCCTTCAATACACACTAACAGAAGTTAAATTACTTTTCAGCTTGTTTCTGACATTCTAAGTAGGCTAGGTTATTTCTTTTAAAGACCCCATCTGATGAAAATCATGTTGTTGTTTTTTTCACATGTTCCTGCAGCATTTTTCTGATGCTAGAAGACATATCAGCAGAAAAGTAAGTGCAAAATTGCATTTCTGAGTTTTTCTGCCTTCAAATTGCTGTGAACCAACGGTAGACACTAACTGGCAGTTTCAGGCAGACTGGGGTTGACGGTGTCACAACCCCAGGGCGGGGCAATAGTGCTTACAAGCTCCCGCCCCGCCCTGCATCCGACTGTAAAGTGAAAGGCTTAACATTCTCACCTATATTATGAGAAAACAAAATCAGATGTTCAGCAGCAGGGAGCACCCCTATTATATATACGTATATATTCAGAATAGAATGAAGAATAACCACATTTTGCGACGAGGTTGATAACTCGAATCAGACCTCTCCGAATCAAATAGTCAACTATTTGAGGTCACACTAAATTATAGTGAAAATCAAGATGTTACATAATTTAGTTGACTCACACTGTGGCATTAAAAATCTCTCCAGCCATGTATCTGTGGTTCACCATGTGCAGCTGTAGATCTTTTGTTTTTTTGCCTTTTTGTTTTGTGACTACAGAGAGAGAGAACAGAGAGTGAGAGCCAGAGCCAGAGCCAGATATTATTTCCATATTCTCTCTTTCTCTTCATTTTTTTGTCTCAATTCTGTCAAGTTCCCTCTGCTGATTTAGAAAATGGGAGTTAATTGTTTCATCTCTCATCTGCACTCTGTTCCAGCAGTTGCAGAAGGCTAGTGGAGGAGGCCGGGAGTCTCAGAGATAATGAGAGATAAAACCACGGTGGATCTGGCAACCCACTTGTTCAGGCTCACTGGGAATGGCAGTTCCAAGTGCGCTCAATGAAAATATGGACTCCGGTCCAAAACCTTGAGGCTGGCTGAGTTCCATCTGTGGTGAAATGAGAGAGCGAAGGGGAGAAAAACAGAGAGTGAAAAAGAAACTGCAAGAGTGAAAGAAAGATAAGAAAGAGAGCAAATTGTGTGTGTGTGTGTGTGTGTGTGTGTGTGTGTGTGTGTGTGTGTGTGTGTGTGTGTGTGTGTGTGTGTGTGTGTGTGTGTGTGTGTGTGTGTGTGTGTGTGTGTGTGTGTGTGTTATGCCGACTTTGCTTAGGCTTATTTTTTTCTTCCATTAAACTATCAGCTTATTAGGGTTGAAACATTTGAAACGCCCCCCCACACGGACACACAAAGTTGTGAGGAAATAACACACAATACACAACACAATACACATTAGTTTCACATTACTATTTACCAGCTAAGGAATCTTTATGTGTGAGATGTTTTTGGGGCCTTGATAAGTGCTTGAATATAAGACTCAACTGGAGTGAAGCACGCCACAGATACCTGTGTTGTTGAAGGAGGGTTGTGTGCATGTGTATGTGTGTGTGTGTGTGTGTGTGTGCGCGTGCGTGTGTTGGAGGTTCATCGAGTGAAACTCCGCGACTCCTCTCTTTGCTTTCCTGCAGCATCATAATGCCAACAAACAGCACAGCATGAAAGCGGCTAAACGGATTATTAACTGGATTATTAACGAGCAGGCGTGAGAGGATTAGCCGTGTTGCTTTGAAGTCAATCTGGGGAAAGGAGAAATTGACTTGGAACGCGCTACCTCTCCTTTCTCGCATTCTCTCCTTTGCTATTTCTTCTTTTTGCTATTTTTGAGTAAATTAAAAAGGGAAAAAATAAATAAATTCAGATACTTGTAAAAGTATTTTTTCATTTAGCAAGCCCACGCCTTGGCAACAGACTTTGATGCCTGAGATCTGCTCATATCCTACTTCGTTCAGCACTTAGGGAAATGGCAGGTATCCATTTTATTTAATAGCTACACCTTCTTTCTTTGTTCACCTTGTATTAATCATAGCGCGACTCTTCAAATTGAAAAACTATGTTTGCACCTTAAGAGGAGTTCAGACCTTCAACACAAAGACCTGTATCAAAAAGTTCACACCTTACAATATCATAAAGAATCAATAAAGATATTTTGAGCAAAAATATGATAAAGCATTGATCTCCAGCTTTGTTTTCTTGTTTGAAGTATAGATATTTGAGAGGTTTCTGCCTCCACACAGAGAGTTGAATGGAATTCATTTTTATCCATTTATCTATTCATTCTGTGCTTGGCAAAAAACATAGGCAAAATTAAAACTCTTGTTTTTATCATTGACTATCTTGTGTTATCAGGTGTAACAAGGTCACTGGTTTTGGAAGAAAATGTTGTTGGTGAAGTTACTTTTTACATCAAATGAAAATACATTTGTAATTTCCATTAGACAAAAATGACTTGGATTATAAAACCTGCACAAATAACATCAAAACTGTTTTAAAATAAGATGGTGGGTTGCTGTATTTCCAGCATTTGAGTGCCGAGCAGCATCACCCTGGTTCCCTCAGCAAAAAGCCAGAGGGATTTTTACATTGACTTTTAGAAAATATCTATGATAAACAACAGATTATTTAAGGTTTGGATGTAAATTGATGTAAATATATGAACAGTATTTACAGTTAATTGTTTGTTGTATGTATGTTTACACACAGTATTTATAAAAAAAAGTTCATCAATCTCCATCAGAGTGGTGATTTTTGCTGATTGAATGCTGATAAGATTGAAATGCTCTGCTCTACTGAGTGTGAGGCTTGTGCCAATCGGCAATCCAATCGACGATGGGTGTTCTTTGTGCCGATGTTATTAACCACATACACACACGTAGATCTTACAATTTTGAACTCTTTTAAGTGTTAGTCATGTGCATCCCGTCTGAGCTGCAAGGGTAACTTGACAAAACCAGAAAACACGATCACAAACTAAAAAAAGAGTGACCATATCAGACTTTTATCTACACAAATGGTCTCTCAAAAGCATCTAAATGAGAGTGATGCATATGTTGCCCCCAAATCACACTGAATATCACCATTTATGTCTAACTTATTGTCTCTGTTCAGGGTATAGGGTATAAGGTATAAGACAATGTAATCCTCTCTAAGCGTCCCAGTCTTTTTACAGCATATCCATGTCACTAATTAGAGTCATAATTTTTATTTATTTCATTTTTACAAAGCCCTGCTCTCATTACTACGACACTGGCGCTAATCAGCACTCTGAGTTTGTTTCTGAATGTGTGTTTTCTGTGTATGTGCTCCAGCAACAGCATGCAGTCTTTGTAGGTCATCCTAATCACCTCCCACTCTGAGGCTTCGGAGACCTGTGTTGACCATATCTGTCTGAGGGGAGCACATCACCCGGGGAGCAAAGGTATGCAAGGTCAGCAGGGTCACTATGTGCTATCCAACATCTCACTGAACTTTAAAATATTGGAGAACTGCACAAGAAAACATTTCAGCCAGTCGCACACAAACCGGCAGGCTGCTGATAAACAAACACACCAACTGAGAACACTTAAATACTTAAACTGGTCCTCGTTAATCATCAGCGCAAAGCAATTTATTATAATTATAACAAGATATAACACGGGCATAATTATGAAAATTCAATTTGAATAGAGCACACATTGCATATGTGCTTCAAAACAGCGTACAATCTGTTAGCAGGGCAGATTGTTACAAACATAATCTTGTGTACTTGAAATTATATTGTCGTGCAAACACAAGTACACTGAAGTTCAAATTCCTTCAGCCACACAAACACAAATACACTTAAAGATAGATTCTTCTCTCATACTAAAAACATGTATGTATGTATGAAATGCCTCAGCCCACAAAATGTTTTTTTCCCAGACGTAAAACGCACTTGTTTGATATAAGCCGCGGGAAAAGTAACATCATTATTGTTTTTATAAATTCCTTTATGAAAATTCAAATGGAAAAAAATGACCATTCACACCCCAAAGTTACTGCAAATCATTCTGCATATCATTCAGCCCCATAAGAGATTTGTTAACAGCATTTGAGGTGGCTGCAGTTGTTTGTAGATGCAGAAATCACAAGACTGTCCCAGCAGAGAGCAGGGTTCACAGCTGTGGTTAGGATTAGGCCGAGCTGTTTGAGCCCTTTGGTGAAGGTTTGGGAGAGACTTCTGTTGTTGCTGTCAATCAAATCTGATTAAACCTGAAGTCATAATAAATACACTGTCTTCAACCTGAACTTTAACTTTGATTAATTGAATATGTCCCAGCCACAACTATTTGAAATCACAGAGATTGGAATATTGATGTTATAATATTAATAAAACATGAAGACCTTGCATAACCTACCAACTCACAAAAATACTAAATTCATAAAATTCATCTGTCATTTACTTCTGATAAAATCACAGATAATTTTGAAGTTTGTAAAATCAAGACATTTTCCCAAAGACAGGGTCATTTATTTTAAAGATATTTTATATTGTTTCATTCAAATGGGACATTTGCATGCAACCGAGTATAATAAAGACCTGAGTTGAATAAAAGGTTTAATTTTGTGTAATTTCAGGATATAATAAAAAATGCTGTATTTACGAGTAGGAGACATTCAGGTTGGAAGGGATTTCAGAGTGTTTTCAGAAAGATCGAGTGTATAGATCGACTTAATTAACCCACCTTGCTGTCAGACTGTAAGCAGCTTCCCCATATACAGTAGGACAGTATGGCTGAGGGTGAAATTCAGTCTTCAGTGACCTACAGTAGAGGGTGAATCTTTGTTTACTCTCATCAGTCAGTATTGATTTGTGATGGACCTGAGTTTGAATCAAAGAAAGTGATATAACATGTAAGCACCTCTAAAAGTCTGAAAATCCTTCTTACTGCCCTGTTGCTCTCAAAAAATGTTTAGTCCACTGCTGAAGGAGATTAAAGCCCTCGACTATTGTGTCAACCTGGCACATCTGAAAGTGGATAACCGAGACTCAAGTCGGCTTCAGCTTAGCTTACCCTGCTGTGATCCAAGATTAGCCACCTTGCAGAGTTAAGACTATTTTAGAATTTAGCCCACTTAACCCTAGGCTAACCATGGAAGAGAGCTTACTGAGTAGCCCTAAGCCACCCAGAAAGAATGTGCTGTGAATCTACAATGAGGCCCGTGCTGACGTGGTAAAGCCCTCTCAAAATATAGTGTCCTGTCTTTTTTTTTTTTCTTTACTCATGCTCTCCCGTCTTCAGCACACAGTTACCCATCTCTCTGGCATCCTTATCGAGGCTGGAGGGATCTGTGTTTCTGTTCCCACAGTCTCTGGCTAAAATAGATGTGCTGTGTCATGGTATCAGCATCACTCAAATCATGAGACTTTTCTCTTTTTTTTTTTTTCTCCAAACATCATCTACATCCATTTCAGTGGGACTATCTGCCTCTCCATCTGTATGGTTTGGAGCGATATCATGTTTGTGTCCCACTCATCTCCGCAGAATGATGTGAAATGGCAAGTCGTCAGACCGACAATCCGCTGTGGGCGAGGAGTGTCTGTCATTACAGAGGAACCCAGTGGTTCAGTGTGTGTGTGTGTGTGTGTGTGTGTGTGTGTGTGTGTGTGTGTGTGTTGTTATTTTTGTTGTTATGCAGGCCAGGAAATGCTTGTTTGTGTGGGTACATAATCTGTGTACATTCAAGTGTATGTAGGGACAATAGGCTTTAGGTTCAGTGTGACGTTAACCACCAGGCTAAGTTTATCGCAGCTGGTATCTTGTGTTGCTTTTATAATCATTAGTACAGATTAACTTGTCAAAACTGCAATGCTAAAAGGGAAATGCAGAAGTGAACCCACTCTTAAATTAGTATTATGCAGTTCTAATTAAGGATAAATGAGTGTTGTATGTTTTTTTTTATATATATATTTTTTATTATTCCCACCATGAGTTTGTTTGTTTCATCCATTCAGTCTTTCATTATTCTGTAATTGCTGTTCTGCATCGCTCTCCCCAGGGGGCACCTGTCACTCAAAACATGTGTCTATACAGCTTTTTGAGTTTCTGGCCCTGTGCTTGAAACTCAGATTACTCATGCTGAGGCAACACAGTCTCATGAAATGTAATGTATTGATTTTGTCTACATGGATATAAATCGTACATTTTTCATGACAGTCAGCGTGTATGAAATATTAAATCAGTGTTGATTTAATGTTGTTATTCCTGTAAATTTACTTGATTTTTTATTATTTTGTAAAAGAAAAAAGTCATTTTCATGACTGCAGCATTGATTGCCTTTTTAAGAGTTATGTTTAGATTCTCAAGGCACTTGGTGAGGATTAGAGAAAGTTCATAGTCTGCTAAAAAGTCTGAAAAAACCTCTAGACACTGTATGTGTGTGCCATAGTGAGTCAGTAACTTAGTCTTTTGTGTATGTTGTGTATGCAGCTGTTTGTAATTGTAAAGGAAATGAAAGCAACACTGAGCTCTGCACTGTTGGACACAGTCATTTGACTAATTTCATCTGTACTACCTGTGCCAGGACAATATAAGACACACTTAATGTATAATCCATGCTCGAGTGCAGCATTTGTGTTTGCTGATATGTGGGTTTGTCCTTGTGTTTTAAGGACAGCAATTAGGGGGATGATTGTAAAGCAAAAGATAAATGTGTTGATAAATATAACACAGGCTGTAACAAGACACTTGCCATTTGCAATGGCTTTAAATTACATGCAATGGCCTATATAATACTGACTAGATGTGGCTAGAGTTTAGTTTAATGAGTACTGTTTAACTTACATCCAAACCTATTAGGGTTTTAACATAAGCTCCAGAGTTAAGAGCAACATCCTGTGAGGGCAATTATTTTCTTGTGTATTTTCTGTTCACATTTTTACATCACAATCATGACCAGGTTGTAGCATATCCCAGCATGCACCAATGAGACACCATCCTGCACAGGTTTTCATATCATCACCTAGCAACACAACACAGTCAGAAAAAACACAATTATATGCCAAACAAATTTCCAGCCCATGAGCTGAGCAGAGTTGAAACAATTTTGATTTAATGATAATAATGGATTACATTTATATAGCGCTTTTCCCAACACCCAAAGCGCTTTACAGCAACCATTATTCATTCATACCACAAGTGGTGATCTACGTGTGTACAGCTGCCCTGGCGCAGACTGACGGAAGCGTGGCTGCCAATGAGCGCCAAACGACCCCTCTGACCATAACCATGTTCATTCATACGCATTCCCACAGGGCAAGGTGGGTAAGGTGTCTTGCCCAAGGACACTACGGCAGCGACTGGAACAGAGCGGGATTCAAACCTGCTCTACCTCCTGAGCCACTGATTCATTTGGATAAATTATTGATAAATTCAGATGTTTAATATATTTTACAGTCTCCAGCTGCATGTTGGCATCTGTGCAGTAATAACTGTTACTTTTACATATCTCAACTTTTTTTTACGTTTAAGGTTGTGTATGATTGAGGGTGTAGCCTCGTGAGACTTGGGCCCTGTCCCAATTCTCCCCCTTAAAACTTCCACTTGGTTTTGAGTGCCCTCAACCGTAAATTCCCCTCGTTGAGGGAAAGTGGCTGAAAATCTTTCCCTATGGAAATGGGACACCACTAGTGTAGTGAACGTAGCGAACGTGATAACATACGTCACATGTTTACAATTATACAGGTGGAGCG
Organism: Trachurus trachurus; assembly: GCF_905171665.1. NCBI lineage: Eukaryota > Metazoa > Chordata > Actinopteri > Carangiformes > Carangidae > Trachurus > Trachurus trachurus. Next base: position 24,921,592 of record NC_139893.1, on the reverse strand, counting down.
TGCTACTATTTTCATTCATGGAAAATGTTGGCGGTTCCGCTGTTGTGTTGCCTGTTGCGTTGGGCTAACCGTTAGCTACCTGTTTAACTTTAATAACTCAGTGACTCAATAAACGGTCCATGAAAAAATATTTTCTCCAGCGGATATCTTAGTTACAGCATGACTGAGCTAACAGGAGTAGTTTCATGTCGTGTCCGACAACGAGAGGGTTTTAACAGCTGACGTCCTGATGCTACCACCGTTAGCTTAGCTGCCGCCGTTAGCTTTGCTGCTGCTGTTAGCTGTCCCCGTCAGCTGCAGCCACTGATGCGATACCGTGATTCCCCCAATAAATACCACACATAGCGACACAAAGCACACACAGAGAGAAATAGTAATGTTTCTTCAAGCATTTCAGATGTGTCTAAACGGCGATCGAGCGTGACAACGGGTAATTTCATCTTCCACTTCGTTTTAAGCCCGCATCGGACCTCACTACATTTTGAGGGCTGATTTTAAGGGCAAAATCGCACTTCCCCTTGCTCCCTAGAGTAAAGGGACACCCTACCCCTACACGTGAACGCGCAAAATATAGGGTTAGGGCAAATATTTAGGGCTAGGGGGAGAATTGGGACAGGCCCTTGGCCTCAGCTTTTTGCCCATTGTTGAAGTGCGCCAGGCAGGGTCAGACGCTGCCAAGATGGTGACAGAAGAGCAGCCCAGTCTGAGCTTCAAAACCTCTGGGTGACGTCACAGAGGTTACGTCTGCCTACCGTCTGTGTGAGACACTGAGGGACTGGAATGTCACTGTGAATGCTGCTAAATAAGTTGATGATTTCATTTTAAAGTGACTTGCCTGCTTTAACTGCCTTTAGGCATATTGTGCTTTAAGAAATGCTGAACATAAATGGCACAAGCAATTCAATAGAAGAATTTTATCTGCTTGTAGTTGTCACCCTGAGCATAGTGTGTCATAAAAATGCAGCCTAATGTTCAGTCAACACTCTTGATGCTTTTATAAGACACACCTTACTCAGGGAAAGTAGGTATAAAAATGAAGTGTGCTTTGACTGATGTGTCTTTTTTTTTAGCCTGACATTAAGCACCGACATTAAGCCTTTAAGCACGAATTAAGAACTAGCCTCAAATCACAGTGACACGTCTTATTTGCTTCTGTAACAGGAGGAGCTGTACAACTCATGTAGGTGTTTTCACCATGCCAGAGACTTTACATTCTTTATGTCAAACCTCTGTTAGTAAACAGGAAATACTTGTCAGAAATGACAACCAACCCAGTGAACAAGGAGACAAGAAGAATATATAGAAACATATCATTCATTTAAGATAAACAGCGGAGAGTAAAGCGACAACTTGTTTACTTGTCTTGTTTACTATGTACACTGTCAAATGATGGTTAAAATGAAACATAAGTCGACTTTGGTGAATACAAAATCTAATAGCCCACACTTCTCTCCATCAAAGAGCTTTGCAGTTATAACTGTAACTGCTACATTGCACATTGTCTGGGCGATGACACCCTTACAAGACAGAGAGGAGAGGAGGATGGTAACAGAGATTGACATCTGCCAACAGATCCATAATACAGGGTCAGTTTGGGACAGAGCAGCATGAGTTGTTGAAAGTATATAATTTTGAATAAAACATTTCGTCTCACAGTGGTTGCTCCAGTCTTGATCTAAAAGCTCCACCCCATGCAGAGATACTCTGTGCCTGATGCATTCATGAGAGGAGCTACAGAGCCAAGATTGAGACCCAGGACCTTTTGCGATGCTCCTTAATGAACTTACCACGACAACCTCAAGTACATATGAGTAAAGCTTCATCTCCAGAGGCTGGCTGAGTGCTACACAGGTGATAGCAAACACCAACATTGACACCAAACACCAACATTGACTTCACCTCTGCTAAATTAATAATGAAAGACCAAAGCCGTGTGAAAACAGCATTTAACCACCTGCGGCTTGCAATCTACTCAATCGTCTCTCTCTCTAACCACAGCTCTCTCTCCCTCCTTTCTCCTTTTTTCATTCTCTCTCTTCAGCTTGCTCTCTGTACGGATAACTAATCCTCGCAGCTTTGCAATCCAGTAAAGCAGGTAAGCGGCTTGTTCCATGTTTGTGTGTCGTGTGTGTGTGTGTGTGTGTGTGTGTGTGTGTGTGTTTTCTTCTACTTTTTTCTCTTTATAAGGACCAAACCAAAAGCAATTTTGTCAAAATTGTTCAGTCCTCACTGTAAAGGACTAAGGGACTTGGTTTAATGGTTCGGATACAACAAAGAAATCACAACCCAATTAGTCCTGTACGTCACCATTACATTACCGTGTACATATCAATTAACTGAGTTTGTTGGAGCAAAATTATTTGACATTTTCACTTGTATTCCCCATTGTGTGTTGCTATGGCAATTCTCACGAGTGCATCGAGGTTGGTTGCGTCCCACTTTCCTGAAATAGGCTTTTGACTTTGTTTGTGCTACTAATAAAAAACAATTGATTGGGTTTGTTACAGTCGTGACATGCTTGTTATTTTACCTCTAACCCCTATGAAGTTCAACCTTTTACAAAAAAGGGGAAAGAAGAAAAAAATATATTGAATGTTAAATGTTTGTTTTCCTGATTATGTTGGCCCTCAGGTACTGTTCAACTGAAAACTTCACAGAAATCACTGATTAGGTGGATTACTGTTGCCATTAATTATTTTATTTGATACCTTCGGAGTAATGATAAATTACATTTGTGTTTGTGTGTGTGTGTGTGTGTGTGTGTGTGTGTGTGTGTGTGTGTGTGTGTGTGTGTGTGTGTGTGTTTAGTACAACTAGCCCTGGGCCGCTGTAGAATAAAAAAAGGATGAACAAGGATACATGTACGCTATGTAAACCATCAAGTCAGCCTTTCATTAGTTATTAAGTATCTTTAATTTTTACAAGGAACCTGCAGTTTTCAGTTCTACCTAATAGATAATGACGTGTTTGAAGTTCAAACAGTGCAAGCTGTTTCTGAAATTAAGGATGCACTCAATATGACATAAACATTATGCGCTATAATAACTTTAAATCGCATACACGTTCAAACCAGCACAGCACAGCACATACACTCACACACATAGACTAAGCCCCTAACTCCGAGTCCCTTAGGAAATGGCCATCACTGTCAATTAGGATCATTCTGCACAGTAGCCAATGTACTTTACTACAGAAAGCCATTACACCCTCTCCCTCTTTTGCTTTCTCTTTTTCTGTCGCTCTCACACACAAAAAAGGAGAATAAAAAAAAAAGAGACACACATTATGAACAACAAAACCTCATGGGATACTGAGCCACTGACAGCCCATTACAATTCCACTGAGATGGAAGATGGTTTACAGGCACTTAAAGCTCTGGGGACGCACACACACAGATACAAGGATATGCGCACACACAGACAACCGAGTCCACCATCCAATCTACCAGGGAGATGTGCAACATTTCTCTGTTTAGCACAGTGCAGTGCAAGACACCAGCAGCACTTTAATATGTTTTCAATTCAATTGTGACAACAGTACAGCCCTGTCAGACCTGGACTCAGAGAATAAAGACCTGATTAAACACACTTGCTGCACTAAAGCCGATTTCATGAATACAATACAATCTTCATATGGATCCAAATCTGTACAGAGGCTAGCAGCGTACACAAGCATCTGTAAACTGAAAAGTTACAGCTTCTCTATTTGCACAAACAGTGTGTGATAGCTGGAGTGCACAACACACTGACTGCAGCTCCATCCAGAGAAAGATGGACTCACTAATGTCAGCTCTGCTGCTTCTCTCTTCCTCTTGCAGCTGTTTGAACAGTGGGTTGGTCTGAATGTCCTCTCTAGCAGTCTCTGCTCAATCTCAGCAACAAACTTAAAAAAAAAAAAAAAAAATGTTGTGTAATAAACTCCATTAGAGAGAGAGTGTATGTGGTAAAATGTCATCCTCTACAGTGGCAGGATTTTGTGAGAGCAAAATATCTGACTATTTCTGCCAAACGAAAAAGACAAGTTACTGGTAAAAAAATAAATAAAAAATAAACGGAGAAGTTTGGGACCAATCATTTACAGGCATCTGTGATTTTATTTCCTGCTATACAAGACTGGAAAACAATTTAATGAGTTTCAACTGCTTAATTTTACAGTTATTTTCCAATTCCAAATTAAGAGTAGAAAAGTATTTTTACACTTATATTAACCATTAAAACCAGTTTACTAAACCCGTTGTGTAAACTGGATAAATGTTAAACTCTAAGAATGACAAAATAAGCACATATAATAAAGTGAAATGAAGTGTCTCACATTTTTAAGTACTATTATTTGAGACTATCCTTCACAAACTACACATTGGAACTGCGGGAGAATTTCAAATTATGTGTTTAAGAAGATTTTTTTTCTAGAGAAAATAAATAATATAATATTTATTGTTAAACCAACCCATGTCTAGTGGGTCAACTGTACATATTGGCTTTCATGAGTAAATATAAGTTATGTTATTCAAGGATGTACAACACTTTATATACTTGCCAGCTTTTGTTGGAAATGTAAAAGGGTGCAATCAGCAATCACTGCCAGGTCAAATGGCTCTGCAGGAGTCATGGTTATGTGATGTAAATACAGCACCTGGCTGAACACACTTATTCTGGCCTCTTTTTAGAGCACAATCACCATAAATGCACCTGTCAATCCCCCCAGCATGTTGCTCTTAAACCAGCAACACTGCATCTATTTCTTCTGCTGTGAGTCAGATACACTCACGAATGCTCCCAATATGACCTTTACCAGTCTCTTGTACTGTGTCTGTGTGTGTGAATGGTATGTAAATGCACTGGCCCTTGAAGTTAAACTGAACAGAGAGTGTTGTCTGCTAGTAAGGAGCCAATCACATGTTTTAGTTTTATCTGCATTTAAAAAAACAAGGTAATTTAGGTGTTAAGAGTGCATGTGATGCAACACACCATGTAAGTTAATTATATGTATAAAAAGGAAAGGTGAAATCGGGCAATCTGGTTGTTAACTGTGATATAATGAACGTATACCACAGCTACTATTCTAAAGCCTTATCACAGAATGGAATGAATAAGTTTGTTGTCATGTAAAAAAAGAAAAAGAAAAAACGTCTATAGACTGCTTCGAGATCTGAGCCAACAACACTGAGTGAAGCATACAGTGCATTACGACTTATATCCTAAATAAGCATCATAAACATGAAATTGCAAAGCAGGTTTTAACGTCCTAGTGGAGAAGTAAACATCTTTGTTGCAGTAGTTATGCTAGATTGCTGACTTGAAAACCTCCTTATCCATATTTTCTTGATAGCAGCTCACTCTACATTATCCTGCTTATTAGCCCAAATGGCTTACGAGTGAAATAATACATTTCAGACAATGTTGTTGACCAAACTACGACTTTTATCGATTCATAAATTGCATCATTTAGCGTATCTGCTAATCCAGTCTCTTCTCCTCTGTGTTGCTAACCCTCCTCCTCCTCCTCCTCTTCCTCCTCCTCCTCCTCCTCCTCAATGTGCATTTATTTACAACAAAGGCGGTGAGCAATCAATCCATGGAGCGGTGGATAACGTTATTTATCATATACGATGTTACCATGTGTATATTTGTGTAGTCTTATCTGTCATAAACAAGAGATTACAGGTTACAGGCCACGTTTGTGTCGCAGTGCCACAGAGACGAGAGCTGGGACAACCTGATCTTTCAAGGTTGGTTTTCAGCCAAGAGACTGTAATGGGGAATTTTGGTGTAACCCATTGTATGCTTTACAAGGGTTGTATAACCATGTTAATTAAGTGAACTTCCTTTCACCTTGTGGAAAGTGGTACTCAGCTAATCCTTTTCTGATACCTGTATCACATACAACACAAATCACTGAATCCACACAGAGCAGGTTAAAGGTCAGACCAGTGCTCTGTGTTAATTTACAAGGGGAGTTGTGTCCTGGCGGTGAAGCCAGGCACAGCTACCAGTGCCATATATTTTGTCTGCTGTTCAAATGTGTTTTGGGAACTATAAAGATTGCGCCCTGAGAACATCTTCAGGCCACTCACTCACTGACTGTACTCCTGTTCGGTTGTGTTTGTGTGACTCCATTCATGAATGCCTTTTATTAAAACTCAAGAAAGACAGCGGACGTGTTCAGTCATCCTTTTTTAAATAAGGAACAACATTTTTTGCCACCACAAGACGTGGAAGAGAGCCTCCATCCTCCCTGGAACAAGTTACACGTCATTTATTTAACCAGAACTAACACTCTGAAACGGCTTCATTCAGGTGAAAGATGAACCATGAAGTAAATATCCTGCATAGTTCTTTTCCTCTGTGCTCCTCTGATCAGAGCGGCGTCCCTAGCAGCACTGTGTTATACATACAGTAGCAACGGTCTGACCATAGTACGCAGTGGTTGACTAATCCTAACATTAAATAGAGCCAAGACTAGCAGAATGGCTGTGGGAGAGACGTAGCCTAACGGAAGATGACTTAAAATATTTATAAATTATATTCAGATGTAGGCCTAGTTTTTGGAATTAATTTGGGAATGCTGTAATTAAATGTTTTGACCAACAGGGGGGGCAACGCCCTCCCTGCCCAGGTCGCATAATCTGCGTATGCCGCTTCCCGTCGGGCTGAAGAACGCCCCTAGCTGTGGTATAATGAGCGTATACCACCGCCTGTCAGAATGCTTAAACATTTACTGATCATTTTCTTCCAATCATCTTCAGTGACTTCATGCACTTTGCAAGTGTTGTTAAATCCCAGTGTTTTATTCTGTGCAGTAACAGAGCTGAATTTAATATAGATTTATGATAAGAATGCCTTGTTAATTTTAGCCTTGTTTTTTATTAGAACTTCAAAATGTCAGACAAGCAGCCACATGGAAGGAAAGGAAGACAATGGAAGTCAAAATAAGAAGGCAGACTGTCAGTCAAGTGGGCAGAACAACATTTACTGCCATTTCTACTTGGGAACACATAACAGCGTGCACACACACACACACACACACACACACACACACACACACACACACACACACACACACACACACACACACACACACACACACACACACACACACACACACAGTAGATAAACACCGCCACAAACCACATCATTGTTCTTGCCATCTTCATACTGTGAGGCTTTCTTTCCTCAGACACTCCTCCCGCTCTCTCTCTTTCTCTCCCTCTGTCACCTCTCTCTTTTTCATCTGTCTATTGCCCACCCACTGCACAATCACACAATCAAACACACACACAAACACACGGCAGCATAGTGTTCTCTGTATTCTTACAGCCAGCCCTTCTCTCTGACGGAGAGGTGCGGATACAAGTGTACGTGTTTGTGTGTGTGTTTGTGTGTGTGTGTGTGTGTGTGTGTGTGTGTGTGTGTGTGTGTGTGTGTGTGTGTGTGTGTGTGTGTGTGTGTGTGTGTGTGTGTGTGTGTGTATGAGAGAGCGAGAGAGAGACTGCCAGTAAGTAAACAGGCAGTGAACACTGTGAATTCATGACAGCAAAACAAGGGACGAGAAACAGAGAGAGGGAGAAATTGAGTCTTTGCAGGAAACTAAAAATGTCTGAGAGCATCACATCCCCTACCACTGCACTCTCTCTTTCTCTCTCTCAGTTTCACAGACTCAGACAGACTCAAACACTCTCTCACACACACACACACACGCGGCTTATGTAGGTGATGCTTTTGTTGCACATGCCCTTATGTCTCTGTCACTATCTTTATCTCTGCTCTCTCCTCTGCCTGTAATAATAACAACATTATTGTAATTTTACCATTAATCATTAATTTGATAATATTATCATTGGTAAATCAAGTTTATGGTACAAACAGTTAGAAAGAACGGGACACCTTTTGTCAGTACCAAACAAACAAACAAAAAAACAGCATAAAAATAAAATAAGAAAATAATGAAATAAACTGACAAGTCATGCACATTTCCTGTTGTGGGCTTCAAAAAGCATGGGTTCCTATTGTCAGAGCAGCACTGTCAGACACAACTCATATCCCTGTTAACAATATAAATATGATCAGTCAGATCCGTGGCTACTGATGTTTGGTTCGGTTTGGGCACAAAAACACTGCTTGGTTACAGGACAATCATCTCATTTGAAATTCCTCATGAGAAGATTTGAGGCCAGAGGCTCTTTTCCTTTCAAAATAGTAATTTAAAAAAGCATATATTATAATTTATTTAATTTTAATGACTGAGAGAAATTTAAACTAGCTTCAAATAAAATTGAACACATTGACTTTGGATTTGTGTGTTACAGTGGAAGTAGGTAAGGCAAAGACAAGCCAGTTCAGGCATAAATATATGACTTGAGTTTTGGGGTGGTTTTTTTTTCTTTCCTGTTTTGTAAGGACAGTCAGGATTTTCTTTAAAGATGACTTTAGAAAGTTCATTTAAAATATGTCACTTACTCTGCAAGTTTCAGATGCTCGCGCTGTGAGATCCAAAGCTCAGAGGTCCCGACTGTTAAAGCCCAGTCATTTTTACTTCTAAACCAGCACTTAGTGGGAACAGTCAGAAAATCTCTGTGTAAGGAGCTAAAACTGCCCTCTGCCTGTGGGTGACCAGCAATTCAGCAACACAACTAGGAGCCGACCTGTGAACTGCTCTAAAGGTCCTCACAACAAGCTTACTGGAAGTAGCATGTCGTCAACAAACCTCTGACAAACATAAAATACTTTTGGTTCTTTAACATGAAAGATGTTTGTGATTTTGTCTGAGTGGGACTTAATATTTAAGTTTTTTCCCAACTTTAAATATGATTCTTGTTTTTTTGGTCTAGTTTAGTTTGGACTCCACTGTCTAGTGTATGGAACATTGCCTTGAACTAAACCATGAGGAGGAAGGAGGAAGTGCCTGCAGAGCTCATGAGACAAGACGGTGTCGAGCTATCAATATAATGAAGACTACAAATTAATAAATAAATAGATGAAAATAGACAAATAAAACAATTTAAAAACCCCATCCATTATCACAAATTTAGAAAAAAAGACTCTTCTGAGAGCTGACTGCCTGGTGAAACTGAACAATAAAGGAGGAAGAGCCCTGGTACAAGTGGTGACCAACAACTCACTCTGGTCAAGCTCCACAGATCCTGTGAAAACTTCCAGGTGGACAATAAATTCTTTGTGACACTTAGATCTGAGGCTAAACAGTTCAATCATGGTTTCATCAGACCAGTGAATCTTGTTTCTCACAGCATGAGAGTCCTTCAGGTGATTTCCCACAGGCTCAAGTCTAACCACTCTGCCATGAAGCCCATAGAGCTGCAGTGATAGGCGTGTCCATCAGGAAGTTTCCTCCATCCCTGAATACAGAGTGTCAGTGTGAGATTTGAGTTTTTCCCATCAAGAAAATCCTTTGTTTCCAAAATTATTATTTTTTCCCTGAACTTTGCCATTACCAGAAATTGAGTGGAGTGTAACTAAATGTGAAAATTGCATACATGGTGGGGCTGATAGCATCTATTCCTCCTCCTTACATGTGATTCTATAAAAGTATGTATGAGCTGACTAAAGGACCTAATTATTTTTTGAAATGCTCCAAAGTTGGAGGAAACATGTTCCCATCCCCCTCCCACCCACTATCCTCCAGCAACTGTTGGCATCCCCAGCCCACTGATCCCAACACCCCCAGCCAGCCTCCCACTTTTGTACCATCGACCCAGATAAGTGAGAGTGAAGACTATTGTTTAGAACAGCAGCCTGTGTAATTTCACCATTAGTCTCAATCAAAGGCAACCAGCCTTCGGGCCTCAGGACAGTGTGTCGCTGAACGTACCAGTGTCTAAGACAGAGTAATAAAACACCCCCACCGCCACCACCCTGGGGCCAGAGAGCTGAAGGAAAAATAAAAGATGAAAAGAAAATGAAGGAAGAAATAGACACAAAAAGAAAAGGAAGGAAGGAGAGGAAAGGAAAGTGAGGTAGAGGGGAAGAAAGAAGGGCCAAGGGATAAAAGAGAGAGAGAATTAAAAACACAGGAAAGAAAGCATGCATACATAAAAAGTGCGGACGGATGGGTGAAGGCGAAATGGGGCCAAAATGTGAAATGGAGCACCTTAAAACCATTATGTTCACAAACTTGTGTCAGGACACACTCATACACATAGGACACACACACATCACGCAGAATGGCTGCTGGGCATTTGGCATCTTAGTGTTGCAGCACTGTGTATCACCATCGTCTCTCACCATTGCACTGTGCAGCCTTAATCTGTTATAGGCCCCCACTTATAACCTCTCCTCGCACAAGCATAAACACATGCAACATCTCCCTCTGGCTAAGTAGTGTGTAGGTGCCATGGGAAATTCAGATGGATTGCGTGCAGCAGAAATACACACACTAACCATCAAGCGGGCCGGCAGTGAACGGAGAAGGACGGAGCTTATATGTGATCTTCGGGGAGGGGTGTGTGTGTGTGTGTGTGTGTGTGTATGTGTGCGTGGGAGGGTGGGAGGAGTGGGGGTTTGTGGTTTTAGCTGCTCCTTGGCTGTATTGCACTGCAGCTTCCAGGAGTCCAGGGATTTGATTTAATAAAAAGATTTGTAAACTGGGAATAGGGGGTGGGGTTGGGGGTTTAAAAAAAGTAAGGGTAAGAGTTGGAAAAGCAAATGGCATTAAGGATGAGAGGATGATGATGACCATGCAGGGTTTCCACTACATGTAATTGATCGTGAAATTAAAAGCCGCCACACCTTCAGCTGATGTTTTTTTTTTTTAAATGTTATGTTAAAACGTTGTAAAGCAGGGTTTTACTTTGCACCCCTTTCATTAGCGGGGTTTATTCTCATGTCGTTGGACGTCACGTTCGAGTGCTAGTGGAAAAGAAAAAAAAAATAGTGTGGGGGGGGGGGTGTCACTGCCACTACTTGCTTGTGTTGACGAGAATACTAATGAGGACTATTTCAATGATAGTGACGACCATGATGTTGATGAGAGGGATCGTAAGAAGATGAAGATGAAGGTGTCTTAAATAACTTTGCTTGTGTTGTTTATCCCTCTGATGTTTTAGTACTGACTCACTGCTATTTATCATGATGTAGAGAGATCATCTGTTTTTGTCCTTTAAATCCCTGGAAAGTGGACCTAATGGTTGACAGGGTGTTTTTAGGACACAGGCAGCAGAAGTTTCAGGCCGCGTGTCATTTTATCTTCTTGAGCAATTGTTCTTAGCTCTGTTATACAGACTTCCCATCAGCCAACGGGCTTTGGCATGAGAACAAATTGGATTGTAATCCCAAAATAAGCACTAACAGCCCCTTAAATTTACAAAGATAACACATCAAGGCTTGTTTCTGCTCCTTCATCCTGCTGACATTGGGTAAAGCTACACAGAGAATTAAGTGATGCCACCAAAACTACATGATCTAATAGGAGTGTTAAAGAACAAAGCAGCCTGGGGAAAACAGCAAGTAATCTGTCTGGGCCGCAACTGAGTGAAGCCTTTAACATGCTTCACATTGTTCTTATGTGGACAAAAAAAGTGTAAAAAAAAAAAGAAAGAAGTTGTTTCTCAGTTACTTCTCAAATTTTCTCACGATAAAATAGTTTGTGGTTGAAGGACTTTCATCATCTGAGTCCTGGGGTATGGACGTGAGAAACTAAGTGGAGTTCCTGTTATGTGATGTTACAGAGTTCATCAAGGGCATGATTAAAGGCTGTAAACTCTGGTATACGTGTTTAATCAGTTTTGTTAATCAGTTTTTAATAACCTGATTTACATAACCATCAAAACAGCCACTTGGTAATTACCCATGTGGTAAACATAGTAATTTCCTCAAGAGGCTTAATCAGACTTATCAAACTCCCTCAGTATGAACTGAGCTGGTACTCCTGCTGCATTTGAAGCCATACTGTACCTCCTTATTTAATTAATCAAAAACACAAGTCTAGTTCTTTTTTGTTCTTTTATGAAAACACATCTAACCTTGTACATTTTAAAATCACTTTGCTAATTAGATATTCAGTAGTCAGATTTCCACTATAAGTGTTTCACAATAATGATTGACTTAATAATTTTTTAGTGAAATTTAATCTTTGACAAGATTATCTAGAAAGACATGAAAAAAAAAATATTACTAAGAACAAGGAGATAAAATACACACAGATGAGTGGTCAAAGAGACAAATTAACAGGTGAAATTTCTTCTGGAATGAAACTAAAAGAAGTGGAGTAAACATAACTACCAAATCTACAAAAATTATTTGTGAACTCCTGTGTTCTGTACGTCTAATCCATCAGATATAACTTTGTGTGTGTGTGTGTGTGTGTGTGTGTGTGTGTGTGTGTGCGCATGCATGGTTGGTGGTCGGGTGTTGGGGAGCGTAATTGTATTTGTGGCACAGACAAAGACAAGCTAACTGGTTGCTTGTTACAAAGTTGGAATGAGTTTGAGGAAACTGTAGATGGAACTGTCTTTCACTGTGTGTGTGTGTGTGTGTGTGTGTGTGTGTGTGTGTGTGTGTGTGTGTCCCATTGTAATTGTGAAGACCAGTTAAAATAATCCCAAAAGTTGAATACCCACCCTTAAACCCCCATAAAATATGTCAAATGTGATGTTTTTCATATTTGAGCTGTGTAATGGACTGCCAATGTGTACAAATAACGTACCCAACCCTCACCTGGTGTCCGCTAGGATATATTCAAGCCTCCCTGTGATCCAATATGCAGAGACATTTTTTTATTTTACAAAAACAATACCAACGCTGTATTAATACTGTAAGTTGTTTCTTTCTAATACATCCTACTCAAGTAAGAGTTGAATAGTTTCTTGTGCATTATAAAGAAAACAGTGGCCATACTGTTCACCATTACACATAAACACATCCATTAAAGATGGGTCTTTTCATTCAGATGCATCTTTCACCACTTCTCTTTTAGTATTGAACTTGGCCATAAAGTTTCTTTTTACTTTCTCAGTTAAAGTTTCTCTTTCTTGTCTGGATCATATGACTTTGAATAACTGGTCATGGCCATAGTAACTAACAAAGTGTGGGTATCTGCAATGCACCTAAAGATGATACTGTATCTGTCATTTTCCAAGAATAGTGGTTTTCAAAGCCTTTTCATTTCTTTGTCTACTTCTCTAACGATTTGCCATTGTTTGAGGATTCTTCTCATCTGGTCAGCTCACTGAAAACAAGGTCATTATGACAGTGAAGTGGGAAATGTGTTGCTGAGAGTGGAAGAGAAAAAGAGAGGGAAAAAAACAATAATAGGACTAATAAGACTGCATTTATGGATTTTATGATGTATAGGCCTACACATAATCAAACTGCTGTGCTTACCAAGAATTGTACAAAAGACTTTTACTTTCTATGACCTAAATAAATGAGATGGAGATATTTTTTGTGGTTTCCTGTTTCCCGCTTTAATGATTCACTGTGTTTTGCGTATTCTGTGAATATTTGCACACTGACCTGTGATTATATTCTTTATAGTTTGCCCACTTAATTTTAATTGTCTAGCAGCTGTAAAAGTGTGGGCGTAAAACACACACACAAGCAAATTACACTGGAGCATGAGCACGCACGCACACACAAATATTTTTGTTTTCTTCATATAAAGTGAAGAGACTGGTGCACTTTGTTCTTTTCGGTAGGTGAAGCCTAACTGATGCAGTACACCATTTTTATCCATTACTACTTCTTCCATACTGATTTCTCACTGTTGTCCTCCTCCTACCTCTCAACACCATTCTCCCCTTATCCACTCTGACATATGTCCTGTGCTCAGCAAATGTCCTCCCTTAGTTCTACCTCTTTCAGCTCAGCACTTTTTTCCTTTCGCCTGGTTTTCTTCTGTCTGTAAAAGGTGTATTTTTTGTCATTATGTTCTTTGTTATCCCTTTATGAGACATTTCTGTTCTGATCCTGCTAACTGGAAAGGAACAAAAATTGTGTAACTATTTAATGAAAGGAATTTAATGACCTTACCTGTGCCAAGGAATTGGCTGCAGTGCAAAAATCAGTGTATCGAGTCAAATCTAAAGTGCTCATCGTCGCATTAGACTGGGTGAGTTCTAAATGTCTTTCAAAGAAGAGCAATTTGCTCTGCTCTCAAATTATTTATTTATTTTGCGTGGTATTTCTTGCCAACCCTATCTCCAAGAAAGTGCGTCACATAGTTAAGGATGACGAATTACTCTTTTCTGGCTTTTTGCTTTCTTACTGTGTTTTTGCTCTTTCATTGTGTGTTATTCTGAATGGTCACCATGTTCAAAGGTCACATCAAAGGGAGTAACTCTGTCGGGGCAAAATCCATTTTTCCCTTTGTATGAAATGCCTCATTGGGGATCCAAACCTTACTTCTTAGATCTATTTATATCATTATGTCCCTGTTGCTGCCCATCTTCGAGCTTGCCCCCCCCCCCCCACAAACGGCACCGTAAATTACAAGTAATAATGAAGAGTTTCCTTTAGTTTTGTGGCGTGCCAAAAAATCTGGGTATATACTGTGTGTACTCCACAGTTTACTCCACTACTTCATTTACATCACCAAAGTAAATGATCAAATCAAAGATCCCCATTGGCACAAAGACATTTCATTTGAGTTAAAGCAGAAATAAGCGATCCGGTCGTTTTGGCTAACTTCCTGTCAGCCGATGGAGTTAGCAGCCCCCGCCCTCGTCCCTACGTCACCACATTCACACGCATCCCTTGGCTGCACACACAGAGCGGACCGCCCCTTTACGCCGTTCTCGCTCCTCATTGGATAAAGGTTGTAGGACACAAGGAAAGTTTTCTCCTCAGCTTACAGCAGAGCAGAGTGACTGGCAGACCCGTGCTTCGGACCAAACACTCTATATAAGTGATTGCCGTCGGAAGATATAGCCTAACTATTTAAGACTTATATTAACACAAACATTCCGCTTACTTCTGCTTTAAGGAAAAAAAGGGTTTCTACACAACTTCCTTAAAGCAGAAGTAAGTGGTCCGGTCGTTTTCGCTAATGCTGCGTTCCAGGCAGGCTTTTGAAATCGTAAATTACAGCTTCAAGTCACAACTTACGACTTTGTAGCGTTTCAGGCAACCCACTTGTGTTTTTCCGACCTGTTTTACCGGTGAAAGTCACTATAACGGCCACTCGTAACTTCCGACCGGTGAACTCGTACCAGATCGAACTGGTACCACTTCACAGGTCGGAAAAATACGAGTTTCCTTGAACGCACCATAACAGTCCTCGTCCCTACGTCGCCACATTCACGGCGTTCCTTGGCTGCACAAACAGCCCTGCATGCCGTTCTCTCTCCTCATTGGATAAAAACTGTAGGATACGATAAATGTTTTCTCTTCGGCTCAGAGCAGAGCAGAGGGACTGAGAGACCCGTGTTTCAGTCCAAACACTCTATGTAAGTGATTGCTGTCGGAAGATATAACTATTTAAGACTTATATTAACACAAATATATCACTTACTTCTGCTTTAACTAACAGCCACATTTTTCTTGATATTAATTTACTTCAGCCTGAAATCCGAACGCAATCTCAGTATACATCAAATTATCACTGTATACAGAAAAATGTGCATTCATCTCAAAATTTCAAAGATATTCAAATTGCCTGTTTGATTGTATATTACAATTGAAAATAATGCACGTGATGATATCAGATGGTAAATGTAATGATGAACTGCCTGGACTCCATGATCTTCAAGTTATGTTCGAGACAGAAGCTTTGCACATCTTAACTCAGTCTTAATGATAGGAAAGCAGCATGTCACATTATTTTGTACCACATCATACCAAATAACTTAGGACACATTCCTGTATTCATCACTTTCTCAAAGATCCAATTATCCAAATTTCTGAATTCAATTTTGAATATTCTGTCCTATTCATAAACCAGCAGCGTTTTTCAGGTCAGCACTTCGCAAACGCAGAATGATTCATTCACTTGCAGAGATCCTTTGAAGTGTGTGTGCATATGTGTGAGTGTTATTCGCACATCTGTTATCCTGTCAACATATGACACAGAGGTTATATGTCTTGGAGATGCACAAACACAGAAACCTGCACACCATCACACACAATAAGAGCAAGTTGGACATCTGCACTCTGATCATGTCCCACCAGGCAGGCGTACAATCAAAGTTTAACGAGACTGATCCATCACACAACCAGTGGTGCACACAAACACACACACACAGAGCAAACAGATAATCCAGCGCCATAACTCACCAGCTGACTTATTTGAGTTGATAAAACATGTGTAGTCTACATGCATACAATTTTGGTTCTTTTTGAGGATAAAAGACAACAAACATAAAAACCCTTTCTTAGTCTACAGTCCTTCATATAATAGCACAGTATACCAATTTTCTTGACACAACAGCGTGAGCAATTACACCATGGTACGAGATGATATGGTGGGATTATAAAGACATTCTTCAGTGGCCTACTTAAAGCAGAAGTAAGCGATCCGGTCGTTTTGGCTAATGCTGCGTTCCAGGCAGGCTTTTGAACCCGTAAATTACAGCTTCAAGTCACAACTTACGATTTTGTAGCGTTCCAGGCAACCCACTCGTGTTTTTCCGACCTGTTTTACCTGTGAAGGTCCTAAACACAGCCCTGCATGCCGTTCTCTCTCCTCATTGGATAAAAACTGTAGGATACGATAAATGTTTTCTCCTCGGCTCAGAGCAGAGCAGAGGGACTGGGAGACCCGTGTTTCAGACCAAACACTCTATGTAAGTGATTGCTGTCGGAAGATATAACTATTTAAGACTTATATTAACACAAATATATCACTTACTTCTGCTTTAACCAATAACATTTAACATTAAGTGCCAGGTCACATCTAAGTATAGGTCCTCACAACATGCTGGAAGCTTAATTACTTGTAGGGACACTGTGTCTACTCAGCTAAGATGCTAGTGTTAGCCAGCCACAACGGCCAAACAAGCTAACTGGAAAGCTAAACCTAAATTCAGTGTTTCCCATGCATTCATTTATTTGTGGCGGCCCGCCACAAATAATTATGTCTGCAATGAATAGATTTTTCTGCTTTTGGCTCGGGGTCGTTCCGTTCATTCATCACTCGTTCTCCGCTATTGTTGTTCACACACACAGACGAGCGCGCATGCATGACAGTAGTGCGTGGTAAAAGAGACTTGCACGGTCCGATCGCTCACTAATTGTTAAATAACCTGTAAGATTAAATCACATTCAAATTCCATGCCAGAAATAAACTGGATCTACAAACACATTAAATAAGATTATTTGAAGACAATAATTAAAAAAAAACACTCTTAGCATGGTGGTGTGCTGGTACAAATACACAGAATTCACTTTACATCTATAAGTTAAAACACATTGGCACAACATTTTGATTCAAGATACATTGTTGAGCCAAAGCAGCCACCCAAGCTAGCTGATAAAATAAATGCTAGCTAATGGAGTTGGCTTGGCTCCTTTGTTGAAAAATCCAACAATTACACTAAACAATTTATGATTTGTTGCATTTTCTGTCTCCACAAAAAGCCAATCTGCATCCTACATAGATCTAGGAAAGTCAACTGCCATCTGCAGCCCTCCAGCATAACCATACCCAGCATAATGATATGGGCCAGTGCAAAAACAGAAGATTTATGTAAAATTCATTAAATTTGTTAAATACACTAATACAACATTGTCTTTCAACTCACTCTATAATTTCCTGCCGTTAAACTATAAGCCTTTGCATCACAAGGACAATTTCCTCCACAATATTTATAGATTTTCAGTTTCAAAGTTACAACCCTTAAAGGGATAGTTCACCCTAGAATGATATTTCGCTCATTATCTACTCACCCTCATGTTGACTAAGGGCTGGAAGAATTTTCAGAGTCCACCGTCCCTTCTCTGAGTTACAGGGGGTCTTGGCGTAGCAGTGCATTTCAATGCAACGGTTGCAAAGGGACACCAGAGCTCTTCGTAAAAAAACACACACAAAAAAACATCCAAATACCTCCATGATGCTCGTATGTAATGTCCGTCTTGTGCTGAAGCCCCAAATTGCGTAATTGTCCCGAAAAAATTAAATAAGTCTATATTTTAAGCTTGTTTGTAGCGGAAGCTTCTCGAAGCTCCTCTTCCTGGTCTGTCCAAATCTGACGCCGGCGCAAATCACGCGAGATTTGGACGGACCAGGAAGAGGAGCTTCGAGAAGCTTCCGCTACAAACAAGCTTAAAATATAGACTTATTTAATTTTTTTCGGGACAATTACGCAATTTGGGGCTTCAGCACAAGACAGACATTACATACGAGCATCATGGAGGTATTTGGATGTTTTTTTGTGTGTGTTTTTTTACGAAGAGCTCTGGTGTCCCTTTGCAACCGTTGCATTGAAATGCACTGCTACGCCAAGACCCCCTGTAACTCAGAGAAGGGACAGTGGACTCTGAAAATTCTTCCAGCCCTTAGTCAACATGAGGGTGAGTAGATAATGAGCGAAATATCATTCTAGGGTGAACTATCCCTTTAAGAGAGAGCTCCAATGAAATGGAGACAAAGATTCAAGGACATAGTGACTAATGTCTTTTCAAGTCTCCATCAATGGCAATATACACTGTCAGATTTTGCTTTGTTTGTTGTGTCCATCTGTCCATCTATGTATCTGTGTTTTCTAAGTATGTGGACATACAGTAGCCTATATAAACATTTCTCATTCAACTTTCTCCATCTGTATGGCACATGTGGTGTCAACAAGTGAGCTGTAATTCCTAATCTGTCCAACATTCACTCACTGAACACATTCACAAACATCCTAGTACAAACAGATGTGCCTGAGAAGAACTGGTGAAAGGCATGACATTGGCAAGAATGGATTCATCACTGTGTGGTGTGGCAGGATAATCTGTAAACACTCAACCCAGTTTGGAAAGTGCAAGCATCTTGCTATCTCCCATTTGTGAATAGCTACGGTTACTAGCCAACTACATTAGCACTGGTGGGCTTTAAAATTGGGTTTCCATACAGTCGGAGAGACCAATCACTGCACTCATATACACTAGGCTGTTGGAGACTAGCTCCATTTGTGCAACTGATGGAGGGTTTGTCATACAATTCAAGGAAGCTATGTAGCATGAAATTAGGTGCTTTTTCCATCATGAAAATTAAATTAAGAAAAAAAGGTGTGGTAGCCCTAACATTTCTGACTGGCGAGGAGCTGAAGGGGGAATCATGTACGGCAAAGTTTGAGAATAGTTGAATTACATGTGATCTGTGTCGATTGGTGTTTTCTATAGGCCTATGCTTTTACTTTGCTTCTCTGCACTAACACACAAAGTCATTGTGTTAAGAAGTAGGCATGCAATTTTGTGATAATAAAGGAGTCATATTAAGTGCTTTTGCAGAAAGAGGTCTGGCTTCAAGACACTTAGGTGTGATTAAAGGACCTTTAATACACTAATACATGACACTACAATAACCGAGTCTGAAAGAGCCATACTGTTGTTTTTCTTGTGAGGATACTCAAGTTCATATTCATCTGCATGGTAGAACATACTGAACCTGTTTCATGAACCTATACACAGGCTTGGGGAGTAACGGACTACATGTAACGGCGTTACGTAATCAGGATACAAAAAAAGGGTAACTGTAGTCCGTTACAATGCATGTTTTGTCTTATGTGGAATGAGAAGCTTTGCCAAGTTTGAGAAAATAACCCTGAAGATGCCATCATACTAATCTTGGTTGTGCCTCTTTGGAGTTTAGAGGATGAAGGTGTTAAAGACAGAGAATCTCAGGAAGGGGTGCTCTCACTATGAGGAATATTGGTTGATCAATATGAGAGATTAAAACAAAATCAATCTCTAATGACTCCTTAAACTTAATGAAACATTCAGTCACTGGTCTGTCCTATTTTATTTTGAAAAATCAGCACTCATTTGCATTGTTTTGCTGAGACTTGATGAGAAGATCAACAGTCTTTCAGAAGTAAAAATAAATCTGCCCACCAGCGCTTCATATCTTGTTTGTTTAATCTGTAGTGAAACTGAAATGTAAAAAGCAATGGCTTTATTAACAGGCACTAAACTAGGTGTTAAACTGTCTTTACTGATGACCACAAGATGTGAGAGTTTAAGAAATATTTAACTTTAAAAAGGATTATTGTTCCCCCCAATTAGAAAGTGAGACACTAACTTACTGTAAAACTGGCTGTGTTTTGGTCCAAACTAAAACTTATTTTAGTGACACGTCAACTTTTTAGATTATGTGTTTGTGTGTGATGTAGCTTTGAGAAAAGGTCCTTCCAGACATCACTGCCTGTTCTCTGTCATTGCGAGCCAAACTTGAGTGGCACTGCAAGGCCATGTTAAAATGTTAAAATCACTTTTGGTTTTGCCCCTCTGATGGTCCCACCATTGTGCAGAATAATTAGAGGCTTTTTAAATGTCATAGAGCCATCAGCATGATGCTGTAATTAAAAAAGAAAAACCTTTATTAGTGTCATAATGAACTGGCTAGGTCATTATCATCATCACTAAACAGCCTTTGTTCCTTTACTGACTGTGTGTGTGTGTGTGTGTGTGTGAACATGCTGTCACTTGTGTAATGAATCACATTGGATTGTCTGTCCTTGGGTAAGTTATAATAAGGGTTTGATACATTATGAACATTTGGTGACATGTTTTTGGTTCATGTCAGAGTCTTCACCCTGCAGTCACTGTATAATGGAGCTAGTGTTTGATATGATCTCAGTAAAAGTTTAAATTTTACCCAACTTGTGTCTGCAATTTCCCGGGCCATTAGCTATTTCTGAAAATATTCTAAGACACAGTTTTTAAAATGAATATGGGGAGGTGTGGAGTCTACTATTACCTGGGTGACCTCCATTTGAGTTTTTAGTGCAGAGCAAAATTTTCCACTGGGTACACTGTCCCATTGCTGCATGCATAAGACACATGCTAAAAAGATTTGCCAGGGTGAAAATGCAGATGAGAGGTAACAAGCATTACCTGCTTTGCTCAGGAGCTGTGGATTAATAAATAACCTGAATACACAGGATCCTTGGAACAGCTCGCTCACTCTGCCAGGTCTACATCAGTTTATAATGAACCAACCTTGCAGATATTGCTGCATAATGCTGCCCCGTAGGAGACAGGCTACTGTGCTTGATATGACCTGAAGTGGTGCAGAGGTGGTGCAGACCCACCTGCCAAAACAGTCTTGGTCACTATTGGCCATGTAGCTGAGTCACTGCAAACAAAAAAAATCTGTTTTGATTTGTCATGTTTGATGACATATTTATGTGGTAAAACACTTTATTGGACTAGTACTCATTAAAGCTTAGTCATGAAGACTGATGATTGTTTAAGGTTAAGCAAAGAAAATCAGGGTAACCCAAGGCAGAGACGAGTGTGTGAGTGCCACTGTGAATAAAGGTCTTCTTCTTCTACTGTTGTTCGGTAGTTGGCTGTACAGAATTTGAGGCTCTGGTGGGCATGAGCTCATTATCACGTTCATTAATTGCAAACGGATGGGTTCGGTACTCCATCCCTCCCACCCCTCCAACCAAAATAACCTCTCCAACAGCAAAATATGTGTAGAATGTATCAGTTGGGATACTACACTTACAAGCTTTGATATCTCAAGAACAGCAATATTCAAAATATTTTCATAAATGAATTTAAAACAATACTAAATGCACACATACAGTAGGCCAATAATGCCCTGTTGTATTGTACAACCTGAAAGACATGATGGAGATTTCAGTCAGATTTAACTGAGGTTCAATGTATGAATCCTTTTCATCACTGTTCTCATTCTGTCAGAAGGAAACTTTTAAATCTTCATGTTCATGATCTTTGAAACCTCTGAAGCTATTCATAACTATTAAGGTTTTCCTTGTATCACAAATACCTCATTGTAACTATGAGAGGCCCAAGGGAACGCCTTCCACTAGCCCCAAGAAATGTTGTTGCTTCAATGCTTCCTCCCTCTTGTAAGAAGTTTTACCTTGTATCTTCTCCCCTTAGGTGGAAGGCTGACCATGATGAGATACTGTATGACTATCCCCAGAGCGGGAGTGCACACTCCTTTCACCACAACAACGAACAATAAACATTTTAAAGAAGTGAATATTGAAAGATAGGATTGTTTGAAGTCCATAGATAGATAGATAGATAGATAGATAGATAGATAGATAGATAGATAGATAGATAGATAGATAGATAGATATCTGACTTTCCTCTAATATAGCAAATTTTTTCTCAAGAAAGACAAAACCACTTCTTTCAGCAAATAAGCCCAACAGCATGTAGCATTCATCTTTTCCTCTACTGAAGTTAGCATGCTAATTAGCCAACCCTGTCCTGATAGCGACTCATTGTAGCCTTCAATCTGAAGACCAGTGATGAAGAGTGGGTATAATAACCTTGTGTCCTGTAAACATACCAATGGCTTAAGTTCTTGTCAAGAAACAAAGGAACCACCTGTTCCTGGAAGAAACCATATTATATGACAGAAACAAATGTATAACTAGCTCCTTGAAAAACAACAACCACAATATTTCTGTGCCATGATTATAAAGGTCCCCTTAAAGGGATAGTTCAACATTTTGGCAAATTGACCCATTGCCATAATCCCTATAGTTTTAGGAGTAGGTTCGTTACTTTTAATTGTTGGTGCAAGCTATTTTTAGAACGGCGGAGCAGAGCCGCAAGATGCTCAGCTATGGAGGCGCATGAAATTCGTCTCCCTCATCAAACTCATCAAATATACAATCCAACAACTACAAATTGTCTCGTAACGTTCCGTTATTATCTCATAGCGTGGTGAACGTGCAGGTCAGAACCTGTCCACGAGAGCGTTTTAATTAAATTTTAATTTCATTTCTCAATGTTGCCGACAGATTTTAACTCAAACCACAAAATTTGTCTCAAATGTATTTTCCAGTCAAGCAGCTCTTGTGCCTAAACCAGCCTGAACTCCAGCTGTCAGTGTGAAATCTCAGTTTTTCAACAGTGATCTTTGGAAAATGATTCAGCATCAGATTAAAGAACACTTACATATGCGTTTGTGATGTGTTGTAGGACCAGTTATAATCAATGCTTGTCATCAAGAACTCTCATAAACAGGCAAACTAATATATCGCTTGAAGTGAGGGAGTGAGGACACACACTACGATAACAGTACGTGTTTGGGGACATACACAGGGGGACATACACGAGTTGAGGAAAAATCAACAAATAATCCCACAGACCAACACATAGAACAAAAGAAACAAGCAGCTGCACACATTGGATCTGTCTCAGAGCGCCAGTGCTTTGAAGTGCAAAACAGAACACATCAGTGTGTGACTGAAGTGAAATTAACACATTAACACAGGATTTTATAGGACCTTATCATATAAATATAATTTTGTCCTGAGCCCTCAGTGATTAAGAGATGCAACGCTGCCTGCAGTCAATGGCAGATAGACAAGGTTAATGGTCACACCACTGTATAGCAGAGGAAAGCAAATCAGGATTCTGGCAGAACGATCAAAAGGTGCCAGCTGCTGCGACCATGGACAGCTGTTAGTGCAAAGACTTTTTTTTTTTTCCTATTTCAGCTGCTGCGTAGAATAAGGCTATTTTCACAATTACACTCTGTACTGTACCATAATGGAGACTGAATAACAAGCTGTGCTCCATGTGGAAACCAGTGCACTTATATCTGGAACGAATAAGCGTCAGTTTGTTCTGGTTGACACATGGATTGTGAGGAGTAATGAGCATTAAGATGTCACTCGTTGTCTGAGGTGTCTTAACAACATGTGGACAGGTAGGATCCAGGAATTCATATATCTATGCCTCTAAATATACCTCCTCCTCCTCCTCCTCCTCCTCTGTGGCTCTTTGGTATGTGTGGAAAATGACATGACAGACAATTACAACGTGTAAACACATCCTTCTAATAACAGAAACATAAAACCTATGTTTAATTGTTTAACTAATAATTGTATATGATCAATATGGTTATGTCATGTTCCTATCAAAGACAACACTTATGAAAAATCAAAAAGGATGATCCCAAATGAAGAAAATGTAAGGTAAAAAAGATAGTGTTTTGAGTGAAATCATTTAAAATGAGAGAACAGTAAAGTCATGTGAAGAGCTCATTTAATTAGATGTCACACGAACACAGATAATATTGCAGCAAGAGACTAACAAGTCAATGAAGTGAGGGATTAGTGTTTTATCATCATATCTTGCCTGTCTGTTGATTATCATATTGTGTTACATCAACTTTTTTTCACCAGAGATGCTGGGCAACAGCTCCAGGAAAGTATTTTGAGGAATACGATACCACACATTGATACGGATATTACACACACACACTCCACCTTCCCTTCAGAGAGCTGTTGAGTACACAAGGGAATATGTAAATGTGACTGATGTGACTCGTTGGAGGAAGAAAGTATAAAAGCAAAAAAGATATTTTTTTCAAAAAAAAAAAAAAAAAAAGGGCTAGAGAAAAGTGACATGCCTTGAAAAATTGAGCTTCAGTGAAAAGGGAATGGAAGCAGAGAGAAAAGATCAATTTTTTTTAAAAAGCAAGAGAATCAGATGCAAAATACTGTAGGACCGAGCAAACACACCTCGAATATTGTAAGGAAGCAGTTGCAAGTTGCAACGCAACCAATGGCACATAATTGCTTACGTAATGTACCCCACCCCCCTCCACTTAAAAAAAAAAAAAAAGATTAAAAAGCTCAAATCTTTGATGCTCAGAGGTGACTGCTCTCTTAATATAGTGCTGTACTACAGACTGACATCATTGGAAGAGACAGATAAAAGGTTTGGAGGGATTTTGACAGGTAGACAAGTGCTGTTTAACAAGGCAATCTACAGGGCAAGTGGTTTGATGTTCCCTGACCACACTGACTCTTCATCCCTCTGCGACAAAAGGCTTTGAACTCATCACACACATACACACATGGACACACACACATGCACACGCAGAGCACCATGGATTTATCCCCTCCTACAAGGCCATTAAATGTCTGAACTTGCTGTGTCTCGGAGGCTGGATGAAGGACTTTTTTTTTTTTTTTTTCAAAAACTGCGAAAAGGGCAGCGTTGGGGCTGGTACAAGTGAAAACTTCTATTTTTGCTTGCAAGACACTTGCAAAACAAGATACTCACTGGGCGCTGAAGGGGTCAGCTCAAGGGCAAAGCAAAAAGCTTATAATGGTATCATTGGAGTCAGACACAGTGTGAGAGGAGCACAGCTTTGTCTGTTAGTGGTAGGTGGTGAGGATGTCAGGTTGAAGGTACATGTAGTGTTAGTGATTGTACACCCATTTCCACCACTGAAGATGGAAGTGTAGAATTCCATTAGTGAACTACACAATGTTTTTCTTAATCACTACCTGGTACTTATTTTTACAACCAGTTGGACAATCCCTCCTGATTCCAGACCTGTGAATAATGTTTTTATCAACGTAAACATTGCCTCTGTGGCGCATGCATAAATAGATTCATGCCTCCGCCAGATCATTCACATCTCTCTCTGGCCCATGCGGTGACAAATGACAGCAGAGCAGCCATTAGCAAGCGCACTTGACACAGAGAGGTCACAGCGTAATGTAGACCCCGATGTGGCACGGTTGCGCCATCAGTCACGGTCGGTGGGTCAGACGGAAAGCAAGTGGGACAAGCTCAGGCCTCAAACAGATAAACGACTCCACTGCACGGCAGAAGCAGCCATTGTTCTGCTCTGGACCATTGCTTTCCGCCCTCCTTGAATGGCTGGGTGTGGGGAGGGGTGGGCTATTAGCTGTGGGTGGCAGTGAAAATAGACACATACAGTATGAGCACATAGAGAGGCAGGGGTGTGTGTATGTGTGTGACTGAGTGTGTGTCTGTGTGAGCATACAGTATGTAGGCTGTAATTGTCTTCTGACAAGCTGGAGAATAAGTTGTCAAAATAAATTGCAATGACTTTCTACAAATTTTTTGCAGAGAGAAGAGAAGAGAAGGAGGGAAAAGGGAAAGATGAATATCACAGAGTGAAGATGAACAGAAAATGAGGAGAGAAGAAGGGCAGGAAGAGGAGAGAAGTAAGAAGACAGGACAGCAGTGACTACCTCTGAAAGGTCAGTGTCTTCTCCCTTCATTTGTCTCTCTGATTGAACTTGCCAATTAGCCACAGAGCACTACACTGCACAGTGGAGAGGAAACAACCCAATCAGGGATGGCAGAGAGACAAGACAGAGACAGACCAGAAGGGGAAGAAAAGAGTGTTACATAGCAGCCATTCACTGGAATTAGTATTACACTTTATTTCAGTGATTTGGCAATGTCGGTCTGACAGTTATTCATAATGGAAGATGAGATGGCTCTGATTGAGACTAGTTTGGGATGAAGTGGACTAAAAGGTAAAAAAGAAAAAGAGGAAGCGAGAGAGAGAGAGAGAGAGAGAGAGAGAGAGAGAGAGAGAGAGAGAGAGAGAGAGAGAGAGAGAAATAGAGGACGGGGGCACTGCAGGTCTTCCAAACACTGACAGGATGATGGACAGTAGATCGATGATGAGAGGATATAGTCTGACAACGCAAATTGGTACGAGGAAGGAAGGAAATGGGAAAGAGACACAACAGAGCAGAATGTAAAACAGAGAGACAAAGCCCAGCTAAACACACTCATCATATAGAGACATTTTCTAGAATTTTAATTCTTTAAGGATGTAAAAGCTTCTAATGACACATTCTGTTCCAACACAGGACTCTCCAAATCTCTAATAGAGGGCCAATAAAATTCAGTCAACTTTGACAGCTCCTTAAAAAGAACGATTCAAGTCTTTAACACTGAAGCTATTAAAAGTAGCTGCTTCCATTTCTTCCTCTATGAAGTTTTTTATCTGTGTTTTTGTCTTGTTTCAAGTGCATCAACGCATGAGTTGCAGTTTTTACAAGAATTCAGGATGATGTTCAACAAGCATGTGGGGTGGCTCAGGGGGGATATATTGTTTAAGAGGAAGCACTTTCCCCAGCAGGAGCATGATGCAATGTAGCCAGGAGATGGAGTGGACATCTAGCTGGATCCAGAGGGGAGAAAACACTTGATCTCTGGCTCTTTAGTGTCACTTAAGAAGCAGAAGATGAGATAAGCTAGGGTAGAGTGGCCACTCCAAAACGTGGAAATACAACATATCATTGCAACTAATGATACCTGGAAGTGTAAGGCAGAGTTATTCGGCCTGATGAACTAGCAATGTGGCTCCAACAATGTCAGTGCAGCTTAGGGATGGTCCAGACTGACATACCCCACCAACGAGGGTGGCTTTTCTAGTCCAAGTGACTAGAAAAGCGCCAACTGCAAGTTTCCATGAGAAGAGGTTGCCATGAGATGTTAAATTAGATTCCCTGACCCTTCGTTTAGCACTATGAATCTGACAAGCTGGTCTGACTGGATGGACTGGCACCATTTTTGGGGGGTCTGCAAAACTGACATAAGTGTTTCCATTACATTCATTTAGGAGTGACGGGCCACCATAGCGTTGTTTCTTATTGGCATTCACTCACACACACACACACACACACACACACACACACACACACACACACACAGAAGCGCGCATGCATAACAGCAGTGCTCGGTGAAAGCGAAACTAATACGGTCCGAACTCAAGCTTAAGATACAGACCTGTAACTAGCCGTAAATATGGATGTTCTTAGCTCATCATTATCGGTAACCATAATCACTGTACGTTCTTTCAAGTGTTCATCTCAATTCGCGATCATATAAACTGAACATGTTTACATTATATCACATTGCCTTACATTGTGTTGGCTCTGCTCAGTGGACCTGAGTAGACTCTTACCACAACACGCGTTGAGAAGCAGACAATGGCAGTTGCACTGGTATCAAAACCTTTGGGAGCATTTCGGCTTTCAGCCAAATGAAAAGGGGGAGCCAGTCAATTTAAATGAGGCAATCTGTAAAATCTGCAGCAAAACGGTTCAAGTAAAATGAGGAAACACAACAATTTTAAGGGCTCACCTAGCAAGCTACCATCCAGCTAATGAGGCGTGGCTGCCGCCACCTCCTGCCACACAGTCGCGGAGCAGCTCATGTCGGTGCCAGCGAAGTACAGCATACCGCGATATTGAGCCGTCCTGACTCACCGCAGGGGGAATTCCTTAACAGCCCTACAAACAGTGCTACAGTACGAGGCTGAAAAAAGCACTGTAAGTGATCACTGTGCTGACAGAGGGTTTTTTGAAAGTCACCACTGCTGCATCGGTGCATTTTTCCAGTTAAATCATAATGGTGTGATTACCTACATTTCTGCTATTATTGCGGTATTTGGCGGTGGGACGTTTATCACAAACATTATCCCTGCACAGTCTAATATAGCGTTTCATTCAATCACTGTCATTCAGTGTTTGGAGAATATTTCTCCGATCTCTCTTTCTGCCATTTCCTTCTCTGCTTAAGAAACTCTTAGGCCACTTAAAAGTCCTCCTCCCTCCTCTTAACAGTTTGTCACCTTAGGAGCTCTTTTAAGGCCTAAGATGCTTTGTGGATAACTTTTATCATTACAACGTCCTATCTTAACTTTAAGATGGTGATAATAATGATAGCAAACTGGTGCATTTTGCTCCATTCAAACTCTGGTGGAAATCAAAAAAGAAAAGAAAGGTTGTGAGTACAACCAAAATTTAGACATGGTGAGTGGAAAAAAGAAGAAAGAGCAAAGAAAAAGGCTGAATAATTAAATTAATCTAAGAAATCTCTCTGTCACAATTCTGTCTCTCTCATACACTGTTATCCAGTGTTGTAACTGCATCATCATGAGCTGGATCAGACACCATCCAGAGACAGAGGATGAGGAAGAGCGACACAAAGAGAGAGAGAGAGAGAGAGAGAGAGAGAGAGAGAGAGAGAGAGAGAGAGAGAGAGAGAGAGAGAGAGACAGAGAGAGATGTGGAAAGCTGAAGCAGAAAATAGGACTCACCAACTCATCTGTTTCCTTCTTTCATTTAACCATCCATCCTCCACCCATTTCCCCCCGTCTTTGTCATCGGATACTGTGTATCACACACACGCACGCACACACACACACACGCAGACACACACGCCCACACACGCACACCCACACACAAGAAGTCATTGATGGGCACTAAGCATTGCTGTGATCTCTCAGTCAGTGATATCGATCTACCCCAACTGGCAGCCTCTCTCTCTCTCTCTGCGCCTCTGACACACACACCCACACACACTGAGACACTGATAGGAAAATGGTGATGACAATGACAGAACTGTCTCATCCCATTGTGGCTGCCGTGGAGAACAACTGGCTGGCAGATAGTTTAGTGACTGCACGCATGACTGCATATGTGTGTGTGTGAGAGTTAGTTACAGCTCAGGGTTCTTGGTGCCTGCAGCTTCATGGGTGATATTCTGCTCCTACACCGAGTTAATATCCAAACACAGACAATGAAAAACATCCTCCATTCCTCTTTCATCTTTTCAATTTTCCTTTGCCTGTACACAAATGTATTACACCAATTAAAACCATGCTCCTTCTGTCTTGCTCTCCGTCTCTTCCCCTACATTAAACATGACTGTATAGGAGTAATTAAGAGTGTTGTGTTACACACCATTGCTAATCCTGCAGAGTCAACTCAATCCAGTGTGTTACCAGATTACTGCTCACGGCATGGGCTCTTGTTATCATACTAAGAAACATACACACACACACACACACACACACACACACACACACACACACACACACACACACACACACACACACACACACACACACACACACACACACACACACACACACACACACACACACACACACACACACAATGAATTAAACTGTTTATGTGCTAAAGTGGGGCTGCTTCTTTGACACCTTCACACGTGTTTTTTTGTGTCTGCAATTAGATTACCCTGACAATGCGATTCAGGATGACAAGTGTTCATTAAATCCGTTTGAATATGCACCAAATGCCTGAGTTCATGCGTTCACACTTTGCTCCTCCTTCTCCGTTCTTTTTTTTTTTTTTTTTCGCGGCAAGGAAGAGGCGGTCCTTGACGTCACGTTGCGTTGCATCTTGGGTAGTTTGAGTATGAGTAGTGACCTCATGATGTATACTCAACATTTCGGCCGAATCTAGTATGCATCCGGGAACTTCTCGCCTACTGCAAATCGCATACTGCGCAGTGTGAACATACTGCATACTCATATCGTTAGTATGAGTAGTACGAGTAGTACGAGAAGTATGCGGTTTCGAACACAGCCTAAGCCTCTGGAAAAACAAACTAAGCTTCCTCGCATTTGTTTTATAAGCAGCCATTTTAAAACAGATCCCTGATGGCATTAGCTCAAAGTAGTCAGAGAGAACGTGCAGGGTTGTTGATAATCTCTGGTGTCTTTTTTTGGGGACTCGTTCATCATTCATCTATGGGGTTTTTTGGGGAGGGGTCTGCCAAACATTTTTTTAAGGCTGCTTTTTAAGTGGTTAATTATTATCATAGTTGTCCTTCTGGAAGGAAATAATAAAATGTGACATTGTTCAAGAGGGACAGATTCAGTAGAGGAAGGCGGATGGGTAAACACTGTGTTGTTTACTTAACATTTATCATACTGACATTTTCTGATCTGGCAGGAGTATGTTTAAGGCTTAATAAAAAAAAAATTTAGGCACAAAAACAACATGGTTAGGTCGAGTGAGAGATTTAGTTAAAAAATGCCAAAACGCTTCACTCTCCGTTATCTATCTATCTAGAGTCAGCTTACAGGAAAAGTTAATGCAAATGAGTTCGGAATTTAAAAAATAGATGCAATGGAGTTGTTCTTTTTTTTTAATCCGAGAGGCCAAAATACAGAAGGAAATAAAATGTCTGCATTTGTGGGGCAAGGCCTAAAAGTAAAAGGTCATTTGCCATTTGAATCCAGTGTAACAGCGAATCTCAGAGTAACAAAAATCACAGCTCAACAAGCAGAGAGATTCAAACTTTCATCAGAAATCTCCAGCAGATCTGTGCTTTATTGCTGGTTAGTACTGAGTAACCTTCAGTGCAGTTCTCTAGTAAGACTTTACTATCTTTCTGCTTTGTGTAATAAAGCTAATGCATTGCCATCTGGGAGTGTGTGTAGGAGAATAAAGTAAATCTATTTTTGAAACCATTTTGCTCAGACAAAAACAGATCCAAAAATAAAAACACCACATCAATGAAGGAAGTTCAAGAACGTTCACATTGGGCTAGCGCATCTACAGAGACGTTAGCTTTGAAAAACTAACGATATATATATTTCTCTCTGTGGTCTAAAGTGTGAAAGTAAATGTAACTCAGATGTACAGAGGACCCATACAAAACCCTGTAATGGAGCATGTTGCAGCTTCCAGCCACCTTGAGCTGTTGGAAAACTGATCAACCAGATCGCTTGTGACATTGTCATGAAATCCCACAATCACCTGGATGAAAACAGCAACGTTTATTTTATTTATTTAGGATAGTAGCTATATAAGTTCTTGTCATTCCAATTACAATGGTTAAAAAAATACTCATGAGAAATAAAAGTTTATCGCATTTAAAAGGGTCTACTTGCATTATTATGAAATATTATTATTATATTAGTGGTTAAAAAAAAAAAAAAAAGGCATGTGGTGGGTCTGCAGTACAACATGCTTTATTTTCTCTGTCAAACACACTTGTAGGTCAATAACATGATGGCCGGTCCACTTTAAAGAAAGTTTTATATTAGGGCCTTGGTGAAACACCATGAAGCTGCTCTACAGCTCATTGTATATTGTAGATCAGTGCAGTGCAGCTCTTCTGTCCAATAACGTTACACACCTGAAGCTCCACTTTTCATTCAAACAAACTATGACTTCCACAGATGCTACCACATTAGCTCCAAAAACGTTGGAGGAAATCTCCCAACAGGCGATATGTGGATAAACTGACCACAGACTGGGGATCTAAACTGTGACTTTCTGGCATGAAAAAATATTAAAACTTTAAAAAGTGACGTGTTAACAGCGTGGCAGCAAGAATTACGGTAACATAGCTTTTTAGCTGCTTAGCTTTACAGCATAGACTGTAAAAAGAATGGACGTAGCGTCACCCATTGGTTTGGGGAGTCTGTTTTGTGCCGCTACTATGGGGGTTTGAGCTGCGCCATGTTGGATTCTACTTGCCATATTTGGAGCGGTGCGGCCGTTAGCCGGCCGAGAGCCCGCCCACTGGCCTCGTAGCAGCGGTCGCCGGACCTGTCACTCAACGGTTCTGCGCCCTAATTGGCCAGAACTTTAAACCTAATAATAGTAAAACGGTAGAGTTTTAAAAAAATTCACCCCCCTCAGAGTGTGTGCGGGGGTAGAAACTATCGATTGAGACCAAAAAAATAAAATGTACCAGGCTGTAAATATGTTTTTTTAAGCTGTAAAATCGGCTATTTTAACATGGGGCTCAATTGGAGTTGCTCCCTTCTGGAGCCAGCCCCCAGCGACAGCCGAGGGGATTGCAGCATTTTGAATGCGGAAGTGAGCTTCACTTCTCAGACCGACAACTGCCCCCTTGCTTTACAGCTAGCGCTGCCGGTTGCTGAGAAATGCATTCTGGGAAACAAAGATCCTGGATGACTGAAAAGAGGGTTCACTCCTTTCATTCTGCAAAACAAACGACCCAGGTGCTGAGACCGATGCACAGAGTGAAGCCTCTTGTCATGCAGCCTGGTTGGAGGCCAGAGACCAGGAAAACAAATAGGTAACGTGCGCATGCACATGGCGATTTATCGAGGCCGGAAAAACTATGGAGTTCATTTTCATTTATCGTAATTGATTTATTGATTATCGTCCCAGGCCTAACAGTAAATGATGTTAACAGATATGATGAGCTAATTGATGGGATATTGTTTGATGGCATTTCGACCCCGCAGCCACACATCATTGTGGTCAGATCTTTCAATGTTGGGCTCCTCACCCGTCTGCATTGATATTGTACAAGGATAATCTGGTTTTGTTTGAACAAGACATGTAGCTTGGTTCAGAAAAAGTGTTGTTTGTTTCTACATTGGTGCAATAACATGTCAAACAAGGAGTGCCACTGAAGCCATACATGTGGTGAAAAGGAAAACACAGACATCCAAAATTAACATCGGATGTGTATGGTGTATGGTGTAGACAACAATATCTAGGGGTGAAGACAGAATTAAGTCCATTGTATTTAAACTGTAAAGCTTTTCATTTATTTTTTGCTTAGTTCTCACTAAGGAACTGTGTCACTTTTTGTGACAGCGATGATTTTCCCCTTGGTCTTTCTTCCCAGTGTGTGAAACAGTCCAGTGATTTCAAACCAAGAGCCACACAACTGGTGGTGGAGCACAGGCACAGATTAGCTACAGAAAGAAGTTTCAGCAAGTTTGGGAGCTGGCATCTTCACATTCACTTCTTTTCTGGATGGCAATTACACAGAAACAAAGTTGGAAAAAAAGTTACAACTTACAACTTATACTTCTGTACTGTATACTTGTTTTTACTTGTATTACTTATTTTCAACACTGTCAAATAGAATTGAATCTATGTGATGTCAGCACAGGACCTTCAAATACTTTCTAATAATATATGAACCATAAGCAAGCCAAAGAAACAACTAAATCAGTTTCACATGGTTGCAAACAGCACTGGATTTGAATCTGCATGTGACGCATCTTGTGATGCTTGGCACCTGCATCACACTGAGCTGTTGCGCTGATAAAGACACACCCTTTACTTTGACTTTCCTCCCTTGGTAAAGTCACAGCAAGTCATCAAACATACCGAAGAGGTGTTGACAAGAAAAATAAAACCTGCTGGAAACTTGACAAACCTGCTGCTTAGTCTGCTAAAAGTGGAACCCAAGGTTAAAATAACTTGCAAAAAAATGTTATGTTTGTTGACTTGAGAACTTTCTCCCCACACTCCCCTACTTTATTGGCTCTTAATAACGGTGAAAATCTCATTTCTAGCACAATGTAAGGAAAAAACATACACTTGAATCATCAGATGTGGATTAAATGATTTATAGGCTCAGTGCTCACTAATCCATACCCACCTCTGAGCCTTTATTCTATTCCCTTCCCTCAAACTTTGTCCATGCGTGCATTCTCACTGTCATCACTGTAATGCAGTGAGACCACTACAGCTATGACCTTTTGCAGCTTTTCTGTTTCTTTTATAGCAGTGGAAGAGGAAATAAAATAAAAAAAACCACCACATGAGAATGTCAGCTAAATTTATAAAATGCAAATCCAGAGTGCTCTCTTGCAGATGCAGCCATTACAGAGGTCTAATTTAACTGATTTGCTGCTGTACTCTACCCTCGGTGCTGGCGCCGTTTCAAGCTGACAGATGATCTGAAATACAACATGGTACACGACGCTAGCTCCCCTTTCTGCAGTGGCCATGATTGTAGTGGGCAGATAAGGGATCAGGCACTTGTAAGACTTGTAAGTGTGTGGTGGTTTCGTGTGTGTGTGTTTGTGAGAGAGCGAGAGAGCAAGAGAGAGAGAGAGAAAGCGTGGCTTCCAATCTTCAACTTGTCTGTCTTTAATCAGATGAACTGACTTCCACTGGTTCAGACAGGAAATCAGTCAGAGTAAAGCACAGCAATCACTGTCCCTGTCTGGCCGACCTGCACGCTTATCTTGAAAATGTGTGTATTGTTTTGTAATAATATCTAAAATAAAAACATCTATTGCTATTTTATAAATGTCATCTGTGTATTTGCACTTCTGACTAAATGTGATACGCACAACCTGAATGCATTTTGTTCACTTACACGTGGGTTGACTTCTGAAACATGGACTTGTGAGTTTGTGCATAAAGCTGTGTTGTGTGAACTGGGGTTAGAGGACATATTCACATGCCGTCCATTGATCTGTTTGACAGTCTCCTCATGTCTTTAACACACTGCGGGATTGCACAATCACTCACATTGATAGCATGAGCCAGAGAGAGAAAGAAATGAGTCTCCCTTGACAAAATAAAAACGACTCTGAAAGAATAAGTGAGGAAAAAGTGAATAAAGCAGGCATATATCAATGACTGTGGGAAAATGTAATGGTGTGGGAAGAGCAGGGAGGAGAAAGGATCAAGAAGAGAATAATGGGAACCTGATATAAAAACAACAACAACAAAAAAAAAGCAGTCCATGTGCACGACAGGAGCGATAGCAGTAAGGGATGGAAGATG
Source organism: Trachurus trachurus (assembly GCF_905171665.1). NCBI lineage: Eukaryota > Metazoa > Chordata > Actinopteri > Carangiformes > Carangidae > Trachurus > Trachurus trachurus. The sequence goes on along the minus strand of NC_139893.1, from coordinate 24,886,386 downwards.
ATGCGTGAAACAACAGGAGGAGAACAGGGAAAATATTAGGTGAATAAAGAGTAAAGAAAAAAAAGCTGTGGATGAGAAGTAGAAAACAAATCAGACGTGTGTGTGTGTGTGTGTGCCATTTGATTTTCTCAGCGTACACATGTGTGTATGTGGGCGCAACACATGCATGGAGACAAGATGGAAAGAAAACAGTTGAATCATGTTTCACATCAAAGGGCAAAAAGAAGAGAAAGTGACTGTGTGTGTGAGATAAACAGAAAAAAAGAAATATAGAGAAGTAACAAGGAGGAAGAGGAGCAGAAAGGAGCTCTCCTGTGTGCTCAGCATATTAGAGGAGGTGTCGGTTAGACAGAGGAGGTCTGACACTGCAAACACACACGCAGGCACAAACTCCTTTGATCCAAACACACATGTACGGACCCTCCCACACACACTTGCAATAACACACAGACAAACACACACATGCATTGCACACACAGACATTAATTGATCCCGCTGCAGCAAAAGCCAGCAGAAAGGCTAGACATGAGGAAGCTACCCCATGGCCTCTACCCACACAAAAATAAATAGGCTACTCTCGCCACATTACAGAAATGCACACTTGTGCACTACAGAGGCAACATGACTTAAGCCGAGCAGAGGACCTTCACTGAGAAGTAGGAGGCAGGAAGGAAAGAGGTTAGTGTCTTTTAATGATGTGCTTTCTTTGCATAAATACTTCTGAGTGAGTGACCCACTGGCTGTTGGATATACTAGCATACTGCCTCTGATAAGTGAAGTTTGGGAAGTTTCTAAATCCCCTACTCATTAAAAAAAATCCACTCAGGTTATACAACTGCCAGAGTCTCCTGGTATTTTCACAGCCTGTTGGTTTAAAGTAGTTATTTTTGGTTTTCACCTTTGCCGAATTTGTCTGGACAAATTAAAGCCAAGGATACAGACCAATACTTCATTGCAGGTCAGACTCAGACTGGTTCTGAGCGATTCGGTTGCAGCAGAATGAGAGTACTGTATATGAACGGAGTAATGACAGTAAAAATGCAGTGTTGCACTACACTGCTGTCATATAGCTTTCTTACTAAGTCCAAGTTCAAGAGAATTTGTTCCGTGTAATGCAGCCAAAAGTTTTTACACCAACTAAGGACATCATGAGAACCAACATTTCAATACCAAGTCACATTTCTAAAAATGTAACAATAAATGTGAACTGTCACTGTTTTGTAGCATATAGGTAGGAGAGGTGATTCATGTAACATGTCTGACAATAATCTGGAGAAGACAAAAAGCAAGTCGACGCCCGAATGCCTCAGAAACAGGTATTTTGATAGCACGTTTCAGTTTTTGATATTAACAGCGTGTCATTGTGAATTACAGTAGCTGGTGTCTTTTGTTGCAACACTCCACATGCAACAATCACAAAGAATAACATTAGCTTGTGCTGGTTAACACAGCAGATCATGACATGAATGCTGTGGGCTCACAACAGCAGGCTCCAGTCATCGCCCTTCAGTCTGTCAGAAATTTGGCTTTTTAGAATGACTGTTTTCACACCACTGATTTGTAACCTGCTTACACTGGCTATATGAAGGTGGATGCCTCTCTCTCTCTCTCTGTGTGTGTGTGTGTGTGTGTGTGTGTGTGTGTGTGTGTGTGTGTGTGTGTGTGTGTGTGTGTGTGTGTGTGTGTGTGTGTGTGTGTGTGTGTGTGTGTGTGCAGCAGCCTCTGTTGTTCCTCTGTTGTCTTGGTAACCCATATGGTATCTAGAGTCGGGGAATTTCAGTTGCACCGACGACCAAGCTTCTGGTCTTGTCTCTAAACCAAACCTACTCTTCCAGACACTTCATATCATACCCATGGTGAGATGTCAGGTGTGAATGTAACGCTGATGCAATATATGTTGCAATTTATTGGAGAGAACATCTGATCACTGAAAAATGCTTTTCTGTATCTGTCCAACACTGACTGGAGAGCAAGCTTTTTTGGCAAAGTTTCATTAACTAGTTGAAGACACAACTCAGCCTGTACTATTTTTTGAAACAATGACAGATGGTGCCAAGTGGTGCAAGAAGTGGGAAATTCCCATGTACCGCTTGTGCCATCCTTTATTAGCAAAACGAAAGGTGGTTTGCTCTGAGAGGGCAACAACACAATAGATTATTCTTGTTATCCATAATGCATTAACCTTTAACAGTGTTTCCCACAGGTTTGCACAGAGACTGTGGCGGGGGGTTGGACCGTCTGATGGAGGGGTTCTCTTTTACTGCGCACTGCTGTCATGCATGTGCGCTCGTCTGTGTGTGTGTCAATAACGGAGAAAGAGCGCTATGCGGAGATAAATGAATGCAACGATATTGTGTTGGTCGAACCAAAAGCTGAAAAATCTATTCGTGGTGGACGTATTTTTTTTTGGCGGGCTGCCACAAACAAATGAACGTATGGGAAACACTGCTAATTAAAGCAGAAGTAAGTGGTCCGGTCGTTTTCGCTAATGCTGCGTTCCAGGCAGGCTTTTGAAAACGTAAATTACAGCTTCAAGTCACAACTTACGACTTTGTAGCGTTCCAGGCAACCCACTCGTGTTTTTCCGACCTGTTTTACCGGTGAAAGTCACTATAACGGCCACTCGTAACTTCCGACCGGTGAACTCGTACCAGATCGAACTGGTACGACTTCACGGTCGGAAAAATACGAGTTTCCTTGAACGCACCATAACAGTCCTCGTCCCTACGTCGCCACATTCACGGCGTTCCTTGGCTGCACACACAGCCCTGCATGCCGTTCTCTCTCCTCATTGGATAAAAACTGTAGGATACGATAAATGTTTTCTCTTCGGCTCAGAGCAGAGCAGAGGGACTGAGAGACCCGTGTTTCAGACCAAACACTCTATGTAAGTGATTGCTGTCGGAAGATATAACTATTTAAGACTTATATTAACACAAATATATCACTTACTTCTGCTTTAATGAGTGTATTCATTCTTACATTTTTGGATGATTGGACCAATGGCTAAATTATCTGTTTTTATTTACCATTGATGTCTTTCCTGTCTGTCAGTACCAGTGCTGGCAAATACTGGTTGTTTCACTGGGAATTGAACTGCTAACACTAAGCCTGTAAGATATGGAAAAACAAAAGCAATCTGTTATCAGAAGAATGGTAACCAAACACATGGATAACGACACGCACAGTCAGTATTTCCCAAACCAAGGCTTTATCTCTCAGTTAACAACAGTAAACCTGACATAAATCAGTGTTTACCAATTTTATCTTGCCGGCAAAACTATCGGAGTTTGTTTGAGCATTTCCCTTTGTTTAGTTATTCTGCTTCACATCACATTTTAGAACTGAGCATCTTAAATGTTCCAACCCGGAGCTTTACTGTACATCCAATCTGTCTTAGACACTGAAAAAATTAAATAAAATTATACACACACACACACACACATATACATACATACACAAACCAGACACTCAAAAAAGTACACTTCCATCCAGCACTGCCCTCAGTCACCTCTGAATTTAATTCCCCACTGTAGGTATACAGTTCATTCACCTATAAACTTTGACAGGCTGTGATATATTGAAATTAATCTTCCAGTTTCTCAAATCACTCAAGTATTATATGAGCACTCAGTCTGTAAACAAAGGTATAAAGTCTGCTTAGATTGGTTCTAACCCAAGGTCCATTTTACAGTTATTTTTATTAACTATCAAACATATTTGACTACACAGACCTACTATTTCCTCTTTGTTCAGCTTAAGAGGTAGGACATGTGGTGAGTGCAACACTGCTATATCTGTCAGAACCACACTGCTCAGATACACCTGCTGGTTAACAAAGCATAACAGACCGTTTTTTAATTAATCGTTAAGACTTCGGCCTCACATTGTATAAAAGGTAAATGTCATTATCTTTTGTGATTATAAAGCAGAGATTCCATGAGCCTCCGTAGCGTAGCTCTGAGCAGCTCGCTGCTCTGCTCCGCCATTATAAAAATAGCTTGCACCGACAATTAAAGGTAACGAACCTACTCCTAAAACTATAGGTATTATGGCAATCGGCCAATTTGCCAAAATATTGAACCATCAGCAGCGGCAGCAGCAAGAGGACAAGGGAAGAAAAGACACTAAAAAGGCTATTGGGGCTTCCTGATAATATGGATTTGGAATTAATAACTTCAGATATAACACTCTCACCATGTGACTTACTGCTTTACGTTAATTATGGTGACATAAGGAATAAGATAAAGGTCCCTGTGAAGCCAACACCGCAGTTTGAAACACACGGTAATATTGAAATATGGTGATTATGACACGGTAACATGGATGATAAAGCTGCTGTTAAAATACAAAATAAACAATGGACCATAACTCAAAAGGCAAAAGCCTGGCATAAAAAGGAGCAGAGGTAAAATTGTAAAACAGTCAGTATTCCATTAAAAAGGTAAGCTGCCATGGCTAAAAATCAGATTTATTGCTTAGAAATTGAAATTGATCTTGGCACAAATTGCTGCCGCCAACCATAATGAATTATTCATTAAGATCTTTTTTGGAAGATGTAACAATTCGAACGGACCATCACATTAACACTGGAAACCAGAATCACAGGTTTTTCTTCACAGCTTTCCTCCCAAGTCATTAATATGACCCATTTGCATAATTGTCTGTCACTAAAGAGAGAGACAGACAAACAGCCAAATAGATAGATGGATAGATATACAGTAGATTCAGCTTCCTGTTCCAGCAGCCAGTCCTCTACTTCCAGGTCTGTTGAGTGTTAGCCTATGTGTTATGTGACGAGTCTTACTCTTACACCTCTCTCATAGCTGCTCAGTTTGAACTTCTGCAGCGGTATGCAATTTCATACACGAGTTCAAGTTCAAGTTATCGTCTTGTTTCTATCATTTACTTCCACTTAACATAATGAGTTATGAAATTTCAACTTAATTTAGTGAGTTCTTGGTGTTCCAACTCAAGGTTTTAAGCCAGTTCACTGAAATGGAAATTTCAATTAGTCAACATAACTTAAAGCAGAAGTAAGCGATCCGGTCGTTTTGGCTAACTTCCTGTCAGCAGATGGAGTTAGCAGTCCCCGCCCTCGTCCCTATGTCACCACATTCACGTGCATCCCTTGGCTGCACACACAGAGAGGACCGCCCCTTTATGCCGTTCTCTCTCCTCATTGGATAAAGGTTGTAGGATACATGGAAAGTTTTCTCCTCGGCTTACAGCAGAGTAGAGTGACTGTCAGACCCGTGTTTCGGACCAAACACTCTATATAAGTGATTGCCGTCGGATGATATAGCCTAACTATTTAAAGGTACATTGTGTAAGATCTCCTGTTATCTATTCACGAAAATCGATTATTTCGTTCAAAAGTAAGTTTTTCATTCATCAATAATTACCCCCATCAACAAACTGAAGTGTTCTGGTAAGCTCTGAATTTGCCGTTCATATCATTCATATCTACATGGAGCGGGTAAGCTCGGTGCTGGCTGACATGTCGTGTCGCCATGTTTTTACGTTCAGTGGCACCGTGACGGTAGGAAACCACGGAAACTCACCGGAGACACCGGAGCTGTCGGCTCAGGTCGAGGTGGTGTCTGTGAAAAGTCACCGCGGTGCAGGGAGGACTGTGAGGACTGCACGTGAATGCTGCATTCAGGTGCAGTCGGAAAAACGGCCTTCGGTAACAAACCAGGTGTCATTTTAGTCACAGAAGTCCAGAGAAAGCCGGTAAAACGTGGGTCAGGTCAACAATACGACATCGCCATGACAACATATTGTCACGTGTATTGTTTTGCCTCGTGCTGATGGGCCACTTGTTTACATAAAGGCTTGTTTAAGCCGTTACCTGTAGCGGCTGTTGTCCGTCTGCCATCTAACTGATTTCACGTGAATGCAGCATGAAAAATAGTTGCTTGCGATCTACAACCGCACCGCTAGATGGGAGTAATTCTTACACAATGTACCTTTAAGACTTATATTAACACAAACATTCCGCTTACTTCTGCTTTAACTCATTGAGTGCCGCGCTCCTTTCCAAAGTTTTAGTCAAGTGTACCGGCAATTTAGACCATTTTTGACGATTTTTGTAGAGCCACAGTGTATTCTATATTATTGCCACTGCCATTGCCATTGCTCATTTGAAAGGTGAAACTTTCTGCTTCAGATGGCCACAAACCGTTTGTTTCTACGTGCCTCTGTTCCTGAGAAAACTCAAGCTAAACATGGCTGGGTTTCACCAAAATCCCTGCTTTTTTTCTAGAAAAGGAGATACAGCGTCTTTTATGAAAGGTGCTCTGTTTGTGCATGTCGCTCTTCTGACACTTGCATTTCTGGATCAAAGGGCAATTGTTGTTCTATTCACAAAACCACCATTGGGGGCAGGGGGGGCGCCACTAAACAACAATAACAGACGCACCGTTCCGTGTCACAGCCTCTTGCCGCGGAATGTGATGGTCTCTCGGCCAAAGCAGGTCGGGAACACCGGCCCCACCGGTGGTCGCGGTCCTTCTGTGTCACATTCTACCACGGGAGGACACGGTGTTGCTCGAGATGAAGACCGGGCGGGACTGTCGGCTGAGAGCTTCCTGTTTCGGCTCCGAGCTGCTGGAGCCTCACGGGTGAGAGCAGAGCAGCTGCGCTGCATCCACATGCATAACTCGGTTTGCAGAAGCCGAGTTATGGTAAAAACTTCCAGATCATGAGCTGTCATGAGACTTTGATCGTCATCTATTTCAGTTCTGCTCGTCGTAGAGTCCCCAAATTTACACATAAGGTGTGTTAAAGTGTCTATTTTCATAATTTAAAAAAAAGAAGCAAAAAACGTAAAATTACGTAAAATTACGTTTTTGGCACTCAACGCATGGGAACAGGAACAAGAAATTACGTGGTTGGCACTCAGTGAGTTAACAATATGAGTTTTACAATGCTAACTGGATCACTTAGAAACTGACCATGACCCTTGGTGTGGCAGCAATATCAATGCACCCTAAAAAGAAAGTGCTTGAAATTCCATCTTGATCTGATAAGGGACTAACAATTATGATGTAAGATCTTTTAAAGTCCCTGAAAAGTGACACTGGATTCGTTTTATGAGTTAATCACATCCCAGACATATGTCCTATTAACCATCCTGCCAATTTTGGATGCTAGAAAAATTCGTTTAGTAGGTGAAATTAGGTTTTAAAATCATGACTAAATGAGGCAGTTCTCGCAGCTCTGGATGTCTGCTGCAGGCACATAAGCCCCGCCCACTTGCTGAGCTTCATCAAGTTTCAACTGTCAATCAAATGGCCTACTGCTAACTGTCACATCGTAGGCTACCCGAGCAGCTACGGGCTTGAGCCTGAGTCTGAGTCCAGCTCTTATCTGAATGTCTCGGATACACACTGAGCAGTGAGGGAAATATGCTGGGGGCACACGAATCTCCGCTACCCTGATAGCGTTAGCTAGGCGGCTAATAGCCCGGCGCTAACGCGTTAGCTCGACTAGCCCGGCGCTAACCGTTAGCTCGGCGGCTAGCCCCGTTTGTCCCGTTCACCCCGAGCCTCCATGGTCCCGAGGCACTGCAGCATCGGACCCACGGCTCACCGCCACAGCAACGGGAGCCTTGAAGGCTACACCACAACAATGAGGGCCGCCACCATTAGCACAGGACGACGGGCCTAGCGCTAGCCGCTGAGCTAATGCTATCAGGGCAAGCAGAGATTCATCTGCTGACGGCGGCGGCCCTCAGTTTTGTTGCCGGTGTAGCCGTTGCTGTGTCGGTCAGCTGTGGGACGGACGATGCAGAGGTTCACCTGGACTGTGGCTGTTTTGGCTTTTAGAGTTTTGCCACCGAGCGCCGGCTGGTCCCACTGTGACAGTCTCATTAGTTTGTTTGAATTAAAAGTGGAGCTTCATGTTTCACATAAGAGCAGCACTGCCTCTGGGATCTGTATAGCCTATGTTCAAATAACACCACATTTACATCAATAAATAAATGTTTTACAATGACCTGATAAGTCTGCATTACATTTTATTAAGACAGAGACCAAGCTAGTTGACTGGTAGCTCCGGCAGCGCTGGTAGCTCTAGGGGTAGTGGCAGCAGACGCTCGTTGGCATTCTTGAAGTATTTATAATATTACTGTGCACATGGGAGGAGTTATGAAAGTAGGGACGCCAGTGCGTCACGGCGTCCCCCTCTGTAAGCCTGCCCTTAAAAACAAAGACCACTGAAGCAGAGTGAAACTGTGAAACCCTAACCTCTAAAATTAAGCACTGCACAGAAATGAGTCTTTTTGCATGTTTTTATCAATCAATTTCTAACACTTTTAATATATTTTGAAACAAAACTCCAATTTCACTTTCCAGGGACTTTAAACACTTCAGCAGGCGATCTACTGGTTGCAGCTGCCTGCATTACATCAGTGTAAAACTCAAGGATGTGGAACATTCAAACATCCCTGGACGCTATGAGTGACATCATCTAACAGCAGTGTAGTTGGGTTGCAGCGTCATCTGGCTGAAAAGTGAGAGGCCTCGGTGTAAGGCGGCCCGCAACAGTCTCATATGGGTCCGCCAGAGTTTCTCACCAAGAAAAAACAAAAAAGGTTTTTTTTTTCTTTGCTTTTTTGCAGCGTTTCACCATCTTTCATCTGTCAGTCAGCCCCTCGTTCAACTGGACTCAGTTTCAGTCTCTTGCGCTCGCAATCGGTGATGATATGTTAAACCAGCCTGATCTTTCCTACAGTGTATCATACACTGTGTATGAATTATAAGGAGATATTTAAACTAACTGTAATTTGAAGTGATTATATGACAGTGACATGGGGACACTTTAATAAATCAAGCAAACTGTCTTAACAAAGCTAGACATACAAAACTGGTTATCCACAAAAGGTTGAACTACATATTATTGTTTTTTCAAGTGGCCGCCGTTTTTGTGAGGATGACACAAATGAAGCATAATGTGTTAATTAGTGACCTTTACAAGTGCTATAGGCAGATTACGTTACCTCCAGGCAGAGCCAGGCTTCAGACTGAAGCATATTTACAAAAATATCAATGTTCCAAGTACCTCAATTCTGAATTTCTGCCATCTCATTATGTCCACTAGATTTTATCTCAGTGATATGCCCTCAAAACAGAACAATTTATGCTTTCAGCCTCTGCCCCCCAGTTACCTTCAGCCTTTGAGCAGCAGCCTGCAGGGCTCCAGTAATGGACATCACACGGTACATCTTCTCGAGCAAGGTTCTGTCCTTGATCATTACTACACCACGCTGCAGCAGAGCCAGCTGACTTACCCATTCACCAGTTGCCTCCATATATAGGCTTTTTATTGAGTGTTCTGCCAAACGAGCACATCTTAAAATGGAAACGAACATTCTGTGCATAAAATGTGAGATGAATCCATTTCCCCACTGTGAATGAAAGATGCTGCACATAAACAGAAGCAGCTCTGTGACGCTTAGAGCAGAGCAACAGGCTAACTTTCAAGTGAGAAAACAGGGCATATTCTCCTTCAACTCAGGTGCAATGGGCTCAACTCAAGACCCATAACAGTATGTTGCATTTCACACCTGTTCCTGGGACAGAGCACGGCTTGCCATGACATTGTACAGACATTGCTGGTCTCAAGACTGTAGCTTCTGTGTAACAAACTAACTGAGGTGAACCTAGGGCTTCCCCCTACCAAAGATTTTCTTGGTCGACCAGTAGTCGTCATTTAGGGCCATTAGTATCATTATCTCTTTATCTATTATCTGTGACTAACCGTCGCAAATAATGATACAAGGGGTGCAATGGTACAGGTAGCCCACAGTACGGTCCGTACCTCGGTTTTTGGGCTACAGTTTCGGTTCGGTTCCGATAAATTATTTGTGGATGAAGAGAACAGTTTTTTTCTCCGGAAAATATATTTAAAATCTTATTTCCTTGTAGAACTCTATCTCACGCACACAAACACATAGACATCGAACCTGTCTGTGAACAGCCCCTCCTCTCTGTGCACACTCCTCTCTGAAGCCACTTTCAAACAGAGATCCTGCTAAATTACCATCAAGGAAGGCTCTCACTATGCTGTAGGGCTGTAAGAACGAACTTCACTATTCGAATACAATTCGAATGTTAGTCAAAATGAGAACATTCGAAGGTGGAAACTGACGTTCGAACGTTTGCCTTCCGTAATGAGGCAAATTAACGTAGTGCGTCGCGACGTTCGGAGTAGTAGTAGTACACATGTTGATAAAACAAAATGCAGTTGTAGTTGTTGTTGTTATGCACAAGGTAAAGCTGCAGCTTCAAATAGCCTATACGAGCAGCCCGTTCATTTGGCCGCCACGGTAGGGCTGGGCGATAAAACGATAACGATATATATCGCGATATAACTTTTCTCAATAGCAATATGAAACGTGGTCGATAGAAAGTCGATAGGTTTCATTCATTCATGTTTTGAAACAGCCAATGAAAACGAGAGTTGCGCCGCGCTGAACCAATGGCTGAGCCAGCCAGGTTAGATTGACACAGCACAGGAAGACTGTACACAGCACAACAACACGTGGTAGTGTTTGGGCTGCTGCAGCCGGGCGTGAGCAGCGGGGCATCGCCAGTAAAAAAGAGAGAGAGAATGAGTGTTGCCTCGAAAGAAAAAATGGAGGAGAACTAGGACGAGTGACCGCGAAAAGACGTGGTACGTCATGTTTACATTAACCCCGATTGATGGAACTCTAAACAACCCTAAACTTTAACCACGGAGACAGCAGGCAGTCGGAGCGGCTCGCCGTCACACATCAAAGGGAGCGCAGTCACGGCGTGGCCGCTCTGCTGCTGCTGCTGCTGCTGCTGCTGCTGCTCACACCAGAGCGACACACAGACGCACCGCAACTGTTGTGCCGACCTAAACCCTTGCCACTGGCGGAGCAAGCGCTAACCGCAGCGATTTCTCTTCCTTTTTCTTTTTCAGCCGGGTTTAGGCTGAGAATGATCGCTAATTAGACGGACCACCACGTCAGGTCCGGGTTTTAATGTTCAGGTCCGTTTAACAGCAGCAGAGAGATGGAGCAGCTCCTGTATGGGGAGCCTGGCTCTAGTCTGACCTAACTCATGTCTGATGTGTTAAAGAACGCCTGAACAGCTCAGTGATAATGTCTGTAAAAAGACTCAGTGCTGTTGTACTGTATATCAGCACTCATGTACAGTACTGTCTCTTGTTTTATTTATCTGAAACTGTTATTAGGCTACTCATTGCTTTTATATGTTAATCATTACATCTGAAATGTTCAATTTTTGACGAAAAATAAATATTTAAATCTTCATATCTCACTTGTGAGTATGATGGAACATTTAGGCTTGACAAAAACAGTGACTTGAGTCCTATCGTGATATATATCGATATCGACTGATATGAAAAAAATTATCGTGATAGGATTTTTTCTCATATCGCCCAGCCCTAGTTCACGTCAAGATAACTTATGTATTTTTGCTATTCAAACTTCCACAGTCCATAGTTCTCTTTGTTTAACACTTCAAGAGACTTTTGGTTAAGTAACCATGGACAGCTCCTATGCAGGATTGTTCTGCTGTGTCGTTGTCGCCACCGTCATCCCTGCCCCCCCCCCCTTCTATAATGAGGTAAAAAAAAACAAAAAAAAACACATTAAAAATTCGAATATTATTCGAATATTTAACATAAGATGGGTTAGAAATTCGAACCTGATTTGGGGGGAAGATTGACAGCCTTACTATGCTGGCGGCCGCCATAGTCTCGTTTGGGCTCAGCCATAGTCTCTCACAGGAAAAAAAAAAAAAAAAAGAAAATTATGTTTTTTAAACAGCATTACACCATCTCTCATTTCTGTCAGTCAGCCCCTCCTCCTGCTGGACTCAGTCTCTCTGACACGCACGCACACACACAAACATGTGCGCATGGACAGGTGTCGCGCTGGAACGCAAATAAACTAAATGTAGCCTACTAAATCACGCTAATTGTACAATCTCCAAATTACCCCGCAATCGTAATCTGCGAGCGCTCATGCTGGCCATGCCTGTTTGTTTTCTCCTTTTCCGCTTCTGTGTGTGAGCTGAACTTTCAACCCGGCTCCAGTTGCAACAGTGTGATAGGGGGTTAGTCACCGTGAGTGGGTGGAGGCACAACAGTGATTGGACATTTAATATAGCTACTTTTTTTTTTTTTTAAGACATTAGTTTAGGCGGCAGCTCTTTGTTGTTAAGGCGGCCGCCTTAACAGGAAAGCGCTGCGGGAAACCCTGGGTTCAATATTTCAAGTACTGTCGCATCCCTAAATGATACAGTGTTTCCCATTAATTAACGAGACTGTGACAGACTATGGCCCACCATAGTATCTCACAGAAAAAAAACATAACCTCAATAAATAAAACATATTTTCCAAGGAGGTTGCAAAACAGATTGTGTGTTAATACAAGAAATCGAACATGTACAAAATACATAGGCCTACATGAAAACACAAGTGCCGCCTTAGTTTTGACCGGTCACCCCTGTCACCACCCCCACCACCACTTTGCATGACTTACAGTATGTGCCTATAAAGTGGTGGGTGATATAACAATTTGCCTGGCACCGATTGATTTCATTTCAGTACCACGGTAGTGGACAGCTCCCGTTAAGAGCTTCTTAAGAAGCTTCTTTTATTTGGCGGGATCTTAAGGTTCTCCTAAGAAGGCAGTTAAGAACGTGTCTAGGAAACACCCGTATCTTAGTGCTCCTTCTTAGCTGAACCCTTAAGTCCTTAAGAACGATCAAATCTGGGAAACGCGGCCATTGACTATAAGTAAGTAACAACAACCAGCTGTGACAGACACATTTCTTTGTTTGCATGGTTCTTATAGCTATTACATTACTGCACATGACAGATTATCTTAACCATAAACGTTACTACAGCTGCCTGTAACAAACAGCCAAACTTCGAGAATGTTGGCACTTGGCAGCCTCTCCTGGCCTCCACAGTGCATTTGAATTTTTGGATGCAAATCTGCCAAACTGGTCTGTGTCACAAAACAGGAAGACAGTACTGTTCCTCCAGAACAAATGATACTAAAGCTTTCAGAGTTTCTGGCAATGACAGATGGTGGAAGGAGTGAAAAGTCTATTTTAAAAAAATCACTTCCATCTTGTTATCTTATGTAAAGCCAGACTGAAGGCGGGGGAAGGCAATAAGTGATTTACTGTATGAGAAACAATACCCATAATAATGTTCTGGTTTGTAAGACAACCAATAGGTTTGTTGTGATATTAAGTAGGTAAGTAAGTATGTAAATCTTTACTGTTTGAAATGAAAAAATAGTGTTGCAGCATAGTGCTTGATTTAAAGGACATAACAGACACTAAGACAGCAGCACTACTGTAACAATGGTGACTAAATCACCATTTAAATGGCAGTAATAGTTCTTCTTTTTCGAGCTGCTTTACAACTTTATTTTTTCCTTTGTTGCATTCAACTTCAGCTTTTACTGTCATTCAAACATGTTTCAAAAGCACCAAAAGGTTCAACATGTCAAGATCAATGGTAAATCTAGCATTATTCAGAAAATGTATCTTTCACAATGCTGCAAATGCAAAACACCAGTTTGTTTTTTAAATAACTTTGACTATCCTTTCATATGAATAAACTCTAACTCCTCTACAGCCAACCTGTTGAGCTGCTGTTTATCTCATTTGCCGAAACCACAGTGTTCTCCATCGCTCTCTGAGCTCACAGCAAATAAACCATAAACTCTCTGTCGGCCATTCAACCAGAGAGCTGTGCTAGCAAAAGCCGGCAATTCCACAACAAATTTGACAGTAGCTGAAGATGAGTATTGGGATTTCTGCAAACTGCATTTGGCAAACTGTTGGCAAAAAGGCTTGGGAATCACCAGCCTGAATGTGTGAGTTGAGGAAACTAAGACTGACTTTGTTTCTCTGCAGGCTCTGCAACAACCATCAGGGGCACAGAAACTATAACTTTCTGTCGAAGCAAATGAAAAGAGCAATCAGAGTATGCCTGTGGAAGCTAAATGATTGTAGTGATGGTGGCGCACAGACTGATACAACACATAAGAACGTCAACTGAAATTGCACCCCTCTAATACAATAATAATACCAGACCATGAAACAACGTCCATTGGAAACAGTCTTTTTTCCCCATTATGATTACTCGTCTGCTGCCAGAGGTCGCCTGACAATAATAAGCTGTTTGCACTAATGACATCTGGGGATGTTGTTTTTTTTTGTTTGTAGGGCTGGGCGACATGAAAAAAAATCATGATACTTTTTTTCATATCAGTCGATATAGATATCAGTATCACGATTCTAATTAATATTTTTGTTAAGTTTAAATGTAAATACTCTCAAGTGAGATTTGAAGATATCAGAAGGTTATTTGTGATTTAAATATTTATTTTCAAAATTGAACATGACAGATGTAATGACGAACATTATACAACAGATTCAGATAGATAAAACATGTATGTCTTATATAATATAATATATTTATTAGGGCTGACCCGATTATCATATTTTGATAATCGAAGCTTCGCGGACATAAAATCGATTTTAATCGAAGCTTCGGCGGCCAGCGGGGTGCGCCGGCGACCGTGGGCGGGGGGCGGGGTGCGCGAGCGGAAATAATAAAAGTAATGGCAAACAAACACTGCATATCTCATATCATAGGCAGGTTTCCAGGATGCCAAGTCGCCTACTCATTATAATGTAACAATTGCCTATGAGAACCGGTGTCAAAAAGGGAAAAAGGAGGGGGGGAAAAAATCGATCACGGACTTTCATGATCGATTACCATGGCAACGAACGAAGCTTCGAAGCTTCAAATTTTTTGGGTCAGCCCTAATATTTATACATACAGTATATGTTGTTTATATTCAAGCATCTTTCAAAGACAACATAATCGATTGTCTCAACTATTATCAGTTATGCTCTAAGGTGAAAAAAGAGTGGGGTGGGGGACGTATCCCAGTTAATCTCGTCTTGCGTCTTAGCACTTGGTCTGGGCAGTGTTTAGGTCAGCATAATTGCCCGAGTGCGGTGCATTTGTGTCAGTGTGAACACAACAGTCGCTCTGTGGTGAGCGGCAGCAGAGCAGCCGCACCATGAATGCTGTGTGTGTCTGTCTGTCTGTGGCAAGCATTCCATGTTCATTTTCATAATATAAAGCCTAGAAAGATTGTGTTAACACACATTTACGTGTGTGTTAGGTTTGCTTGTGTTGTTGCACCTGTGCAAGCTCAACCATCAGTTATCTTGATTAAAGCTGGCTGTTTCTCTTTATGAACTGATACAACAAGGTAGGACTCAAATGTGCACAAGGTCTACACACACACAAACATATGTGCTTGCGTGCACACTCAAAACAAACACTCAAAGCTGCAATTGGAGTTTGCTGAAACACACTTCTTACTCATTAGGGTTACAGAGCCTAGAAATTGGATTTTTCTTTCTTTCTTTTTTAACAAAGTGCTGGAGTTTTTTTTATCTACGCAATACTTTTAATGAAGAAAGCCAAACTTCTAAGAACCAATATTGTTCAAACTCAGACATCTATATCCTAATGATTATTGTTTTATTTTTTTTATACTTTTGGGGGATTCTATTTTTCATAAACTACCACTCAGAGTGAAACATATCAAGTGGCTGTGTACTGTAAACACTACAGCAATCTGGATCAAAAGAATTACTAAAGCTTTAATGAAAACGATGGGGTCACATAGGAACCCTGTGGAAGTAGTTGGTGATCTCACTGATAATCAACACCTCAATGAGCATCTTTCAGCCTTGTTATTTCTGGTTTAGTGTCCATGTGATTAAGGGATGCTAAGAAAGTCAAAAATCTGTGACATTCTACGAAGAAATAATATATCACACTCAGTCTGGATACTGACGCTGAAAATCTCTTCTTCATATCTTACTTTGTAGAAGATAAAAATGTTTTCTCTCAAAACCCCAAAAAACGTTCTAATTATTATTATATTATATTATTATAATTTTGGAGATGGAGATGTACAAAGAGGCCAGTTTAAATGTAGAGGAGTGGAGGCAGGAGATGAGAATAAGATAAGATAAAAGGCAGAAAAAAATGTTACTCTCTCAGAGGGGAAAGCTTAACAGATGGACAAGAGAACTCTGTTTGACAAAATAAATCATTTAACTTATTAGCCATTCATCATTCCAATCAAGAGGACTCACCACAGTGTCATATTGACTTTTCAGAGACAGCCATTTAAAGAGGCTGGCAGATTGCTAGATGATTTATTAAGAAAATACAAATGTACAGAGTAGAATTAGCTGTGCAGCTGTACCTACTTTAAAAAGAAACCTCGTCCAAAACACTGAAAAGGGAAAACCCTGGTGACATTTATTTGTCGACAAAGGCAGGATTGACTGATGGATTGTATGGGGATAGCAATGACTTCTATTTACTGCTTGGGGAGTTACCCCAGTCTATTGCCAACTGCCACTTCATGGCTAACCCCAACCCCAACCAGTTCTTTCCTTTATCATTTAATAGTTTGCCCTGTTTGGGTGGGCAATTTGCTCTAAAATAGGGGGTGAGTCGCCACAATGTGGCTGTGAACTGATTCAATTTTTTTAAGCAATGCATTCAAAGGCCACTAGGATCACACACAGTAAACTCCAACAGTCCTGGAGCTTAGCAGCACCTGTGGATTGCACCACAAACAGACCACGACAAGAAGTGATTGTAGATCCTCACACATAATGCTCCCAGCCTCTCTCTCTCTCTCCCTCTCTCTCTCTCAGACATTTGACTGTCCTTCGAAGAATTATGTCAGGAGCTCTTTCTCACTGTGTTAAACTGTGCCTCCACTCAAACTAAATCCCTGGAGTGAGAGTGAAAATAAGAGCGAGAAAGTACGAGAGCAAAGGAGAGAGTGGGAGAGAGGGGGAGAAAATGTGAGACAGAGGGACAGACAGAGAGAATGAGATGGGATTACAGGGATAATGCGAGCAGATGGAGGGAGGTCGAGGCTCCAGCAGGACTCGCCACTCCAAATGGATTAAAAGACTTCAGCCGAGCTACCGACAACCCAGCCACCGACAACTGAGCGGATGCCGCCTTCCTTGCGCTTCAGACACCAATCTGAGCCGGGCTCACCCCCTGCCGCCTGCTGCTAAGCCCGGAAATGAAAACTTGCCATCTTTCAGCATGAAGCAGGAAGCAGTTCAGTCATGAAAATGTATTCCAAACCCCATGGCCCTCTTGTCCTGTTCCCCACCCCATGACACATAAAAGGTTAGGATTAGAAGAAAAAAAAAACATCCATTTAGAAACATTTACCCTGATCCTCCTCTTTAAACTTTGTATTAACATGCACAATGTTGGAGGAAAAACACACCCAAATTCAGATAAAGACGCCCCCAGGGCACAATGGGGATCCAATCACCCAAACCAGCACTGTGGTCAGTAAGGGATTTGGTCACATAAGCAAAAATATGTTGCGTCTCTTTAATCTTCAAACACACTAAGCCATTTTACACTTAATACATAACTTTTCATTATTCTATCTGGTTGGATTGAGCTGGATTATAGATTAAAATGCACTTCCCAAACTTTCATTTCGTAATAATGCAGATGACACTGTCACTGCCTCAAATACACAACATTTACATCTTTCAAATTTCATCTGAAGATATTCATTTTTTATGCGTTTGTTTTTCCTTCTCCACCAATTCATTCTTTGTGCTACTAAATTTTTTTTGGTGCATTTGATTCCTTTTTATCTGTAAGATTAAATATGACATTTAGCAAAAGCTCAGTTACAGAGACAATGTTGTCTAAATCAGGTTGGCACCGCAGTGTAGTGGTTATGTTGCCTCTCAACAAGGCGAGTCTAGGTTTGATTCCTGGGCCTGTGGCCTTTATGGGTGGAGTTTGGATGTTCTCCCTGTGCCTGCATCAAGTTCTCCCCAGGTTATCTGGCCTGTTGACCTGTCCAGGGCGTACACACCCTCACCCTGTGTCAACTGATTAGCTCCTGCCTCCCATGACCATAATAAGCAGTATAGACCATAGATGGGTATGCTGTCAAAGTCACAAGCTCTGCTATCTATAAACTCCACCAGCTGTTTCTCATCTTGATCCAATCACAACTGACACACTGGCATTTAGCCAAACACATGTAGGCTGGCATTTCAGCATCAGGAACATTTTATGACACACCTTCCTTCACCACCTCACCTGTTGAGCCCTGACCATCTCCAGTCAAACTACCTGACCAAGAATTTACCTCCCATGGAGATATTCCTGTCTTCACGCTCCATCACCATCATAGTGATTATCAGAATAGCATAGGGCAGGATATTAATCCACAAAGGGAAATTAAAGTGTCTATTTACTGTACATTTGACTTACACAACTAAGATAACACTTACAGACATGACACATAAACAAAAAGTTTTACTCTCGCTTGTATAAAAAAAAGAAAAACTGAAAAAAAAACTTTGCAGACCTTGTTATAACAATATAACTTTGCCTGCCAAAAGTCCATGTCCTGAGTGCCTCCTTAAAATAAAACAGCAGCTGTCTTGTGATGTGTTCTAAAGAATCTCTCTGTGGATGCTGTAATACTGCAGCAGAAAGTCTGACACATAAAATGTACAGTTTTCCATCAATATTAATGTGTTCAATAATAAAATTAATGTAACAATAAGCCAACTGTGTGTGTGCGGTAACTCGGAGTGTAAATAATCACTCTGCCAAGAGCAAACTCAGCTTTTTTTCTGCATCAGGACAGTTCACATTACAAAGCCCAATAGGTCACATTGATTGGGTCACTCCCCCAGTCAAATGCTGTTAACTGGTCTTATTGGAACAGACTGTGGCACTGCTTGCTTCCAAACACACTGACAGATAAGTAGATATGCAGATAGGAACAAGAGCAAACTCAATATTAGAGGATACATATTGTTGTTACACTCTATATAGTCTCCAGTGCTCAGTGTCACTACCAATTAGCCCTGTCTCCCATTCCGGCACATATGCATTTTATTAATGTGGATATGACTGCGTGTTAACGTCCCCTCTGTTCCTCTGCATTAGCAGGTGATAATTAACCTGTTGGTACAGTGTCCTTTATGCGCTGCGCATCTCCCTTGAAGTCCCAGCATCTGTTGCTGCTGGCAGCATTAGCAGATGCATTTACGTTGCCCTAATTCATCCAAACACATGAATCATCATCAGCGCAGAAGAAAGCATCTGCAGTTTAACCTCCGCTGTAATAGCTGGTCATTTTGACACTGCCTGATCTCCTCTGATCTCAGATATAAGCAGGATCGCACTGCGTGGAAGTGAGGCTGCCGGGGAATACTGGTGGTATAAACTGAGGGAAGGCACCTAAGCTGTGAGCACATAAACCCAGCGGGAGAATATTTGGTTGACAGTCAGATTTGCTCACTGTTCAAAGCCACTCTAAAGGGTTCAGAACCGCACTTCGACTCACTCTTTCTATGCGTGCGTATTTACGCACAAAATACAGCGTCAAAAATGTAACTGAATGACATAAAAGTGTGAAATGAGAAGAGCATGAGCGTAGCATTCAGGAAAAGTCTTATTTCTGTGTGTTTGGCAGTGAACAGAAGGGAGACAAGACACGCGCGCGATAACCATCGTGTTGAATACTGTCTCCCTCCCTCCCTCTCTCACACACACTGTCACACAAACACACTCGGTCTCTCACACGCGCGCTGACCTCTCTTATCCTGAACTTTGACGGCGATTTCCACCAGAGGTTCCGTCTCTCGGTCCAGCCTCCGTGATATGACTATATCCCCGCTGTCCCGGCTCACGCTGACCGGGGAGATCTCCAGGTCGGGCTCCACCAGCTCGAACGTGGCCGACTGAAACCTCACCGGGTTCAGGTTCATCACCACCGAACCGATCCCCGCGTCCTCTGACACGTTGATGAAAACCGGGTTGTCCGAGTCCAGCACTGATCTGGACTTTCGCGCTGGTACTTTGATTTGCGATTTAGGTTTCCGTCTCCCTGGCAGGGAGTTCAGAGAGGGCGCCATGGGCCATTGCTTTGGATTGATTTCCACTGTTATGCTCTGGCTCGTGCGCGGTGGCCACCCGCGGTCCCGGGCAAACACTTTAAACTTAATCGGTTGGTCCAGACCGAGGATGGAGTCCACTAGGAGGATGTCGCCGGTTTTGGGCACCGCGTAGAAACTCCCGTTTTTGGGCAGCGCAAAGTAGATGAGCTCCGCGTTCTTGCCGCTGTCACCGTCCCGCGCGGTGACCGAGTAGATCGCCGTGCGGAGCGCGGTGGCATCATCCAGGCTGAGCTTAACATCTGCACCGAGGAAGGTGGGCTGGTGGTCGTTGGTGTCCAGTACGTCCACTTTGATGGACGCCACCTCAGCCACTACCAAAGACTCCTCACCCTCTTCCCGGGAGAGTCCCGCGCATTGCCCGCAACACAAACCCAGACCCAGTGCGTATTCATCCCGCTCCTCCCGATCCAGAACCCCAGAAGTCTTAAGTAAAACATGCCCCCGCTTGTTGTGCGCAAAGACACGGAAATTCTCGCTCCCGTCTCCCAGGAGTTTAAAGTGCGCTGCGGCTGAGCCGGATCCCTCGGTACCGCACAGTCTCTGTGAGTTGAGCCGTTTTAACGGGACGCTCAGTCCATTGACCCGGGAGCCCGGCGACGAGTTCTCAAACACATGCCCGTGAAAGAACGGCACCTGCTCCATGGTTCTGTTCCCGAGTGCACACCAAACCAAAAAAGGTAAAAACGCGACCCAAATCATGACTGGATATCTCACTGGTTCCACTGCACTAAAGCGCTCCTGCTACACCAAAATCCATGGATGCACTTGCTCCTCGGGAATATCTCTCCTCCTTGCAGTCCAAAACTTCCATTACATCGGAGCGCACGTATTTGTTGGCACCATACTTCAACTCGACGCGGGAGAAGTTTGTCTCTGTGTGTTTGTACAGCGTGTCCACCTCCTCCTCCGTCCTCCTCTATCTGCCGTCTCACCAGCAGCGCTGTCTGTCTGTGCGCGTCCCACGAAAGAAAAAAACCCGCTTCTTACAGCTCGAGTGCGCGCTTACCTCCGTTCCCTCCTCGCTCCCTTTTTGCGTGCGCTGTTTCCGATCTCGCACAGGGATCACTTAATCCATGAGTTACTGCAAACTGCGCGCAGCCTCGCGCCGGCTTCCTTCTGAGACTGATCGCCTCTCATTAAAGGGAAATCAGTAATCTTAGCCTCTCTGATGCACTGATGAGGACGTGGGTCAGAAGCGGACGCTTTACGCACGCAATGCCAAAACAGCCGGCGCACTGCATCTGCAGAGTGATGCTGCGGTAACGGAATCTCTCATCGGAAATGAACTTCTCAGCAAAGCGGCAGCGAGTCGAATCAACTCGTGCTCGCGCGCGCACAAACACCCACACCGCCACAGCCAACGGCGCGCAACCGTGTGTGTGTGATCAACGAGGGGGGGCGGGCGACCTCCCCTCTCCCAGTGATCAATGTCCATTCTTGCACGTCCAGATCCATCACTCCTCTTTCCAATAACACGTCAGTCCATTGGATTAAAATAATGTAAAAATCGATCACTTTAAAACGCCTCCAGTGGGGTTAAGAGAAAATAAAGGCTTTCAGCTCCAAGCAAGGACTCAAAGCTGTCTTTATGTCACAGAGAGGGGGTCCAGGGGTCTATAAAAAGTTGCTGGCAGGTCCCCAGCAGAACGAACAGTCTTGAATTTAATGTAACAGATATTTGCTTTATATTATCAACTATCACTTTCATATCCCCTGCTCACATGTAGATAGCACTGAAACAAAGACCCTAAAAGCCAAGAGGATCCCTGCTAATAATCTGAGAATGTTTTTTTTTTTTTCTTCTTCTTTCTCGCTTGAATTTTAGGCATTCTGCACAGCCATTATCTCTAAAGCAACAGTCTTGTGTGGCTTTTTGGTGCTTTTGTGTTTGAACTCCTACTCACTAAAACACTGCAACCTGTGCAGTTTGAAAAGTTTCATATCAGCAGTCCTTGGATAGCACAAGTTTCAGGCTTTACAGTAAAACTTCATACTGTAAATTCAGTCAAAGTTTGGCTTGCGTGGGAGTGGATTAGTGTGCAGCTTTACATCAAAATGATTAGAACCAGGATGTGAAGGTGAGTTCACTCAGGAGTCAATAAAAGCACTTCTGATGTCAAGGGGAAGCTATAAACAATAAGGACAACCTAGAAAGCAGTTGAAAAGAGTCATTACTTTGACCTAAAAACTCATAATGATACATGTTAACACACATCCACCTGCACCTCCTGCATAAAGCAACTTACTATAAGTGAGTATTTCAGCTTGTGGCCTGAACTTGATGTTTTTTACCCTCTTGAAACATAAAATAAAATCTCCCTGCATTAGCAGTAATCATGTTTTACTTGTTTGAGGCAGCTTCAACTGCTCAGTGAGAGAAATCAGCTGTTGAACTCCTATTGCTACTAATTGCTATTATCTAGCACACACATTTGTATCTCTCCTTGTTTAAACAATCTTGACCAAATTGGTTTTGGATTAACAATTAAATTGCACTTTAATTAGACTGAAGACAGTGAAATAATGTCAGATCGTTTTGTTTTACTGTTAGAAGAGATGGTACATTAAGGAGGTAGTTGGAGATATTTGATGAGGGGTTTAGTTGTGTGTGTAGTCATGCATAGTCAGCGTGTCACCTGCAGTAGATCTGGATCAGCGCGCTGCCAGTTAGGAAAGACTGCAGGGAACACATGACAGAGAGATGTGCTGCTGAAAAGTTAATTAGACACTTTAAAAAGACGGCCACCGAAACACTACATTAATCGTTTAAATGTACACTTCAAGTATACTTTCAGCACTTTATCTTCCCATCAAAATTGCTCTTTGCTTTGGAACAACATGTTTCTCAAAAGCTTCACTTGTATTCCCAGACAGAAGTGCACAGAGCATGCACTGCATTACACCAGGTCAGCTGAGTGAATCAGAAAGAGCTCCTCTTCACTTTGTTTGGATGGAAAGATAACGCTTGGAAAATATTCTACTTGAAGGGTACATTTGAACAGATATTAGATAGTTTCAGTGGTACATTAAGGAGAAAAAATACGTTTTTGGTTTAGTTTAGTTTTTTCTGCTGGCACTGTACGCAGTCGCCTTGTCTCTGTGCGGGTGCTCCCAGCCATCTCTCTTAACTGGCAGTGCACCGAGCTGATGATGCAGATAATAAACCGACTATACAAGACTATACCTCACAACACCCCGTGAAATAACCCAACATAACTGATTTCTTTGATATAGCCCAGTCAATGAAATCATTAACATTTTAGGTACAAATTAGTCATCATATATGTAAAACACATTTTGTGCAGGAGTTTTACTCTGCACATGTATGACTGTTCTGTTTTGTTTTTTACATTGTGCAGTACACTTTTTTTGTGTTTTTTTGTTGCATGGATTTGTCTCTTGTCAATTTTACATCTATTAATAGACAAAAAACTATGACTGATATTGGTTTGCATTATCATATCATATCTGCCATATGGAGCACATCAACATAAACAAATTTCCAAAGCCACAAAAAGAAGCAGAAGAAAAACAGAGCGACAGATTTGGTCAGCTGTTAAGCTCCACTGTGGAGTAATATTCCTCACTGTGGCGGCAACAATGGCCCAGTGAGCACCAGACTGAATCATCTCTTCCTCTCATCTCTTTGTATGTGTATGTGTGTGTGTGCATCTTTGTTGGATTTAAAATAAAACTCTATGGGCCCTAGTTTGCTGGCGCAGCGCAGGTGGCGCAAGGTAGCGCAGCCGGTCTAATGCAAGTTTCGACCAGCGCAGCCGAGCGCAAAGTCAGATTGGGAGATTTGTAGATCGCGCTGCGCTGAGATAGGCGTGGCCGCGCAGCAGGGGGAGGCGTCACAGATTCAGCTTGGTGCAGTGGAAGTTTCGTCCGAAAATGTCCCGCCGAAGTTGCGCTGAAAGCTCGCCACCTCCAACCAGGTCTAGTCTCAGCGCAGCGCGGAGCGCAGCAGGTGCAGTGCAAGTTTGGCTGACTGACCTGCAGTGCACACACGTCACCAAGACCTCACAGGCAGATCTTCACAGTTCCAGGCACATTTCAATGCAATAAATATCCACAATAACCACTATTTAATGCAACTAATGGAATCAACACGTGAATTTATATCTATATAGATTGTCCCGTCACATCTGACGTCAGATCAAAGCAGAGATCAAAGGCTGTCGGCGCGTAATGGAAACTCCACCTGAATTAACACAGCAGGGACGAACTGGCACTGAAACGCAGCTGTGGATGTCCCAAGCAGGACTGAGGGTGGATGACTGCATGTCGCTGCCGTGTTGAGATACCACTCTGCCCTTGTGATGATCGCTGTATTTATTTATTTACTTATTAATTCATAAGCACGTGCGACCGCATCACGCAGCCGTAATGAAAAACAAAACACAAATCATCATCTCTCTTAGTCCACCACCACTGCCTCGGTATCAGATAGTCAGTATATAGCCTACTACAGTATATTCAGCATCTCTATCACAGAGAAAAAAAGAGAAAAAAAGAGACGGACAGAGAGAGAGAGAGAGGAGGACAGAGAGAGAGAGAGAGAGAGAGAGAGAGAGAGAGAGAGAGAGCGCGTCCTTGCTGATTTCATCCACATGGTGTGTGTTTATGTTGTGATTAGTGTAGCCTACACCTCTGATCTTATACACAGGGTTTGAATAAATGTGAGTTTCTTTATTAGTTTATTAGTTGTTGTTTCTTAGATTGCGTAGGGGTTCTCAGTGTATCAGATCAATCCTGGTTAAGTATATTAGTAAACTCATTATTGGTCACTCTGAGCTCGGACCTCCGGGGAAACAGCTGTTTCCTCCGGGGAGAGGTTCGGCCTCTGGCGTCGCTGTTTCCTCCGTCCATGTCCAAGTATAAAATGACAAACTTGCAGCGCGCATCACCCGCCGCGCAGTTAAAGGTGAGGAGAGGAGCTCCTTTGATTGGTGAAGATCTGACTCGGCTGTGTCAAACCCACTCCACGCCTTTCTCTCCTCCTCCCGCCCTGTCTCCTCCCTCTTCACCGTTTGCGCCGGTGGGAGGGACGAGGGGAGGGGCTGCGCCGGTCTAAGTCTGACTGCGCGGCCCACGAATCTTGCGAAATGGACCTGGACCACACCCCGTTGGCGTGGCGAAGCTGCGCTGATCACAGACTTCACCTGGTCGACGAAACTAGAGCCCAATATGTTTAAAGCAGTCACCGTTTAAAGCAACTATTTGCTTATTCATATTGCAGCCTGTCAGTGTTACAGGCAGCTTTTCAGCTCATCACATCTCAGGAGAAGTCACATATTCCAGTCAGCTAAGCGATGGACGTTTGTGAAAAACAACACTGTTGCACTTCCTATTGAACTGGACTTTGTCCAAGTATTCTGTGCTGAAATGCCTTTGGGCAAAATAATATGATTGTCGTACCACTTTAAGGGAAAGAACTATTCATACCAGGGTCAAAATAATTGTAGGTTTGGGTTTATATAACTTGGTACTGTATAATGATGTGTTACAAGCATGATAAAAGAAAACCAAAGGGTATTAGTATTTCAAAAGCCGTTTAAAGCAATACTTACCGATCTGGCATTTCACTCAGCACAGCACAAACATTTGAAAATCAACAGCTCCACCTCCCTCACAAGTCCCACCCACCTCTCCCTCCTGCGCAGCTCCACGAGCCCCCTCCCTCCCTGCTGCATGCGTTGGCATGGCAACGGTAAACAGAACAGGAACGCGAGTGGAACGGGAACAACACAAACAAACACAACACCGGAGTTTTAAACCGTATAAACGGACTCAGTGATGATGACTGATGAGTTTTATAATAAACTGTTGTTAGCCTACTGCTACTGGAGACGCAGGGGAAGTGATTGTTACAGATTACAGTTCTCAACGAGCCGGGCTGGCGGCCGGACCAGCGCCACCTGATGCGCTGGTTCAGGCCGAAAATAAATCCAGACTGAGCCGAGTCGAGCCGCGCCGGTCCGGAGTTCAACCGGGTCCGGACCGCTGAGAACTCACAGAGCTAACAGTAGCCTAGCCGTTAGCACAGAGCTAACAGTAGCCTAGCCCCCTAGCCGTTAGCACTGGATGCTTTACACATGTGACTTCCTGTGTTTACGTATCGCTCGGGGCTGATCACTATCAACGCTACAATATCAGACATGAAACTCCACGACCAGCTGCGGCTGCAGTTATTGGTCTTTTAAAAAACTATTTATTTCCAAAAACCTTCTTTCTTGTGTGTGTTGTGACTCTAGTCTCCTCTGCTCATGTCCTGCTACTGCTCTGTCAATAAGCGTTCTTCCTGGTCGGGAGGGGGGAGAGGAGGAGAGGGGTGCACAAAGTGATTACATATTAAGTAGGTTCGGTCGCTCGTCAAATCTTATTAATCGGACCGAATAATATTATTGGTCAGACTTTTCTCAGAATTATATGAGAATTAAAAAATGATGAGTTTTTAACCCTGTTGGGTTTCTCTTACATTTTAATGTATCATCAGATTATTAATAGCATTTTAACTTAGACAAAGAAATGTGCAAAAGTTCCAGAAAGGTAAGTATTGCTTTAACAAAATTCTGAAGTGTGTAGAGAATTCATAGCCTCTCATCTTCATGTCTGTCACTTTGGCTGGCACCAGTCAATGCTGAGTCTGCAAACATTATCATTCCAACTCCAAATAATCATAGTCAGGATTTATAGATTAAAATATGCCACAAAGTTTAGAAGAAAGGGTTGGCTTTATTCCATACTTCTCTCACTGTCAACAATAAAAGTGTCTAAGTTGGTTTCTTTTTTCAATACTTAACTTTCCACATAGCCCCAAGTTCTCTTGTTGCCAATCTCAACACTTTAATGGTGGGACACAAAAAGTTTGATTGTTTAAAGGCCATGTACAGTGCATGCAATATCTATTGTTATATTGAGGGCTTAAAGGGACATTTCAACATTTTGGCATATTGGCCTACTTGCCCACTCTCGCGGACAAGTTGTGACCTGCACATTCACCACGCTATGAAATAGCCTAATAAATGGAAGTTATGACGTTACGAGACAAGAATTGTTTTCAAGGCAAATGCATAACCAAAACTACCTTTCAGAAAGAGCTGCTGGACGGAGTGATTTCAAAACTAAGTAGGCTAGTTCTGAGTATTTGCTTCATGTGTCGTAATGCTACATAATTACACGTTATTATTTAATAGCCTGGCGAATGTGCAGGTCAGAACTTGTCCACAAGAGTGTTTTGGAGTTGTTGGATTGCGTATAATTTAGTTTGATTAGGGAAATGTGGAAATACCATGCACCTTGCGTCTATCTAGCCTGACTCTCGCCAGACCCTTGTAGTTCCGCAAAGCTCCGCCAGAGGCGCTACGCTCAGCTTCACACAAGGGTCTGGACTCGAGGCCAATGCAAACTTCTTCCCCGGAGCAAAAAATAATGAACCAATCAGGATCGCCGGGCGGGACTTTCTGAGGTGTGACGTAGCGCTGAAGCGACTGTTTGAGTCAAACAACAATGGCGGCTCGCAGTGAGTGGCTGAAGTAGCACGTCATTCAAGATAACGGACAAGTGGTTTATCCAATCACATACAAGATTTTTTTTACAAGGCCCCGCCTTCTGAAATGAATCGCCTATGGAGCAGTCCCAGACCCTTGTGTGGAGCTCAGCGTAGCTTTGCGGAACTACAAGGGTCTGGCGAGAGTCAGGCTAGCGTCTATCCCCCACAGATCTCAAAACAGCTAGCACCAACAATTAAAGATAATGAACCTACTCCTAAAACTATAGCCTAGGGATTATGGCGAATTTACCAAATTTTTTAAAATAAATAATATGAAATATAGTGGAATAGTTTACATGGACATAATTTAGCTAATAAATGGATTTTCACTGCACATAAAAACTGTTTAACTGACAACAAATGTAAACATATAAGAAATTCAGTTTTATGTGTTTTAGCAAGGGCATGGACAATTTGTAGTAAGACAACATGTGATGATGCCACGAGGTTGCTTTTCTTCACTGATGGACAGTGACTGAGACAGAACAGAGATGTGAAGGATAGAGACATGAAAAACAGAGACAGTGGAGGACAGGCAGTGAACGATAGAGACATGAAAGACAAAGACTTGAAACAGTCAGAAATACAACTACAGAGGAGACAGTGAAACTGTACAACTGGAGAGTAACAGGATCTGGAGACCAAAGGGAGGACACAATTGCATTCCTCCTGGATGTAACAAGTTTTACAGGGCTAAAGCCATGGTCAAAACTGTCGATTTTCGTGAACTACTGCCGAAAAGGAAAGCCACAGAGCCACGGTGATCCTTTTTTTTTTTTTTTTTTTTGAGGACTGTTACACTGAAGAAAAGAACCAACCACCGAACCAACCGACTAAAATCCCACGGTGCTGCTACTGTACGTCAGTTTTCAATTGTGCTGCCTACATATTCCTCCACCGACCGCCCACATATTCAAACTGTTATAAAACACAAACAGGGCAGACAGTTCAGAAAGTTCAACACACCTATATGATCATA
Source organism: Trachurus trachurus (assembly GCF_905171665.1). Taxonomy (NCBI): domain Eukaryota; kingdom Metazoa; phylum Chordata; class Actinopteri; order Carangiformes; family Carangidae; genus Trachurus; species Trachurus trachurus. The sequence continues at coordinate 24,857,762 of NC_139893.1, read as the reverse complement.
CTAAAACAAACAGTAGCCTAATTCACCAACATCAACAAAACGAAGAGTACAGCACTGGCTGCAATAAAGTCCATCATGAGAGCCTCTCTCATTGATAACACTTGCGAAATTTACAATGAGCTGTCTGTCACAGCTGTTTCACCTGAAACTAATGTCAGTCCGCATCACACATTTGATACCTCAGCAGATGCAAGCCTCGAAGATTTACAGGAAATATTTCTTACCTTGATTTCTGGCGTCCCAGTCACAGTCAGCAACAGACAGACAACTCTCCCGCAGTTATGTTAATCCACCGACGTTAGTCCAGTTTCCATTACTGTAGGCCTACTATGTCCCTCGCTGTCATCTTGTTGAATCCATTTGCATTGCATGCTAAAAAGTTTTAAGCTAGCTATGCTTCACATGTCCTGACAATAAAGCCGCCAAACTAACTATATTTATAATCAAATGTATTATCATTTCACTAAGGAGCCGACCCTAAGAGAAAATAATTTCTACTTTTGGAACAATACCAGTTTATCAGACGAATATGTCATTGTCAGAGTGCCGACGGTCTCTTCAGGAGCTGCTGCACACCTGGCCGTTGATTAAGTTGTGGTGTAGGTACTGCCCTGGGACCGGGTCACAGCAGCAGTTTGACCTATGACCACTCCACATGTTTGTTATTTGTTCCAAGACTCTTCCACCCGTCCACGGACCGCTGCAATCAATAGCGCGCGTAACGTTACACGCAGCCAGGGTCTGTCACGGGCCATTTTGAGACTGTACCAGGTACAGAGATGCTTCACTGTCTTCACAGGCTAACGGAACCAACCAACCTTGTTACGTAGACAGTGACGTCACTCCAAAATGGCGACGTGCTAGCTAGATGACTAGGTGACCCATTTGTTTTGGCTCTGCCCTATTGTGCAAAAACTATGGAGTGATATTTGTAATTTTGTTGCTATCAGTGTTGATGGTGATTTTATTTTGTTTTGGAGGAATGTTCTGTTTGGGCTCCCTGACCTGAAAAAAAACAAGGAAAAAGCTAACATAACTTTTATTATCAACCTTATTATTTTAATGGCAAAATTTCATATTCACAAATGTAAGTTCATTAAAAAAAAACCGTCCTTTACTGCTTTTAACAGTGAGCTCAAGCAATACATAACCTCCATCAAATTTTCAAACAACCAGAAAGCGATTAAGACTATCAATATATGTGAAAACTTGAAAATTTTGTTGTAAACTTATAAATTCCCCCTGGCGTATAATATAAATGTGCTTTAGTAATTGCATGTTACCATGAAAAACTTGTACTGTGAAACAAAGTTTTGAATAAAAAAAAATAAAAAATAAAAAATTGATGACTAGGTAGAAATTATGAAAACGTCTGAGGAGTTTTTTGGTAAATTGCTCAATATTAGAACGTCTCTGAAATTGCCTAAATAAATCGTAGCTAACATGCTAATTAGCTTCCTCTTCTTCTCTGGCAAAACACGACCGCATTGCATTGTGGGATACGGGAGGAGAAAGTAGTGTACATCGCTTGTTCACCTTCTTTAGTCTATGTTGTTCACTCAATTTTGCGGTGCAACACTACAAAATGGCGAACACACTATAGTGCACTACATCCGTGATAGGGGGCGATTTCGAACACAGCCAAACTCTTATATTTGTTAACAACTTTTTTAATTTATTTCCGTCCCCTGAATGTCCTCTTGAATCTCCCTGGCTTCCGAAATGAATCAATCAATTCAATTCAATTCAGTAGCTACTTTATTGTCATTGTCATCTGCAACAATGAAATTGTGATAGCACAGTCCAGCATAATTTCTTTTTTCACCCCATAGACTCCCATGATAAATTTAGCCCAGAAAATGATCTGTGCTCTCTCTCTTCCACTTTTATGACTGACATACTGTAGCCTAGACTTTTTTTATAGCCTATAATGTCCTGTTAACAGGTTGAAGTTCTTTTGCTATTTGAGAGTTTAGGTTGAATGACAGGTGGGTGAACCTACAGTAGGCCTAGCTATAGTCTACTTTGCCATCCAACCAGCACCAAAATCTCAACAAAGGCTCCTTAAATCTCAGCTCAAAATATTTTCTCTTAGTGTTTCAAGCCAAGATAAATTGTCTCCCTCGTTTGGTCTGCTTGCTTGTTGTTCATTGATTCTCTTTTTTGTTTCCTTGATGTTTTAGTTTGGTCAGTTGTTTTGGTTGTTTGTTTGTTTGTTTTTTTGCTCTATCATTGAATTTAATTTAGTAGTAGGCCTAATCAGTTGAATTAAGGAAAAACTTCTTTAGTGAATATGGGAAATCGTAATTAATTCCCAGTGCACCCTGATTATAATTCATTTGATTGAATTATGTTCCTTATTAGTCTATCTTCTAAGCAATCATTTTGATATCATTTAAAGTTACACATTCAGATGCATTGTAACATTCTTGGAACTAGAAGCTTCTTCTTTTTTTTTTTTCCTTCTCATCTTGATTCCTGCACTTCAATATTGTCATATTGTGATTGGCTGAATGCCGGAGTGGCCATTAGGAGAACTGGGACTTTTCCCAATGGGCTGTTGCACAAATTGGGCTGGTGGCTCCATTTGAAAAAAATAAGAGAGAGAGAGAGAGAGAGAACAGGAGAGCAAGATGGAGAGAGATATGTTGTGCTGTCCTGATCAGCCCTTTCTGTTTTTGTGTGGCCATCATCTCCCTCACGTGTGTCTCCCTCTTCTGTTCAGAGGCACAGCTTTGCCCACAGTCTCGTTTGTGGGTTGGTATCTTTTTTACAGTTGAAGTGCTGAGGTTGCAGTGCACTGCTGCTGACGTTCTTTAGGCTACATAAAAAAATAGTAAAAGAAAAAACAGATAGGTTTGACCGAAAAGCTATTCTGCAGAGAAGTGACCGGAAGAGCAGAGTGGACCAGAGCTTCCAGTTAGTCCAATATAAATACTACCATCATGTTTTATAACATAAACTGCTGGCAGAAGACAGCCGGAAGCTTGTCTGACTTCATTTAGTAACATGATGTTGTTTTCTGTTCTGATTTCATCATATATTCAAATACACTAATTATTTCTCATATTCTGTGATCAGCTCAGATCTACTGAATTTTATTACAAAAACATTCAGTAAGGGAGGGAAAAGTCACAAAAATGCATGTCTGCTGTTGTAGCTAGGCTATAGCCTACTGCTGCTTTACTCTCTCTCTCTCTCTCTGCAATCAGCTGTTACTATGTGATTATTCTGAGCAGGTATTGTTGAAGATATGAAAAGCTGTTTTCTTACTACAACAATAACACAATCAATTACACTACATGGTTTTGTAGTGTAATGCACTATGAATTATAATCTGTCTAGATCGCTTTTCGTGGGCCAGTCAGAGTCAAAAGTCCCAGGCCAATTTTTTATTCCTGCTCTGTCCCTACTTTGGCTGCCCTTGTCATAAAGTTTGGCTGCCTCCGACAGTGAGCGCCAAAGTGAGAATGGTCGACACTGAACCTGTCATCTTCCATTCATTATCATGACAACTGACAGACTGTGCCGAGGATCATTCAAATCCATGCAGACCTACTAAATCTCAATAAAGTGGAACGTCAATCTGTCTCTGGCTCTGCTGAGCAGTTTTCACTTCTGGGCTTTGTCCCTCTAGAACAAGAACAAGCTGTTTCTGATTGACACAACACACACTGGCCTAACTGATATTGATTATTCTGCCCACTCATTTTAACAATCTACCCAGTCTTAATTATCTTTCTATCTGTTTCTGTCCTTCTCGCCCACTGTCTATCTCGTTATACAACCCAATTTCAATTAGTTGATTATCAGCTGTGGACCACTGTTGAACCCCCACAATCAAGAGGGGTCTGGCTGCAGACCTCCAGCATGGGGTCGCTTCGGGTGCAGGCTCCGATCTCAGGCCAACTCCACCGCCAGGACTGGAAATAACAAACCTTTTTTGTGTCTCCTAAAGAACTCGTTCAAAAAATAAAAATGTCTGAATGCGCTGCTTGAATATGTTTGTCATTTCACTAGCCGTCTTTAACAATATGTAGCCTATAAATATTTCCTGCAAATTACCAAATGTCACATAATGTGGTTGTCATTTTTTAAATTAGTTAAACTAACAGTTGCTAGCGGTTGACTATGAAGCTCAGGTTATTTGTTGTCTAAACGAACATGAAATGAGGATTCAATGTTTTGCTATCGTTCAGTCCACTCAGAGAGGAACTGGTGGAGGCTGCATGGCAGTACGCCAGGCCTGCAGAAGAAAGTTCTGAGCTTGATGACCTGGAGAGAGAAGTCATCCTGGAGCAGTTTAAGTTTAAGTTCTCCAATATTGAATATGTGGAAGTTATGTGAAGAGATTTCTGACCAACATGGGTACCTGGCATACTGTGAATATGAAATGGAGAACCAATATTGTTAAATAAGTACAAGTAACTGTCTCAGTCACTTGTATTTAACTGATATACATGAGATGCTGATTAGGCTTTTTGCTGTTTTATGCTGTTCTTTTTAAATGTTTTATGTAAAGCACATTGAGTTGCCTTGGTATGAAATGCGCTATATAAATAAAGATGCCTTGCCTTGCCTAGACTAATTCTATTAATTAGCTGATTGATGATTTCACATAACTACTCCTGCCTGTAGTAGAGTAGGCTACTGTGTAGTTTAAGTAGCCTATGTAAAGTATAAGCCTCTTCAAAAGAGCATCAGGTTCACAGTATAAGCAGATGCATCAGCTTCTTGCGTCATAAAAATACATTTTCCACATAGATCCAGATTTGCAATCAATTACTGTTAAACTATTCACTGGTAAATTATACACTGATTAAATACAAAATCCCAAAACTCCAAAACACTTTCGTAGACAAGGTGTGACCTGCACAATCACCACGCTATGAGATAATAATGGAACGTTACGAAACTGAGCCGTTTTCGAGGTAAATACAGGGTAAATACAGAGTCTGCTTGCTGAAAAACTGTCCCTGAACGCAACGCACAATAGTGGTTTTGCATGAATTTACCTCTAAAACAGCTCCGTCTCGTAACGTTCCGTTATTATCTCATAGCGTGGTGATTGTGCAGCTCACAACTTGTCCACGACAGCGTTTTTGAGTTGTTGGGTTGTGTATTTGATGAGTTTGATGAGGGAAACCAAGAAATTCCCTTAGCCTCCATAGCGTAGCTCTGAGCAGCCTGCCGCTCCGCTCCGCCGTTCTAAAAATAGCTTACACCGACAATTAAAGGTAACGAACCTACTGCTATGACTATAGCGATTATGGCAATGGGCCAATTTGCCAAAATGTTGAACTATCCCTTTAAGCATAACACTATGACCCCCAGCCTAAAATTGTGTTGGTCCCCCTTCTTCATTTGTAATGTAATGCTTGTGTATTACATTATTTGCCATTGGTTGCTGGGGTAACAACATCAGGGTAAGGGACAGGAACAGACTAGACAAGCTCATCAAGAAATGTAGCTCTGTGATGGGAGAGGGAGCGGAGCTGGTGGAGGCTGTGGTTAAGTGGAGGATGGGGTGTAAGCTGAAGGCCATCCTGGGTGACCTCGAACACCCTCTACACAGGACTCTCACAGGTCAGAGGAACAGCCGCTCATCTCCCTGACCTGCAGATCAGAAAGTTTCAGAAAATCCTTCATTCCTGCTGCCAACAAAATGCACAATGCCTTTTGTTAGGTTATATACGTTTACTTTTTATATCATTTTATATCATTGTAAGCTGCTGGACGATTTGAATTTCCCTCCTAGGGATTAATAAAGTATTTTCTATTATCTCTATTCTATTCTTCAGAAACAGCATTAACTTATTCAGCAATTTGAGCAACAGCAGCTGGTCTGTTGGATTGGACCACATGGGCCAGCCTTCACTATCAATGAGCCATTGGCCGCCACACCACTGTTCCTTCCTTTGACCACTTTTGATAGATATACTCCCCACCCCACAGGTTTTTTTTTTTTTAGATACTCTGACCCAGTTGGCGAGCCATCACAATTTGGCCCCTGTCAGACTTACTCAAATCTACTTTACCCAGTTTTCCTGCCTCTAACACATTAACTTTGTGAACAAAATGTTCATTTGCTGCCAATATATCCCACCCACCAACAGGTGCCATGATGAAGTGTTATCCATTGTTATTCACTTGCCTGATCAGTGTATATGAAAGGTGTGTTTTTGTTTTTACAAAGAATGGAAAAGAGGCTCCAACTGTCCAATCAACAGGCTTAATATGTTTCCATGAACTTATGTTGCTAAGGTATATAAACAGAGTTTATGCCCCATTTCGACAGTTAATGTAATACAATAATGTTGCTGGCAGACTTATACCTGTGTTATATGTTACGTATGAAGAGTAGGCAAAATGTAATAGTTTTTGATAGATTCTCCAGATTAGAGCCCAATTTTGAGAAATGTATATGATAATAGGCACAATTATGAGGTACAGATTCCAATTTGCAGTGCCCTGCTCCAGTCAAATGGAGACACGGCTCAGGTGATGTACTGATGTATGTATTCATATTCCTGAAAGTCCCAAAGATTTAGTCAAGATAAATTATGAATGAAAACTAGAGAAAATAGAAAAAGTATTGTGACCATGGAGAGGAAATATCCTGTCACAGCAAGGAAGAGTAATATTGATTAATACATTGCTAATTCCTTAGTTTATTTATTTGATTATGACACTTCCCTCCCAGGAAGCATCTTTTTTTTTAAATTCCTTGAACAAAAGATTTTTAAATTCCTTTGGAAAAATAAGCCTGATAAAATTAAAAGACAGTAGCCTACTTATATTATTCATTTGACAATGGTGGACAAAATCTTCAAGAAAACATAGTAGTAGTAATAGTTATGAATTTAGCCTTGAAGGCACAATAAAATCTACCATAACTGGAGAACTAGCCAAACTCTAGCTACAGTACATACGTTTTTGTGTGTGTAAATTGTTTCCTTTTTTTCAGTTAAAGCTGCAACATGTGGAATGGCTTTTGAAAGAACCACTGGGTAACATTTTGCCTTATTATCTTAATTATCAGAGTAAAGTAATTCTTCTTCTTCTTGACAGCACAGGCAACTTTCTCTCATATAATCAATGTATTACAAAATATGGACAATTATGTGATTATGTGAAAAATTTTAATCAACTGCTCTCTGCTGTGCCATCAAATTGTAGGAGGATATTAAATAACACCAGCGACACTAAATGGGAAAAATTTAAGTTTGATGAAAATGTATATTGAGTAGTAACTGCAAATTTAATTTTCTTGTTGTTGTTGGTTTTAGCACTTTTCTGTCCTGTTTGGTCTTGCTCTGTTTTACTGTATGTCGTCAGGTTTTGTTTTGTTTTATTTTGTTTGTTTGTTTTGGTCAGTGGTGTTACATTGTATGTTTCTAAATTTCTATGGCATTGCCGGTTTCCATTATAAACAAATAGGCAAAATAAACATGTATTCTACATTCAAGAAATTAGCTAATGGTTTTTGCATTACAGTGTTGATTAATTAAATATAAATCAACAACTAAGCCCCTTCCTCCTAAGTGTCTACACAATTTTATTTTGAAGTTTCTTGTGTGTTCCTCCTGTCCTGAGTGTCGTGACACTGCAGCCGACCTGAGATTGCAGGAAGCAACCCCACATTGGAGGTCTCACGGAACACGGAAGATGACAGTAGCCAGACTGTCTTGCCAAAACTTGTCTTTTTTGTTGTTGTTGTTGTTGTTTTTTTTCCACAAATGAAGCATCAGCTTCCAGCCTGTTGAGGATGCACACACACGTAGGGAGAGGAGAACAGATATAATATTGCTGGGGTTTTACGAGGTGCTTGGCAGAGAAAAAGGGGAAAGGTGTGAGTTCATTATCTAAACATAAAATTTCTCTCTCTCCCACCTGCAACAGGGTAGCCATCAGGGGAAATAATTTGATAGAACGATAAAGAAAACAGAGACGAGGAATATGCTCAGCAGTGTTTTGGAAAAGCGCCAATTGGACATGGTCGCAAATACAATCTGGAGATCCACTAGGCTGTGAATTGGCCAGGTAAAATGTCAGTGTGTGTGCTTGTGTATATTTGTGGATTAGTTAGCCGACATTGTTGTAATTCTTGTGTGTTAATGCAAGTGACATCATATTATATATATATACACACACAAATAATACGATTCAGTAATGTCAGCTGGCTTGGTCTCACAGCTCTAATCCCCTGTATCACAATAACTTAACTCTCATATAAATGCAGTTGCAAGAAACACAATGTTTGTATACGGGAAACTGCGGCTCAACACAAACCTCAAGTGGAGTTGAATGGACCTATAAATGCTGATTGTTATATGTTGCTGTATATTGGCATAGGGGAGAGCGGGGTAAGTAGTGCCAATTTTTACTTAAATTGCCTTTAAAGCAAGGGGATTATAATAATGCCCCCAACTAAAATATGTATATATAGTTTAGGATGTTGTGCATCCCTGGGAACAATCACTTTGAATCTTAAATAAACTGTTTCAGAAATATAGCTTTAGAAAAAAAAGTGGTTTTGTGGCACAACTTGCCCCCGGTGCGGGGTAAGTTGTGCCATTAGAGAAAATACACTGGGGTAAATTGTGCTATTAATTGAAGTAAAACAGATCATTTTAATCTCACAAATGATAATGCTATATAAAAGCAAGACATTCAATACAAAATTAAAGCCAGAAGCGGCGATGATCGGGCCCTCGCGTGTCCCCATGCAGTCGCGGAGGCCTGAGGCACGCTGGGGGCTGTGGCGCAAAGAAACGCAATGTTTCGTTCATCCACCAGGCTACGAGCACAACCAGACTGGGCAGGTGTGTTCAGGGGCGGTCCCTCATCACACATGTTAAGTTTAAAGCAAATCCGTGCCCACTGCCATGTTTCTCCTATACACAGACAGCACTGCCACTGGCACAACTTAACCCAGGCCCTTTGGCACAAATTACCCCAAGCCCAGCATTTTGAAAAAAAAAAAGGATTCCCCAGCTGTTTTGAGCTGGCATCATGCTAACTCTATTGACTCATGGTGTAGCTTAATAAAGCACTAAAACATGTGTGAACTGTTTTCAAAGTTATCTATAATTGTTCAAACACGGCAATCAAAAAACCTTGATCATAGAAATTTTACTTTGGAACATAAATGTGCTTTCCTTTCAAGCCATGTGTCTCCCTTCTTGATGGGATGAGTGAAATGGATGTCCCTTCAAAAATATGTGGTCACATGACCAACTTCTTCTATGGTTTTCTAGATAACAGGGGTGGAACTACTTGCCCTATGGCACAAATTACCCCACTCTCCCCTACTGTGCATTAGAACGAAACATTGTACTAAAAGCCAAAAACTTGCGAGCAATCAGTTAGAGATTACACCACACTCAAAGTGACTAGTGCACTCATAAGTGCACATTTACAAACAAACCAATCATTATGATTCAATTTCAAGCAGTTGTCTCACCTGCACTTCACCCCCCATCATTAAAGCTACGACTACGTCCCAGAATTTTGTTGACTTCCCAACTGTAGCTTTAAGCTGCTTTAAGCTTCCACACAAGCATCAGTGCTTTATTCAGCCACTTTGTTCCGCTTATGGACCACAGGGGGGTTACATTGTCCTAGTCAGGCTAATAATGCATGCAACAGTTAGCTACAAGAGCAGATCTACAGTATTTACCCCCATCGCTATGTTTTTACCATTAATTCAATTTTGATATTAATATCAGAGTATGTGCTTGAAGTCTGTACTTGCTATCATGAGCCAGTTATATTTTTACATGTCTATAAAGACATCACTGGCGAAATGAATGAATTAAATCAAAAACAAAGGAGTCATCATAATGTAGCACCTAATGGAACCTAAGAGGGCCTTTAGAGCATCAGCCTGGACAAGCTATATAAATGAACTGTGCTGCCTGTCAATTCACTGGGCAGGATGTGGAAACTCATTGCTCTCCAAACTGCTCAGACTACTAATGGAGCCTCATAATTCCAAACCCTCTGTCCTCTCACTTCAGAGAATAGAATAGAAACCCAGTGGATACAATTCTGTTTTTACTTCCTTTTAATAATGCATGAAAGTGAATAGATTCATTTTCCCTCTCTGTTCAATATTTAAGCGCACAAGGGTACCACTGATCTTTAGTGAAATCTGTGCTGCTGCTTAGGCTGCAATGAATACCTCCCCATAGTAAGTTTCCCCCAATATCTCACTCTTACTTCTCTGACACCATGTGAGGCTGAGCACTAATACTGTTTGGATTCCCTGGTAAAAGGATCCAATATATCAAGGGTACTGGGCCAGTGGATAATTTCTTCAAGCTGAACTACTGAGGATCAGCCGGCGGGATTATTAAGGAGAGGCATAGTTAGACCGATGAACTGAACCCCATTAGAGCTGGATCAAGTCTCTCCCCCTGTGAGTTCTCTGTCTACAGTATCTACCTTATCTTACATTTTGCTCCTTCTACCTGCCCTGTCTGGCCTTTCTATACCATGTTCTTAAATAAAAGACAGTGCACACTGAATATTTTTAATAGCTTTATAGTTGCTTGAGCCCTTTAGTAATAACATATTACTGTAGAGAAACTGAGGAGAAAGAAAGAGACAGAACATGTCTTCCTGTGGGGTTATGTGAAACTGGCGTGAGGCAACCTTAATAACGGATCTAATGTAAACTTGTGTAGGGATCAGTGTACGTAGTTCATTTTCACATGTAATACATGTTTATGGTGGGAAGTGGGAACGCTGCTGTTTGTGCTGATTTTGGAGCACATGGTTGGAAATGTGTGACAAACTTGTTCGTTATCATATATTAGAATTTTTCACAACAAAGCATATGAGTGTTAAACCACTACACTCACAAGAGGAAAACACATTGTCATGGCTGGTAATTACTCTCTGCTTTTATTTGAGGTTTTACAGAGTATGTTCAGTCAGCAGAGCTGACCAGAAAGAAACCAGAGAAACTGATAAACTATGATGAACAGCTGTTAATGCTACCTGAGCTGATAAATGTCTGCATGTGTGTGGCATGGGTTAGTAAATTCCTACAGTAAATAGACAAGATTTGGATGGAACCTTCATCTACAGTACAGTACTGTAGTCTAGTGTAAAGTGATCAAGTTATAATGTGAAGCTGATCATTAACACGGGTCTATTTTCTTTTCTTTTTTTCTTTTTTTTGGGGGGTGGGGTGCAAAAGAACAAAAACAAAACAAACAAATTAAACTAGGGAAACAAGATGAGAGTGTCTATCCTGAACGTGGAAAAAAAGGTGCTGTTGGTTTTGCATACAGTTATGTAATACACAACTATTACTGAGCGATCTGGATAATACAAAGATGGTAAAAACCTTAGATGTGTCATGGATTTGTTTTCCAGTCGTTGCCTTCATTTTCAGGTTTCTAACAAATTGCCTTGTGTTCACTAATTATCATAGCCATATTTTTTATGGTTTGTTTGCCAGCGCTGTTGTTAAAAGTTTGGTTAAGCTGTTCATATGATTATGTTTACAGATCATTCCTCATAATAATCTTGTTTACATGGCTATTCATTTAGTTGTGGAATTAGTTTTTTATAGAGACATAATTTGTTTATGACTCACCCCCGTCGTCACAAGTGACCAAACCAATCACAGATGCTCTGCCTAATCAGATCATCTTGCAACTGAAAATAAAATCAAAACTTGGAAATAAACTTTTGTAATGCACATAATATTTTAGATGGAGAACTGTAGGCTTCACCCTCAGGACATCAAAACCGTGGACTATGATATGATATCATCATTTCTCACCTCAAAGTTTGCACTGTGTATGAGGACAATTACATCTAAAAAAAAACTGGTAAAAAAAAAATCATGCAACAGCCTGGTGATGGCTGTACACAATTTCACCAAACTAACCACAATAGATCATAATGGGGAATAGCATTTTAGTCAGCTTGGCTTTCATTTAGCCTCAAAGTGGTTGTGGAATTGCTACTAACTACATACTGCTACACTGAGAATAAATTATTGTTAAAGGGTCCTCGAAACATGGGTGGCCACGGTGGTGCAGTGTTTGTGTGTTGTGTGTGGGTTTCCTCCCACAGTCCAAAGACATGCACACCAGACTGACTGACAGCCTGTCCAGAGTGTATCACTGTGTCCACTGGTATTGGCTTCAGACCTCCCGCGACCCTGCATGGATAAGCAGTATAGACAATAGATGGATGGATGGATAAATGAAAGGGTGGGTGCATGGACGGATAGGTGGTCTGGAATCACTTAATAACACCTTCACGTCAGGCAAATATGATTAATCAAAATTATTATTATCTAATATAAACATTGATATAAATATTTATTGGATAAATGAATCATCATGAATCATGAATAAAATAAATCATCATTTTATCTTATTATGACGTTTGTGTCAGCATTATGTATGAATTATGGACAGAGATGAGTTTTGTGAAGTCACAGTGACATACAGGTTACAAGTTCAAATGGACACATAAGGGACTAAAAGAATGGAGGACTTTTTAGTCTCACATGGCCAAAGTCGCAGTGACATTAACCTTTGATCTTTGACAACCAAAATCTAATAAAGTCATCACTGACACCAAGTGAATGTTTCTGGAATTCCCTTAGATATGGCTCTCTCAAAAATGAGACTGACTTCTGTATGGACAGGAGGGCGACAATTGAAACAGCATGGCGCCTCCGGCCATAACTGCCGCCCGCGTGGAGGCATAAAAAGTTCATTGATCACATGCTGAAAAAATTGAGAATATGAATATAAAAGTAATTTACTACCATGTGCCAAAAGTTTTTCAGCTACTCATAACCAACCACTAATGCAATGCCACTCATTAAAAGTACAGGATGGTGATTTGGGGTCATCTGTGCCACTTGGTGCATTTTCAAAAAGGTCAGGAGGATACATTGCTTGCCTCAAAGACACTGACATCAAAGAACCTGAAACCTTTCACATTTTTGTCTTTCTATCGTATTTCAGTTCAACCCCCCCCCCCCCCCCCCCCCCCCCCCCCAAGAAGATCACAAAGAATTACCGATGATCTGCATGAGATATATTTGGGCCAGCGGGCTCCGAAGTTGTTTCACTGGGACCATCACCATCGTCATCATCATCATCGTCATTGCTGTGATGGGACCGTTGTTCTGCCTAAGTGACTCCATTTGGCCAATTAGCCTTCACCAGGAACTGATCCTCTATTATTTTTCTCCCCTTCACTCTAAAGAAACAATGTCAGGCAGAGGCATTTGTTAGCTGATTATACTACCGTGACATTCAACTGCATGACTCTGTTTAGAGGGACAAAACCTCATAAAAGATGTAGAGGAATGAGAGTCGACAGTCTGTGATGGATTCGGAGGGGGAGAGGGAGTGAAAGACAGCGAGAGGACCAAACGTGTTTGCCCTTGGCTCCATGCGGTGGTTTTTACAATAACAATTAGAGTGTGTGAGATATAAAAAGCTAATGATCAGGTCTGTCATATTTGCATATGCAAAGAGCAGTGGGCTGATTGCTTGCACGAAACGGCACTTAGAGAGCGTAATTAGAGAAGTCTGGCGGTGGTGATGTCGACAGCCAGAACAGTGGAGAGATTCCCTCTTAATGAGGCTTGTCACGCTCTGCCTTGAGTCTCTGCTCCATGATCTCTCTCTCTCACACACACACACACACACACACACACACACACACACACACACACACACACACACACACACACACATACTTTAACCTCAATCTCCAGCCTGTAACCTAGTTAAGAACACATTTTACTTTACTTGAATTAAATGACAATTTCTCAAACAGAGGGACACACGCAGGCACGCACGCACGCACACACACACGCACACACGCACGCACACACACACACACACACACACACACACACACACACACACTTTATTCAAATCAGGTAGATAAATACACAGATAAACCCACATGGACAGCCTATTCAGTTCATAAATCTTCCATATAAAATTTCAGCACAAACTCATATGAAACAGAACCGCTTGTGCTGAGAAGAACTGATATTTATTTCTTTACCTTTTATGTGGAGAAATCTTTTTTCTTTGCATTGCTTTCATTCACATGCACTGTCTTTCCCTATTACTGAACTTTTTTATCTGTTCATCCTTGGAGGCCATTATTACTTTCGTTGTTTATCCCGAACAAAAGACATACTAACAACCTGTCGTTTCCTCAGCTGCAAAGAATTTTTGAGCTGTGACGCTGTAAGCCAGACTCATAAAGCTATGCAATTGACTACTGTATATGCACAAAGGCAGCAGAAGTGTACACATTTCTAAACCACTGCATATGTGTTCTGTCTTGTGTATCTCAGTCACTGTGAAACATGCCACCAGCTCTGGCTCCGTAAGCCATCATTCATGCATGTCCACACACAGCTTTGTTATAGACCAGATTCATTCTGTCCCAAGTCCCACTGGCAAAGCTTGCTTTGTGTCACCACACACATCATGTCATAAGAGAAGAAAAAAAAGTTTACGGTGCAGATTGTTACTCCGCAATTCTTGCATCTCTCTCCCAGTTCTCCACCGGGAGAAGCTAAGAAATGAGGAAGGGATATGAGTCAGGGAAGCAACGTTAGCCAAATGGAAAGTGCCCTGTGTCTCATTCTCGCCTTGTAATCTCTCTCCAGGCGCAATCAGTTGATGCTTCCCATCTGTGGGCCCCAGACAGTGGTTGTCGGTCTAATGGCTACTTTTTTCTTTTTCTTTTTTTCCCACTTGTTCTGGCTGTGATCTTTTGGCTCAGGGTGAAGATAGGCAAAATCATTCTTAAATGTTGTGTGAGGTCACTGGAATACGATGAAAAATATGATTGAGTTGCTTGCGATATTCAACCGCAACGCTAGATGGGAGTAATTCCTACACAATGTACCTTTAACAAAGATAAGTGGTCTATTAATCTGGAACCGGTGGAATCTGGTGTGGCCGTACCACTCACCAAACATATACTGTATATAAGTGAGTGCAATGTTACAAAATTTTCCAATGCTGGATTTAAATTATGAGAATATTGCTGGAATTGTTTATTGTGCTGAGCTGGCATTACGTTCTCATCAACCATTTATATTGCAATCATTTAAATCCGGCATTAAAGTTCAGTGTATAATAATTGGCAAGGTTTATTGGCAAAATCTCAATATACAACCCATGAATATATTTGTGTAATTGTATAATCACTATAAAATTTGTTCTTCTTTTATACAGTACATATAGCAACGGTCTTGCTTTAGAGAGTGTCGCCACCTTGCGCTGCCATGCACGTTTTGCGAGTTTCGCATGCATAAATAAACCAACGAAGAAGAAGGCAGAAGGAAAGGAGTAGGAAACAGCAGACATATCGTGAAATTGTTTAGATCTTCACCTCATCGCTCCATGCTCCTAAGTTTTTTTGTCCTCTGAGGCCACTGTCACTTTGCTGCCTTGAGGGGTGAGTGCGAGTGAGTGAGTGAGCGCTGCAAACGAGAATCTGAACGCTAGATATCATGGTTTTACCTCCATATTACACACTGGACTTTTAATTGATCGAGTGGTACATATTGATGGCCAGTCCTCTAACGATATATCTGCATCAAAATCTTCTTATCATGCTTTTCATTTCCACTGACCCCATTTGAGTTTGAAAGCTCTGGGGTGTGTTATAGTCTGGACAAGTGAAAATGGAGACATTTGGAAATGATGTAGATGCCCATGAGTCCTCTCTGATTGGGTCTTTACCAACCTCGAAAGGGACTTGAATAAAGAAGTAACAGTGTTACTGACCTTGTTGTCTTTGCTTCAGCAGTTGTCCAGTTAAAAGCATTTTAGCACTGCACTGCATTTTAACACTGCAGCTTGTAGTTGTATTTTTTTTTTGCAACTAATTTTCTAATTTTGAGGGATCCCTCCTCTGTTGCTCACCCTGAGGTTTCTCCAGTTTTCCCTGTTAAAAGGGAGAGTTTTCTGGGAGTTTCTAGGAGTTTTTTCTCTGTTTGTAGAAATGGGCTATACAAATAAAATTGCCTTACCTTGCCTTGCTTCCTCAGCAATTTTTATAAATGTATAAAGTTGTAGGGGATTTACAGAATGATGGCCACTCCATTTGCATGTAAAAACATGATAACATGCGCTAAACAGACACCAAGGCCCCATCCACACGAATACGCGGCTTCACTGAATCCGATATTTTTCTTAATCGTTTTGAAAAAAATCTCCGTAAACACGGCATCGTTTCCAGAAATATCTGCGTCCACACGGATCCACTGAAAACGACCCAAAACGCGGTAGTACATACTCCAGGCCTGTGTGGAGTGTGTGTGGCGCTGTAGCACTGCCACAGACACACACTTAAGACAGAGAAGAAGACGGGAAGTCCCCACTGAAATTCAATAGAAGAAGAAGTCCCCCGCTGTATTCAAACTCAAACATGGGATTAAATGTTGACAGGGAGTCGTGTCAGAGTAAATATGACGATCAGTGATGATTAAACAGGCGCGATTCAGCCGCAGCGTCTGAGCGACCCAACGGTAGTCGGCCGTTGTTGTTATGTTACGTCCATAGACTGTAGCCTGCTGTAGCGGTGTGTCTCAGGTTACAGGTAGAGCGCATAGGTAGAGTGGTGGGGGGTATGATATCATTGTTTCAGAAAAAAATCCGTGTTGGGCGTCCAGACGAAAACGCTGGGGCGGCGTTTTAAAATTTTCCCACTCTGGAACCCGTTTTCAAAAACGGCGTACCCGAAAACGCCCTATCCGTGTGGACGCAACGCCGATCCGATAAAGTATTTATCCGGATTCGAAAAAAACGTATTTGTGTGGACGGGGCCCAAGAGCAAACCAAACCAACCCCTCTTTGATGTTTAAGAGTTGTATACTATACATTAATTCAGAACAAAACTTTGGCTCTTGACCTTCAAACACCCATGTGGTCTAAACTTTTTCCACACCACTGAGATAGCTCTTCCTGTAAGCAAAGAAAACCGGTGGTATTGTAGGAGCTTTATCCCCTGGTGGACATTTTCTTGCCTTAAGATCGATTTCTTCCTCTCTTTGCCTTTATCATTCTGTCTCTTCTACCCTTTGCACCCACTCTTTCCCTCAATCCACGTTTCCCTCTCTTCTACCTTCACATTTATTCTGCCTTCCCTCAATCTATCTCTCTCTGTCTCTTTTACTACTGTAGTGAACCACACGCTCTGACCGCAGCCCCGGTAGCAAACTCCCTTAGCTCCTCCCTCTGTCCAGGTCAGTATAAAAGGCCTCAAAATGACTCCTTCAGCCTCTTGCTGGTCCTCGTCCCTGGTGCTGAGTAGGTCCCTATTTTCTCCCTGGGCTTGATTTAGTTTTTTTTTGTGTGTGTGTTTTGCCCACTAACTTGTGCCTCTTTGTGTTTTAGGCTGCTGCTATTCTGTTTTGTTTTATTTTTGTCTATTTGCTTTCTTTTTGGACTTGCTTTTTCATCAGTTTTGGCCTTATTCACACTCTGGTTTGTTGAGTGATTTTATCTTTATTTTGGCTATTTTTGTAAAAGAATTTTGATTTGGTGTCCTAAAAGTTTAGTTTAAGGACATTTCTCTTTGATTGCCTATTTTCTTGAGTTTGTAGATTGATTTGAGATTGTTTAATTATCAATTGGGTTGTTGGTTTTGTTAACTTGATTTGCAGTGCAGCCTGGCCGGGTGTCCTCAGGCGGGAGGCTAGGCACCGTGGTGAAGACCTCACTCCTGTTGCATGCAAGTAAACACTTGGGCATCTTTAGTGCATTTTTTGTGTGTGTGTATTTTCTGTAGTGTTGCACCCCTGACTAGGTAGAAGGGACACTGTAGGAGTCGTCATGTTGTTTTACTGTATTTATAGGTGTGTGTGTGTGTGTGTGTGTGTGTGTGTGTGTGTGTGTGTGTGTGTGTGTGTGTGTGTGTTTGTGTGTGTATGACAGGGCCTATATGGGCCTATTGTGCTTAGTAAATTTACAGTTAATGAGATGTCAGCTGTCAAAGGTTGTAGACTGTGTGGGTCATCTGAATCAGTGAAACCAGCCCAGTTTGTCTATAGTCATGAATAAAACCTTTCTATATAGGTAGAGTGCTCCTTTGTGATAATTTGTAGGCAGAGGAAAATCCTCAGTGTCTGTTCTAACCATTGATAAGTCATGTGAACAGTTTAGAAAGTGCTAATGACCTGGAATTAACTCAATGTGATCCCATCTCACTCAGGTGCAAAAGCAATTGGTGCCTCAGTAAATTAGGTCTCATGAGCTTGGGATTCAAAAGGTCAGAAAACAAATTCTGGCATGGTCACAGGAAAGTGGGACAATTAAAACTGAGACTAATAGATTTAATTTGAAATGATTCTGACTTTCATAATCCTCTCTGCATGTGTTATTTCCTCCCTTTCAGTCAATTGTCAAGCACACAATGAAAATAAAAGCTGTGTTTCTGGTCAGCCCAGAGGACACTTGGTTTATCCAGCCAGTCACCATCACAACCTCTGTGCTGGACCTAGGAGCTACTTTGTGAGTATGGGCAGACACTGGGCCCTAGTTTGCTGGCGCAGCGCAGGTGGCGCAAGGTAGCGCAGCCGGTCTAATGCAAGTTTCGACCAGCGCAGCCTAGCGCAAAGTCAGATTGGAAGATTGGCAGATCGCGCTGCGCTGAGATAGGCGTGGCCGCGCAGCAGGGGGAGGCGTCACAGATTCAGCTTGGTGCAGTGGAAGTTTCGTCCGAAAATGTCCCGCCGAAGTTGCGCTGAAAGCTCGCCACCTCCAACCAGGTCTAGTCTCAGCGCAGCGCGGAGCGCAGCAGGTGCAGTGCAAGTTTGGCTGACTGACCTGCAGTGCACACACGTCACCAAGACCTCACAGGCAGATCTCCACAGTTCCAGACACATTTCAATGCAATAAATATCCACAATAACCACTATTTAATGCAACTAACGGAATCAACACGTGAATTTATATCTATATAGATTGTCCCGTCACATCTGACGTCAGATCAAAGCAGAGATCAAAGGCTGTCGGTGCGTAAAGGAAACTCCACCTGAATTAACACAGCAGGGACGAACTGGCACTGAAAAGCAGCTGTGGATGTCCCAAGCAGGACTGAGGGTGGATGACTGCATGTCGCTGCCGTGTTGAGATACCACTCTGCCCTTGTGATGATTGCTGTATTTATTTATTTACTTATTAATTCATAACCGCGTGCGACCGCATCACGCAGCCGTAATGAAAAACAAAACACAAATCATTATCTCTCTTAGTCCACCACAACAGCCTGCACAGGTATCAGACAGTCAGTATATAGCCTACTACAGTATACTCAGCATCTCTATCACAGAAAAAGAGAAAAAAAGAGACGGACAGAGAGAGAGAGAGAGGAGGACAGAGAGAGAGAGAGAGAGAGGGAGAGAGAGAGAGCTTGTCCTTTACGCTGATTTCATCCACATGGTGTGTGTTTATGTTGTGATTAGTGTAGCCTACACCTCTCATCTTATACACAGGGTTTGAATAAATGTGAGTTTCTTTATTAGTTTATTAGTTGTTGTTTCTTAGATTGCGTAGGGGTTCTCAGTGTATCAGATCAATCCTGGTTAAGTATATTAGTAAACTCATTATTGGTCACTTGGAGCTCGGACCTCCGGGGAAACAGCTGTTTCCTCCGGGGAGAGGTTCGGCCTCTGGCGTCGCTGTTTCCTCCGTCCATGTCAAAGTATAAAATGACAAACTTGCAGCGCGCATCACCCGCCGCGCAGTTAAAGGTGAGGAGAGGAGCTCCTTTGATTGGTGAAGATCTGACTCGGCTGTGTCAAACCCACTCCACGCCTTTCTCTCCTCCTCCTGTCTCCCTTCCGCCCTCTCTCCTCCCTCTTTGCCGTTTGCGCCGGTGGGAGGGACGAGGGGAGGGATTGCGCTGGCGTAAGTCTGACTGCGCGGCCCACCAAACTTGCGAAATGGACCTGGGCCACACCCCGTTGGCGTGGCGAAGCTGCGCTGACGTTAGACTTCACCTGGTCGACGAAACTAGGGCCCACAGTGTCTGAAGTTCCGCTGACTCTGTAAAGCAACAGCTCCGTCGCAGAGATGAGCCTCTCTTCTTTCCCCCACTCTCTACCTTCTGCTCTTGGCTCAAACACAGCCTATATGGTCTCACTTCAAAAACGTTTTCACTGTTTTCCTCATCTCTCTCTGTTTCATCCCCAACCAAGTCATCAATGAGGTCCGCAAGGAGGAGGTGAAGGTGATGGGGAGAAGTCCTCCACAAACGCAGGTGAAAAGTGCAGCTACTGACAATCCCACAGGCGTTGCTTGCGAACATTCAACGGTATTGAACGGTATTAGACAGCAATCCATATGACAAGTCCCTCACTCGCTTTGTGTTTTTTTTTTTTTTTTTTTTACTGGAAACACACATTCATGCAGAACTGAATTGCCCTCTTGACAGCCATTTCAGAGCAACTTTAAACTCTGTACTATGATTTAACTAAAACTTTGTGCATGCTTTGTTTGGATGTTGTACAATGGTGACATAACTGCTATTAGCTAACTAGTGTTGCACTTGCTAACAGTAACTGGGCTTGTTACGTTTGTTTATCTGTTTACGCCTTTTTGTCTATCAAATAAATATATAGCACCAGTTATTTGAAGTACTTTTCATATTGAGCAACTCCAGACTGTACTCTTTAAAATATTCAAGAGTCAAAAAAAATTTTTCCCACCATAATCAAGCACATTCCAAGGAAAACTTTGGTGGCTGGGGTGACAATTACTGTAGTTCTTAACATATACTGTACAACAAACATGTCAGATGTAGTGTGGATTAAACAAGCAGAAGCAGCCTTCTGGTTCAAAGCAAAAGCAGTAAAGGTCAGAGAGCTCTAGAGAAACAACGGTGCAAACAGTAAGAGGACTTTTTTAGAGGCTTCTGCGTCTATCAGGAGTATAACTGTAAAAGTACACCAGACTTGGTGGACATTAAGCCATGGGCTTAGGTTCAATGTTTTTTATTTGTCAGTTTCCCAGTAAGTAATATTGGATCTTTATCATACAAATAGATATTTTGTGGGTGATTATTGCATCTGGTGAAGATCCAAAAACTTGGATCCAGTGGAAGAAAATGATGAATTCTACTTATTCTAAGACAAAGTGATCATAGTACCAGCAGCATCAGAATGAAATTCTACAATAATAGAAGGGACATTATCTCTATTTTTCTCGCTTTTGCATTCTGCTCTCCCAATCTTACTACATTGCTACCTGTGCAGCCTGATCACTGCTCTGTTGCTTTGCTCCAACTTTGCCTCTTACCTGTTGCTTCCCTTATAAGGAAAACACTGAGACAGCTTACATAACTGGCGCAAGTGTATATTAGGTGCTGATATTCACCAGATTTCAAAGGCACTGTGAGGGGCAGAGTATATAACCTGCTGAGGTGTCCAGCAGGGTAACTGAGTGGTGCAAGTTTTGGCAGCTGTGACGATAGCAGAGGTAGGATTAAATAATGTCAGTTAATTGATTTAAAGGCCACTCCAGGATGTCTGGTATCTGGTTTTTAATCTTTTATTTTCTCATTTTCTTGTTTTTCTTTTCTTTGTTGTTTTTATAATTTCCTTTACTACTTATTGTGTTGTTTAGTCACTGTCCTGTGAGACTCACCCACTGAGCCTTTGTGGGCTGGTTAAAATGTAAAACTAGGGGGCCTGCGCGAACAGGTTAATGCTCTCCTATTACGTGCTGAGACCTGATTGGACTGTTGGGGGTTCTGGGCACTGGGTTTGTGGAACGCCTGCTTGCAGACTTTGGTGGGTGTGTCTGCAGTGATAGTGTCTACTTGTAGTGATGTTTAAGTAATAGTAGGCCTATGTGTACCCTCCAAGCACCCACTTGACCAGAGTGCCAAGGGTGGACTCAGCATGGACTCTTCTTTCCATGATGCATTCATATGCATTGGGTTCAGTTTCAAATCCTACGCTTGCCCTACGCACGTCAACGTAACAACGCCACCAGTGATTACGGGAAGGTTTATGTTCAAAGCACTCTCAGCACAGCCAGCATCACTGTCATTATCACAAACTAAACATAAAGTCCCCTAGCTTGATACAGACATATAATCGCAAATACCATAGATGGGCTAACGGAAATTACAATAGCTCTTGTGGTAATTTTAAACTAATAAACAGCTGTTATGTTAACATAAGTAAACCTGGCAGTACCACATTATGTGCGGTGGAACCTCTTCTTTCTACTATGGCTTAAGTAATAGTACATACAATAATACTTACAGGCATATATATATTCTCAGCTCTGTGGAAATAATTTAACTTTTTGGTCTTTTCGGTTTGGAATTGGCTTAATCTTTAAAAGGTGGATTCGGTACTTTTCGGCAGAACCCCAGAAATCATGATTACAGTATCCCCACTGAATGGTTAGCTATTGTCACAAAATGTCTTATATTTGTCATTAAAAAAAAATATTTGTATGATAATGAATTGATCATTTACATGTATCTGTCTTTCTGCTACCTGGGAGATACAAAGACCAGAATATTTACAATTTCATTTGATGTCTTGGCCTAGCACCATTATGTGAATGTTGTCACCATTAAATATATTGTAAAATCACTGGTTGTGGATGTAATGAGATGTTGTGCAAGACATTTCTTGAGCTTGGCTTCTTGATATTGTTTTTCCATAAAACAATCAGAATAATTAATCAGAGGTGCAAATCTGTTCTCGTCAGTAACTTAAAACAATGTTGCACAATAAAATCTGTCCAAATGATGTCTAAATATAAAATACTCAAAAACATGATGTTTCCACACAATTCTACTCTAAATCGGGTGAGTCAACATTAACAACATTGTATTTATTTGTGTAAATAACACCTCTTTATGGAACGGATGTTATTTATTTTAGTTGGAGGCAAAGAGCTGTTGCAAAGTTAGAGACAGACACATTCATCATGGGCCCTACTTTGCATAATTCCAATGTAAGTAAGATGCACACGTAAGTCCTCCATCAATGTCTACACCGTACACACTTATCCACAGAGCTGCTGTACACTGTGTTGGAGCATTGATCACAGTCTAACATGAATGAATGGACTTAAGTAGCCGTTAGACAATCATTAACTGTGGCCATAAAGAGAGGCACATGGTTGGCAACAATACTCAGACTCAGTTACATTTCTGGATTTTAAAAAATGTGTATCTAATTAAATTATATTAATAATATGATGGCACACTAAAATATAAGAGAAATCCACCAGGGATAGAAACTAATCTAATAATCCATTCTCATATGGTTCTGAGAAAATTTCCACCTTAGCAGGGTAAGGTTACTATGTAGCTAACTTTAACATTATCAGTTGTTTACTTGCCAAACAAGAGGAAATGGGAGTTCAGCTTTAAACTTAAAATCAATTACTCACAATAAGCCATGTCGAGGCAGACAAACAAAACCAGCGCTAACTTTTATCTCAAACCACAAATAGAACACAGATACCTTTGACGGGATAATGAAGAGAGACAGGAAAGTCAAGGAGAGATGGAATGACATGCAGCAAAGGTTGAATTCAGACCCCTGTCTGCTGCGATTGAGACATCCTGTGCAGTACAAGCCCTGCTAGGGGAGCCATCAGGGTGCCCTCAGAGGACACACTTTAACCTATTGTATTATAAAGACATGATGTCCAAAGCTCTTGCCAAACTACGATTATCACCACCCACTCCCAGCAAAAAAAAACAAACATATTTGGCTGCAGAGACACTTCACTAACAGCCCCTTTACTGTGGGAATCTGTATTAAATTCAGGACTCGTGTCGCTTTTCCACAGAAGTGCTGCAACAGAAAAAAACAAAACAAAACAAAAAGCTGACAGCCATGCCTCTTGACTGGACGTCTGCAAACACATTTGGGTCACCACAGTCCACTTCCCCACAGATCATGTATTTAACATGAAGTTTCTCAGGGCAGAGCCTGGTAGCGAAGGCAACTGGGGCTTTTGAGGGTTTAGTACAACCCAATTTACTGCTGTTTCAGGCGACTAGCACACAAAACCTCAGAGGCATTCTCCTGGAATTACCCCATCGGTTCTCAGCTCTGTCCTATCTCTGCTTCACCAAGAAATATGCTTTGTTTGTGCCTTGTAGCCCAGAGGATGCAACACCATTGCTGGTATGATTTTTTCTTTTTCCTTTTTTTTTTTTGCTATGTGCTATCTGGAAATATGTTGAACTTTTGAGGAACAATAGCACATAACAGCTAAATGCAACAGTTGACGAATTGTTGCAGTGGCAACACAGCCACTAAAGCTGTACACCCTCCTCCTCCTCCTCCTCCTCCTCCATGACAAGACTTCTGTCTCTACTGCTCAATCTCCCCAGCTTCACCTCAAAGCTGCAGCAGTCTTACCTTTGACTATATATTCTGTGTGAATAAGGTTGTAGGATTTTTATAAACTACCACTACTGAAAAGAATTAGAGGGCTCAATGTAAAAAATGTCAACACCATTTATTTCCTTTTATCTCCTTTACTTATTCTATTTATCTTTTTTTCTTTGTTTTCCCTCTCTGTCTTGATATAAATGCACAGTGATGACACACAATGATATGACATTGCACATGCAGTACACACGCACACATCATCAACATCATCATCATCATCTAGTACAGAAAAGACCAAATACAAACACCCCCACAACATACAGCTGATTCACAATATGCTGCTCTTAAGTACATGCACTATTTGTCACTTCCTATTTCACTGCTGCTTGGTTTAATCCTAGCCTAAGGTGCAGAATGTATTAAATCCACTAGAATATGCTCTTCACATGCTTTTGCTGGTTTTCTCCAACACAAAAGCAGAAGGGCAATTTTCATATGTGTAGGCTGTGTAGGCTGTGTAGGCGAGCCTCTCTACATGGTGAGGAACAAGCATGAAACTTCATGGAAGTCAGTGCACTATCCAAAATCACATTCTGCTGAAAACTTGCACTTTCAGAAGGAGAACTATGGGCAGAAATATGTGCCACCAGAAACTGAATTTGAATCATTCATATTTGAATTTGAATTGCTGAACTTGAATAATTGAATTGAAAATTTGAATTTGAATCACATAATTTGAAATTGTATTGTTTAATTTGAATCATTGATCATTGATCCTCACTGAAAATACAACTCTCTCACAATTCAAAATCAGTTTTCAAAATTCAGATTCAAAATTTCAAAATTCAAAAATTCAAAATTCAAATTCAAATTCAGTTTTCAAAATTCAGTTTTACTGTGACAGACATCCGGGTACTTGAAGCATGAAGGAAGAGCAATCGAGCTCAGATACACAGGACTCCTCGCCTGTGTATCTGAGTCATGGATCTATCTGAGCTCGTAGAGTGCCGCTTAACTGGTTCAACTCTGATTGAGTTTTATTTTTTTGGTCTCAACCGATAGTTTCTACCCCCGCACACACTCTGAGGGGGGTGAATTTTTTTAAAAACTCTACCGTTTTACTATTATTAGGTTTAAAGTTCTGGCCAATTAGGGCGCGGAAATGTTGAGTGACAGGTCCGGAGACCGCTGCTTCCAGGCCAGTGGGCGGGCTCTCGGCCGGCCAACGGCCGCACCGCTCCAAATATGGCAAGTAGAATCCAACATGGCGCAGCTCAAACCCCCGTAGTAGCGGCATAAAACAGACTCCCCCAAACCAATGGGTGACGTCACGGGTGCTACGTCCATTCTTTTTACAGTCTATGGGTAAAACTGAATTTTGAAAACTGAATTTGAAAACTGAATTTGAATTTTGAAATTTTGAATCTGAATTTTGTAAACTGAATTTGAATTGTGAGAGAGTTGTATTTTCAGTAAGGATCAAATTTCATTGGCTTTCAATTTCAAATTATACTATTCAGATACAGTTTTTCAATGCAATGATTCAAATTAAACAATACAATTTCAAATTATGTGATTCAAATTCAAATTTTCAATTCAATTATTCAAGTTCAGCAATTCAAATTCAAATATGAATGATTCAAATTCAGTTTCTGGTGGCACATATTTCTGCCCATAGAGAACAAACACTTTGTTTATTTCCTGCTCATATCTCAAATTTTATTTGCAACTGAGTAAACTTAAAGCCCCAGTATCTAACTTATTTGGCTTTTTATTAGCAAAAATTAAATATTGCTTTCATAAATACGTATTTCACTGAAGTCGAATCACACCAGCATACAAATGAAAGCTTTCTCGTACCTTAGAATGAGTTGTTACAAGTCGTTACAAATATACAAGGGGGGGCGCACCGAACCGAGGCTGCCATGTTGCAAAGCCATTTTTTACGTTCAGTGGCAGCGTGACCGTAGGTAACCACAGAAACTCACCGGAGCTGTCGGCTCGGGGAGAACGTTTTCGAGGTAGCGCCTGTTAAAACTGTCACCACTGTGTAGTGTGAGGAAGGACGGAGGCACTGATGTTGCATTCAGGTGCATTCAGGAGCAGTCAGGCACCTGAATGACGCCATCGGCAAACCAACCGGATGTCGTTTTACTCAACGAGAGAGAGCTGGCGGACCACTTGTTTATCCTGTTACATGCAGCGTCTGTTGTCTGTCTGAGGTCTGCCCGATTTCACGTGAATGCAACATCAAGAATACGTTCCGATATGCAACCGCACCGCTAGATGGGGGTAATTCCTACATACTGGGGCTTTAAGTATGACTGAGTCTAAACGTCTCCTTCTGTAGTCTTCCCCACCAAAGTACCTGCATGGCATTTTAGCTACCTGATGGCTCCTGTAAGGGCTGTAAAAATCACACTTAAAATATATCCATTAAATTTTTCTCACAAAACCAATACCAATGATACATTAGTGAAATGTTTTTTTTTTCACTTCTTTAAGACTGGATGGTTTGTTTTTTGCTATTAGATTTTACCCAGCCTTTATGCAAGTGTATTGTGGCATTATGTCAGGTACAACATGCTATTATGAGGGTATGAGTGACAGGTAGAGAAGCTAATAAACATAATTGTGCTCTATCTGGTGCTCCCAACACCAGGGGGTTTAAGGTGATGGAGAGTGTTGTCAGAGTTTTAGTTACCACCTTGGCTTTCAGCACAGAACCTCACACTTTGAGAGCATGTTGAGCTCATTATGCCTATGCATGCGTGCGCTCCACGCACACACACACACACACACACACACACACAATCACAGTTTCCGTGATGGAGACAGTATACTGATTGTGTTGTACAGAGAACTAATGAGAACATTCTTCAAGTCCATAACCTTTACCTGAGAAACAGTCTGCATTAATGTTTGTGTGTGAGTGTGTGTGAGTGTGTGTCCCTGACCACCGCCTGATATCTTGACAGGTGGAGAATAGGTTGTCACTCCAAAAGAGAAATAACAATAGGTGTTTACGGTTTGTCAGCAAATTGAATCTGTAGTGGTATGTTTAAGAAAAAAAAAGAAATAGGATATTTTTCCCCTACTTTGTACTGGGTCTACTGAATACTGTTACTGCTTCATCACATACTGTAGAACTGTTGCAATGTAGATATTAATATTAGACTGAAATTGATTGGGTGACGAACCACCATCTGGAATAAATAGGTATGTCCCAAACAAAATCCTGTATCTGTTCAGTGAACTGGATTCGTTTTGTATTCTGTCTGCATAGATCATTTTAAAGAGGAACTAAGCAGGATTTTTCCCATGGCTACGCTACATTTTTACCTTAATTAAAAAGCTCCCAAGTAATTGTAATGCTTAAGTACATGACTTGTGACTGTTACGAGTGAGAATGGAGCCTCTCTGCCTTCCACCATGTGTCTCATGGCTGAAAACCAACCTTGCAACATCAGTGTAGTTAGTACTTGGCCGCAGCTCTCGTGTCTGCATACGGCAACACAAACGCGCTCCATAACCCGCAAGTTTTTATTTATGACAGTTAAGACTAGACAAATATACACCTCAAAACATCATATACTATGTTATACAACATTATCCACTGCTCTGTGTATTGATTTTCCGCCGGCTTCATTGTAAACAAATGAACATGCCCAGGAAGAGGGTTAGCAAAACAGCAGAAAAGCGACCAGACTTGCATAGTTCCTCTATTTTTTTGGGCCTTTTTGCCTTTATTTATAGTACAGTCAAGTGAGACAGGAAACAGGGAGGCAGAGAGACAGGGAATGACACGCAGCAAGCAACCCAGTCAGAATTTGACACGGGGCCAGCTGCAGCGAGGACTATAGCCTCTGTATATGGGACGCCTGCTCTATCAACTGAGCTAAACAACGGTTCCTCTTTAACTCACTCATGATAAAAGCCTGTATGCTTTGAAAATACAATTAGAAATTCTCTCTCATGCTTACTCAGTTCCTTCAGTGAAACATTGATTATTAACATGACAGCAAGTAGTTGCAGAGAAGAAAATAATAAAGTTATGTTAGTTAAGTTAGTTTGTCTATCTTTGTTTTAACTGTTTTGAAGGTCTCAGTGGTAAAGGAGAGGCATGATGTTTTTATTTGACTGAAAAATGTCCGAGTTGAAGATCAGTATTGATAGTTGCATGGCATAAAGAGCATACATGGTGTGTCGTGTTTGAAACACAGGCAGGAGGACACAAGAGCAGGATGATGCAGTGGTTACAAAGTTGACATGACCAGAAGGGTACAGGGAAGGAACTAGAATGGGCATCCTGAATGGGAGACAGACTGGAGGCTAGCAGGCCAGAGGGTAGGCTAGATGCTTGGTGTCTGGGAGGATAATGCTGGAAACTAACAGGGTTAACACTGGCTGCATGAGAAGCAGATTAATGGCCAACATGTTAGTTGACTGTGAACCTGCACTCTCAGAGACCTCCAGTGTGGCTGTAGCGTTTGAGGTGATGCACTTCAGAGAAAGAGGATATGGGGGTGAGAGAAATTCCCCCCGTATAAGGTTATGTTTTTACTCCAGGAAGCCTCTCGTTAGACACGCCAAAGTCCTTCAGCTACATGGCAGCCTGTTGGTGAGGTTCATGTCGGCCACATGAGGCAGTGAAGCCAATTTAATAGAATAAATGACAAAGACCAGGCTTATAGGTGGACAGGTTAAACAACGACAAAGGTAGCAGGCCATAGGTGACAGGTACAAGAGTTGAACAAAAAGAGACATGAACAAAGGAAGAGGCCAGTGACTTAACAGGAATACAGGGGAGGAAAATGACAGAAATCTTAAGAAAATGTGTGTAGGTGGCAGTGATGTGATGTTCACAGTGAGGCCAGTTAGCAGCTGGACCTTACAGCATGAGACCCAAGGTATGGAGACCCACTGTGACAAAAATCTATTTAAAAAAGACTTAATAAATAGCAGTTTAAACACTAGAAAAAAAATATCCTGCATCCACAAAACTGACATGATCAAATCCTTTAGTTAAAGCAGAAGTAACCGATACGGTCGTTTGGGCTAATGCTGCGTTCCAGGCAGGCTTTTGAAACCGTAAGTTACAGCTTCAAGTCACGACTTACTACTTTGTAGCGTTCCAGGCAACCCGTAACTCGTGTTTTTCCGACCTGTTGCACCTGTTTTACCTGTGAAAGTGCACTATAACGGCCACTCGTAACTTCCGACCTGTGAACTCGTACCAGATCGAACTGGTACGACTTCACAGGTCGGAAAAACACGAGTTACGGGTTGCCTTGAACGCACCATAACTTCTTGTCTGCCGATGGAGTTAGCAGCCCCCGCCCTCGTCATGGATCTATCCACATTCACGCGCATCCCTTGGCTGCACACACAGCCCTTCATGCCGTTCTCTCTCCTCATTGGATAAAACTTGTAGGATACAAGAAAAGTTTTCTCCTCGGCTTACAGCAGAGCAGAGTGACTGACAGACCCGTGTTTCAGACCAAACACTCTATGTAAGTGATTGTCGTCGGAAGATATAAGACTTATATTAACACAAAAATATCGCTTACTTCTGCTTTAACCCTTCTGACTTTTAGTAAAATTCACCCATAAGATGTCTGCTGAGTATCAGCTTACGACATAACTAGCTCTGTAATTTTCTACATGGTTGGCAAAGCCTTTGTGCTAGAAATAGGCTACTGAAATGTACCCTTAAAGGTAGAGTCTGGAGGTTTTTGCTCAAATATAAACGCTAGATTAATACAGATGAAATCTGGTTTAATCATCACTTCTTCTTCTTCTTCTTGTGCTGTAGATAATAAAACACTTTATTCTTGGTGACCACAGTTGCTCTCCTCTTTAAAAGAAAAAACTACCTTCTGACAGCTACGAGTAGGCTAAATGGCAGCAACAGTATCTGAACAGGTGAGACGTGGAGCACATGGCAACAGTGAGCAATAGTGAGCACTTTGACTAAGATGCATTCTCTGATTAGAGCAGGAAGCGGAGGTGTCCAGCTATGCAGCTAATGGACATACAATTATTATAGTCAATCACTGTGAAATGCACAATCATATATAACATCAGTTCTTTATTATGCATTAATCCACAATTATATCAAAGGGGGTAATTATAACCATTATATGCAGCTGAATTTAGTTTCTTTCCATGAGCAGATGGTGATGATTGTTGTCTGTCAAGAGCCATTCCAGTCAAAGGTTGTGATGTGGTAGGGCTTTGGAGATTTTCTAAGTCATTCCACGAGCATGGTTCCAATTGGACATGGACATTTTCACATTTTTTACCAAAATGTATTATTTGTATGCATACCCCACTGCATTAAGGATATATTTAATTATCAAAAAAACATATTATTATTTTCCCATCTCAGGCATGAACTCTCTATTATTATTGGTCATTATTTCAAGATGTGGGCACTGTTATTTTTCAACCCTGTTATGTACACAATGGATGCTCTCTGAATATGATCATAAAATGTATTTGTAAAATAAATCTATATTTTCATATTAACCGGATGTCATCCAACACTAATTCAGTGATTGCAAATACAAAAATTATATAAAATCCCACATTTTTTGCTGTACTAAAGCCTGAAATGTCCCTTTTTGTGAAAGCACTCTTGTCATTTTTCATCAAAAATTAAGTTTAGCATAATGGGGTTGAGGGGTTACAGAAATAAATAATGTGATTTCAATGAATAATTGTCTGTTCATTTTGAAAAAAAAAATATTACCAGCAAAAATAGATGTTTAGGTTGATATCAAAATGTATGGACTTTTTATAGTTTAATTTGGTATATTCTAAGTATACTTTCATTGAAGGCCATGAGGGACATGACAAATAGTGTCAACTGAAAAAACAATATAATTTGTCATAAAAAGATAAAATTGAATTAATGTTTTTTAGACTGTATTGAAGAAGACATTTCAATATATATGTAAAGCTGTTAAAATATAGATTTTGATGACCCAATAGAATATACCTAAAGAGGTGATACAGTAGGGACTCAAATTGGACCATTTTCATTTTCAAAGTGACACAACATCCAGGCCTAGCCGGTTATCATGCTAACGTCACTAAAAGAAAAGACGTGACTGAGACAACATTGGCATTTCTCCCCACCACTGGAGACATAATTTCTTCTAGACTGAAAAAAATAAATAAAAAAAATCTGGAAACGCTATCATTAGCCATGTAGCAATAAAAATCCAACAACATGCAAACATATATGGAGGAAGAGGAATTAGATCTATAAAGGAAGATAAAATGTGACCTTATATTATATATTTTTCTTGTTGAATATGGATCATACAGCTATGTGTCTTACTCATCTGCAAAGGACTAATTTACATGAAGAAATGTGAAGTGAAAAATAAATGGCTTGTGGTGATAATCTGTGAGGTTTACTTGGTTTTGCAATTTATGTTTGATCAGTCCAGCAGCTCTCCAACAGGTGTCCAAGCAGCACAGGCTTCTCTTAATCCCATTCACAGGATTTTTTTTGCAACCAACACTCCCAGCAGGAGCCCACTGCCCGAACACATGTTTTGTATTCTGCTGTGGTCTGTCAGTTTTTTAGTTTAAAGGACAAACAGAACAGCTTTGCTATGACACATTTGCTGTTAAAGGAAGGCAGGATGAAGGGCATGACAAAGGTACTAATAGTAATACTACTACTACTACTACTACTACTAGTACTACTAATAGTATTTCAAAAGCGCTTTTCAAGGAACTCAAAGACACTGGAGAGGGAGCAATAAGAAAAAGCTTCAGGAGATATCTAAGAAACAGAAGAAACAGGCATAACTTGTTACGAGGGAGAATGGAGGCTCTCTGCCTTCCACGTGTGTGTGTCACTTATTGCGTCTCTGGGCTGAAAACCAACCTTGCAAAATCAGGGCTGCTGCACTGGTGTCCCAGCTAGCTCTCGTCTCTGTGCACCGCAACACAAATGTTGCCCCCCCCCCCCCAAAAAAAAGCCATAATGTCTTGTTTATGACAGATTAAACTACACAAATATACATGTCATAACATTGTTAACCTTAACGTTATGTAGGGGAGAGTGGGGTAAGTTGAGCCACTTTTTGTATTCAGGATCACTACATCAAGACAATTATAGTTTTGTTGCTAACTAACACATCTGCATATATTTCAGGATGTTTTGCATCCCTACAAATTAACAGAATGAGTGTAAATATAACTGTTTTTAAAATACAGCATGTTCAAAAAAAGTGGTCTTGTGACTCAACTTGGGGTAAGTTGACCATAGGAGTGGGGTAAATTGATCAACCCCCCCTTCTTTCCTTCCATCCATCTCCTACCTCCCCCTCTACTTAATATTTCATCTGTCCAGGTTACAGGTGAACACAAACTGCTGGGACTTCCTGCTGAGCCACCAACTCACTGAGATTTGGAGAGTTTTGCAATGACATCGCATCTTGGGAAGAATCCCAGATATTTTTCTTTGAAAGTAAAGTTTGGCACACTATAAACAACTTTTCCTGTTTATAGGAACATACTTACTGTAATCACAAACATACAGAATCTTGATTTAATAATTTGGACATATACAGCCAAAATACATTCATTAAGTGTATAGGATAGGTGGCTCAACTTACCCCTGGCCAAATGGATCAACTTACCCCACAGCTACCTTAGCTTGGGTTTATTGCTCTCACAGCTAAAATGGTGCAGTTTTATGCTAGGTTTACTACCTCATGTTGTAGCTCATAGATACTGTGGTAAGGTGAAGAGGGCCCGGGCAGGGATTGAACCCACACCTCCTGGGTAAGAGTCATGCCGCTTGCTAGTCACCCAAAGGGACATACCCTTTGCTAAGTAGCCAGGGCACATGATCAATTGGAGGCATAGTGACAGGACCTGTCAACTGTCACAATACCACAACCCATGTATAAAACAAATTTGCAATCATCTCTTTTGGTCTAAACACAATTCTCATGAAACTTATGATCGACAAAATTCACTCTCGAGAGTGAAAAATGATTTTTTGGTCATAAATGTTAAACCACTTTACTCACGTGGTTCTAATCTTCACAGACTCCATGAAATGATGCCTGCCTCCCAAATATTTGGTCACATGCTAACTTTTTCCTATAGTTTCCTAGAAACAAGGGGTGGGTCAACTTACCCACTGGATCATCTTACCCCACTCTCCCCTACTGCTGTATTGATTGATTTCTCTCCAACTTCATTGTAAATAAATGCACATGGCCGAGAGGAGGGTTAGCAAAACAGTGGAAAATCGACTGGATTTGCATAGTTCCTCTTTAAATCCATGTTTGATGAAATGTCAGGGAAGTGTCACTCTCAGGTCATCTCACTTGGTTCCCTTAGTGTTACTTTTTATGGACCCTTACCCCCCCGCCCCCCAGTATCCCAGGGTAATCAAGTCAATTTCCTGTATTGAAACTAAATTAGTTAGAATTAGATTAGAATGGAATGAATAAATGCAGGGGAAAACACAACAATTAATCTCTCCTGTGTATTTATGAAACCAAAAATCTGCATAATGTTCCACTGTTTCTAATGGCCAGAGGAGGTATGACTTTAAAGGTGAATGAGCAAATGTTCAATTTGTAAGTACTTCTTTTCTAAATATGAAAGGATTAAAATAAAGCGTGTCTTGTAAAATGGGAACATGAACTAGAAACTAATGTTGAGTGGACCAACAAGAGCTATTCCACCTATTTATTTCAGATTTTCCACCTATTTATTTCAGATTTTAATTTAGTCTCTCCCCGATGTGCTATTGGGACTCACAAACTGCTTGTTTTTTTAATCATATACTACCTTGTGATGTTGTGTATAGTTTCCTCAGGAATTAAAATCATAAAACTACTGTTAACCAAATTTGTACAAGTTGGCATTAACTTACTTTTCATAATTACAAATTATTTTCAATGTTGTTGTCTTCTTTGAGACATGGTCATTACCTTCATCCTGACACCTTTTAGCACGTGGGTCAAAACTGACCTCAACACCACTCTGGGCTTATCAAATAATGTTGATGATTAGATTTTCTTTCTTTTTTCCTCTCTTTTTGATATGCCAGTCTCACTTTTAGCCATACATTTCAAACAGCAAATCTTTTTATAATGCTATCCATGTTGAGAGTGAATGGCTGACAGAAAAATAATCAGGTGGAAGGCTGCTCTTTCAGCACAGAACACCTGCTGTTAAAATACAGTAGACCTCCTTCTCTTCTACACTTTCTCTTTGGGGATATTTTTATGAAATAAAAGCATGAGAAAGTTGGTCTTTTACATCATTGCCTTATTTCCAGGTATTGAGTTTTTTAAGTCCTGGTCAAAGGAGCAAAGGGTTTGTAGCTTGAGACACCTCAAATAGCTGATGAAAGAACACCAGTTTTCAAACATGTGGATTATGATTGTGGGCCATGTGACTATTATCAAAGAAAAAGCTAATGTGATGCACAAGGACTCTTTCAATGACTATACTATTGATCTATAATGAATCTTTAATGAAAGTTTCACAACACAGTAAATGCTGGAACACTGTGATGAAATCATCTTCTGATCATGTGTCATTCTTCTCAAGTAGCAACAATGACACATTGGCAATGTTCATATCGAAAGAACAAGTACTCATTTTATATGTTCAGGCACATTCAATCTGGAATGCATCAATCGTGGTAGATCGAGCCGGTTGGTGATTCTCTGTGATATCTCTGTTCTCGCTGGAAGACTCATCTGTTTCCGCTATGTGACCACAGTCCACAACAATCCAACAAACAGCAGCTCTTTTATGGTTAGAGCTCTCACAGCATAAAGATAAATAAAACAGAGAGCACTTCCAGCTGTATTATCACAGAAGTTTCTTTTGTTAATTCATTTCAAAACTTTGGACTTGTGTGAAGTTTCATAAAGTCATAGACTGTTGGGTTTTGCTGCCCTGTCACACTCACTGTTATTTCTAAAGGCAATTTGACTTTCCCCTCCAACTTGTTCCCATTCAGCGACCAAATGCACTGAACAGTCACAAAATCTTTTATTGCGATGGAAGATTTGCTTAAAAAAACGATGTGCTGTATGTTTAAGGTTATGTTCAATGGCTTGGGAGACAAGCGCATGTAATCGAATGACAAACCAGCCGTTTGCCCATTGTCTAAACATAGATTGTGTGACAACCCCAAGTGGTTGTTTGTGTGGTTGCTTGTATGTTTGTGTGTGTGTGGTGCCCCTCTCGCTCTCCTGTCTGTTCCTCGCAGGTTGATTCCTCATGGGCCTCCGGTGTGCGTCCCGAGGGGGCGTGGCCACGTCCTTAAAAGCCATGTGGAGAATGCCATCTCCCTCTCTCTCCCCATTCCCGGCCTGGCACCCTGAAGCTCACCTGCTGTTGTCCTCTTGGTTTTAATTCACATCCATCACTCATATCCACAGCCATGCACCCACACACACCACTGATATCCCTCACTACTGATACAGCTTGTATTTTGTCTTTGTTAGTGTTTGTAAAATAAATATCACTGCCGGCATCTTCTCCCTCTTGCGTTTGTCAGAGAACTGAGCCAGTTCTGACAATTGTCAAATCAGGACAAGGACCTTTATTAAATTATTTAAAAAGGACCAATGTACAGACAGGCCTTTGTTTCGCTTTGCTTTTCATGTTGTAGGATAGGAATTTAGGATAGGAATGTATTTATTTAAAACAGGGACAATGCACAAAAACATTAATCTTGTGAGACAAGAGAAGATGCCTTGAGCCAGGTTGTAGCAACATTTGCTAATTTCCACCTGTAGTCCCTGGGCAGGTAAGATTGTGTTATATTTATTTCTCCAGTAAGCACAAATCATTATTTTGCATAGTAATGATTATAATAGATCAGTAATTACACAGCAACCTGTAAGATAAATACACTGCGTAACCTTTTGGCCCATTTCATATTAAGTAAAAATAAATAAGCAGTCTGGAGGCTTTGGGTCCTCTCAGACAGTCTCATCATAGTTTAATCATGATTACATTTTCAGTGTTTACCTTTTTCCTTGATAATTTCAAGAAAGTGTACAGTAACCTTTCACTGTATTAAAAGATGTCAGACTCACAAATCTCTTTCTTTAAGTTTCCAGAAATCCTGTTTTCATTGACAAATGAATTGCATTGAATTGATTGATCAGGTTCTCTGTTGTTGTTCCTTTGCTCTTTAAGACTATATCCTTCCTGCACTTTCTGTTTCACATTTAAATGCTTCCAGCT
This sequence comes from Trachurus trachurus, assembly GCF_905171665.1. Classification (NCBI taxonomy): domain Eukaryota; kingdom Metazoa; phylum Chordata; class Actinopteri; order Carangiformes; family Carangidae; genus Trachurus; species Trachurus trachurus. The sequence continues at coordinate 24,821,107 of NC_139893.1, read as the reverse complement.
CAAAGGGCAAAAATCCATTGTTTTTTTCTCGCAGGGTTTTAAAGGGAATCTGCAGGGGTTAATGACTTTTATTGATGGTAGCATAATATAGAACAAAAGCATGGCGAAGTAGGAGAGTGGAATTAATTAATGAAAGAAAACCATATCCCTGATGTGAATTGTGCAGTAATTACATTATGCTGCGCTGTATACACCATATCAGATATTATCGTATAGGTAGTTTCAGCCTCTCGAATGTACTGGCCTTGGTTTGTAATAACCTATTATATGAAACAAAAGGCATTTCTATTAAGCTGTTAAATGTGCACTTTTCATTTGCAAACTTAAAAAAAAACGAAATTTAAAATAAGACAAAAATAAAATAAAATAAAAGCCTGCATAAGGATGTCCTGGCTGGTGCATACAGCTGTAACCCTCTTGTTTTTGCTTTGCCTGTTTAGTTTCAGGCACATTTTCTCAGTAGTGGAAACCATATTGCTACAAGCCGACTATTAGTGGATGGTGGAATTTAGTTAGTGCACCTCCATGCTGCAATGCTGTAGAAGGCCTGATATGTATCTCACTCACACACTCAGTGAACATTGGCAGTGCATATCCAGGAAATCAGGTCTGTAAGTGAAGAGAAAATGCAGTGATGAATCATATGTGTGAAATCCGTTTTGTGTGTGTAAAAATATAAATATGCAGAGTCTGTGACATGTTCATATATGAAAGGCACCAATATTCAAAGCACTAGTTCTGCTAGTGACCTAACTTTGAACAAGTTACACTAACGGAGGTCCGCAGATATAGTCACAATCACGAGGTACCAGTAAGGAGAAGTGACAGCGTGTTGCGGTTAGTAGTACTGAAGTTAAACTCACTCACCCATAAAAGTGCTAATCCACTTGCCAAGTGGTCAGTGTCCTCTTGGCAAAATGGTTAGCATCATCACCCGGGGTGCGGGAGACATGGGTTCGAAACCCACTCAGGGCAGGCCAGGACAACATCGGTCACACTAGTAAGAGCCAAAATCCTCACTAGTGTGGCTAGTAAGGATTTAACACCTTACTAGTTAAACTAGGAAACGTCTCCTTTGGCCTTACCAGTGAGAGGGGCTTAAAATGTTTAGTTGAACTAGTGAAAGCTGAAATGGTCACTAGTCACACCAGTAACACCTTTTTTGGATCTCACAACTAATGAAGTTAAAATGTTTAGGCTACTAGTTGAACTAGTGAAAGCCAATATATCCACTAGTGACACTAGTTTTAGTTCATTGATATACAGAAACACCCACAATTGTGACTGCACGTTGGTGTTACAATGTGGAGATTCTTCATATCAAAGTGATTAATTAGCAACAGCTGTTGTGGCCCCTGTTTTCCATTTCAACCAGTGGAGGTGACAGTCAGCTCCAGCTCCAAAGTCAGAAGCTGCTACCTGAATGTGTTGTTTACTCCACTTCCCTTATTATAATAAACATAAGAGAAAAGTGAATGACTGTTTTTTCTTCCCGACCTCTGTGTCAGAACCCAGAGTCACTGGGGCGCCAAAATATTTGTCTTACATTCACACATACTTCTTATTGCACAAAATCGTACGAGATAGCAGCTCTGAATTATGGTCTCTATAGCAACAAGAAGTTGACATATTACCGTACTTACTTCCCCAAAGTGACTCTATTTGTTTATGCCTTAATTCAAGTTTTTCTTCGTCCTATCAGACACATCAGGTGATGAAGATGCGTAGCAGACACAATTAAATTACTACAACTTCCTTGTTACTTCACAAACCAGTTAATTGATGATCAGGCCAGTGAGGCAGTGCTGTATTTATATGGGCCTGTGACCTGTGTATTATAAGAGGTTGAGTGTGAGCTTGCATGTTAGAAGGACAGGAGAAAAAGAACAGGAGCGAGGCTCCTTGACATCACGTCAATTTCCTCATTTTTGTCTCATGTTCTCTGTTATTTTCCATGTGGCTGACTGATTGAATGATGCTTTGCTAATTATCAAAACATTTGCTCATGTCATCTTTCCACGGTAATGAGCTGAATTTGTTTATATTTGATATTTCCCACCTTTGTAATAATTAGTTCTCTCTAACAACCACTTCTTTTGAATTGTAAATAAAAAAAAACAAAAAACAGACAAAGAGCGAACAGGGGAAACAAAAGTAAGAAGAATAGAGACAGAGAAGGTAGGCTACGAGTGAGTAGAGGAGGTAAAAAGGAAAACTGACAGGTTTGGAGTGAGAAAGGCAATGAGGGCTGAGAATGAGGCAGGGGAAAGTGGCATGTGAGGGTTTGCATTTGATGGAGATGGAAAAGGCAAAAAAAAAAAAAAAGGAGGCAGTTTTGGTGGGAGTGATTGCACTGTTGGAGAGCGGGGGCCACCCGGCCAATAGAGCAAACAGAGAAAAGCGAACTACTCTACAGCTGCAGAAACAGCACCAAGCCTTTCGTCATTAAACAGCAGTGTTTTTCCGTACCTGTTGGTAGCCTATTAGTGCTCTTTGTAATAGTGGAGCTGAATGAGTCATCTCTTCAATAATTTAGGCAAGCCGGCGCATTTATCATCTGAGGCAGGGGTATGTGTTCTGTTTCGCCTTTCACCTCATACTTAATGAATGACGTCTGATAGACTCCAGCCTCCCTCAAGAAGTTTGGAAACTAATGGATTGGCATCTTCATTAGCCAAAAAGCTTACAATTAACAACCATGAAGCTAATTGTTTATTGCTTTTTTTTTTTTGCAAAATAAAGTGTTTAATTAAAACACCAACTAATTAAACGCTTAATTTTCTTTCCAACGATCTGTTTTTTTTTTTGTGTGTGTGTTTTACAGGCCAATCTCAGAGCCTCTTGTGAAAACAGTGTCTACACTTGCCATGAAATTTGTTGCTGATGCACCATGCTGATACCAGCAGTCGTTTTGTGAGGGATGCAAAGACCCCCCCCCCCCCCCCCCCCCCACCACTCAGCCCATGCCCTTTCATCCTAAATGATCAGATCCACCTTGTCACCCAACGCCGCTGTCCCACATCGTCCGATCCCTTGATTCTTGAAGCGACAGCTGCTATCTTCACGTGCTTATTTCTCACTATGTATTCTCTTCATCTCTAGGGGGCATCATTCTGTCATTTCCTTCCTATAGCCATTCTTTTCATCTTTTCCACTCACATCTCTGTCACACTCATTTTGCTCTGCTCTCTTTCTGTATCACCTGCATCACCATCTCTCTCTTTCATCTTTGACCCTGCTCTTCATTGGGTCATTGATCTCTCTGGCTCTCACCTTGCTCTCTACTGAGCTCTCTTCCTCTAAACTCCTCCATCTCTCTTCTTTTCCCTGCTTGACCTTTCTTATCTTTTTTTCTCGCCTCTGCCTCTGGTTTGTTAAAGAATATCAAAACATTGTTGTCCCTGTCGTTTCCCTTTCTATCTGTCTGGCCTCTGTGTCGTTGCATTTCTCTCTGTCTATGTCTCTCTCTGCCCTACAGATCATTCAGTTGGGCCGTCTGCCAGGTTATACTAAACCTTTACCAGCCAGGTGGCACTCATAGATAAAGAGGCCGTGTGTGCATGAGGGTTGTGCATGAGCTCTGTGCCTATGTTTTGTGTTTGCATTTGTGAATGTGTGTGTGCGTGTGTGTGTGTGAGAGTGAGAGTGAGAGAGCCCTGAGAGAGAGCTTTGATTTGACTGCATTTCTCTCCTGGAGGCATTTGCTACCTTCTTCCAATCTCTCTGTTTATCAAACTAAGATGCTCAGCAAGAGGCTGCTGAGGCAACTAGATAACCCCCCACCCTCTCGTCTCAACACACACACATACACATTTTCCTCCATCCCCCCAGCTTCCCTCTTCCAGCATCTCTCTCAACAGCCAAGCCCAATAATATAAAGCCCACAAACACACACAAAAACCACAAACATCCATGCCTCTTCTCCTGCACATCCTCCCTCAGATGCCCGCTGAGTGCTGTGCTATCCTGAGGTGGCGTGGCAGGCACACATATAGGCTTAAGATGTGAAAGGGAAGGTAAAAAAAGAAAAAGAAGGAGACATAATAACAGAGTCTATCAGCAGACATCCACCCTCCCTTCGCTTGTCATTCAAATACCATCTACCAGAAGACCTAATGTTTTCACTCAGGGAGACTCTCACACTTTCAGCTGCCAAATTGGGTTTGTGCCTTGTTTTTTGTTTTTTATTCCAAAGCACAGCAGCTGTCAAGTTATGCAGAGTTGGCTCCCAATCAAAAAGAAGAAAGCATAATGTTTTAAGAGATGCATAGTTTTGACTAATTTAAGTAGGAATATTTGTTAGAATCCATGGAGAAGAATAACTGTCTTAATATGTCACAAAATGCTTGTCAGAATATTGATTGGGACTCAAAATAACAATTGTGGCAGTGAAAAGATTTTCCGGGGAAATTGGACATGAAATGGTTCCTAACAATGTTCTGATTAGGCAACAGCATCTGTGAGCATGTGCTTGTCAAATTTGACAAGAGAAAAAAAAAAATTATGAAAGCCTTAGAAAATTTAATTCAAGAACTACTTAGACATTTTCATTCCACTGGCTTAATCAGGTAATTATTGCTAAATTTGCTGATGTGTTTTGGAATTGAATCAATATGCCAATCAGATTAAAGTAATGTGATTGCATTCTCATCTTGGCTGATGGAAATGTACTTTCCTTACTTTGCTATGTACTGTATGTCTGTATTTCAGGCCTATAAACTCCAACAAACTGACCACAGCCAACTTAATATTACCAGTAGGCTATAGGGGCTTTGCAAGTGTAGAGACTCATTTTGAATTAAATCTGCTGTGGGATAAGGAAGCAGTAGAATTTTTTTGGGAACACAATAATGTGGTCACAGGAGCAGAAGTAAGTTGGCAGACAAGCAGCAAACTGTAGATTTGGATGAAATACAGTATATTAATGTGTATGGGCCATAGAGGAGGCTGTTGCAGTCAGGATGCAATGAAGGCAAAGGTCAGCATTTCAGCAGCTGCAGGGGAGTAGTGACAATAGGTTCTTCAAGTGGAAAAAAGGGAGTTTTAGTGAAGGATTACTCCAAAGACAGAGTGGAGCTATTAATGGTCAGATTTGATTTGTGTAGTGGCTCTGAGAGCTCCAGGTACTCCTGTTAAGGAAAGACATGCAAATAGAAAAAAACACAAACTCTCTTACAGTCTAAATCAGTTTGACAACACAAGTTTTGCCTTGGGCAACCAGTGGTGAAGCTATTTTATATTTTATACAGGAATTTTCTTTTCTTTTCTTTTCTTTTTTTTTTTTTTTACGTTGAATGTATTTTTTTAGTATATATTTTTGGGCGTTTCTGCCTTTGTTGGATAGTATAGGATAGAGAGACAGGAAATGGGGATTCAGACAGAGGGGGAATGACATGCAGTAACAAAGGGTCGCCCGATGTGGGATTCGAACCGGGGCCCGACTGCAGCAAGGACAGCTATGGGGCGCCTGCTCTACCAGCTGCCCTAATGGCCCTATGTTGTGTATGTTTTTTGTAGGGGTGAAATTGTGAATATCCACAACTGACTGAGTGATGAGTTGACTAATCATAGCTCTATTATTGGTCAGCTGAATTCCAAGTGTCCTAATGTCATGTAGGTCGACTGGTGAGTCTAAATTGCCTGTAAGTGTGGAGCTGAACATGAATATGTCTGTGTACTGTGTGTGTGTTTGCCTAGTGATAGACAATCTGAAAACCTGTCCAGAGTGTACTTGGTTGGATGATTAAATTGTTGCATCAAAATTACTGGAAATACTGATCTGTTCAAAGGATCATGTTTCCATGGTTATCTGGTTATATTTTCTGAGGAAACCCTACAACATTGTCATTTAAAAAGAGCTGCTATTCCCCTATCTCTTTCTGCCAGGTTTCTGTTGGTGACCGTAACTGTCGGCCAATAACCATGGTTATCACATTAAGTTATACCTAGTAGTTAGTCAGAGCAAATTTGCCTGTGGGGATTAATAAAGTAATTCATATTCGTAATCGTAGCACTCAGATTTCTTGTGTGTTAGTAGGCTAAAAACACAACAATGTGGTAGATCTTCTCAATTTAGAAGTAAAAAATAGAGACAGTTTTTTGTGCCCCACAAACAGCACAAGAAGACACATGTCAACATGTGCTATTGTTTTTAATTGAAATTCTAAGTGATAAGGTCATGTTTATCATTGGATTGTGATTAGTCAGATAATGATCAGCTACAATGGAAGGAATGGGCAGCACTAGAGATGGGTCATGAAGTCCAGTATTTAAACACGTCCCAGGGATACATTTTTCAGGACTGACGTATCAGTAAGGTCCAACATTATCGGTTTTGAAATTACATAAATACATTTTCTGTTTATTTTTGTGAAATAAATTTTCTCTCAAAGGATTTATCCCATCAAATGTGAGTATACAGTACATGGTACATTTTCATTGTTCCAGAGGAGAGACTCATCCTTCACTTTGTCTCTCTCTCTAATGTTAATTGTGTAAATATTAGAAAATAAGAAATATGATTTTTTTTCTCTTACATAACAAAAAGTGCTGATAAAAATACTGTCAAAGGACCAGATCGATAGTGCAGTATTGACAAAAGTAGAAGTAACCGTTCTAGTCTAATGCCATGTTCCAGGCAGGGTTTTCAACTGGTAGGTTACGACTTCAAGTCACGACTTATGACTCAAGTTTGTAGCGTTCCAGGCAACCCGTAACTCGTGTTTTTCCGACCTGTTACCTGTGAAAATGCACTATAACGGCTGTCAAACTTGTAACTTCCGACCCGTCAACTCATACCAGTTGGATCTGGTACGAGTTCACAGGTCTGAAAAACACGAGTTACGGGTTGCCTGGAACGCACCATAACTCTATGCCTTGGCAGGACAGAGTTTGACTTGCTTTTGCAAACATGTTGTAAACATTATTGAGAGTCAGAATGGCCTCTGACCTCATGTTAGACTAGAAAGTTTTAATTATTTAAGTATGAATAAATCAGCCATTATGATGTAATAAACACAGTAATACACATAAATACAGTAAATACATTTAAGCACAGCAAATGATACACACATGATAAGTCAGATAATCATCATCACTGTTATTTATTTTTATTTTTTCACTTTCCTCAAAAGAGTCATGTGAAAATAAATTATATTTGTGCTCATTGCAGACACAGACACTGACGTAAAGGCAGTTATTTGTACTTCTGACTGTTACGTATATCTTCTATATCTGGTTTCATCCCTTTCATAAGATAAAATTGCTTTTCAGTTTTAATGGAAATATTGGAAATATGGAAAGGACCCCAGTATTTAGTCCCAACCAGGAGCCAATAACAATTTGTCCTGTGGAAGTGTCGTCAACTTGACTTTTTTTTCAGTATTAAGGAAAAATAACTCACGCAAGCCCTTATAAATGCTGATGTGTATATGTGTGCACAGCAGTTAATGTGAGCCGACAGGCTAAAAACAAACTGCATGAATAAAACATGGAAGATAGGCTTTTCATCTTTGCTCTGCTTTTCTAATGCTCATTACTTTGGCTGCAGTCTTTCACTGAGCCTGCCTCTTTCTCTCTTTTCATTCCCCTATATCTCTTTGTGGCTCGCTCTGTTTCTGCTACGAAGTTCTGTTCAGTCACACAAGGCCCAAGGGCACAACCTTGAAACCTTGTCAAACTGTAGCATCTTCATGAGAAACTTAAAAAAAAAAAGTTTTTAACCAAGAATATGATTTTAAAGCAGATAATAATTTAGCCCTTTTTTTTTAGTTTAATTCATTATTTATGTAACAAATGACAGTTTTGTGAGTAGTTTCTGAAACACAAAACAATTTTTAATATTCTCTAAGTGAAAAATTAGCAAATAAATTACAGTATTAACTAAATTTGGATAATTTCCATTTCCCTTTTATGATTAGATAAATAAATAAACTTGACAGCACTGAAAGCTCACACCTTTGTAAATGCTGCACATTCATACAGATATGATGTTTTGATAAAGACAAATATTTAGTCTTTAGTTAACTTACATCTGGATTCCTATTTACTTACTCTACATCTTAATATGATGCTATATTTTGTAGAATACCTAAACCCTGCCAGCATAAAGGCCAAACTGTATTTAATTCCTGAGGAGGTGTTGCTTTTTTGTCTGTTGGGATTTGCTCACCACACATCTTAAATACTCCATTTCCACCAAAGTTGATTGACAAAGTCAGAAAACATGTAACGTGACTGGAAATACCCTTTTTGACAAAGCAGTTAGATTTAAGCAAAGGGGCAGTTGTGGGTCTGAGAAGTGAAGCTCACTTCCGCGTTCAAAAAACTGCAATCCCCCCGGCTTCCTCTGGGGGCTGGTGTCAGAAGGGAGCATTCTCCATAGACCCCCATGTTAAAATCGGCGACTTTACATCCTCAATAAACATGTTAAAAGCCTGGTGTCAGCACGTTTTTTTTTCTCAATCGATAGTTTCTACCCCCGCACACACTCTGAGGGGGGTGAATTTTTTTTTAACTCTACCGTTTTACTGTTATTAGGTTAAAATTCTGGCCAATTAGGGCGCGGAAACGTTGAGTGACAGGTCCGGAGACCGCTGCTTCGAGGCCAGTGGGCGGGTTCTCGGCCGGCCAATCCAACATGGCGCTCTTCAGGCCGCCATATTTGAGTCACAAAAACGACTCCCCAAAACCAATGGGTGACGTCACGGGTGCTACGTCCATATTTTTTTTTACAGTCTATGGATTTAAGTCAAAGACACTGGCGTCAAAGAACTGATCATTTATAGCAAACACACTTAGATTTGGCAAGAGACGCCTCCGCTCTTTGAGGGTGCTCTCAAAGAATCTCACAGGCACCAAAGATTCTTTTGAGAGAGCTAATCCACTCCACCAACACATGCAAGTCCATTAGAGCCTCGCTACAGAAACAAAGCCAAAAACATAACATTTATAGGAAGAGATTGAGTTTTCACCAGTACGACTGCAGCCTAATAGCAAAAAGTGGTCACTTGCTATACCTGCATGAAAACAGATTAACTTTGCTACACAAGTAGCACTGCTGGCAATAAGCCCATGATGATAAAACTTGATAGTGTAACATACAGTATATGACCGGGGTCAATGGTGGAACATTCATGATGGGGTCAATGGAGCAGCCCAGCATCTTGTTTCTCGTTGGTTAGGACAATAGTTGGATGTAGATGATGCACCGATGTAACATTTTCTTTAATAAGGGTCTGTTCGAATAGCATTTCTCAGGATATAGGCTTAAGTAGTGATCTGATATCAGAGCCTTCCTTTTATCACATTTCAATTAGCGTTTCATTTCATTTCACCTTTATTTATTCATGGAGGGCCAATTGAGAGCAAGCTCTCATTTCCGATAGCGCCCCGATTACAGCACAAATATGGAGACCATGGGCAGAAAAGTCATTTCACTACTGGCAGTGGGGGGATAAACATTGGTCAAAATTACAGACTAAGGTTTGCAATGTACATTGAGGGTGTGACCTTTAGGAAGAGACGGACATGTCCACTTAGTCCCACCCAGGCATTTTTTGCCAATATGTAGACCACCCTGGTAAGAACTCATTGGACTCATTTTTATGTTATATCAAGATTTCTGTGGACTGTGACTGAAGACTGAATTGAGAACCTATACAATCAATGCTATGGTACAAATGTCCAATGGCTCGTCCTCTTTCTGGAATACAGTCAAAAACAGTGTAAATACTGCATTGCATCCCTACTGTAGCTGGTTGTACTGCAGGCAGGATCAGCCTTTAGATCCCTTGCTGCTCAAAGTTTGCTTTATCTGCGTTCGCGACAGTCACACAGTGCAAAGTTAGGTCACACTTCACTCCCAAAAAAGAAGAGAGCATGCTCTTTCCCTCAGACAATGCTGTTCTCTCTCCAGTCTAAATCCCCTTTCCACTGCCATTGTTGTTCCATCATGTTTTACAACATCTGCTGGTACCATACTCCCTGTGTAGTGCTGTTGGTTAATGCATCAAAGTCAGGATTCAATGCTACGGGTTTCAAGTCCTGGTTTGAACTTGAAGCAGCTTCAGAGAGAGAAAGATTTTGTCAGCGTTGAAGTCGCAGACACTCAATTGGAGATAATACCAGGGTGCCATATGAGGACTTACAACAGACAAGTGTGTCTTAAACTCATGCTTTTCCATTAACATAAAAAAGCATCATATTACAGTGGCTCCCTCTGCTTTTCCACTTTAGTAGAAAAGGGCAAAGGTATGCTGTGAGAGGCTTAGAAAATGAAATGCATGATTGTAATAATTTTGGAATAACATTAAAAATAGCACTAGAAAAAATCACTTAAAAGTCTTATTGCATTGCATCTATAAGGGCTAGTCTGTGCGTGTGTGTGTGTGTGTGTGTGTGTGTGTGTGTGTGTGTGTGTGTGTGTGTGTGTGTGTGTGTGTGAGAGAGAGAGAGAGAGAGAGAGAGAGAGAGAGAGAGAGAGAGAGAGAGAGAGAGAGAGAGAGAGAGAGAGAGAAAGATAAATAATTTAGCTGAATCAATGCTCAATGGGATAGAGGCATCAAGTTCCAGGGCATGGAGAGCAGGGGTTAGAAAATTCAGATATATCAAAGACATAGCCACTGAACTTAGCTCCTCTGCATTTGTTGATAACCTGTGTTCAACAGATCAAAACGTGCAGAGAAACTAAGTTCTGTGGCCATGCCTTTGATGTCTCAGAGTTTGCCCCTCACATATTGAAACTTGGTGCCTTTCAAAAGTGTCACTCTTTGTACAGTATGTGGTTTACAGAAATGTATCCACATGTATATTTGGCAGAAATATGCACCTCTATGTGTGTTACAGTACACACATTGTTAATTTTCTGTTGTAACAGATATTGGCCAATGAGGTCAAAGAAACAAACTTTTCTTTTTCTTTTTCCAGAAGTGCCAACACATACGAGCAGATTCAGCTTGTTGCACTCTCAATTTGTAGAAATATGAGCACAGGCATGTTGCTGTATAGGAAGACCAGATCCCAACACAACTGTGGGACAAAACCACATTTTTATGGGGGATAATGTGGGACAACCATTACCAGGGATTGTCTATGCAAGTTTTAAAACATCTACTGGTACCATATTCTTTATGTAGGTTTCAATTATACTACTGGTGCTTTCATCCTCCAAATGCAAGAGTGCATTACAAATTAAGCAATAAATAAATGATTATAAATATGAGGGTAGAGTTCCTTATTGAGAAGGCAGTCTGGCAGAGAAAACAAAAATACTCTCCTCTGCTTTCACTCAACTGTTACTACCTTCCCATTCTTCGATCTATTTTTATTCTATTGTTTAGATTAGCTGTTCGAGTCAGAAAGTGTTGGTGGCTAGTGGAACAAATATTAAAATGACATGGCTTTACACACTGGGTTTGTTTTAAGTTGCTGAAACACAGTTTTTCTGTGGACCCTGTTCAGAGCAGTCCATCACTCAGCTTCTCTACCAGTTCTGTGTCTGTCTGTTTCTCCAATCAGAATTCTACATGTTATGCATTTACAATACAGAAGTCCAGTCAACCCCAGTGTGCTGAAGACTTGTTCTGTAACAGCTCTCGTTAAAGCTAATACAATTATGCAAATACACGTTCAGGGCTGTGAACTTTTCTCCATGTTTCTTATAGTATGTCCAATAGCTGTTATTCTACAGCTGTTTGATGGTATTGTGAGAAGATCTGAAAGAAGACATGTGAAGACGCAAATAATTGATGAGCAGAAAAAAAGTATGACTTGAAATCAAAAAGTATCCCATAGCAACTACTCACGATGGGTGTAATCAAAGACCTGCTGCAGATAAAGCCTTTTTCTGTCTCCACTCGTTCTCTTTCATTGCTGCCCATGTGGAAGTGGAGAACACATATTGAGGATCAGTCGAAATAATGAGGCTGTCTAATGTATGGAAAGCTAAGCAGGAGGCTGATTTCAAGAGTATTTGAGGGATCAGTGTGAGACCCATTTCTCAGACTGATAATTGCTCCAAAGAGCGTCTGCAGCTGTCCAGAATATGCTGGCCAAACAAACAAGAGAAGATAGAACCTACATCAAGAGCCTGTTGCACATGAAGGGAAAAAACAGACAGACTGCCAGGTTCAATAATATAGGGTAGACATAAGGGAAGAGAGATTGAGTTGCAGAGATGAGAAATCACAACACTTTTTGAGGAGATAAATGAGGACGGGCATGTTTGTACTTTAAGTTATTAAGTTGTGTGTTTGTTCTTTTGTTCAATGATTCCGTTTTTCCTTTATTATAAAACAGTGATGCAATAAATAGAAACATTGGATCGTTGTTTTCTTCAGGCCTCTTTCTAAGGACCAAGTATCTGAGTAACACACAGAAGCTGGTTTTTAGGAAATGCTTTGCCAAAAGATGCACAGAGCGCTGACATGATATTCTCACGTGGCTGAGTTCATTGGAAGATGAATGTGTTTTAGTATCAGCAGCTTTTCAGGGCAGTGTCATTAGGTTGCTGCTCTTTGAATGATAACAGACTCTTGGCATGTAACCGTGGTGGCACTGGAGGCTGCCACTGAGTCCAGACAGCCTGACCATGATGCCAGAGTTCATGTCCACATTTCTGGAAGGATCAGTGAGGCTCAGGACAAGGGAGAGGCAGGAAGGAATCATAAATAGGGTCAGATAGGATGCAGGGTGATCATGTGTGTGTGCGCTAGAGGTATGTAGTGTGGCTCTTGCCCAGGATGTTGTCCACCCGCTGAAAGGTTGGTTGTTTCCAGTCCTGGCTCCTCCAGTTGGCATTTTAAAGTATTCTTGGGCAAGACACAGAATTTTTCATTAGTGTTTGAATATGCATATATTGTACAAAAGGTATTATATGAATGGGTGCAGTCAATAGAAAAGAGAGTTATATACAGTAAGAGCAGTTTATTTAGCATTATCATTAGGTTTTGAAGATGCAAGGTGTGCAGGTTATACAGATCATTTGTCGTACTGGCGTATCTTCTCAGCTGCTACTAAATCCCCAATAGTTTGATTTGTGTGGAATGACTTTTATACTAAACTTGCACAACACTAACACAATAAAACTGTCTCAATAACTACTGTAGTATTACCTTTAAGATGAACTCAGATGAGTCAACAGGTGGGTTAGAAAGGGCCTGAATACACAATAGATCTCCACACTGCTTGCAGGCACAAAAGGAAAAGGAATGGAGAAATAAAGAAGCAAGTGTAGAGGGAGGTCTTATTTTCTGATTCCCCCTGCTTGATATACAGTATGTAATTGGTCATAACAGCATTGTAGCATGAACTTGTGTTAAAGTTACTGTGCTAAATTGTTAATATAAACTTAACAATTTATGTAATGATTTCAAATTATATTAGAACCAAACCATGACTTCACTGTTTATGCACGGAGGCAAGTGCGTCACGCACGCATACATAAACAAATAGCAATATACCGCTGTCATGTCACTGGAAGCAATACGGTTAGTGATAATTAAAAGACATCTTTGTAAAGACTTCCACCAGGGCCACTGTCAAACAACATGCAGCAGACTAAAGTGAGAAAAGAAATCTAAATGACCTGGATCTGCACCAAAGTGTATTGGATTTGCCTCTGGCCCGTGGCTCATCCCTCCACCAAGTTTGGTGCAAATTGGTTCACTGCGTAATCCTGCTGACAATTAAACAGACACGGGTGAAAACACAACCTCCTTGGCAGAGGTAATAAGGGGGTGTGGGACTTAGCAAATTGTCAATTATGTTACATTCCATAGACAGTAAGAAAGCATGAACCACATAATGAGGCATGCAGACCAAGTAATCCCTGTTAAAGAATGTGTTATTTTGTTTCTCACCTGAGGTGGAAAAAGAAAAGTGGGAAAAGCCACCTGCCTATAAGACTGTAACAGACATATAGACTAGTTACTGTCACTTCAATTCTATCAGAGACATACCTGCACATTTTCTGTGCTTAGACTGTGATCAAAGTATTGTTGCTATTTCAGAAATAGTAGCCTACTAATTTACCAGATGCCAATGTAGCACTGTGGTGTATGGAAATGTACCCTTTAAAAAGCACAGGAACTGTGATGTTTTTGTCCTGACTGACTAGTAGGCTACTTCAGTTTTAAGACACCTTTTTTAGGCTTTTTATTCTTTGGTATGGTAAATGGTAAATACTAAAATATCTTCTCTTATCTTATTAACTCATTGAGTGCCAGCTCTTTTATAAAATGGTCAGTGGCTGGTGCCAGCGTTTCGGGGCATTTTGAGTAATATTTCCCACAGACCCACAGAATATTTTGTACTATGACTCTGAAAACACCAAATAGCTCAACGGAAAGAGGAGACTCTCTATTTAATTAGGGGGAAAAAAAACATTTGTTTGTGACCACTTTTTTTCTAGAAAGCTGAGAAAAATGCATTTTAGTGAAAGAGAGTCTCTCAAGACTCTCAAAACAGTGATTTATCTGTTTTAATTTTGGCTTTTGGCAAAAACATGTAGCCTAAGACATCTGAAAATTTCATTTCACATGTTTTTTCATTGTACAATAAAAACAAAACAAAAACTAAAATACAAGTAGGAGTCCTACTCTGCAGAGTTGCTGCCCCCTTCACCCTCTCCTATCCTATCCTATCCTATCCTATCCTATCCTATCATAAAATAGAGTTAAAAACAGCAGAGACAGTATAAAACAAAAAACAGTATAAAACACACACAAATTATATATTAAAAGCGAATTTAGTTTTGAGCATGGTCTTGAATGTTGGGAGGTGTGTGCAGATACGGATGGGTTTGGGGAGTGAGTTCCAGAGTCTCCCCAGGTTCAGTGCTTGGTCCGTGCAGGTGGTGAGGGTGTTTCCTTCGGATGAGCGGAGGTCGCGGGAGGGGGTGTGGTGATGGAGCAGGTCTGTGAGGTAGGAGGGGGCCAGGTTGTTAAGTGCTTTGTGTGTGAGGAGGATGATTTTGAACTGTACAGTATGTGGTGAGTGTTGGGCAGTCAGCGCAGGTCACGGAGGACGGGGGTGATGTGGTGTCTGGAGCGGGTGTTGGTGAGCAGGCGTGCGGCTGAGTTCTGGATGTATTGCAGTTTATTGAGGAGTTTGGATGATGAACCATAGAGGATGCTGTTGCAATTATAGTCTAGTCTGGATGTGATAAATGCATGGATGAGGGTTTCTGCTGCAGAGAAGGTGAGTGAGGGGCGGAGACGCGCTATGTTCTTGAGGTGGAAGAAGGCGGTCCTGATTGATGTGGAGGTCAAACCTTAGCTTACTGTCAAAGATGATTCCTAGGTTGTGGGTGTGTGATGAGGGAGACAGAGTGCAGTTATCGAAGGTGAGGGAGAAGTTGTGACTGGCTTTGGTACGGTATGTGGGGTCAATGATGATTATGTCCGATTTGTCATATTTGCTCATATTCACCAAGGTTACTTAAAGTCCCTGAAAAGTGACACTGGATTCGTTTTCTGAGTTAATCACATCCCAGATATATGTCCTATTAACCATCCTGCCAATTTTGGATGCTAGAAAAATTTGTTTAGTAGGTGAAATTAGGTTTTAAAATCATGACTAAATGAGGCAGTTCTCGCAGCTCTGGATGTCTGCTGCAGGCACAGAAGCCCCGCCCACTTGCTGAGCTTCGTCAAGTTTCAACTGTCAATCAAATGGCCTACTGCTAACTGTCACATCGTACCCGAGCAGCTACGGGCTTGAGCCTGAGTCTGAGTCCAGCTCTTATCTGAATGTCTCGGATACACACTGAGCAGTGAGGGAAATATGCTGGGGGCACACGAATCTCCGCTACCCTGATAGCGTTAGCTCGGCGGCTAATAGCCCGGCGCTAACGCATTAGCTCGACTAGCCCGGCGCTAACCGTTAGCTCGGCGGCTAGCCCCGTTCGTCCCGGCCGTTCACCCCGAGCCACTGCAGCATCGGGCCCACGGCTCACCGCCACAGCAACGGGAGCCTTGAAGGCTACACCACAACAACAATGAGGGCCGCCACCGTCAGCACAGGACGAACGGGCCTAGCGCTAGCCGCCGAGCTAACGCTATCAGCAAAGACGGTTTATAAACCAAGACCTTTCATGACGAGTCAGCTTCCTGTATGCATGTCACGTGGGCTTCTGCACGGCCACGCCCCTTTAGAGAGACCAGAGGCAGCTTGGAGTGTATTGATTCCTATGGGACAATTTAATGTGAACACCGATTATGGTCGGGTCTTTCTCCCCACGGTCACTGAAGCAAATTTTGGACTCATTTTTCACAAGCCACATCTCTTCTGAACAGTTTGACACCAAAATGGCAATTTTCAGACGGAGAGAACTGGAGAAAATCCACTTTGTTCCAGACCTGTCTCTGTCTCTACGACACACTCTCGCGAGATTTGGCACCGATCTCCTAGGCAACGTCAAACAAACGGCCGCGAACTCCCGTGAAAATGATTTAAATTATTTTTGTCATGCTAAATATTACTGTTAGTAGTGTAAATATTTAATGTTATCATAAGAAAATATAAATATCTCACTTTCATCTACCTAAAAATTTTATAAATCCACACACACGTTCACAGACGAGGTGGGGTGACGGTTGGCCACGCCCATTTAGAGAGACAGGAAGTGTCACCATTTCATATCATTGGAGCAGCCGCTCATGGAGTATCTTTCCATTTATTGAATATCTTTGCTATCAGGGCAAGCAGAGATTCGTGTGCTGACGGCGGCGGCCCTCAGTTTTGTTGCCGGTGTAGCCGTTGCTGTGTCAGTGAGCTGTGGGACGGACGCTGCAGAGGTTCACCTGGACTGTGGCTGTTTGGGCTTTTAGAGTTTTGCCACCGGGCGCCGGCTGGTCCCACTGTGGCTGTCTCATTAGCTTGTTTGAATTAAAAGTGGAGCTTCATGTTTCACATGAGAGCAGCGCTGCCTCTGGGATCTGTATAGACTAGGTTCAAATAACACCACATTTACATCAATAAATAAATGTTTTACAATGGGTACGTTTACATGGACAGTTTCAATCGGTTTCAGAAAGGTTTGGTTTGAATCAATCTCTTTGAAGATTTCAGTTTGAGCGTATACATGGGTTACAAAGTAAACTGGTTGGGTGTTTACATGCGCCGACGAAACAAACGCTTCGAATGTGCCCGCAGCCGTGAGTGATTGCGTTACTATGGTTACAACAGTATTGATTGCTACAGCTGTGTGGCCGAAATACATCTGAGGTGTGGTCTCCTCCTCCTGAGGCTCGCATCTAAACAAAAAAATTCCCCCCTCAAGCTGAAGCTGTGTCCCAATTCAGGGGCTGCATCCTTCGGAGGGTGCATTTGAAGGCCGATTACGTCACAGCGCTGCGCGAAGGCTGTCCCAATTCGTCCAAATTCGAAGGGTCCTCCAAATGCAGCCTCCAAATGCGTCCTCCTTTCCCCTGCATTCGGAGGATGCATCGCTACTATCCTTCGCGGCCTCCCGTATCCCAAGATGCTTTGCTGCACCGTTGTTGTTATTAGCAACCTAGCCGCTAGCTATCGAACGTAGCAGCTCTGTGCTGTAGCCACGGTAACCGGCTCTGCGGCCGGCTCGGAGGTGTGGCCAAAGACGGTTTATAAACCAAGACCTTTCATGACGAGTCAGCTTCCTGTATGCATGTCACGTGGGCTTCTGCACGGCCACGCCCCTTTAGAGAGACCAGAGGCAGCTTGGAGTGTATTGATTCCTATGGGACAATTTAATGTGAACACCGATTATGGTCGGGCCTTTCTCCCCACGGTCACTGAAGCAAATTTTGGACTCATTTTTCACAAGCCACATCTCTTCTGAACAGTTTGACACCAAAATGGTAATTTTCAGACGGAGAAATCCGGAGAAAATCCACTTTGTTCCAGACCTGTCTCGGTCTCTACGACACACTCTCGCGAGATTTGGCACCGATCTCCTAGGCAACGTCAAACAAACGGCCGCGAACTCCCGTGAAAATGATTTAAATTATTTTTGGCATGCTAAATATTACTGTTAGTAGTGCAAATATTTAATGTTATCATAAGAAAAAATAAATATCTCACTTTCATCTACCTCAAAATTGTATAAATCCACACACACGATCACAGACGAGGTGGGGTGACGGTTGGCCACGCCCATTTAGAGAGACAGGAAGTGTATACCATTTCATATCATTGGAGCAGCCGCTCATGAAGTATCTTTCCATTTATTGAATATCTTTGGTGTGGCTGCCCGCTGCTGAGCTGAGCTCTGCTCTGGCTGCACAGGTGAGGAGCGGAGGTGTGTGTGACAACTTTTAATAAGAAAGCTATGAAAACACATTACTTGTGCTCTTTATTCTCTATTCACTTAATAGCCTGAAGCCTCCCCCCCCCCTGGCTGCTGTTCAATGGTTTGTTTATTAGTATATTATTGATAACTGCCCTTGTATTGATTCTACTTCTTGAAAAAAAAAAAAAAAAAAAAAAAAAAAGGAGGAGGAGGAGCGGTAGAGCCGTTACAAGCGGCACTTTTAAATGTTTAACGTCCGGCCGTTGTTTACGTTCGGATCAGGAAATGCTCTGAAGGCTAGACCGTCCCATTTACCGACCGTTGATGCAGCCGACGGAGGAGCCTCCGAAGCCGTGGCCTCCGGAGACCGCGTAGGCTGGGTCCTCCGAAGGCTGCAGCCCCTGAATTGAGACACAGCTGAGATCGTTTGTTGAGCGCAGTCTTTGCTGTTATAATATTCCTCTGTATTAAACAGCAGCGTGGCATATTCCTACTTTTAGCAGGAAAAGAAGAGAGAGCGTCTTTCCACTTGGTGTCCGAAAATGCATGCGGAGGAGGAGGAGGAGGAGGAGGAGGAAGCGGTGCGCTGCCGGTGTTGTGCCGAAAAGAGACTACCTGTAGAAAAACGACTGCCCTGGCAGGTAGTCTCTTTTCGGCACAACACCGGCGGCGCACCGCTTCCTCCTCCTCCTCCTCCTCCTCTCTCTGCATGAATTTTCGGACACCAAGTGGAAACAGAACTTCCGTATGACCCGCCAGTCCGTTATGAAATTTCTTGCTCGACATTTTCTCATATTACGCGGACATTTTCACGTGAGTGACAGCCAGGCAGGCACGGCTCGTACGTGCTCAAGCGTGCATGCGTGCGTACGTACGTCAGCTCCCGAACGAACGCAGCCAGGGATCAACCAAGGGGGCAGTTGTCGGTCTGAGAAGTGAAGCTCACTTCCGCATTCAAAAAGCTGCAATCCCCTCGGCTGTCGCTGGGGGCTGGCTCCAGAAGGGAGCAACTCCAATCGAGCCCCATGTTAAAATAGCTGATTTTACAGCTTAAAAAAACATATTTACAGCCTGGTACATTTTATTTTTTTGGTCTCAATCGATAGTTTCTACCCCCGCACACACTCTGAGGGGGGTGAATTTTTTTTAAACTCTACCGTTTTACTATTATTAGGGTTAAAGTTCTGGCCAATCAGGGCGCAGAACCGTTGAGTGACAGGTCCGGCGACCGCTGCTACGAGGCCAGTGGGCGGGCTCTCGGCCGGCCAACGGCCGCACCGCTCCAAATATGGCAAGTAGAATCCAACATGGCGCGGTTCTAACCCCCGTAGTAGCGGCACAAAACAGACTCCTCCAAACCAATGGGTGACGTCACGGACGCTACGTCCATTCTTTTTACAGTCTATGGGATCAACCCGTTTCAAGTGTATACATGACAGACAGATCTCTTTAGAAAAGGTTTAAACCACCTCCTTCAATATGGTTGGAATTTCAACCGGTCTGGGGTAATTGGAACGGTTTGAGGTGTTTACATGAAGTATTTTCAATCGGTTTGGTCTCCCAAACCTTTCTGAAACCGATTGAAACTGTCCATGTAAACGTACCCAATGACCTGATAAGTCTGCATTACATTTTATTAAGACAGAGACCAAGCTAGTGGACTGGTAGCTCCGGCGGCGCTGGTAGCTCTAGGGGTATAGTGGCAGCAGACGCTCGTTGGCATTCTTGAAGTATTTATAATATTACTGTGCACATGGGAGGAGTTATGAAAGTAGGGACGCCAGTGCGTCACGGCGCCCCCTCTGTAAGCCTGCCCTTAAAAACAAAGACCACTGAAGCAGAGTGAAACTGTGAAACCCTAACCTCTAAAATTAAGCACTGCACAGAAATGAGTCTTTTTGCATGTTTTTATCAATAAATTTTGAACACTTTTAATATATTTTGAAACAAAACTCCAATTTCACTTTCCAGGGACTTTAAAGGTCGGGTCTGGAGTTTTGTGCCCAAAAATAAACATTAGACTTGTACAAATGAAATCCGTCTTAATCGTCAACTATGGGCTTCTAGTCCTGTGTGGTGGGGGCTGTGTCTGCAGCCCCCCCTCCCCCTGCCTGTATTTTGGTCTTTTGCTCTGTTTTGTTCAGGTTTTGTTATGCACGTGGACGTTTCTGGGTGGAGCTAGAGAGTCGCGAGAGAGCGTAGATATCTATGACGAGAGAGTCTGTGTTTTCTCTCAGCCAAACTGCACTGGTTGCGCTTCGCCTTGTGCTGAGAGTAGACCAGGTCGGAGCTGGCGAGCTTTCAGCGCACCTTCCGAGCAGCTTTTTGGCACAAAACTGTCACTGCGCCAAGCTACATCTGTGACACCTCCCCCTGCTGCATCAGCACACCCATCTCAGTGCACCTGGGTCTACCAAACTGCCAAACTAACCATGCACCGTGTTGCGCTGCACGAAACTTGCACTGTGCAGGCCGCGCCACCCTGCGTCACGCCACAAAACTAGAGCCCTATGTGTGGATCCTTCAGGATTTTAAGTTCAGTTTGTTCTTGTTCTTCTGTAACGCAATACTGTCTCTCATTTTATGCCATCTTTTTTATACTCAGTGCTTCTTCTCTCATCTATCTCTAAGATCCTCAAGAGCATCATGCCTTGTAATCCAAGTACCCACACTGCAGTCAGGATATCACTAAAATTGTGATCACATCTAATATATCATTGTGTTTTACAGTTTTAACCTCAGCTTATGTGCTCTTGTCAGATCCTCAGCAGAGAATAGATGACATCTGCTGTTAATATCATCCATGAAGATAGAAAAAATAATAAAAAAGTAAGGCTACAGCTACATTTGGTGTGGGTTTGGAAGGGCCTTATAGGTCGGAGGCTCCCGGGCATTAGCTCCTTATCCTTTATTAGGATTGTTTTTAAGTGAAGGTCACATGACATGGCATAAATGCTAATGTACTGATCACATTATTATGACTGAAAAATCATGGTTTGAGTTCAAATAACTATAACTAAGATTATGGAACCTTTTGTTGTAATAATAATAATAATAATGAAATACCAATTACTAGTTAATATTATGGTGTGATTGTGATTGTAGTTAGAAGAAACCCCCCCCCCCAAAACAAAACAAATATCAGTTTCCTTTCAATCATCCTGGGATGTCGTACTTGCCTAGACATGGTATTTGTTATATGGAGACAGACAATAGTGCAGCATTTTGCCGTCCCACCTTGGTACTTTAGATTTGAAGAAGACATACTGGTAACAATCACCAAATTGTTGGAGACATGTGCAACATCAGCCTGCCTTGCTGCATAATTTTTAAATGTGCTACTGATATTAAAGGTGTTCAGAAATGGCTGTTTATCCTGTTTGTCTCGCCGAGTTTCCATGAGTTGCCGCACGAGTTCAGCCGAGTAAGGAAAACGAATTTGATTGGTCGTTATCGAGCGGGCGGGATATTCAATGCTTGGGGCGAGACTGAGCTCGGTGTGTGTGTGTTGTCTCAGACGTTTGATTGACGGATGACGGATCCAGTATCAGTGGCTGATGAATCGTGAGCAGGGTGACGCATAATATGTGCGCCTGCATTATCCAATGCGAAAAAAAAAATACCACACTTTCATCCTGGATTTACTCGAAAACAGAATTTTGCACAAAGGCTATACATTGTCTGATAGATGAGTTATTACACTAATGTTAAGACCCACAGTGGGCTCAAATTCAATTTTATTTTCTGTACAGCTTTAAGTATTATTCAGCCCTTAGATTTTCCTCAAAACTGTCTCTGTGGAGTTGAAGTAAAAGGTGAATCCATAATAAAGACAGAACATCCCACATCCCCCATAACCTCAACTTTTGAAGCCTGTAGTGCTACTGTTGTGATATCACACTGTTATTTGACAAATTCACAGACATAGACAAATAGCTCATTAAAATGCAGAGAGACTCCTCTCTACCTCTACCTGCCACCCACCTTTAGAGAAGCTGTGGATGTAGCAATGGACCCCTCACATAAACTCAGTCTCTCTGTCTCACACACGTATATTTACCCAAACACACACCAGGGACCCCTGATGTATTTTTTGTGTTATTGCCTGTGTGTGAGTGTGTGTGTGTGTGTGTGAGTGAGTGTGTGCTTGTGAGCACAATTCCTGCATTATTCATTTTATCTCTTTGTTTTTACAGATCCTCCCATCAGACTGCCAGTCTACTTGCATTAAGATAAGACTAAGACAGCCTCACACACACACAACTCAGCAGGTATACATCTGACTCCCAGTTTCATTAGACAGTTCTTAATAGTCGCGGTAAAGGCTCAGTAATTAATTGCCTCCGGTGCAAGTACTGTATGCCTGAGGGAGGTATGTGTACTGCCTGCTTGCCATTCACTTCACTATCAGGTACAGACACAGGAAGGTGTTTATTACTGATAAAACATAAGTGTTCCACAATGCTGAAACCTTGAACGTGCTTCTCTTTTGTGTGCTGCAGGTTAATGATGACGTTTTGAGCTACTTATTATTTGTAACTTCACAGTAACACAAGATGTGTGTGTGACAACATTTTATGCAAGCCATACACAAGTACCAGGCCATCCAAAACAGATACGAGCCATTAACAGAAGATTGGATTACCAATTAACCTCAGATGCCTCCATCCATCACTTTGCATTAGTATGTACCTCCATTGGCTGCATGGAAATAAGTTTGCTCCGAAATCCTTAGGGGACTATGTCAGAAGGTGGAGATAGTTATCTTGGTCCTAAAACACATGGTTCAAGCAGAGTGCTTTATCATTCATGAAACAATTATATTTATAAGTCATAAGTGGAGCCCAAATGTTACACTTCACTGAGGCTCCTAAGTGACAGATGGCTCCCTTCCACCTTTTGTGTGCTCTAGCATATGCATCTGGACATATTCCTGTTTGGAAGGGTGTTGCATGAATGGGCAGCATTTACACACCAACCATCAACACAATTATCACAAGATTCCACGTTATCTTCTTTATGCAGCCTACAGAGGGAGGTGAAGCATTGGTTTTCATATACTCGATACCAGCATATCATGTTAATGGACTCTTCATTCTTGTTACCTGAAAGATGCTCAACACTGAGCATTTGAAATGTTACATACATTTGAAGGCCAGATTCAGTGTATACCAAGGTAAAATAAAACCTCCCCATGCTAATGTTTACATTCAGTGTTACTCACCAGGACACTTTGAGTTGTATTGTGTAAAGTGAGATCTTAATGTTTTCTTTAACTATAAAGCTGGTCCATTTTCTATATTAATACTCCACAGAAAAATGCAAGACATACAGCTCGTATTCAGAAACTGAGCCCTGAAATAAGACGTCAGAACTTTTACTACTGTGTGATGTCACAACAAAGCAAACTTGATATCACTGTGTGTTCATGAGAAATTAACTATTTTATGTGATTATCCAGAAAACTGTCTGCGAATCAAAAGAGAGGCTCTGTGAGCCCGAGAGAGGAGATGTAAAACTGTTCTTAGATTGTTTTTGGTTCTTAAAACCAAAAATATATCTTCTGGGAAACTGTAGAATATGACAAATGTGCTGAATCAATTTCCTCCTTCATAAAATATTTGCCAATATTGGAATCCTGCAGTACTCAGATTTGTATTTAGCTTGCTGTTATCTTTTCCCCTGATTTTTCTATCATATCCTGATATAAATCAATGTAACCTCACCTGGGGAACCAACGAGAGTCAGCAGAGACTAAACTAACTAACTAACTAACTAACTAACTAACTAACTAACTAACTAACTAACTAACTAACTAACTAACTAACTAACTAACTAACTAACTAACTAACTAACTAAGTAACTAACTAACTAACTAACTAACTAACTAACTAACTAATTAACTAACTAACTAACTAACTAACTAACTAACTAAGCAAACATAACAAGCCTGAAGTATGCTGGTTTTGGCAACTCAATCCTTGTTTTGTTTGTGCAGGAATCTAAGGTGTATGATTAAGCGCTTCCTCACCATGTGGCTTAATAGCTCCTTTGCTACGGAGAGACAGGCACTACAGCAGGTGGT
This sequence comes from Trachurus trachurus, assembly GCF_905171665.1. Taxonomy (NCBI): domain Eukaryota; kingdom Metazoa; phylum Chordata; class Actinopteri; order Carangiformes; family Carangidae; genus Trachurus; species Trachurus trachurus. The sequence continues at coordinate 24,796,751 of NC_139893.1, read as the reverse complement.
AAGAGCTGCAATAGCCACCCCACCTACAGCGACATTTACAAGTGCAGGTGCAGGAAAAAGGCCTCATGAGGGACTACCCACCCTGCTCAGGGACTATTTCACCCCCATCCTTCAGGTAGGACTGAGGAAGAAACAGAGAAACAGAGAAATTCTGCATCTTACTGAACAATTCACTATTGTTTCATATTTTAGCATTGCTGCAACTTGGGCTCACTCTACCACCTTGTTTATCTTTGAGACTTTTTCAGTTTTATTCCTCTTCTCATACACTGCTGATCTCGTACTTGTATATTTATTTTACCTATTTTCATTTAGAATGTTTTATTGAATGCTTTATTGTTGATTTCATTACTGGTATTACCTGAACTGGGACCTGCAAATCTCATTTCATTTCCCTTTTATGTCTAACATGCTCTAGAGTAACTATAAAACATCCTTATCCTAACCACCATCTGCACTTCAGTGGAATCGTACTAAGCTATTGGTAGGATATCATGTCACAGTTTGTGTGCACACATAATTGTATAAACTGGGGTACACACGCACAAAAACAACTCCATATCACTCCATTAGGGCAACAAACCTTTAATACTTTCACTCTACCAGTTCCCTCCATAATTTAGAAAAGCCTTTTAATCCCATGAGTCAATGGTGTCTTTTGAAGAAAAAAAACATTGTTATTTATTTTGTGTTGAATCACTTAATATAGAAAAGTTAATTCGATAATTTTGCCCAGGAAATCTTTTATTCTTACTCTCTATTTAGTATTATAGCTAGTGCTTAAGGGGGATTTCCCTTGACATTAGGCAGGCTATATAAGCCAGGATCTTCCACATGACGTTTATCTACAGTTTTGAGAACCAAAAATGGTCAAATGTTGATTTTTATGCAAATGTTTTACTAAATTCATTGTGCTCAATTTTGTTTTCAGTAAATGTTCATGTAAATTCAGTTTTTCTACATTCCAGATGGTCTGTATATGAGAAATAATGAAATGCTATGTCATCACTGTCCAGTAAAAACTGGTATCCACCAGTTATCATGATTTTCACATTTTCATATACTCCTCCAAGGGCTCATAAACCCTAATCAAAACCCACTAAATTATATAGAAAATGTTTTATCTAGCCTGAGCTGATGTTTTGGTGAAACAAAGTTATTTTCAACTGTACATTATAAACTGGTCTTCATACGCCCACATTTCCTTATTTCCATATTAAAAGTGTAATATAATACTGCTCCTACTCAGGTTTAGGTTGCACAGGTTTTACATGTAAATGAGGCAATTCAGTGTAGCCATTTTTTATTCATTGTCTGTTTTTCACCTTTTCTGTAGTTAGTGAACCTGCAGACTAAGCTCCTGTCTACACTCAGCTGTGTACAATGAATTAAGTTAGGCTCCTCTTTGAGGCAGATGTTACCTGAATACAATAGTGTGGGTTAGTCTAACAATTAAGAAGTCATGTTGCTTAAAAGATGATATTAACAAATGATATTAAAAACTATATTAACAAAAAGAAAAAGTTTTGAACTCCTTGTGAAAAATTGGGCCAGTATACGCTGAAATTGTCACCTCATGTGATGCAACCAAAGAATGAAAAAGAAGCTTTGTGCCAATGACTGACACAATGGGAGGAAAGATTTTTGTGCATTTGGAGGAAAAAAAATATTTTGAGATTCTGAAGGAAACTTTTTGAAACTGGTATTTGGAGGTGAGGGCTTACTGACATTTTTGGAGCATATACATCAAGAGTGGGCAAAGCAATATCTTCCCTTGATTGATTGGAGAATTTTGATTGATTGAAAGCAGGTTTTACAACAAAAATCTGTTTAAAATTTATGGGGGAGGGAGAGAGAGGTAAAATCCTTCCTCAGCACAGCAGGCACAGTCGCTCTGAGGTTGTCAGAAGATTCACTGAGAAAGGAAAGGACACAAAAATGATAATGTTGTCCTAAATTAAGTTTCAAGCATATCAAAATCCCCTGTCTAGCATAATTATCACCGTGCAGAAATGCTTCCCCCGTGAAACCATACCAAGTTTCCTGGGCTGCAACAGCAGGGCCAACCCTATAATTGTGAATGCCCCCGACTGACTGACTGTGATTGAGTGATAGTACTTGTACCACTTCTCAGCAAAGTGCCGAACTGTAGTCTACTAAGCTGCTCTGGTTTTCTGTCTGCTCAGAAACTGGAAAGTGGAAGAGCAACTCAAGGCAGGGGAGAGAGAGAAATGATTAGTAACAATGCTACTAACCTCTGTGGTCAAGTCTACGTGTTTAACAAAGAAAGACAGATATAAAGACCTGCTGCCTCTATCTAAAATTAAAAGTCTGTTATGTCTGGAGTGTCTGGAGTTTAAAATGAATAGATCAACTGTTGCAGATTCCAGATGCAGGCTGTTTTCTAGGTGAGAAACAAGAGAAACTGAATTTAAAGGGATATTCCGGCGTAAGTTTAAGCCATGGTCCAATGCACCGTGACACAGAGTTAGACCCCCCCCTCGAGAGATAAAGTCTGCTAACCGCTAGCTTCTCTAGTTGTAGCAACTTTAGCAATGGCTGCACCATAACAAACAGCGCAGTCTATTTTGCGCAAACGATCAAAAAGCCACTGTTTACATCCGCGATCCTCCAAAGATGGCGCCCAATGTCCCACGGCGTGACGTAACTTCACATTCTCTATACGGATCCACTATCCACCGATCAAAAGGCCACTTACAGCCACAAATAATGCTCAGAACAGCACCAAATGTCATCAACAGTACAAACAGGGTCCCAGCACATAATACTAGGCATCAAACATCTGTTAGCTTAGCCTGGTTTCTATTGAAAAGAGACGAAAACAACTCACCCACTCTCCTCCAGTTGTATGCTATGCAGCAACTTTCCGCATCCAGCATAGAGTCCAGGCACTGACAATACACGTCTGAGGCCGACTGGCAGCATAAACATCTGGTTTCAGCGGCCACCGACAGATAGTGACCACCACACTGACCACTTGATTCCCCCAGGTCCAGCATTTATACTCCACCGACAGCGCTCCCTCTTTGACTTTTCTCCTCCATTTCCTCCAGCTCGTCTTCAGTAAACTTGGTCTCAAACTGATAGTGACGCCCATCGAAATGAAACCAGTTGCCGTTGTTCTCAAACTGCATAAACTCAGCCGTGTCGTCCCTTCTTCTTCTTCTTTTCATTTTGATTGGCGGCTGGCATCCAACTTATAGGTGCATTGCCACCACCTGTGTTGTCCCCTCTTGTTATGGTACAGACAGTCTCTTCTGGCAACGAACGTCGTCCTGATCTTGCGTGTGCAGGGCTCCAGACTAACTTTTTTGACTAGGAGCACAGTGGCCCCTAACTTAAAATTTTAGGAGCGCAAGCAGAAAATTTAGGGGCGAACACCGAAATCGACTTGCAAAGTAAATTTTCACATTTCCTCTAATTTTCACTGTATTACTGATAAATACTGCATAAATGCAGAAACTATAATGTTTTAAATTCACATTTTATTGTGCAACAGTTTAAATATTGAAAATATAAAGTTAATGTTAGCCTACACTGACCAATAACAGAACAAGCAGACATCCCCCCTCCCCCTTGGGGGATAAGGTGCCTTTGTTGGCCTCCTTGTCTGACCCTGACTGAGCCACACGTGCACGGACTCCTTGGCATCAAACTCGTCGAGACCCCCCCCCCCCCCCCCCCCCCCCCCCCCCTTATGGGATGTTTAAGTTTTGTAGCGAGCCGTCGAAAAAAAAAATGCAGGTGACGTTCTGCGCAAACACACGTGCGGGTCGCCGGTCTGTGCGTCTCCTGCTGTTTCATACGGAGCTCTGCTGTGGAAAGACGTCTCCTCCGAGATGTACACATTAGCCAATCACAGTGGTCATTAAAAAAAAATCTGCAAATTTACTGGTCACACATGCGCGAGTAGATGAACAATGTACTCGCATTGTATCAAATTTTAGTCGCAAAATGCTTTTGTTAAAATATAAGTCAACATGTGACTAGCTGGACCTGAATGATGGGTAAGAGGTCAAATATTTTGTCAGGGTTGTCATAAGCTTTTGTTTGATATTACATGAGCATATTTTCTGGAGGCAGGAAAGCATAAAACCGAGGAAAACATTGAGTTATTCAATTCCAAGATCATTTGTTTGTGTTTAAGATAACCCCCTAGGGCACCTTGAATTAACCTGTATTTGTTTTTAAATTGAGTGAATGTTTATTAAACTTGTTTTCTTAGAAGAGTAAGTAATGCCTGTGTATTGCATTTAAAATATAAATGAGTCTTAAACCTTTTTTCCCCGGCACTAGTTATTTTGTATTCATGAACAAAACTTGTTTTGTCTGAAGCACATGTCTCATCTACAGATTCCTCTTATGACATTTAGATGTGTGTTCTACAATTATTGTGTACATGCTAAAAGACACGTATTAGCTACAGTGCTGTTAATGATTCTGTAACAATTTTGATACGATAACAGCAATGAGCTCTGTTTTCTGGCAGTTAAGTTGGAGCAGGTTGGTGGTCATCCAGGTTTTAAATTCATGCAGACAGTTGATGAAAGATTGTGGAGGGAGGTGGGTGGATGGTGATGTGCTGAGATAGAGTTGGGTGTGGTCAGCATAGTGATGGAAATGTACACCATGACACCGGATGATCTGACCGAGCGGCACACCATGTTGAACCAGGACAGAGCAGTACCAGTGAGTCCAAGGTGGGTAGAAGAATTGAGAAACACTGTTGGAGGCTACGGTAAGGTCCAGCAAAAGCAGGATGCTGAGGAAGCAACATATTGTGATAGAGACACCCGAAGGGAGGATGGAGGTGCAGAAACTGCTGGTGGATAGAATTGACCTTAGCCTGAAAAAAATTGTGAAACTTAAAGACCCCCTCCCATGAAAATCGTGTTTTTCGTGCTTTTCACATGTTCCTGTGGCATTTTTCTTGTGTTAGAGGACATATCAGCAGAAAAGGAAGTGCAAAATTGCATTTCTGAGTTTTTCTGCCTTCAAACTGCTGTGAACCAATGGCAGACGCAAACTGGCAGTTTCAGGGAGACTGGAGCTGATCTGTCACAGCTCCAGGGGAGGGCACTAGTGCTACAAGCTCCCGCCCCGCTCTGCATCTGGCTCAGAGGTGAAAGGCTTGGCAGCCTGCTGTAGCTGTCAAGGTATAATGGGTATAGCTCACCTGATAGAGCAGCTTGTACCTTGAGCAAGGACAATGTTCCAGTCTGGGATTGAATCCCAGTGTGCAGTTTTATGCTAAACGCACTGAATCTGTAATTGTACAGTGTCCAGCTGTCAGCAAGCGGGGGGTGGGGTGCGAGGAGGTGGCTGGGCGGGTGCAGAGCAGCGCAGTCTCCGCCCACCCTCCAGAGGTGCATTGCTAATGTGCATTGCTAATGAGCTGGTTTTAAAATGACCAAAAAGGGTCACGGAGGGGGCTTTAATGTGACAGTTGACGGTCCTGTCACTATGCCTCCAATTGATCATGTGCCCTGGCTACTTGGCCACACGGATGTCCCTTTGGCCGAATGGTTAGCACACATGACTATTATCTGGGAGTCTGGGGTTCGAAGCCCACCGGGGCCCTCTTCACCTTGCCACATTCAGGAGAGGAGTCAGGAGAAGGGTGGAGGGCAGTGAGGTTGTAGAACAAACCAAGTCTAATGTGTGGCCTTTACTGTGGGTCAGACCCTTTACATGCTGAACAAAGTTGAGACAACCCAGCAGACAGGAACTCCGAAGCAAATTTGCAGCTGTTGGTGTCGAACTGGATTTTAGAGTCCCCAAGCAGGGGGAAATCGACTCATATTACAGGCAGCATATTCACAATGAAAACAGTGGCTTCATGGGTTAGATGTGTTGGCCGCTGGCTAAATGTGTTGCTAATGCATCACACCCTGTTCTTAGGAAACGCAATGTATCAGTGTTTTGATTTAAAATGCAATTTGTCTTTGTGTCTCTGTCTAGATAAGGCTCATACGACGACCCCAGAGTCAGAATCTTATTTTATGATTACATGTGATGGATTCTGCTGCTAGCAGGTTTCAATTAAGTGACAAGTGACTGAGAAAGAAAAACACGGAGAGACAACAGAAAGATAAATAAACTCTTGTCTTAACCGGAGACAGGAGAGACAAATAATAATAAATTGCTTGTGGATTAATTGATTGTAATTTTGGGATGGTGTTTCGCTCAATGATTTGTCATTCTTCAAGACTGTCACCATGTTGCTTGGCAAACAGATGCTAAAAAAAAAGTATTTCATGGTGATGGAGCTCATTTAAATTTGAGAAACAGAGAGGGAGAGAAGCCAAGGGTTATCCGACATCTGCAGTGTCTGATTTTTAAATAAACACAGATCAACAGATCAGCCAGATGAAACAAATGTGAAAAAGATTCAGTCACTGTGAGTGTGTGTGTGTGCCTGTGGCTGTGTGTGTATGCATGTGCATTTTTGTTTTCACTTATCTTGCTTACGTGTGAACCAACTCTAAGCTCATTCTGCTGAATCCCCATTTTCCTTTAATCTTCGCTCGCAGTTTATGCTGAGATGAAGCATAATGCACATCAATCAGAAACACACACACACCAATGCATATATCAAAGATAAAATTAATGATATCAAACAGAGTTATAAATATGTAGATTATGTTCTTACCCACTGCAAAATCTGGAAACAAACACACGCCATTGCAATCACAACAAAACACATTTTGACACCAGCAGAAACTTTGAACAAAACTCACATCATAGTTTTTAATAGTTTCTTGAACTGAGGAGGTTTCTGGGGTTAAGGTTCCAGAGGCAGGACCACAATGGCAGAACCAGCTGTGAATGTGAAGTTTGGCCTTGCTTTAGGTTGCTTTTGTTCTGAACATGACCCCACCCCACCCTGCCCGTTTTCTTCACGCACCTCTCTGGCCCTCCGACCAGTCCTCTTATACCTGCTGCAGAGATGCTTCACCTTGCAGATAGTATCTTCTCAAGGGGTTTAAATATTTGCATAATCAGACATTGGACATAATACAGTTCTAAAATTCTATTTGAAACTGGGTTGTATCACACATAAAATGTTCTGACCTGGGGGAAACTAAAGACTTTTAGTTAATTCTGGTTAAGGAAGGGGACTCTTTGGCAGAACATAAAAAGAAACTGCCGCATTACATGATTTTTGCAATAATTTGCTGTAGGTAACAAAGCAGAAAGCTGAATGAGTTTGGATTAAATACAGTATGTGTCAACAGTAGTATGCAAGCTAACATTAGTCTGAGGGCCACCCAGTTACTGCATCTGAAACATGTTTTCACTGGTTTCATGTGTACACAGACATTTCTTGAAACTAACAAGAAAAAGACTCTTTTGAGAAAACTCTGTTTTGTTTGTGGACATGGCTTCAAAGGCCAGAATGTTTACTGTTACACTCCTCCAAGACATAATTACAATCATAATACTGATTAGGACTGGCCCTGACTATACCAAACCTGTTCAATATCAAATAGTTAAAGACTGGTTCTGTGAACCCCTCACATTAACCAGATAATCTGGACCAAACCTCAGTGTCTACCAGGATCCAGGGCCAGACTTTTCCTCTGACTAGGGATAATTGGTGCTAAACAGATCAAAAACTCATGTAGGTTATTGGGTCCCTTCCCAACCAAAGTCCCGCTTGCCTGAGATGATTTCAAATTAAATGAGGCCACTTCTCCTGGAAACACTAAAAGCTTTACTTTTGGTTTCATGCCCTCAATCTGGTTTATTGCCTGAATGAAATTGCTTTCTCTACAGAAAGTTCCTTGGACTTCATGATCTGGTTCATGTCCTGACATGCAGGACACTTTTTGTATCAACAAATTGTTGACTGTTTGGGAATTCCATAGAGAGCTTCCCTTTAGAGGCAACCTTGTGTGGTCTGGAACATCACAATATGCATGCAGCAGCTCAAGTATACTGCCGCGAGCAGATCAATGTCCCTTTTAAGTTGATTTCACTTTGGACATCTATCATACTATGATCCATAACTATCTGCTGTTAAGCTATCTCTATTTTCTGAAATCATTTTTAATGTTTAATTTAGTCTTGATTTTCTTGTTTTACATGGAAAAGTAATTGCTGACAATGTGTTAAATGAATAAAACAAACAAACATTACCTGCTTCTCATTGCGAACCTGTTATGATCCTCAAATAAATTAGGGTTATTAAAATCACAGTTTTGTTTTTGGAAGCATGCCGGCAGGGTTTGTCACATCACGTTGGTGATCACAGCAACGTCAACCTGTATTTTAATTAAAAATTCAGTGCTCGGTGTGTTTACTTCACCGTGGCTTGTTAAAAAGATGATTGCCTTTGATTAACCATTGCCCCTGTTACCCAGTGTTTTGGATGGAGACTGTGTGTGAAGGGGGAGGAGTGGACTGTCCAGAGGGATTTGTTAGCAGGGAGAAGTTTTTAATTGATCCATGATATTTCATAATGCTATGGGAACTGTGTGGTTCCACTATGTCAGGGTGCTATGTTCATTTGCATTGTCTGTAGGATAATTAATCAAAATCGTGGTTATTTTTGAGACACTTAAAACCAGTGGATCTGTTATACATTATTGTGGCTTGACAACGTCACTTCTATTAAAGGGATAGATCAACATTTTGGCAAATTGGCCCATTGCCATAGTCCCTATAGTCTTGGGAGTATGTTGGTTACCTTTAATTGTAGGTGCAAACTATTTTCAGAACAGCGGAGGCTCATGGAATTTCATAGTTTCCCTCATCAAACTCATCAAATCCACATTCCAACAACTCCAAAATGCTCTTGTGGACAAGTTGTGAACTGCACATTCACCACGCTATGGGAGTTGTTTTCGAGGCAAATGCAGAGACTACTTGCCGAAAAACTGCCCTCAACAGGAACGCGCATCAGCGGTTTTGCATGAATTTACCTCGAAAACAACTCTGTCTCACGACGTTCCGTTATTATCTCATAACGTGGTGAATGTGCAGGTGTGTATGATGAGGGAAACCAAGAAATCCCATTAGCCTCCGTGGCGTATCTCTGAACAGCTTGCAGCTCGGCTCCGCCGTTCTAAAAATAGCTTGCACCGACAATTAAAGGTAACAAACCTACTGCTATGACTATAGGGATTATGGCAATGGGCCAATTTGCCAAAATGTTGAACTATCCCTTTAAGGTTTATAAACAATCCACACAACCCCCCCCCCCCACACACACACACACACACACTATTCAATATACACACACCTTACTCTCTGCATCACATACTGTACACACCACACAATTACATGTGAGCAACGGCCAGTTTAGAGGAATATAATTCCTGTTAGAGCCATCCCATAATGATGGAACAGTGATTTTATTTAATTTTAATCTGTGAATTTAAGCATTGTCACTGCCAGTAGCACTTCCTGCACTTTGCTGCGGGGACTGTGTTTCTTTCTGTCTTCATGTTGCTGCAGAATTATTGTCTGCTTCTCGTTAGTGAAACGCTCTCCTGCTGTAGCTGCTGTCAGACGTGTCCATGTCTGTGATCCTGAGTTAACCACCGCTGTGTGACTGCTTAGCGCGATCGCTATTGTTCGGATAAGTGAAGCCAGGTAACTGAAAGATACCTTTAGTATGTTGAACCTGCTTTGCAGTGAAGACCGCACCAAAAAGGCAGTATGATGATGAATATGCTGCCACTAACCAATACTGGACTGGTGGACCTGGCGAACCAGACCCGGACCACTGTCCATCAAATTCCTGTCATCTACATCAGTGGTTCTCAAACTGCGGTACGCGGGCTCCCATTCTACATTAATACATAAACGCTCTGAGTTTGTACACAGTACCAAAGAGTATCTTTGACAGTACTTTACATTTAGACCAACGCTCCTTCGTAACCATTATGCTACCACAGATGCGGACAGGAGAACTGAGGTCTGATGAAGCGAGACAGGGACAAATAAACATCAACTAAACTCGTAACACAAATGATATAAAAATGCTATATTCAAGACAATTACCATTGAAGATTAGTAATAACATAATGTGTTTGCACTTTCTTCCTCTCGTAACGACTGGTGGGGCACTGCCCCCCCTGCCCCTAATGACCAGTCACATGTCTGTCTCACTGAGTAACTGAATAGCCTAGAATAAAAAAAAAGTAATTGAACTTCTGTCTAAAGTAGGAAATGACACGTAAATGGAATATGAAAATACAACCTCAATTAAGAAAAATATATTCAAATGAAAGAAAATAAACGTGAAGCAAAAAAAAAAGAAAAAGAAAAAATCCTCTCAGCAGCCTCCAGTTTGAATAGTCGTTGTGTAGTGTTAGTGTGCTTCTCTAAATTGTGTGCAGTCCATTCAATTTGCCATATGGACTCCAATCAAGGTCTGCACAAATTGCAGGGATAATTAAAGCAAAAACGGTCAACTGAATACGATATAGAGTGACACAGGAAAGTCTGAATGTTTTGTTGTTTGTTTTTTAATAAATGACAGATTTCAGTTTTCAAAAAATCTGTAACAACAAAAAAGGCATTCATTGTTAATAAATGGAAAACAATACCAGTCCAATCAATTAAAAATCAATCTACAACCTAATAAAGTGCAGAGTGAAGGGGTGTGAATACTTTGTAAAGCCAGAATAAGAGCTCCTTTTTGATCGTTCAAAATTCAGCATTTCTGTCAATTACACTTGCATTATTTTAGATATGACGTATTTATGGATGGTTATGTTTTACACTGAATGAAGAAACAGAGACCTTCACTTTCAGCTTGAATATACTCACAAAATCCATTAATGCTGGAGACGTTTGATTGCCTCTTGCAAGAACGTAGCTCAAAGTGGCCTCGAAAAAAATCATACAGGTCTCACCTTTTAATAGGCTTCAAAATTTTGAAACTGAGCTGCTTCCAACACATTTGGTAGGGGAACAGAACTCATAAAATGTAATAGCACTGACACAACAGAGGATATTAAAACAGTTATTGCACTTGTCTTGGGTGTTGCAGTCTCTCATATTTAAGGACATTCTTGAACAAACAGAATAATGCTTTTGTGACAACATAGCAAGATACTAGGAAATGATGAAGAAGAAATCACAGAGCGTGTGTGAGAATGAGAAGCAGTTTGAGTGCATGTGTTGGATAATAGAGAATAACATTTCTAGAGTCGTGCCACTGACCTAAATGGATTTTTCATGTGTGTGAGAACTGTAGAGATGTCTGCTATCATGTGTTTACCCCATTCTGCCAGCAGAATTCAAATTAATTGACAAAATCATAAGCAGCAGCAGAAGAAGTGTGACATTACAACAGTTCGGATTCCATGTTTCAACATAAAGTTCAAAGCAAACTCGGAGCTCTTTTAATCTACTTGATCACATCTTGCTCTGATTCCATTCGTCCGTTTTCTTCTTACCTCATCCGTCATCTGTGAAGCACTTTGAACTGTGCTAACCTGTATGAAAGATGCCATACAAATAAAGTTTGATTGATTGATTCTTCTTTCCCCACTTGAACTATACAGCTCGTTATTCTCAGACTATCATCCTTTTTACCTAGAATTTTCAGCAACCATATTTAGTTATTTCATGCACTATCCTTGCAGTATGTGAGAAATTAAAATTGATCTCTCTACCCCTGCATAAGCTCTCACCAATGTCTCTAATAATGTACTTTCACATGTGTCCTCATAGTCACTCTGGGTGACACAACCTTGATAGGTTTACCCCCCCTCCCCCCACAAAAAAAAAAAAAAAAAATCAGGGGCAGTATTTATCAAGCGTCTTAGAGTGCCATTTTAGTCTTAAGTGCTGAGAACTTGTGGAATTTTGTCCTACTTTTACTTCTACCCCCCTGAGAGATGAAGTCTGCTAACCGCTAGCTTAGTTGTAGCAACTTTAGCAAAGACCGCACCATAACAAACAGTGCAGTCTATTTCTCCACGCGCAAGCCGTGATCAAAAAGCCACTCATACCCACAAATAATGCTCAGAACAAACAGTACATAATACGAGGCATCAAACATCTGTTAGCTTTGCCTGGTTTCTATTGAAAAGAGACGAAAACAACTCACCCACTTATGCAGCAACTTTCTGCGTCCAGCATAGTGTCCAGGCATTGACATGTCACTCTTATGGCGATACCTTCAAGTGTTACCCATTATTCTATTGTGTAAAGCAGTGGAAGTTCAGTGGACTTGGGTCCAATCCAAGAACTCTGATGCAGTATCAGGCAGAGACTGACAGGCTACCACATCCCACATCAGTTGCATAGATTAAACTCTTATCTTTTTTGGTGTTTTTGATGGCCCATTGATGTGGCGTCCTGCCATGATTTTTCCTGGCATTCCCAGTGTTCCAGTCCAACCATGCAATAGCCTAAATTGAATTCCAATATGCTGAATTAGTATTTAACCTTTTGTTCTGTTGTGCATATGCTCACACTCACCTTTGTGTCTCCATGAGACAAGGCAGCTTGTTTGACTGTGAAGGAGATCTTGCGATAGAGTTGTTTGAGGGTTCAATATGCATTAATCAATGTAATGTTCTATTGGCTTTTGAAAATTAATAGTGGAAAAAAAAAATTCAATATTAAGTGGAAAATTCTCATATATTTTTTTTCTCCAATTACAGCTATTAGTTAAAAAAAACCAAGGCTATTCTCAGCTGTTACAATACATAATTCATATGCTGGCATCGGGTTTGATAATAATAATGGTTTACATTTATATAGCGCTTCTCTATCGATACCCAAAGCACATACAGAAACCATTATTCATTCATACCACACTTACAGCAGTGGTGGTAAGCTACTGCCCCCTGGGGCAGACTCACGGAAAGCGTGGCTGCCAATGTGCGCCAAACAGCCCCTCTAGCCACCACCATGACCATTCATACGCATTCACACGAGGCAAGTTGGGTAAGGAGTCTTGCCCAAGGACACTACGGCAGAGCATGGGAGAGAGCAGGATTCGAACCACCAACCCTATGATTATTGGAAGACCCGGGCCGCTCTACCTCCTGAGCCACTGCCACCCCGATGAAAAGAAATGATCATACAGAAAACCTTGACAAAAACACAAAACTTCCCACCGGATTTAAGGAAGACGGACTGCTGAAGGATTATTGATTTTTGACATTTCCCATGATCCCTTGGGTTGCCTTCATTTGGATTCTGGAGGAAAGGTTTATGCTTTCACCTGGTTTCTGCACTGTAGCCATAGTGGTATTTTAAGGCAGCTGTGAAAAAAAACAGTGGGATAGTATGTTGGCTCATCAGGACTTTTCGCTTAAATAATTTTAATTTATCATGCCATTATTCATTCCTCCATGTACTGTAGACAAAGTTTAGAGTGTAGTTCAGTTTGTCCTAGCAACTCATGTACCATTTGCTACTGGGATATCATTCCTTTTGGCGAGAAATGTATTTTAAGCACCAAAATGTGCCTACCATTAGGCATAGGAAGTCAGGAGAGTCCGTGAGATAATATGAAGAGATACAAAAGCCCACATATTGAGTAGATCACAGTGGATGTCTGGAACTTTCACCTATAGAGGGTGAAATCTTTGTCTCATCAGACGAGAAAATCTTTTTCCTCTTGCTCCATCATGCCATCATGTCCTGATTGATGGAGTGCTGCTGTGATATGGTCATCCTTCCAGCAGGTTCTGCAACCTCTGCAGAGAGCTTCTGATGCTCTGGTTCTTGGTCACCCCCTGACCAAGACCCTCTGGTCTGGTTACTCAGTCCAATTCTAGGAGACTCCATACCGCTTCCATTTCACAATAATTGAGGCTGCTGTGCTCCTGTGAATACTCAAACCTTTTCAAATGGTTTCACACCTTTGCCTTGATCTATGCTATTGCCAAAGTTTTATCACTGCAGTTCCTTGGACTTTGTGTGTGTAAGATCACACTTCACACTGTTTCCCAGACAAAAGTCAAGCCACAGCCTTTCTTAATGGAGTTCAATCAAAGTCTAGACACATGTCATGAGCAATAAAGGCAAAGAGGATGTACCTGACTACGATTTAGTGCCATAGCAAAGGGTCTGAATACTTTCCTAAATATGACATCCATGTTAACCATCCATGGATAGTTCACCCAAAATTCAAATTTCACTCAGTTTCAGAGTAATCTGTGCCTTTTTGGAGTTACAGGGGGGCTCGGCGCAGCACTGCATGTCCATATGACGGTGGCGAACGGGGCTCACTTTTCTTCGTCCAAAAAGACACACCAAAAACTGCCCAAATACCTCCATTCTGCTCGTCTATAATGTCCCTCTTGTATTGAAGCCCCGACATGAGAAATTCTACGAAAAAAAAAAAAAGTCTTTATTTTAAGCCTGTTTGTAGCGGAAGCTCCCAGTGTCTCAGTTCACTGCTCTGCCGGTGTCAGTGCAAATTGCACAAGATTTCTGCGCGATTTGCTCACTGAGGTGAGTAATTACATGCAAAAACACAAAGTTTATACTGTACACTATATGAGTTCAGTGGTGTCTTGTAAGGATTCGAGTCATGTGCCATAGATATTTGATTGTTTTTTGAGTGTTTGTTGTGGTTGAAAAAATTGCCCCCATAGGTTAGCGTTGTCGCTATCCCTAGCGACGCATTTCGCCATGGTGTAACTCCGGTTTGCCTGCATCAATTTTAGTCACGTTTATTGCTCCCCCCAACGCTGGGTGACCATCAGGACAACGATTTAGGGGTTAAAAAAATTCTCCTTTAACTTTTTGCTAGTAGCCCAGTGTATTTTAGAAAATATAGTTAGTCTCAATTTATTTTTTGTTTAATTAAATATCATTACTTTTTAGTGACTTAGGCTAGTTAGAAACTTTAATACAAGCTGAAATGCATCAACAGACAACATTGATTATTTGAACATGATAAGTTAGTTTTCATCCAAAGCCAAACTTTGAGTGATGTAGTCTTTTCATCCAAGTAAATGTTAGTGATGAAAGTAAACAGCCTTGGATAATGTCACAATAAAAATAGAAACATACTGGTGTAGATCTTCCTCATGTTAGGATTCATTTTAGCACAAACTGAATTGATTAATTGCAATGTTTATTAAATTGAAAATTATGAATGTTATACAGTATATGTGTAATTTATTTCTAGATAGGACTAGACTGTAGTATTAATCATTAATTAGGCTGGCAGAAATACCTTTTTCTTGCTTCTCTTCAAGCTACTTATAGGAAGTCAAAAAAGACTTGTATGCAGTACTCCTGAGATACACTTAAAATGAAAGCTGTCTCTCTGGATGGGTCTCAAATAATGGGCCTAAGACTGTGTCAGCAAACAGTGCATAATTTGGGTGGCAGGAATGCATATGTGTGCTCCAAAAAAGATTAAAGTCACTGAAAGGGCAAGCAAATGTTAAAGTAAGCCAACCTGCGAGAGAGAGAGAGAGAGAGAGAGAGAGAGAGAGAGAGAGAGAGAGAGAGAGAGAGAGAGAGAGAGAGAGAGAGAGAGAGAGAGAGAGAGAGAGAGAGATCTACTCCAAATGAGGCTTCAAATAGGTAGGACGCTGACAGCCAGAAGAACAGAGGCAGCCAGTCTGAAAAACCAGAATGCACTGTAAATCAGATCTTGAGGCTTTCAGATGCACAGGTTAGAACAAGACAACTTGTAAAACTGACAGAGGGTGGCCAGAGACACAGCTTGTAACATTGTGAGGCCTTGAGAAGCTGGGAACTAATCAGGGAGATGCAGATGCAGCCAAGGTGGAGACAACTGAGGGCAGAGTCTGGAACTGTCAAGTGATGCAGAGAGCATGACATGAACACAGTAAATGTCGAAAAACAACTCCTGCACTTTCAGGCTCATGCTCCATTGTTCTGGTAATATTTGTCATTGCCTGAAAAATATGACACCATCAATGGTCATGTACATGTGGGTATGAGGTCTCTAAACCATTAGTCTGGCTGCTGGCCTGACGGAAGTGCGTTGCTGCGATTAGCCTCTGATTGGTCGGAACGAGCCACCCCGGCAGAAGTCCCGCCTCCGTGTTGCAGCTTTCACAGTCCGCCCGGCAAAGGGAAACATCAACAAACAACAACAGGAACCGAACCATGGATCTATTATACATCCGTGTCATGAACCAAACAGAGGAAGAAATGTCCGTCAGCGGTTGTCGACCACAGTTAAACCGAACAAAAGAATAAACATCCGTCAACGGTTGCCGACCGTCGTTACACCGCGGACCCAAATCCATTTTCCAACCGGCAATATTTTGCAAGCGTTTTTTTCTCTGATCGCAGAATCATAGGCGGACCTGCCAGACCCTTCTTCTCTGGAGGAGGATCTGGCGAGCGAGACTACTAACCATAAACTAAAAAGAGTTGATGAATGTTTGTTTTTTGTTTTTCTTCTTGGGTTTTAAAAGATGAGACGCAATCTTAACACACAAGGCCCGACTGTATTTAAATGTCAGCTCTGTTGTCTGTTTGTTTAAGTTTATCCAGGTTCAGTGTGTGTGTGTTTGTGTGATAGAGAGAGAGAGAGAGAGATAGACACTTAATATTGTTATCATTTTTTTATTTTTTTATTTTTTTATTATCATTTGTTACTCTCATCACTTATGAACAATATGTGTATGTTTTATATAGTATATAACAACTTGCAACAGTCTAATGATGCCCAATATTTATTTTTTGTTTCATGTGATGTAGACTATAAGAGAGAGAGAGAACTTGATCAGCACACACAGGCATGCTCTCACACACGCATAGGGTAAATCATTTTATGTATATTTTTATTTATTTGTATATTGTTGTATATATTCATGAGTTGTACTGTGTCATTGATTACTAATGCTTTGGCAACATAGTTCTTTTAACTGTCATGCCAATAAAGCGAATTTGAATTGAATTTGAATTGAATTGAATTGAGAGAGAGAGAGAGAGAGAGGAATGTCATGGATTGTTTCTAAATTTTTGTTGGAGCTGGTGTGTTTGAAATATGTATCTTAGAATTTTTTTTCTGTTGCTTTTTATGTATAATAGGCAGCATCTAGCAGCCCAGGCAGCCTAACACAGGGTGAAATGTGATGACGCAGTAAAAACAACACCAAAGTCAGTGTAAAGACGAGGCTGAGTTGGATGGATAGGTCTATAATACAGAAAAGCAGGTAAGATGTTATCCAGGAGCATTCACCAGTTCTAGTTAGGGCCCCAAAAAACAAAGGGTAAGAAGAAAACACAGATCACCAGTCACCTTCTCTGAGGGCCATTCTCAACTTAACTGTCCAATAAATGAATCCCCAGTATTGATCAGTAGCAATAGAAAACATTCCAAAAATTCCAAAAATTGTGCTGCTTACCAACATCTTCTCAAATACTCATATCTAATCACTATTGATAATTTATAGAAAGATATAAGTTTGATCAATAAAAGTTTGGTTGGCCTCGTCCAAATTTCCAAATTTGAGGGAAATAAAAAAGGGTTGCAACTGTCAGCAGTCCCTCTTAAGCTGCATTTTACCAATATTCTCAAGCAAGTTGTCAGTTTAACGTCTTGTATTTCAGGCGTTGACATGTACAGTATTTCACTGAGCCAATTAAGTCAGCATACCTGAACAACAAAATGCATCATTGTTTATTTAAACAACAACATAGGAGTGTTTTTACTCTGCCAAATTCACAGTGTAATTTGCGCATAAGTAAACAACCGCCCACCCAGCAACTGTGCTGTCCCCACTCCTCATACTGATGCTGGCTCTTTAAATTACAAAATATGTACTAAAACACACATCATTCTGTAAGCATCTTCACACACACTCATACACCTAAATTATGTAAGTGTATGAAACAATAAACAGATGGATGTCCCAAATATAGAATTGAATCATTCATTTATCATGACAAACACTGAAACTGTTGATTTAGATTAAATAAAAAAAAGAAAAGAAAGAAAATCGAGCTATAATGCAGGTTATATCAAGTCATGTATCAGTTTCACTGTTAAAGAGAGAAAGATACAGAGGATAAGGTCTGGGGTTAGATGTATAAACAACACACCATGTACTAAACTCATCCTTTTGAAGAGTACACACTTTAATACAGTGAGGTGGATATGAAAATAAGTTTTTATATACCACAAGAGGACATCCGATACTTTTGTGTGATAAATTAATATAAAGTCAGTCAGCCTGTGACATTGTGTCATTACGATGTTGCGCCAATGTAAGGGGGCAGATAAGTCAAGCGTAGCGTTAGTTCTGGCAGGCCATGACGTCAAGCTCTTAATCAGCACAGCGTAGCTGCCATCACCGGTGCAGATCAGCTGATGGCTCAGCTGACTCCCCGTGGCCGCTTCCTATTGGGGAATTGCATTCAGAGCGCACTATTTAAACTGCTCTAGCCCGACGTCACCTCCCTTGCTGCTGCTGCTTCCTCTGCCGGCTTTTTTGCAACCCACCTCCACCCCAGCTCCTCCTGTCATTGTATTCATGTTGGTTGCTCTGCTCTGTTTGGGTTTTCTTTGCTGCTGCGCTCCCTGCTTATGCCGTTCATGATGGCTTGTGAAGGGCAGGAAGGTGCTCTTCCTGCCTCAGGCTTTCCATGCAAGCGCGTGGAAGAGCAGGGGGTCCCAGAACAGTACCATACCGCCAAATAAAACTTGTGCAAGTAAATAAATATTATTTTGACATAGTGGTCCTGACAGAAATAAAGTTGTTGTCCTCACACAGCTCTGTAATGCATGAGACCAGTAATGCCTCGCCTCTACTGTACATAGAACAACAAAACAACATGCAATTACCGAAATACAAATTTACACTGCACCAACACACCAAAAGAGAAAGTGAATGTTTTTGTTGATCACAATTTTTCTGTCTCCTATAATGACATATTGCTTCTTCTCCCCTTTCACTTGACAGAGGTATTGACATGCAAACACACTAGAACAATTATAATCCTTGTAGAGTTTTTCCTCTTTCTAAAATGCTGTCACTAAATGATAGGAAGAGACACACCTCATAAATCCAGATTACAGTCGATTAGCTATACAAAATTAGCTCCAAAATACAATACAGTGGGATGAAATAAGCACTGAAAGGGTTAAGTATTAAATATTGAACCAGTATTCATAACACACAGTGAACATGTAATCAGACGAAAATACTTCATCAATGTTGTCAGTGTTAATTGATGAGAACCAAGTGAGAACAAAGTGGTTCCATCAGATGAGACTAATAAGAGGAATGAAAGGCAATGAGGAATTAATAGTAGTATATATTTTTGTGAACAAGAGTAAAAGACTTTGATGTTTGCACTTTGGCAGGAAGATGCTTTCAATGGAAGGATTGTCTCCAAAGCATTGGCACTGGTGGTGGAGGTAAGGAAGATTGGGACTGTTTTTGTGACAGGTAAACCTCTGATCAGAGGGTTTAAGGGTTTGGAGGTGATCAGGTGTCCACAGGTAAGTTGGTGGTGAGTTGATTTGACGTGTTACTGCAGACCAGTGTGTCTGGTTGTAAGTGGATAAAAACAAGAATGAACTGAGCCGGTGACTGAATTCAGGCAGAATTGACACATGGCTAAAGTTGAGTTCACACCAATCTTTTTATTTTTGTTGCTGTCGCTCGTATTGCTCCTTTGTCGTCGCTCGTATTGCTCCTTTGTCATCGCTCTGTCGCTCAGCTGCAATTGCTTGTCAGTTTGGCATAGACTCGCCTTTTCGCTTTCATGGCATCATGCCCACTGCCATGTCTCTCTGTATACACAGGCACCACCGGGATTATGACAGCCAATCAGAGTTGAGTAGCAAGCGACTGTCGACCAAAGAAATGACGTCGACTTGGGATTTCCCATCTCTCGTCACCCGTTTACATTGACTAAGTAAAAGGTCAATTGTGAACGCACCATAAGGAGAAGGTGCTGCAACATTACTCAAATCAACCTCATCTAATGGTTTAAATTCAGTCTTCATCTGTCTTTCGCCATTATTTGCTACAATATTTTCATGAATTTTGGGATAGGTTGGACCATTGGTTGGATGCCTTATTTCCCAGAAGGCCACATTACAGAGACTGAAAATGGAACAGCCAATTCTCATGCGGCCGTGACTCTATGGGATTTCTTTTTCAACCTCTGAAAAACACAGCCTGAAATTACGCCAGTAGATCAATTCCTGCCTGAGTTTTCCCATAAGATTAATTTCCATAGTTACATGTAATGCCAGCCGCAACTGTTGACAAAATCACCTCCATGATGACAACAGTTAACAGATGTCTGTAGCTGACTGTTTGACCTCAGTGAAAAGGGTGCAACGAAAGAGAGTTCCTGTGAGGGATCATTTTAACTAGATGTATTATTTAATTAGTCAGTTAAAACAGGATGTTTCCCTGCCTCGTAAATCTCAAAACACCACTAATTTCAATAAATGACACAGTCCTTTTTCTCAGCTCTCTTTTTATCTTGTCAGAAAAAAATGACTGTTCAAGAAATTTCCCTCCCTCTAGCTTAGGAAGAACTTAAAAGCAAAAATTCAGATCCCCCTTCTTTATTCTTGTGATCTTAGTTCAATCAGTTTTGTAAATTTGAACATTTCTAACCTTAAGCTATGAAACCCGAAACACAAGGCTTTACTACATAGACTCATTGAAAGACAGAACCTTAGGGTGCTTCATTAAATGAGGAGTCGTGACCTAATGTTGAGCTCTCACACAGAAATGGGGAAAAATATGCTGGTAACTCACATGCATTTTAGCAGTTGAAGGATTTATCAGACACACTTTCCCTATCTTATTTTCACTCTTTGCTGTGCCACCATATTTCTTAATTGATAATATTGGTATTTCTCACATAGGCCCATGTCCCATATCTATATCAATTTTAGTCAACACGGCCTATGCTAGGAGAAGAAATATGCAGATTAAAGAGTTGTTGTTTCTGTATGTTAAATTGCAGAAATCAGTACAGCAGTGGCATTGTTTAGGTCTATGTGGAATCCACATATCCTCTTATCTTTCTAACAGTGTACAGCCTAAGTAATGCCATAACATCAAGTTCCACCAAAACATAAGGTGTCAGTGGATCCAGCAGATTTGGCCTCCAACAAATGTCACAAAGTCAGTATGGAAGGTTTGTGTACTGTATGTCTGGTAGTGGTCGTGTGTGAAAGAAACCCCCGCAGAGAAATGTGTGTTTGCCACAGCGGGTTGCTCACTCTTCCATTAATATGAAATCTGTCTTCTGCATTAAAATGTGCTAAGCCTTGTGTGTGTGCAAACAGCAGTGCCAACAGGGCAGGGCTCTGAAGTGAAGCAGGTCACTGCAGTGAATGTTTCAAGGGTGGTTGCAGCTCAAAAAGGGTGTGTACAGTTCGAATAGAGATCCACCTACAGCATAGTTACAAAATAATAAATCGCTTCTGTCTTGTGCAATAATTCAGACAGGGTTTGGAGGATTCAACAGTGGATTATGTCACAAAGTGATGCAGACATATTTTTCTTTTGACAATGAAAGCATCTCCCCAGTCAATCTAAACTTAATATTTCACAATTAACTATAGTCTTTCTTTTCTTATCTGTCTAACAGTGTACAGCCTACCTCATGAGGAAAAACATTAAGCCAGTAAGATGAGGCCTCTCGACTTAAGCGCAATACAAAACAATACTCATTAAAAGAAATTGAACTTCTGCTGTGCTGGCATCAAATTTGAATCAAATGTCAGCGGTGCACACACCACTCCTTTCTTCTCTCAGCTGAACCCACAGGTCATTAATATAACTGCCAGTTTCTTCCTGCCAAAACCTTGTTTACACGTAATTACCTATGCATGATTGGTACGTGTGCAATGTTCCTGCTGTGCAATCTCCATTTACTGCCAGTGGTTGGTGTGTATCATCCAATTGTTTTACATGGGGGTGTAGCATGTAATCAGAAGCATGACAGCCTGAATTAATGAATTTAGCATATTAAGACCCTAAGCCAGCAACAAACATAAACACACATACTTATTAAATTATAAATGTCTTATTTGGATTTCAATCTGTTACTTTGAACAAGTGTTAAGACATTTTACCTGCTGCACTGTATAAGTGGAGCTAAAGAGAGCTCAGAGTTACTTAACGTGCGTGCGTGTGTCCACTTAACCCTTGAAGGTGTAATAAACTACCATGTACTTTTTATCCCCTGTGTGTCTTCATCTGTTGATTTCCCCAGTGAGTGATCACAGGCTGATAAAGAGTAAGCAGATCACCAGTCACCTTCTCTGAGGGCCATTCTCAGCTTAATTGTCCAATAAATTAATCCCCAGTATTGATCAGTAGCAAGTAGCTATGGTTTGAAACAGATAGCACATGTGCATCTGTAGAGAAAAAACAGAAGCAGTAATGAATCGTCGACGATAGATCAGTGCCAAGGGGCTACCCCTCTGACCCCACTGCACCAGTCTGCATTGTAGGTGACTGTATTAGGTAGAGATGTATCAGTGTTTGTGCCTATGTTTGAGCATAGTGTCTGAATGTGTGTGCACCTTCTTGTTTGGATGCATGATTGCATCCAAATGCCTAAACTTAACCATTACTCTAAACCTAATTTAAACCTAATTACAACCTAACGTCTTAACCTAAGTCTTAACCCTGAAACCGCCCTTGGAAAAAGTGAGGACCGGCCAAAATGTCCTTACTTCCCAAAAATGTCCTCACTCTGTTGGTTAAAAACCCGTTCCTCACAACGTAGCATGTACAAGAACACACACACACACACACACACACACACACACACACACACACACACACACACACACACACACACACACACACACACACACACACACACACACACACACACACACTGAGCGTGGCTTTTCTCTCCTGCATTTGTAGCAGTCACATTTACCTCAGGTGCCACATTGACACCACTGTTATTGGGGAAGTTCACACAGAAATCATGCTCCTGTTCTTTTTCACAATTTTGAAATTTATCTAAACTCCAAAAAGCCCAAAGAAATAAACTATTTCAAGTTTCATATTTTCTCCTGTTTTTAATTCTTGATTCTTCAAAGTAGAACCTCATTCTACCCCGATTGTGACTATCAAATTACATGAATTACTTTGTACTTTTTAGAAAAACCAGTGCAAGTTTATGTTTTTATGTGTGTGTGCTGAATTTGTCTGAGGTTGAACAAGTTTGTGGCTGTAGGATGATGGTCTTCTTAATGATTTCCTGTGATCATCATTCTCTTGCAGATATGTCTCAAGACCCGCTGGATGCTTCTGCTTGATGTGTCTTTTCAGATTCTTCACTGATGAGGCTGTTTATTACGACCCACTGAGAAATTTCTATTTCTGTATGAATTTACACTGATTTGTTTA
Organism: Trachurus trachurus; assembly: GCF_905171665.1. Taxonomy (NCBI): domain Eukaryota; kingdom Metazoa; phylum Chordata; class Actinopteri; order Carangiformes; family Carangidae; genus Trachurus; species Trachurus trachurus. The sequence continues at coordinate 24,773,409 of NC_139893.1, read as the reverse complement.
TAAAAGTTTTCAAATGTTGCTATGACCTAACTTCAGCAGCAGCCAGCACTTCATACTACGCTGGACACCGAACGTAAACGTCAAAGCAGATTTTTGCATTACTTGTTTTGCACTCTGAGTTCATTTGCCATAAACAGTCGATGACTGTGACTGACTGTGTCTCATTTTACTCAAGTTTCTCTCAATTTAGTTGAGGCAGTCAAATCCTTGTCAACCTGTCTCCTTTCATTCACTTTGTACGAAATGGTCTCATGAAAGAATCACTAATTTATGAACAGATTAATTGTGAAGTGAAACGTGATGTGGCTGTCGGAGCTGGACACACTTTGTTTTCATGCTGTCTGTTTGTCTCAAACTTGTGAATGTGATATCTCAGTGACACAACTCATTCAGATTACATCACAAATATCCACCTAGATTTGGGCAGAGGTCAAAGGTCACAGGGACCTCATATTCTTCTCAATGCCATACAGTATACCAGGAATGTTCAATGGGGATTCCCATGACTTATCAGCAAGTTAGAATTTGGTAATCAAAGATCACACATCGCAGTGACCTCAAAGAACACAATTTAACACAAATGCAATAAATGGGGAGGAAATTACATTTTGTATCCTTAATATCAAGTTCACTGTGACATCATTATGTTCTGCAATAAACACCTCTGGACATTATTCAATGCTTAAACTCAGTGAGAAGAAATTGTGACCATGTTTCCTGCTGTTTGGCAGAGGAATATAACCGCAAGGAAGTAATTCTAGTTATTGGTATGAACTGTGATGATGCACAGATAGTTTCTGTTTCTCCACAGGGGACAGAAGACTTATTTGACTTACGAATCATAAAGCCTTAATCTGAATGAATTTAGAGCACATTTGGAGAAATTAAGTATAATTAAATATGAAGCCTGACTAAATCAACCTTAAGGCAAAATTAATATTGATATTTTCTTTTCAGGTCCCATAAAACAGCTGCTGATACTGCTAAACTTGTTATCTTTTACTCTGCCGACTCTCTGCAGTGTGTAAGTCTTCATTAACATTTTGTGAAACTGGCTTTCACTAGTGGAGCAGAACATTTCGCCCTGTGATAATTTTAGGGGCGGCGATCATGCATCGCAAAGTGTCTGCGTGTTTTATAAGCCCTGAACATGAACTCTCTGGTTTGTGTTTCATCTTGCACCCACACCAGTGCAGCTCTGTGTGTCACTTTGCTGTAGTGCTGTCAAGTCTGGCTTAGTGTCACCCCTCATCACTCACAAGTGGGCATGTGTCTGTCATAGCCTGTGAACATACGTGGACAAGGAGCCCAGTGACTGTGCTGGAGTGCTGGAGATGTAATTCCTGATCTCAAATAAGCCTTTTTTAGGGCAATAATCATGTCAGCTTCAAAGCTTCTAAAAGGTCCTTTAACTTCAAATCATGGATTTCACATACGGCTCATGAAATGACGTCCTCACCCGTGGAGAGACATGGTGCTGGAATCAAAGGCATGGATCAATTATCCACAGTTACTACAAGAACACAGCTTCAAAGGGTACATATCAGATCACAATCTCAGAGGGTTATGCTTTCTCCACCTCCTCTCAGATTTCACAAACACATATACACAGAGGGAGAGAGTACACAGAGAAGTACACACACAGACAAACACACATATGCATGAGGTGTGAAAACATTTAATTTTTACATCCTCGCATTTGATATCACTAATGTCATCAGAGTAGAGGTACTTGTTTGACTTGATTAATCGGGCTGATGAATACTGCCATTCGTAGCTAAAGATGAAGAATTAAAAGTGGTTCATTAGCTTATGAATCTGACCCACTTACAGAGGAAGACAGACAGAAACAAACAGAGGATGCCGCTGCGTTGAATCATCCTTGAAAACAAATTAATGAACCTTGTGGAGGTGAAGAGTATCGCACACACGCAAAAATGTCGGAGAAAGAAAGGTGCATTTTTGTCTGTGATGGAAATGTGAACTTATTCAGAGAAACAGCTATAAAAAACAACAACAAAATGAAAGAAAAGACATGAATGGGGCCTGAGCAGTGAGGCATCGAACTCTGGCTCTCGCTGTGATGCTCTGGTTTTAGAGAAGAATAAACGAGGTTGAGAAAAGTGGGCCTCCAGATGTGACTCCTTGTTCTTACACCCCCCTTGGCATCATCTTCTAACGGCTGGAATGTGTTCAATTATATTCATAAATATAGGATCGTCTCACAGTTGACAAATATAGACTGGATTTGTATTATTTAAATGCAACCTGGGAGGAAAATTACAGCGTGAATATGCAAATGGGTTAAGAAGATTAAAAAGATCAGCAAAAAGTAGGGGTGTATATGTGGCATGGCAAGGATTTACAATGATAGGGAGAGGAGAGGAAGAGAAAGAGTGAGGTGGAAAAAAGAGAGGAAATGAAAGCAGAGAGAGAGAGAGATAAAAGAATGTGGAGAGAAAAAGAAGAGATGGAGGAAGAGAGATTATGAGGAACTGGGAGGAAAGGTGGGATCGGAGGAAAGCAGACAAAGTGTCTGAGAAAGGATGAGGACTAAGGGTGAATGCAGTTGAACCAGGACGAAAGGAGATAAAGCGGAGAAGAGGTGTTATCTGTAAAGAGGAGTAAGAGCATTATGTGAAAGGAATGATACATAAAATGGGGCTGCAGAGCTCCTTTCTTAAGGAGAGGAGTGGGCCGGACATAAAGACTGATGCTGATCTTCATTGTCCTTCACTTGGAAGTCCTCTCAGCCTTCAACCACATTACTGCCTCTGCACACACACTAGTTCACTGTGCTATCCCAGTTAAGTACAATTAATCTCATACTGTCATTCAGAGAATCAAAAATAAGTGGGAAAAAAGGGCATTTTGAAAAATCCACTGAATAAATCATAATACGAGGCAGGCGCCTTAGTCTTTCATCGCTTTATGTTTTTCAAATGAATTTCCTACAAAAACATTATTTACAACTGTTTCTATCTCTTATACAGCCATTAGATGAGTTGCCATGATGACAGTTAATTAAATTCTTTCCTATCTTCTCTAAGTGTGGCTCCTTATTACCATGGTAATAAACATTGCGGTAACGTCTGGTCGTTATCACGAAGACAGATTGGTGGAAGCGATATCTGTTCGTTTCCACAAAAGTGGTCAGTGGTGATGATGATTGGGCCGGCTGAGCGGGGAGGGAGGGAGCAGGGTCGACGAAACTGAGGATGTACGGCGAGACAAAAGCTGTGCAGAGATGAAGTAGAAGATAAGAAAAGAGAGAAGCTGTGATGCTCAACTGGGGCATTCAAAGCTTTAAACAGTTGCTATCACTATCCAGATGTTATTTTATTGAGTTAAAATATGAACAAGTTCTTCAATGTGCTCTGTGGATTTTCATTTTTGGAACTGTATGAAAGTTAAAAAAAAAAAGTCTGTGATATTAAATTTGCATTAAATATTAAAACAATCTCCAGAGGAGGACTAGATCCATTTTTAAAGTGAAAGAAACACTGGTTCACTATGTTGCTGCCGCAAACTCCCAGCCATGTTTATAACACACAGACGATGCATCTTCCAAGTTCACTGCTGATTCAAGAAGTGACCTCTATGGGCTAATTACAGTATATTTATTTATGCACTTGCAATTAGTTTTGAAAGCATTTGAAAATCATTATTTTACAAGTCCTTCTTTCTGAAAAGTGTGTGAAAATGTGTCAGGCGCCGACTCTTTTGAAAGCAAAGATCAAGCAAACAGAAATCTGTTCTGCAAGAAGAAGCCTTGTGATTTGTGTCAATACAGCTAAACTCCAGAGAGGTCCCCCTTTTCATATCTCAATTCTCATAATGAATCAATGTGTTGCTTCTTTTAATATCGTCTCAGAAGACTAAATTACCCGTCGTCTAAGAACATCAAGAGAAAAGACATCTACTCAGCAAATTATAACCCTCACATCACTCTCAGATACTATGTGAAACAGCAAATTACAGAAGCTCGTAAAACCCGTCTTAATGCTGTCATTCGTGAGATTTTTTTTAACATAATGAAATCATTGGAGATATGCTCAAAGTATTGTTTTTAAATACCAAAGGCTCAATCATTACGCTGCCAGGTGCTGCAATTTCTGGCTCTCAAAGATCAAATCACACGAGTGGTAATCACTTCTGAAATAAAATCTCCCCATTGCCTGAGAACGTCTGCTTCCAATGCCCCACTCCTCCTAACTGTATTTTTAACTGCTGTGAGAATAAAGATGGTGTACCAAGCAATAAAGGGGAATGAAAACATCTCCGAAATAAAAAGATAAAATTAAAAAAAAAAAATGTTTTCAAGCTAAGCACATCAAATGACAAGTGCTATTTTGCAGTGTGAAAGATTAGGAGAAAAAAGAAACATGAGTGTGTGTGTGTATGCAGAGTGTATATACACAGCTGTTGTCAATAAAAGTCATGAGGTCAAATGAGTTACAGAGACAGGGAAATAAAAAGTGTATTATCAACTTTTAATCTTGTGTCCCAGTGTTAAATTATCTCTTATGTCAAATGCTTTAAAACAATGTATACTGTATATTTTTTAATTTTTGCAGTGGTATATATACCCTATGTGATGGAAACTCTTGTGTGTTCAGAATCAAACTTAATTCCTTTTCTCACCAAGAGCTGTTACAGAGAGCTGTCTCTTGTCTCTGTCACATATTTTCTTTGACTGTATGCATGTTTATGCAACAATGGCCAGAGGTTTTTTTAATGACCTGCTCCTAGCAAAAGCTCCAAGGAAAACTTATAGAAAGTCCTTTAACACTGAATAAAGCTGGTAAGAAACTACAGGTGAATAGGGTAAAACGTGTAACTAACATATACCACCATGAAACTTCCCAAGTTTATTACTGACATTAAGGCAGTTATTTTTTGTATTAAAAGTTTGTCAAATGTTATGTTAAACAAGGCAATATCTTATATGTGCTAATTTGCCTACATTTTGAGAACAGAAATATGAATATTGGATAAAGCTACTTTTAAAAATCGTTTATTTTATTTTAGTTGACATAGAGTCAAAACATGTTGTATAAATCAGGCTGTGAATGATATATCAACCAAACCCTCTGTAAGAACCTTCAGAAAATAGAAAGGAATAAAACTGAAAGGTTGGTCTCTGTAAATGCTACTGAAGTGGAGATTCCTAGCTCAGAGTTTAAGTGAAAAACAAATTTTGAGAAAACAGATTTGTGTTGTAAAATTCCTCAAATTGTTATTGTCAATCGTACTTTTATTATTTGTTGGTGATATATGGGAAATTACAATTTTTGGAGCCCACATCATTGTGCAGGAGAGAGAGAGCTTTACAACACCTGATATGGATCAGACAACAGGCAGGGCACAGTATGCCACAGTAGAATGCTAACTTTTGGTAGACTTAGGAGAAATCTACGAAAGAAGACAAAATGCAGTAAAATAACCAACTTAATGTGTATCTTCTACCATTCCTTTCTTCTAGTTTGAAAGGAAACAAAATAAATAGCCCCAAATCTCAAAATTGATCTGTGCACGAAAAAACAATGTTTTTGCCAGTGTCTTCATTCACAGCTGTTTATTCACAAGTTTAGAAGAAAAATCGTGTGTTCAGAATCAAACTTTTCTCACCAAGAGCTGTTTCCAGGCAGTAGAAAGTGGCTTTCTACCTCTTGTCTCTTGTCACATCTTTTCTTTGAATGCTTGCATGTTTATGCAACAATGGCCAGACGTTTTTTTTTTAAACAACCTGCTCCTAGCAAAAGCTCCAAGGAAAAAGCCCTTTTTACACTGAATATCATGACTATGTTGTGTTCCTTTCCTAAGCCACGCCTTTGAGCAATTCCATGAAATCTAAAAATGAATCTGAATTACATAACAGTGAGCTGCCTGGTGACCCTCGACTGCTATTATAGCGGGGAGAGATGAGCCCTGAATGCTCTGTCCTACACCGTGCTCTTTTTCTGCTATTTAAGCAAAATCTTCTTCTTAATTTGACTGACAGGATATTACTAAGAACACATCTCCTGCCCAAAATGACCCTGCATTTTAACAAACTGTGAGGGTAAGTAATGTTTATGATTTCAGATGGAAAGGAGTTGAGAAGATCATCTCGTGTTATCTGCAGAATAGGGTACCATCCTGGGCTTCAGTAATCATCATGTGGCAGAGCATCTGAGAAAAAAACAAAAACAAACAAACAAAATAAACAGTGCTGTGGTATTCTGGGTTTAATCTGGTAATGAAGGGTGTAATTATGCAACATCATCAGGTAGAAAATGAACCAGTTTCTAATCCCACCCACCTAAGATTCCTCATTGAAAGAATCAGTGGAACTGATTTGGGGAATACATTGTGGGTGAATGAGCCAATTGAATTTTCCTCCCCCTTCCTTTCCCCAAGAGGCTGTGCTCCAACTTTCATTCCCCAGAATCTCTCTCCCTCCCTTTAAATGTTATTGCATTTACAAATCCATTAAATATGTCCTAATTTTTATCTTTTAAATTGGTAATCGGAGATGCCAGCTCTACACAGTGGCTTCTGCTGCAGCAGCTAGTTGATATAATTGCAATGTACGCGTGACTTCAGCATAATACCAATTAGCTGTGTTACCTCCTTGAAGAGCAAACTGTGTCCAAATAAACACATCTTAATTATGCCCGCAGAGAATAAGAGTTGGAGAACACACAATCAGTGTGGATAATTAATTCTGTGTTTTATCATAAGTTTTTTTTTCTTACCCGCATCTTTGCTTTACGCCAAGAATCATGCAACTGAAAGATTAATAAACCATTCGTCCTCTCCACAGGATGTTGGGTCAGCCTTTGTAGATGACTGTCCTGGCAGCCTTTAGCCTCTATGGGCTTAAGAAAAAGGGACCAGTCATAACAAAGAAAAATAAAATATTGCAACTCTCACTGAATTTCTCTATCCTGACCAGGCCAGACACTTGACTCCTATGATCCACCAAGCTTTAGGGAGTCAGCACCACTCTGCGCCTATAAATCCACACAAATCTGACTAAGTTTCATTTTGTTTGAGTTAAATCTTAAAACTATGTATTTTACACTTCTTCTCTTGGGCCTCCTGTCTCTACATATTACCACCGACTGGGTTTGAAGAACCTTAAACTACATATGTCCTTTCTTTGGCTTTGAGCTCATCCATGGCAGCTCAACCTTGTGCTTATCCTCTACTGAATTATCAACAGATGGCCCTGGGTGCCAATGCATGCTGGATGAGTTCTCTTTATCCTAACAGAATCCCTTAAGAGTATTTCAACCCTCTCAAGTCTGCAATCTAATAACAAATCTGACTAAACAAAACTAGATTTGTTTCAACATCTGATCGTGAGATGCATGGGACTGTACAGTAACTGCAGTGAATATAAGTGAGATAACAACCAGACATTCCTGAGCAGAATACAAGTCTCAGTGTGCTACTACAGATGTCTGAGAATAGGCTTACATCACATCAGATACACAATTCACAGCGGGCCGAGGCTCAACCAGTGCAGCACAATGCAGGTTCAAAGTGTCTGTCCCGAGAGAGTCAGCTGTGCTCTTGACACTGGGTTGTAAAGAAAAGTGAATCACAAAGAGAGTCAATGAGTCTCCAATGGCTTTGTGAAACGGCATTGTGAGGAATCTCTCTTACATCAGAGATTGACTATATATTTACCCTGTGATGCAAGTGCTTGCACTATTCCATTTCAAGCAACAATGCAAGGGCAGTGTGCTACAGACAAATGAATGCTTCCTCTTTATTCATTGTTACACCTTCCCTGCTATTATAATGTATTACTGGTTCCTGACAATAATAATCCCTCAAGACTCCAAGTGCTGAGGAATCCTGTCTCCTGGAAATGACCATACTGTACAAGTAGACTGCAACAGCAATATACAGTATTTTACAGGAAACATATTTGAACTGCTTTAAATGTTTTGTCAAGATAACTTGGTTGTGTTGTTAATTGATAGATTTGCTAACTGGCAATACTGAACAGCCACATGCATTTTCTACCCAACTATGAGTTTCAGTGCAACACCCATCTGAAGCATTATTAAACCTTTTGATGGCTTTATGTGATCTGGTTTATTGCCATACAGTTCACTGTGACTCCAGGCACAATGTGTGTGTGTTCATATCTCCCCAATAGTCCCCAAAAAGTCCTTTTTTCAAATTTAACTACGGTGTCACTACAACTACAAACCACAAAAATAGCTGAATATGTGAACAATGCTTAGTGTTGTTGAGTAGTGTGCTCTACCTTTCAGAGATATGAAGAGCACCCTTTCCTCTCAACGGCTGACCCTGTGTAAACCTCAGGAGAAAAAAGTAAGAATTTCACCCCCAAAGATTACATAGCCCAGATGTAACCACCCCCATAAGACTACATAACGGCAACGAAAGCATACACAGCTTTGACACTGTGGCATCAGCATCAGAGCTCGGTTGTATATGTTTACCAACCCTTAAGACGTTCAAAATTGATTCATAGGCACTACAGTTTTATATGCCATTAGATAAAATTGATGCTTAAAGACTTTATCTTTTGTTTAAGTAATTTTTTTACAAGGGCATCAAAATTGACATTTTGGACAATACATCCTGAATATTACAACACATTCAGAGTGTCTTCATTTTCTGCTCAAGACACCCGCTAGTTGTTTGCTGCTTTATTTTTGTTTAAAGTCTTCTTAACCTTTAAACAGGAAAGCACAAATGAGAATTTTAGCTCATTATCTCCTTTCCTGTTTTCTAGTTGGCAACCTAAGTGTTACATGACACTGCCCAACAGAAATTAATTATCCAAATAAAACACCAAGAGCTAAACTATATAATTACCATAGTCACGATAGATGGCTATAATCTCAGATAAGATATTGAGGTATTTCCATACTCTATTTATGTGCATCAAGCAGTAAAAGAGAGATTAGGTAACGTCGTATACAGATATACTGTCACCTCCCACTCACAATAATAACAGAATTAAAATAAATTTCACAGTTTGCTGATCAAATATCCCACCAGTTTTTTGTTATTGTATATTGTAGGTTGTAGAGATTAATATTTAATACTTAGTTGGAATAGAATATTTTTAATCAGTGTTGTGAACTTTCTGTCTGACACAACCTGTATGTTTGCCATTGGGCTGCGTCGACCTTTTCCTCCTCTGAGCAGCCTGGCTCTGCAGGGTTGGCTGTGGACTCAGCAGCGTGGACAAATCAGCAGCCAGGCAGTGAGACAGAGCCTTTATTGATATGCTAATGCTGCCGTTCATTAGCTGCCTTTAATTAGCGACTGCGCTGCTACATGCTTCTAGCTAACTGAAGCCACCAACCCCAGACCACTTATGAACACATGTCTCTCCCAAACAGCTTTGGACACAGAGCGCGAGAGAGTGCCATCATGAAAATATATTAATGAAGAGCCTAAGCGGGCAAAAAAATGTGGAAAAGAGGACAGATGATTGCTGGAAAACTATAGGGAGTGAGGAGGGGATCTAAGCTAAAGTGAATCATTTAGTAAGGGAATGACATTATGGACTACATCTGTAATCAGGAAACCCAATCACAACCTTGGCTCACTTTGAGCTGTTGCAGTGCAACTATTATTTTTGCCCTATTAACTTAGCCTACAATATTTGATTTCAGAGACCTTCAGCATTCAAACACATGCAATCAAAAGATTGATGAGCCGACATATAACCATACTGGGAAATCATCTCGACCGCAAATAAAAACCTGCAGTCCAGTGGGCATCAAGGTTTAAAACTACACTTTCAAACATAGTTTTGTATTTTGCTGTGATTTATGACCTTTTCTAACACTCTATTGAGTTATTGACGGCCTGTCCAGTCTGATCAAACACTGTTTGTAAATGTAAATGAGTGCAAAGTAATGATAAAATGTGCCAGGTGCTGCAAACATGAGGACAGAAAGTTGGCCAGGAGAGCTGTAACTTTGTGCATTTTCTGTCTTTTTGGCCCCAGACAGATTGAGGGCTAAGGGCTGCTAGGCTTTTTATTCACAACAACCAGTAATTATTTAAGTTAAAATAAAAACAAGTGAGTCAAGATAGACCATCCAAGTTAGACGAATTTGGCAAAAATAACTGGAAGTCGAGCAGCCACCATTACCGCGGTGACAGCTCCCTGTCAGGCATCCATGGGCTCCTTGTGTGAAGCGGGCATTCGAATGCAAGCGCCAAGAAGTGGACCTTTTATCTTCTGTGAATATGTCTAGGAAGGCTTGGAGGACATGTGCCATCCTTGGCTGTTCTAATAACAGCAGAAACAGCTGACTTGTAACCCTTCTCACGGTTACTTCCATATCGTGGTGACAGTGGATCATCTGCAAATGTCTTACTCATCCCTTCAATATGATGTGATGGTCGTCTAAAAGGTGGTGTAGAATTTGCCCAACCCATCCAGAGCTCAGGTAATTTTGACCCTCAATCAGAGACCTGTAATTGCCGTTTTTCTGGTCATCACAGGCCATGTGTTCAATGTAATATTCTTGGATAAAACACAATCACATGTTGTTGTTTTTTTAGACACATAGCCTGTCCAAAATGATAAATGTCAAGCTGCTAGCTTGCTAACGTCAGCACCCGTAATGTATGCTATATCACACAGTGTTTATTAATGATACAGTCTCTTATCTCCCTATTACTCTAATCTTTCCTGTTTATCACTCAAACAAATGATTAATTTCAAAATTAATATCGGTATTCATTTAAGATAAATTCCTCAGTTACCGGAAGCCACTGTCTAAAATCATCAATCCAGGTATTCATGATGCTGTCATTGTAGAGAGTCAGTTTACAATGACAGCATAATGAATTGATGACTGACACATCCACATCACCGCAGCAATGGCGCCGCCGCAAGATGGCAGCATAGACAAATCCCTCGCCAAATTCGTCTATAAAAGGCTGAGCATTGCTGTAATTCTAACTCTTAAGTTTTAAACCATCAGACATCAGAGTATCCCAACAATAATTAATTGTCAATGAGAGTAAAACAAGACTGATCGTGATTAATTAAAATTATGTCACATCCAATCAAAATGTTTTTTTAAGGGTTGGTGATTTGGAGCTGGTGCTAATTTAAGACTCATAATATCCTTTGGTGGCCTTGGGGTAAAAGTGAACACCAGGTCACTGATCTACACATTTCACCCTGCCTCTACAGTACATGTTGTGTGGGACCCAATTATTTTGAAGTGTCAATCATATATGCTACTACATACCATTGGCAGATAAAACATGATCAGCTTCATTATATTTTGCCCAAAGCTCACATACCAGCCAGTGATCTGATGTGACATACTTAGTCCTTGTTAGTTAATACTAATTAGCTGATAGTAATTTGATTAAACATACAGTAAAGATTTAATGAGGTTGAGCTCCAGCACAGTCACCTACTTTGCCAGGATTGCCTCATTTGACTTTCCATCATTTGTTGGTGAGATACAAACTTAAGTTCAAGTTTGAACTTATCACACAAATGCTAACTAATGCTACAATAGTGCTATAGTTAGTAGCCTACTGATTTGTTTGTATCCATCAGATGAGGCTGGTAAGTAGAGGTAGTGGTTGTTCCTCCTCTATTTTCACAGTCTATGAGAAGTTGTGGATGGGCAGAGGAAGACAAGTTACTGCTCTGGAGTCCGTATGTTTATGGCATGTCAAATTGTCCAAGACATGTAAAATGATGTCCTCCCTAACCAATACAGTGTCAGCAGGGCATAGGCTAGCAGAACTGAGGGACTGTCAAAGGGATAGCTAATGGTATTTGACATGGGGTTCATGCATAGTTAGTGTGTCACTTGCAGTATATTCAGTTCAGCTTCCTGCCATTGACTAAACTTGTCTGGCAACATTGGTGGGGCAGAACGATGTGTTCCTGTGCACAAGGCAAGCACAAAAAAAAAAAAAAACATATTTGAAAAATATTCCCACTATAATGCAATATCAGTTTAAATGTACAAAAAAAACATATTTGAAAAATATTCCCACCTTAATGCAATATCAGTTTAAATGTACACTTCAAATTGAATATTTTCAAAACTTTTCCTCCACAAAAACAAAGCGAATTGTAACTCTTTACACTTTACTGACCTGCAGCTGTGGTGCACTTGTGTATTAGGAGTACAAGTTTAGCTTTTGAGAAACATGTACAAAATGAAAGTGCAGTGTTGATGGGAAGATAAAGTGCTAAAAACATTTGAATAGCAAAATTATATTGGGTTAATTCTGTGGCTGTCTTTTCAAAATGTCTAAAACACTTTTTACTAGTAGTCCCCTGTGACCTACTGCTCCTCTAACTGGTTGCATGCTGATCTGAATGTACCGCAGGTAACACGCTAACTATGCACGACTACACAACACCCCACGTCAACAGTAACCTCAAGATAAAGGCAAGAATGACTTTGGATTAGAAGGGTGGAGCAGTGGCAGTAAGCTGCCAGGGAGAGATTGAGTCAAGTGATCCCTTACAAGATCCAGAAAGGACAACCAGCCTTTACTTCTATCTATTTCTAACCGTTTCACAAAGCAGGTTTAGTGAAAACTCTGAGTCTGTTAACCCTGAAATGAGGCAAACTCTGGGTTACATGATTCTGCGTCAGCAATACGTCACTCCACCGTGAGAAGTGGGAGGGGCAAGGCTTTTTTTTTGCTGGTTGCCATGGTGAATCATGTTATCTGCGTCCCCGTAACTCAGGGTCAAGTTACCTCCGAGTTGATTGAACTAACTGTTATCACCTGTTCTGAAACCCCAAAGAGTTTCCTATCTCAGAGTAGATCAACTCAGAGTTCAGGATTAGACTCAGAGTTTGTTGAACCTGTTTTGTGAAACGGACCTCTGGTCTTGATAGACAGGATGCAACCACAGGCCTCACAGCAGCTATGAGGCTAATCTGCCACTGGAACCCTGCCACAGATAGAAAAGCTAAAACACACTACATTATTACTTTGTTTTAATTAAATCCACATTCTCATTTTGTTTTTCCTGTCCAAATCAGGGGTGGCATGGTAATCGTGGTTAGCACTGTTGCCTCTCAGCAAGACAGTTCCAGGTTCAATTCCTGGCCTGGGTCCTCTGTGTATGAATGCATGGGGGTTCTCTTCAGGTTCTCCAGCTTCCTCCTGCAGTCAGTAGACATCCAAGACATCCAAAGGCAACAACATTAAGGTGATTGGTGACCCTCAACTGCATTGGTGTGAATTTGAGCATTACTATGTGTCAGCCCAGTGATACGGTAGATTGGCAACCTGTCAGCCACGATTGGCTCCTGCAGTCCCCCCTGCGACCCTGCACAGATGAGTGGTTTTGCCAACAGAAGAAAACACATCCTAACAAATTTGTTTTTATTAATGCAGTCAGTTGATAATTAGCACTTGTCCATCACACAGCTAACAACTCAACTTCTGACAGAGAACAGCTGGTTACCTTTCTGAGGGGCTGAAACTGCAGCTTCTCATGCAAGAGTTACTGGAGTGGCTACCTCTTGCTCCATTATGCCCTGCAATATTAAAATTGGACTGCTGTCAAAAATATTTTAATGAACAGTCACTGTCATGTGCAACATCTGAAAATAATAGTGTTTCTTTTGACAGCTTCGCAATAAAAGAAAGCTCACGTTTTAAATATCTGGATACTTGTGGTTTTTAGCTCAATTGTTGTCTGATCATCTGCCTCCTCGTGTTTACTGGCCAATTCCAGGTCAGTCAGAGTTTTAATAGAGTAGTTTGTAATGAGATTAAATCCCATCTGAAAAAGACAGACATGCTTCTCATGGAAGTTGAACAAAGTCTGACAAAGTGCAGCTGAGACTGATGAAAGTGGAGCTGACAAGCTGACCCTCAGATGTCCCACCAAGGCCTACATGGGACTCTTAATTTGAAAGATCCTGTCAACTTTCCAAAACATCCAAGTTCCAGTGTATCAGCGAGCACTAGACACTTCGTTTTCTATTATAAGTTGTGTATGCTTGTGTGTTTGTTGTCATCTCTCTCATCTCTGTGTCACTTTTCACAGATGCACTTTCAGTTGTGTTTTTCCTTTGTCAATCACTCTGGTGTGGACATGCTGTGAGAGCATAACAGCATGTCATTTACTGCGACAGGCTTTCTTTCTTCCGTCAAGCCTTTCTCTCTTCTCCTTTCTTCCTCCACTCCAATCCTCACTCCTTCTCAAGGCCACTCGGTATGCAGACAAGACACTCTTGATGGTTTACTTTTTTTTTTTGCTGCAAGCTGAGGTATTCTGTGATTTTTGATTTGGCTTTCAGTGGCTTCAGACGTAGGAGCCACTGTTCGCCCTGAAGCCTGACAGCCATGTTAGGATATGATAAGAGCCATAGAACTCAGAGAAGATTGACATTTTTCTGTCTTCCTCTCAGACACCCAAACTCCAGACGTCCTTTTCATCTTCAGCAACCTCGCTTTGTTATTCTCTCCCCTGATTCTTCTCTCTGTCTTCCCCCCCACGCCCATATCTATTTTCAATAATATATACATTTAAACATGAGATCTTCCTGATTCATGGTGAGGTCTCGCAGTAGGCCACCTATCAGTGTGATAATCAAAACATGTCACTCTGTGGTCTTGTTGCTCCATGATTAGAATTTTATTTCATCACAAAACAAAACCACCACTTGTTCTTTTCTTCCTTCATCCTTCTCTGGTTTTCTACCTCTGTTATCAGTTTGTCCTCGTAATGTGTCCAAGACCTTTTCTTTTTCCATATATCATCTTGAGCTGATGCTTTAAGAGGCTGGTGGTTGACATGTATCACATTAGCTAACACTAAAATTAACATTGGGAAGGTGTTTAATGAGACAAAAAGAAAGAAAGAGAGGGCGGGATGAGCAAGGAGAATGACTAGAGAGGTAAAAACTGGATAAAGAGAAGCAAACAATAAAAAAATATGTAATTTCTAGAAGGCAGATTCATAGTCATACGTCTACAATGTGCGATTGATGTGATGTAACTGTATGATCACAGAGTCAGTTACAGAGAGTGTCCCAACACAAAATTGTAGAGGGAGCCCGAGCAGAAGTATGATAAGCAATGAACTCTGCTAATAAAAAAACACTCACTGGTGTTTAATGTGTTTGCATGGAGTGTAAAGATTATGGACTGGCAAGTCCCCTCAGCCATTTTTGTGAGCTTCCAGATAACTTTTTTCATTTGTTTATTACTCTGTAAATCAGAACTCCTTCAGTGAAACTCTGCTATCAAATGTGCATTGACAAATTCATTCTTGGATAAGGTTAAAAACATTTTTTTGGATGCTGCCATCTAATCCACCACAGGTAGGCTACATGCACCATCCAACTATCTGATGACTCCTTGTTGTCAATAATGTGTTGATCTTCACTGCCTGCATGTTTGGCAGAGATACACTGAAAGATTTACATTCACATCATCACCAGGAGTGTGACTGAAATTTGTATCGTGTTCGGATAAACAACTGGCACAGATGTGCACTGATACCAGGGGCGGAGTGGGGCACCAAAATCTACCGGGAAAATTCTGACCGCACCGGCCCACCATCGGACCAACGCCCCCCCCCCCCCCCGCTATGTGTCATTCCATATGGCAAAATATATGAGTGCCAGAAGCAAAAAGGTAATGTGGGTGAAACAACTTAATTGGGGGTCTGGGGGTCCTCCCCCCGAATTTTTTTTATAAAGGCTACACCATTTCCCATATTCTGGTGCATTTTAACACATTGTTACTTTTATCTAGCTAAAAAAAAAAGAAAGAAAGAAATGACAGAAATACAGAATGTGAAAGAGCTGCAACTAGTGCCTCCCAAGCAGATTTAGCCTACATAACACTGCTGACCATAACATTACATCCAGTCATGTTTACTCCTTTATTTCCCCCTCTCAACTACTCTACTCTGCAAATTGATTTTACTGACAGCGCGCTGCAAACGCCACGGTTTCGTTTCGGGTCTTGTCCTACTCACCAACATGCTTCGGTGCCCATGGAGAAGACAGAGTAGCTGCTGCTGTGATGTGAGAGGTTCCGGCTCGTAATGGTACCGCGGTCCGCGTACCGACGCGCACTGGCCCACTTAAAAGTAAAGCAGTAAAGCACGGACTGTGTTGTCTTGTTAAATTAATATAACTTATAGATAACATAACACACGGGCAGGACTGATAAGGTTTGCTGGTTGGCTTCCGTGAATCGATCTGTTTTTAACCGCAGCCGCTAGTTTAATGATAACTTTCACAGTGACAGGCTGTGACGCATTTCCCATGAGGCTTTGCACCATTCTACATTAGTTTAAGAACAAACAAACAAATTAAATTGCTGGTTATTTTATATTTTGTGGTCATGAAAGTTCTGTAACATTGAAGAAAAATAATTAGATAAAGATAGGAGGCTAAACAAAAATCATTTAGTAGGCTGGATTGATGAGAGTCTGATTCACTATCGCAACCATGAGTGAAATGTAGAGAGACATGAAGGGGTACAAATAATGGTTGGACTTTCTAAATGAATGGTGAGGTAGAGCTTGGAGTTTATCGTGAGGGCTTGCAGTAAATGTTTCTTTTAACTCGTGAGCAACACACGGCCACGCAGGGCAGCTTGCGGGCCGGCTCACTTGAGTTTATTGGCCGCCGGCCGACCGGGAAATCTCCCGGTCCTCCCGATGGCCACTCCGCCCCTGACTGATACACAGAATCTCCTTGCCAAACAAACTTCACACCCTATTGGTGTTGCCAACAGATATGGCTACCTGCAGATGCAACATTTTCTTTTCCTTAACCTTTTACTGATTCGTTCTGCCAGTGACTGCTTCTGCTTTACAGTATCACTCCTAACTTCGATATCCAGCCTCTCAAATTGCAATGAAAAGCCGTTGCTTTCAGCTTTTTCAATTCCACACAGTGGGTGAGTTGTTGCTTTTGCTCTAAAATTGTTTGTTTTTATGTTGTTCTTTTTTAAATGTTTTGTCTTTATGTAAAGCACACTGAGTTGCCTTGGTATGAAATGCACTGTATGAACCTGTTCCACAGACCCCGGTGCCTGCCCGCCGCCTCTGCTGCTCTGGCAGGGAAGTTTAGTTTATTTATTTTTGCCTCCTATGGTCGGAATGACGGTATTTTTTTCTTTTTTTTAAACATCCTGCCTTTCCGACAATTCCTTTAATAACGTATTTTCTTTCCCCAAAAGATTTTGCACTGGTTGGACTTAGGCAATGATGAAAGGAGTTTGTTAAAGTAACATTGCGGAGTTTTTCGGCCTTAAAATAATGTTTCCAGACTCATTGCAATGGTAGAAAAATGGTTAATAGGATGAATGGTGCTGCCGCCGCAGCCTGAGCCCGGGTCGCGTCGGCTGAAACTGCACTATGTAACTTCCCTGCACGGGTACGAAACACTGCCCCCCCCCCCTCCTCCCCCCCTCCCCTCTGCGTCGAGGGAGAGACGTGGTGGGTAAAAGCGAAACTACGGTTCTCCTCCGGTCGTTGTCGCCGCCCCCCCCCCCCCCGCACATTTCCTTATATTGAAAGCCTTGTCGGAATGGTGGGACGTTCGCATGTCGGAATGGGGCTAGTGTGACGTCACGAGTCACTTCTGTGTCCAACTCCTGCTGCTAACGTATACAACACACACACACACACACACACAATCATTTATAAGTTACATAGAGACGTTATATGAGCTAACGTTTAGCGCTAGCTACTAGCTAACTAACGTTTACCTCCGTGACTGGACCACCGCGACCACTGGTTCACTGCCTCCTCCGGTAGTATTTACACATGTATACGGTCGCATTGTTTACGTTGTGTGTTTTAATTAATCCTGTAACGTTAACACATCATGGTGACTGCGGTGCGGCACGGTGACAGACAGGCTCATTAATGTGCAGAGGGACCATAGACTGTATAAAAGAGAGGGACGTGGTTAACTTTACAGCTGTTTCCTTCGTCCCCACAGTGACTCCTGACACTTAAACCTGCTGCTTCTATACTGCAAAACTCTGACAAGTCAAACTTTAGAATGTGTTAGAGGACTAATTAATCTGTCTAACCATCTATGACACCTGAAACGGTAAACACAGCTGATCAATCGAAATAAATCACCGAGAGATTTTTTTCTGTTAGGTTATACATGATGTAGCCTACATGCTGACAAAGTTAGACATATGTGCTCGGAGAAAATCGCTTTGTTACTTTAGTCCCACGTTACGTTCATCTTCTCTCTCTCTCTTTTTTTTTTTTACGGCAAAAAAATATACATATATGCTATATTGTGCATTGAATTCATATACATGAATATATATGATTATTTATTCATAAATGAAAGCTCCCGCGGTGTTTTTGACCCGGCTCTGCCTGTTGTTTCTATACTGAATATCCTGCGATTGGACACGGAAGTGATGTTTTAGAATGTAATGACGTAGCCACTAGCCATTCGTATAGCGGTATGTCGGAATGGTGGGATGTCAGAGTGGTGGGACGTCGGAATGGTGGGATGTTGGAATGACAGCATGTAACCGGAGCAAAGATACTAAACCATCTTTGGTTGGAGGGTTGCGTAGCCGCGTGTAGAGGAAATAAAATAGACCAGCTACGCAAAACAAGAGAGAAGCTGCACGATGCCCGCGCTGCTTACGTGGCCAGTGGAGCAGCATCAATTGACTATAATGGGCGTGACCTGCTGCAGGCGTAGCGCAATGCACTGTTCGCGTCGCGCCCGTGTCAACTGTACTTTCCCCGTGAGAATGGAGTTTGTTTTCTTCCGGTAGACGTAACGTTAAGCAGCATTAAATAAAGGCGATTCAACGTGTTTCCCATGTAAACCTCAATTTCAAATGACTATTTCCATGTAAACTTGAAGGAGAATATTTTCATTCCGAAGTATTTAATTCAGAATAATTTATTCCGAATTAAAAAAAAACATCATGTAAACGTGGCAAATGACACATTACATTAGAAGAAAGACGGTACATGAAAACACATGGAATCAGATAATTACTAATGGCTATATTCACATGCTCTCTTTCCTTTATTCAACAATTTCTATTTGAATTACAGTCCATAATCTTATCAAATTTTATTCATGATTTTCTAATAAAGAATATTTTTTACTAAAGAGATGGAGACTGACAATACAGAACAGACACTCCATATGAGAATTTACAGAGTTTACAACTTATCACTTAGTTAAAGAATAAATAAATATAACTTATAGCACATTTCATGTTAGTTTTAAAAGGAAAAAAAGCATCTGGTAAAAACACAGTAAATTCATTATTTTTTAAATTACCCGCAGAGCAAGTGCCTGCATGAAGAGTGACTCATGAGGGAGTCTAACCCTCACACGCCTTGTGTGCTGAAATAAGGAAATGGTAAATTGTCAGTGCCAGACCAGCCAGTGTCAACAACATTGTGTTGTCAAGGTAACGTGATAGGGGGAAAAGTGCTGTCCCATTCCTATTTATAGCATCTGGAGCCCTTTCAGATTTTTACACTCAATCACTTACAGTTGACATCAGTTAATTCAGTGAGGGTTCAGGGCTTGAGTCTGTAGGGGGCTGAATGGAATTGGGCCAGACACAAAAACTGGCTAATATCCAGGCACAATGAGTTGCAATAATTAGTGAAAGATAGGTGGACTTAGGTTGCTCCTCAGCCAAAGATGGTTTGGGTTACCTTTCAAAACAGAGTTGATCTGTAAGGTATTCCAGACATGCCCCACCCGGAAGAGGCTCTGGGGAAGACCCAGGATGGTTATTCATTGATGGTTATTATGATGTCTTTTCAGATATTGTTTGTGTGTGGTTTCTATACAGAGAGAATACATTAAAGCAGAAGTAAGCGATCCGGTCGTTTTGGCTAATGCTGCGTTCCAGGCAGGCTTTTGAAACCGTAAATTACAGCTTCAAGTCGCGACTTACGACTTTGTAGCGTTCCAGGTAACCCACTCGTGTTTTTCCGACCTGTTTTACCTGTGAATGTGCACTATAACGGCCACTCGTGACTTCCGACCCGTGAACTCATACCAGATCGAACTGGTACGACTTCACAGGTCGGAAAAACACGAGTTATGAGTTGCCTTGAACGCACCATAACTTCTTGTCAGCCGATGGAGTTAGCAGCCCCCGCCCTCGTCATGGATCTATTGGTCCTCGTCCCTACGTCACCACATTCACGCGCATCCCTTGGCTGCACACCATAGCTGCACACACAGCCCTTCATGCCGTTCTCTCTCCTCATTGGATAAAACTTGTAGGATACGAGAAATGTTTTCTCCTCGGCTCAGAGCAGAGCAGAGTGACCGAGAGACCCGTGTTTCGGTCCAAACACTCTATGTAAGTGATTGCTGTCGGAAGATATAACTATTTAAGACTTATATTAACACAAAAATATCGCTTACTTCTGCTTTAACGTGAACAAAAATAAGTCATATGCAATAATATTAAACATTACAACGTGAAATAAGGTACATAATACAGTATTACTCCAATGATAAGCAACACAAATGTATATAATCAGCATAACTCTAATATCCCTAAGAGAATATCAATAAAGTACAGTGTAGCTCAAAAACACACATTGTTGCAGCATAATGCACACCTGACAGTGCGTCAAATAAGTGTATGACGGTCCCTTAGCGCATCAAAGCTCGCATTACACTCAAAGGCAAATGACATCCTGACTGCATGATAATAAATCAATAATTAACATACACAACATCATGAAATGAATAAAGTGACATGACCGTCAAACTCACGCTCTTACTAAAATGAATTACAATATAAAAAACATCTCTTCATAATCACAACAACATGGAATGTTACCAGAGTCCAAACTGAAATTTTCAATCCAAAACCGCGATAGGTCCAGCTTCTCCCACCTTTTTGCTCAGTGCAGCCACACTCAAGTAACAGGTGGCCCTGACTGGTGCAGAGCATCCTGTCACCGCCCGGTCAAATGAACGAATGAAAGTGAATGGGCAAAAGAGGGATGCTGATGCTGAACTGGATGGTCACTTTTTTGTGGTTTTGATTTGATTGAGAAAATTAATTTGACATAATTTTAAGATTGATATTGATAGTTGTTTGTTTGACCATCTGCGCTAGGTGTAAACAAACCAGAGTTTACACCTAAAAAGAGAGTATAGCAGTAAATAACTAAAAATTTAGTTTTATGAAGCATCTTCAATACAGTGAGCGTTTGGACATAGCCTTGTGTGAAAACAGTAAAACACTGCTGTGGTGGTGGGGCCATATTGTTACATTCCCCAGTGAGACAAACTAATTAAATCCAGGAAGAGATCTACAGATAATATTTGAAATCAAAGAAATCAAAACCGTCTACTCAAAACATTATCATAACAGTAATTAGGTGCTATCTGAATAATATTCTCAGAAACAGCTTTTCAATATTTGTTTGTTTCATGTAATTCATGGTCATTTTATGGCATAGCATTGGCAAAAATGCTGATGATCCACATCTGGGGAAAAAAGTGCTTCTATTAGAAATTTACGAGGGATTAAGTTTGGCTTTCTATCCATTCACTAAAACATAAACATAAAAGCTATAACTCATCCTACTGTGTAGTAAACACAGCAGGTTCTATTATTGCACATTACAGTAGAACCAAGGAAATGGACAAAGTTCAGGCTGTGTTCATACAAAAACATTTTGCATATGGTGCCTTTCATAGTGCTCAAACAAGACAGAGGAAATAATGTGAATAGATTAACAAATAAATGATAAATATATTATCTTAATTTTTGAGACAATGTTGCAGCAATAGCATTCAGTCAATCTGCCTAGATTTAAAAGAAGTATACCAGCCAGTGAAGTGAATGTGTAACTCAACACTCAATTTCCATGTTTTATGTTAGAAGTCACAAGCCAGCTTCTGATTACCGAGGGGGTTCACATAGTAAAAGCAACAATGGGATGTATTTTGTGCCTCAACCAGTGGGTAAATGAGCAGCACTATTTTAAAAATCAGTTCAGTGACAGTGGAAGCACAACTGGAGGGTTGTATTCAGCTTTCATGGTCTTTGTTAGAACTGCAGCAAAAAGTTTTCATCAGTTTTGTCTAACAGGCTTTTTGGGAGGAACTGACAGGGAATAAAACTTTCTGGGAATAAAGGCAACTTTATGACTTGACATGACTTCTTACATGTCTTTACACATTCTACATTTCTTAAAGATTAAGCTGGTGTTTTTATATTATATTAGCTAGCCCAGCCATGTCATTATATTTTCACAATACAAAACACAATCAAATGCTATATGAGTATTCATTGTGTAAGAGTGATAGTTTAGGTTATTTGATGTGGGTTTGTGTGAGGTACTCATTGTATTGCCTGCAGATGTTCTCTGTTTGAAGAAACAGTCAAAAGCAGTAGCAGAGAGTTTGAGTGACGTGCAGCCATGGATGGGGTCAGACAGCAGAAAAAAAAGAAAGTGTTTTGACTGCTTTATAAACGCCCCCACACAAAAGAGTCAATATATGTTCAAGTGCATATTTTATTTAGTTGCCTTATTTTGCAGTCAAACATCCTTTTACTTTGGAAATACATTTCATCAACCTTTGAACAGTGGTTGTCTGAGCACAACACACCTACAGCGCAGGCTTATGCCACAGATCAACTGGAAATACAGTATAAGTGCACTTGTGTAGTCAGCAGCACCATAAGTGTTGTGTTGCTACAGAGATGGCCAGGAAAAATAATCACATTCTCAAGACGTACAGGGACATGTTTGGTACAAGACCCAACAAAAATCCTATCAACAAATTTCTTTTTGTGAAAATAACTGCAAATAACAAACTGAAATTGCATTTGCGTATTGCAAATGCAATATCTTCACATCATGAAACTGTAATATTTTGCATATTGTGCAACCCTAATTCATAGACACACGTACACTTACATGCTTGGATCTTCGTGATCCAAACATCTGATCAGTGACGCACATGTGCACATACAGGTCTGCTCGTGGGTAGGAAGGTGAGAAAATGTAGTTCCAAAAGAAAAGTCTGTTTGACAGAAATATGCACCTCTCAAATATAGTGCACACTTCAACTGACATGGACTTTTTTCACCGTTTTTATGGCTGACCCTGTCCAGAGCAGCACAACACTTAGCTTCTGCTGTTGCTTTCCAAAACTGAGAGTGCAATCTACACAAACAGGTACTACAAGTACCTCACACAGCCCCATATCTATTAACCTGAGCTATCCCTTTAAGGAATACAACTCGTGCTCTCCTCACATCATGTTTGTAATTACCATGGAAGGGAGTGAATTGTTCTATTATGTAGCTGAAAAGCTGTACACTCACCCTGCTGGAGCCCTAAGGTAACCATTATGCTTGTGCTGGTGTCATTAGCACCAAACACAATTTGGTGGGATTTTTTGCACATTCAGCCTGTTCTTTATTTCTTGTTCTTGTACTGACAAAAGAAGTAAAGAGTTGGGATTCAAACTTTAGGGAGCCCTGTGTACTGCTTTAGTCTATGTGGATATAAATTGCAAATGGTCCAAAAAATCTAAGAGTAAAGAGAAACATGAATGTGTTCTGTTTTAAAGGGTAATGACAATAATACGGCAGGGGAAAAAAAATTAAATTAACTGTTGACAATTCAACTTCATTTAAAATCAGTCAGATAACCTGTATCTAGTGTGTGTGTGTGTGTGTGTGTGTGTGTGTGTGTGTGTGTGTGTGTGTGTGTGTGTGTGTGTGTGTGTGTGTGTGTGTGTGTGTGTGTGTGTGTGTGTGTGTGTGTGTGTGTGTGTGTGTTGCTGTTGTTGTTGTACTGAAACTCAGCAGGAAGTGGATCCTTTCAGTGTAATATTGTAGCACACAATTAGTGGTGCTAACAGTGAACCACCCCATTTGAAAATTTAATTAGAGTCCCAACATGAGAAGTACAAAGCAGCAGATACACTCCCACTCACTTCTCTACACACATGCACATACACACAGTGCAAAGACAGTGCATCAGGCTTATGGTCTCAGGCTGCTACAACTTTGAATAAAGCGTGCCTCCCTTAGATTAATTGTGGCCCACTTATTTTTAATTAAAAATTTCGTTGTGTGGTTCCACGCTGGTGACATGGGAGTAAGTTTTAAGTAAAATAAGTCTGTCCTTGTTCTGTCAGTGTGGTTTAATTAAGACAGCCTGACAAGATTTGGTACAGTTAGCCAATAGACTATTCACTGATTCTCAGGAGATGAAGACCTGAAGGAGCAGCTTTTGTTTGCTTTTTGTTGGAAACTGAACGTGGCTCTAGGAAGCAGCAGTGTGTGGTGACTTTCACAGACGGACAAGCAACAACCAACTATCTGTAGGCCTACTCGTTGCCTCTTGATACTCAAGAAGAATGTACTGTGGAAATAAGTTTCTAATTAATTGTGGTTAGTTGCTGGAGTTGTTGCTTATGTTGTTGTTGTCATTTGTTTTGGTAGATTTATTGTGATTGTTGTTGCTGTGGTGGCTGTTGTTGTGTATTTATAATTTATGAAAATAAAAAATATGAATTAAAAAAAGTTTCTAATTAGCAAGTTTAGCTTACAAACATATAATAAATGCATCATAAATGATGTCGGCAATAGCTGATCAGTTGATCACCTGTCAAAGATCCCAGGATGTGGAAAAATGGAAAACATTGTGTGAATGGGACTTGATCACAACCAAAAATGGACAGAAACTAGATTCAGAGGCAACAGGCCAAACGCAGCCACAATCGGCCAGTTAAAGCAGATATCAGCTTCACGGCCGTTTCGGCTAATGCTGCGTTCAAGGCAGGCTTTTGAAACCGTAAGTTACAGCTTCAAGTCACAACTACGACTTGGTAGCGTTCCAGGTAACCCGTAGCTCGTGTTTTTACCATCCTGTTGTCTGTGAAAGTTCCCTATAACGGCCACTCGTAACTTCCGACCCGTGAACTCGTACCAGATCGAACTGGTATGACTTCACAGGAAGGAAAAACACAAAGTACGAGTTTCTTTGAACGCACCATGAGTTAGCAGCCCCCGCCCTTGTCAGGCATCAATTGGTCCTCGTGCTACGTCACCACATTCACGCGCATCCCTTGGCTGCACACACAGCCCTTCATGCCGTTCTCTCTCCTCATTGGATAACACTTGTATCCCACAAGGAAAATTTTCTCCTCGGGTTACAGCAGAGCAGAGTGACGGAGAGACTCGTGTTTAGGCTGAAATACTTCATGTAAGTGATTGCTGACGGAAAATAGGACTATTTAGGAATTATATTAACAAAAACATTCCACTGATATCTGCTTTAATTACATGATGGACGCGAAGAGGCAAAATCAGAAGTCTGCTCTGAGATCAGATGTAAGGAGAGATGGTGCTTCCAACTTCAATCTTCTTTAACTTCTTTTTGTCTAAATGACTAAAAGTTCTTTCATTTCTGAGCAACCAAAACCCATGGCTGTCTGACCACCTCCCTCCTACACAGCACAGGTATCTGACTAATCTACATGAAGATGGCCCACCTGTTATGTATCATCACTGCTCCTTGAGCCTCTACTTGCAGCTGTAAGGGAAAGTGAAAGGTCTTGGGCTCCCCCTACCAGCGCAGGACAGATCACATCTAACTTCTCATCACTTGCCTCATTTCCACCTTCATCAGTTATCTTCAACTCTTTATCATGGGTAATGACATGGAAAATAGACAATGTGAATGGAAGTGGAGACCACACACTTTTAGCATTCACTTTTGGAAACTGGAATGTCCACTAAGCTGCAAATGATTAGTTTCTCTGTTCTTGGCAGACTTATTGGTTTTTGTGTACCAGGTTATTTTCATATTGTTCAAGTGAACAAAATATTTCCAGATTTTTTTCTTGCTCCTTATTCAAAGTCTCAGTATTAAAACTTAGTTTTCATGCACAATTCAGTTTCCCCAAAGAAGGCAATAAAGGAACTAGAAGGCTTTATGAATATATTTATTAATTTCTTCTAGTATTGGTCGTCACCACTGACTCAGAATCACAGTGCGCCTAATTATTACTGCTATATCAATAACAAGAAAGCATATCTTTAAACTTAGTGCCTCGTAAATAAGTTTTTTTTTCTAATTTGACCTCACATACTTTATAGCATGACACTGTTATTAATTCTAGAGTCACAGGTTAATTTGCTAATCTCAGTGCACAGCAAAGATCAGGACCTTGACCTCGTTTCTTTGTTGAATAATAAGACCAACAGCAGACAGCAGCACACAGTTTAAGTACAACTTTTATTAATACTGGAATCATCACAGTGCGTTTTGTTACATTAGCAGTGACTAAAGTTAACAAAAAGAGGGTAGATTTTACATAAAGGAAGATCGAAAAGAAAAATCTTATCATCAGCGACAGAGGCAAAATGACCTTGGAAATGAATTCACAATAAATGAAAGAAGAAGAGCAGAGGAGGGGACAGGGAAAAGAGAGAAAGACAAGACCACAGTGCCTGCAGGCCTACTTGGAGGGAGGGGGAGGGACAGGGGACAGAAGATCAGTTTGTACAGAAAGATAAAGCAGATGTTGAATCTAGTAAGATTTTGCCATTGAACAAAATAGCCCCATGGAAAATATCAAATCATTATTATTGACGCCTCAGCGGTGAGTTGTGGAGACATTTCATTGTGGAGTTCAGATGGCGGCTGTAGGGGAGGAGGAAAAGAGCGAGCGAGAGACACTACCGAGAACTTGAGTATTGACAGTAAGACATTCAGATTAGTTACAGTGGCAGTGGCACCGGAAGGCCACTCTGCCCTGCATGGCTGTAGGACAGGAATTTGCGATGCATTTAATCATGACCCCTTGGAGAAACAGATGCAGACCCTTGTTTAGTTTCAGAGAATCTACCTTAGTCATGTTTTGTTTGCTTCAGGATGATGTGTGTGTGTGTGTGTGTGTGTGTGTGTGTGTGTTTTTGTGGCTTTCTTCAGTATTAGACAGCAGGAAGGTTGACAGATTGTGTGTGGGAGGAGGGAGGGAAGAACAGTGGGGGTCTTAACCATGTCCTTGTGCAACACACACACACACATACACACACACAAATGCAATCATGGACACACGTTATATATAACTTTGGGTGATGGCTGAAGGAGCAGGTTCTACATACAGCAAATTCACAGTTTCTGTCTTATGTTAATGATGTCAAATAGATTAGATAATATTTTCATACATTAATTTTGAAGATACAATGAAATCCTTGTCCACAAGTATGTGAAAGGAACTGAAGTTGTGAGGAGAATCGTTACATAATACAAATAAGGCTGTGGTCCACAAAACTTCCACATAGATTTCTGATGGTGTGTTCACGCTGTGAGCAAATGCTCACAGTGGAGGTCTGCCAATTTCCTATAAATCTGAGTATCCACAGAAACTCATCTGAATGTGCGAACAGTCAACAAGATTACTGGGTGAGTTGGCCGTGGCTGAATGTTTTATTATCATCGACCAATGCCAGGCCAACGGGCCTCCTGTTTTACCTTGCTTTTAATTCCATTTTGTCACAACAACCAGTTGCTGAATGATGTGATTCAGATCTTACTTGAGCCCTACAATACTGATGTTAAAGTCTACAGTCATGAAAAAAAGCTGGTTACTGAACAGAGTAAACTCAGTTTTTCCCCAGAAAGTTATGCAAGATATGGATCTGGAAACATGCAGGCTCTTACATTTATAGTTTCTACTGAGGCTTAAGACCCAGTCGCACAGAAAACTCTCAAGCCTTCTCTTTAAGGCTTCTTAGAAAATGTCTACTTCAGTACATTTTTCTCCTTACCTTAGTCTTATAATTGAGGATTCACTTAAAGTCAGTTAAATCGTTGCACAAAAGACCTTTCCAACAAAGTCAGGAAACTGCATAATGTTTATGGCAATAAATTAAAACAATAAATAAGTGATTAAAAAGAAATTAAACATTTCTGTGCAATACTCTCAAGATCCCTCAGCAGTGCCATATAGAAAAATTAGGGTGTTTTGTGCAACTGGATCCTGGATTGTGCCAGCACCAGGCAACCCTTAGTCCACAAAGTAAATCATATAGATTTATTAGCACTAGAGCAGTGCCAAAATTTAGTTCTAAGAACACATTCAAAAAAGCAGGCAGAAGAAAAGTGGAATTAAACCTGTTTAGCATCAGATTTTCTGTGATGGCACTGTGGATAAAATGGCCCAGTGCATGTTGAATTACTGTTCACACTTGCATCTTGTAGTTTCCTTTGACAGAAGCTCACCAAGCAACCATCAAAGAAATATCACACATCTGTGAGATTAAGCCAAAAAAGATGCCTTAAAAAGCTCCATCAAAATTAATTAAAGTGTTATCTAGCACTGAGATGGAGCATCAGCCGCCCAGACTTGCTTTGAAACCAGCTCATGTTACTCGTTCAGAAGGGAAAGCTTTGCTCTAGCTTATGCTTCCAACCCTTCCTTGAACAGCACACTCCAGACCCATATTGATTCCTCTGGTCAACCATTACCACACACGCCCACATGTGAAGTGTTGCACACATGCATACCAACATACAATACAAAGACACACGTGGGAAGAAGGTAGAGGAAGGAAGTGGTGAGAGGAGAGTGGTGGAAGGAGGAGCAGAGCTGAGCTCTTATTAACTGTAGTCTGTGGTGAAAATGAAGACTTCATCACAATTATTTTTCATTAGCGTTGATGAGCTGTGAGGCACAGAGACACAGAGTGCAGCCATTGAGACTCTCATCGTGACACGCATCGTTTTCTAACTTGTCAGCTAGATGGCATCCTTGGGTGTAGCAATCAGTGGATGGAGGTTGAGGGGCGTTGTGAGAAAGGAAAGTGGAAGATGAGAGAGAGCAAAAAAGAAGATAGGGATACACAAGTGTAAAAACAAGTCTGATCAGAGGGATTTGAAAAATCAGTGTTCTTGTGTTTTCTCTGTACTTGTTAGTTACAGACATAGGTTTTCTAATGCAAAGTCCACACTTGGTTACTTGTCAGTTTTAACATACAGTACCTCCAAGCTTTTCAGACAGTGTTGCTGTTGAGTGTTTTCTTTTCAATTCTGTTATTGTTTACCATATCAAAAACACAAACCAAAAAAGTTGTCTTTAAAAGGTTAAAGGAAGAGATCGACATTTTGGAAATTTTGTTTTGTTTCACCCAGATTTGTTTACTTTCTTCCTAAAGTCTTCTAACTGTGGGGAAGCTATACAACAACAGCAGGGAGTCCAGGGAGTGATGGTGCCCAGCCAAGAAATAGTCCAAAACATTACCCCCCACGAAACTACAGCATTTTGTTTTGTTTTGCAGATTGAACAAGATATAGAGTTCTAATTAGAGACACTGTTGGATGCTTTAAAGGTCTCATATAGTAAAAGGTAAGATTCCCATGTATTTTTTTCTTCTTCTGTTTTTATGATGCAGGTCTGATGGTGGAGCTCAGTCCAAACAGCTGGTATTGCACAGTCTGTCTCTTCAGAAACAGAGCCTTAAAACAAGAAATCTGGATTTCTCTAAATTTATGATGTCACAACAAGCACTCAATGCCCTCAGCCATGTCCAAGCTCCACCATCTGAACCATCCAACCGTAAAGGATTTGGTATCACTGAACTAAAATCTGCTATTCTAACATTTTTATTTGATCACTCAGAAAACAGTCCGTCAGAGAGGCTCAGGGCCTCCTCTCCTCCGATTGGCTCCTTGATTTCTCTCGAAACTTCCAAACTTCAATTAAACACATGAAAAATATAAAATATAGGGCCTGGACAATATTTTAGGTTGGTTTAAATTTTAATGCAATACTAAGCTTCGCTAACCATCTGCTGGCTGTAGCCTCAGGTGGCGTCAATATTTACATCGGACTCCCAGCAAGAGAAGAAGAATGTTCCCCAGATGTAAAACAATTCCTTTAACATTTGACAAGCTGACATAAATTATATGCACACACTCAGCACTCAACAGCATTAAGCCCTTTTCACATAGGACGCAGTGTTTTCCATGTGCGCCGTGGGGTAGGTACAGCGCAAGAGCGCATCTAGCGCAGCGCGCAAATCATGTGTGTTGCTGGGTGACCGAAACAACATTAGGAAGTGTTTCTTTCCCCCATGCCTGTGTAGTAAATATCGATGCTGCTTATTTGTATCTGACAAATAAGCAGAAGAAAATCCTGTCATACGTCTCCCAAGAAGGAGTAGCAAACACACAAAGGGGAAGGGAGTGGGTTCACGAAACCCTCAGGGTAAGACAAGAATTGTGAGTTTCCACTTTCCTTTTTCATGATGACCGCTGGTTGAAGTTTCTACCAGGAAACTGAGGGAGTCCATCCTACTGGACATGCCTAAGTGTCGTGACACTGAGCGCTGTGCCCAAGTTGAGTAGCACAAGAACGGCACGTGCAAGCATAGCGCGCCTTTGTGCCGCGTAACACATACACAATGAATGAGAAGCTGTGCACAGCTTGCGCTCACGGTGTCCTATGTGAAAAGGGCTTTACAGTCTGAGGAAGTGGTCGTCTGCGTAGACAGGATTCAAGGGTTTCTGTAGTCACTATTTCTGCCTCTTACCAAGTTTTGCATTCAATGCACTGTAAAATGACATGTATATATCTAGGTTTCATGTATTAATCTAGATGTTGTCGAGCTCAAACTCTGGCCTTGCTTGGCAACAAGACACCTAATAGCTACAGAAATTAAAGCATACTTCCAACACTTGAACTCAATTAAATTATGAAATAAATGTCAAAAGATTACATTTTACAGTGCTTGGTTCATTAAGTAATGCTGTAATTGAGACTGTGTGGTTCTCAGAACAAGGGATTGTTTGTGTGTGTACATGTGTGTTTGTGTGTATGCACGCATGCCTGCACGCATGATTTTGTATCTGTGTGTGTTCCTACAGAATGTCCTGTTGTTGCTGTAGCTCCTGCTCTGGCCACATGCCGGTAGGTCTACTTCTACCCACTTATACATACACTCATAAAAATGGGCATATTGAAACATCTGTAGCAGAGTAGTTATTTCAGCTTGTTCAGACAGTTAGTTCAGTACACAGTTAATTCAGCATGTTAAAAAAAGACATTATTATTTAGTTAGATAACCTTTGTGCTGTTACTTGGGTGGTTTTAAGGAAAATAGCACTGTTGTATCTTACACTCACACCTCACACACCTACAGCCAGTCATCCTGTTGTATGACACGGAGTGTGCAGTTAGATCTGACTGTCTTGACCTCTCAGTCAATGTGAAGACCCTCCATTGTCCTGAGTTATTATCCATCATTTGGAATTAAGCAGCGTGTCTGTTCTGCAGGGCATTGTGGACCCTGCGTTCAAGCATTAACTTACTGTAGATCACTGGCAGTGAGTTCAGTTGGTTCAATTTGTACTGGAATTCATTAACACACAGCACATAACACAACATTCAGACTAGTGGAGCTGGCTCTAGCAGTGTCCTTGAATGTAGTTTCAAAACTCTAATCATACCATTAGAGCCAGACAGGGGGAACACAAGTATCCTTGAGTGGATATAACAGTGGTATTTCCCTTTAACACACCCACACTGGAACATCATTGTGAATGTAAGTACATGCACACTACCCCTGTATTGCTTTCCTGCTGTTAAGATGGGATACTTCATTCAATTGTACAATAACAAAATTCGGACATTGCAACATTTCAATCAAGTCACACATGTACAGTTTGATATCACCCTTCAGCTTGAAGTACATTCAGCAAACATACGTATATTCACCTCGACAGGTCTTATACTTAAACACCTCAGATGAACATTTTCTCACCCAACCATTTTTTTGGGGGGATGAAGTCCAAGCCCGCTGTTCTTCGCTTCCACCCCCTCACCCAGTCAGATTCACCTGATACAACACGTCGCATCCGCATGTGACAACACACATACAGTAGTTCACCCCAGACAAAAACACAAAACAAACAAACTTTAAAACGAAATAAAAACATCCCTTGCTGTAGCACTGTTTCAAAATGCAGAAGAAAGTGCTCAGAGAGGGTGACAAAAATGTAGAACATTCTTCTCTCTGTTTCTTTAAATTAAGTCCTTCTAATTTTCTTTTTAAACAGCCATAAACATATATGTCTAAAACAGTGCACTATTCAGCAAGAAATAAATAAGTCCATGAAAAGAGCATTAAAGAGCGCTGATGTCACCCGCTGTGTCCAGGTCACTGCTAGAAGCATGTACAGACATGTTGATGAAGAGTTCACTAGCCTACAGTTTAACTGCCAAACATAGACACACTCACTCTCGGGCCACACATCCTGCATCCATAGGTTACACAGTAGTAGTTTGTGTTACAGCTGGAGTTTTTTCTTCTTTTTTACATTTATTAAAAGTAAGACTAAATATTCAAACGTACTGCAGAATAAAAAAAAAAAGGAAAAAGATAATAGAACTTAATAGTCCATGTAATATTTCCTAACAAACCTTATACCAAATCTGTACGCCTGATTCTCAATTACAGGTACAGCACATACAGCACATACTGTATGAACAGGCAGTGAAATGCTCATTCCATACATCTCTTCCTCTCTGTCAGCTTCAAACATGTAATTTAAACCACTCTGCTTCTTTGTCATCAGTGAATGCATCAGACAGTCCTCACCTCTTCTTCATAATCCTCTCATGCAGCCATGCCCTGAGCCAAACTGGGTTATTTGCACTGAACTGAAGTGTATTGTGGTCGCCTGGTGAATATTGTTGAATTTGATAACTGAAACTACATCCATCTTTGTGACTGAGCAAACGCTAAGATAAATGTGCTTATACTTGAGGTGTCACTACACTTTAGCAACCAGTAATGACAAATGCCATCAGCTCCTCCTTAATCATGATGTAACAGCAGTATGGTTGTCATTACTTGTAACTGCACTTTCAGCACCTGCCCAGGTTTGATCAAAGGTTTCTCAAAACTGCTTCTAAGCCTCTGC
Source organism: Trachurus trachurus (assembly GCF_905171665.1). Lineage (NCBI taxonomy): Eukaryota > Metazoa > Chordata > Actinopteri > Carangiformes > Carangidae > Trachurus > Trachurus trachurus. The sequence continues at coordinate 24,740,450 of NC_139893.1, read as the reverse complement.
AGACACAGGTCACACTGAAGCTACTCGGCATGTGTGGACCTCCAAAAAACAAGAGCAACAATGTGGGGCTAACGTTAGCTTTGCCCCACTGGGAGCACTACAGAGAACTCCCCTACACATTTGATGGCTTGTGCAAAGGCAAAGCTAGTAGTTTCTAACTGGCAACTCGGAAAACACAACATATAAATACTGTAAGACAACTCTGGAGCTACCGGAAGACACATTTATGTCTCTTAACTGGCAGAGGCTAACCACCTCCCCATGCCTCCTGCCCCTGAATCAGACTAATGCCTTCAGCTGTGCACAGTCTTTCCTACATATACTATATCAATCCTCCATTTAAATTTTGGGGGGGACAGCAAACAATTTGACTCTTCAATTGCTGATAGTAACAGTAACGTGATGTCTGAATTTTATATCCCTTAGTGTTCGCTGCTGATTTCACTAAGTAAACACTTCTACTGACCAAATGTATGTGTTGTTTTCATACATTAGTGTAACAGCGGCTTGTCTGTACTCCTAACTGTAACAAAAACCTGTTCCCTTTGCAATAAGAACTACAAGTTTATACTGTACAAGGAGCAGGGTTAAACTAGAGTGAATCTGGGGCAAAATATTTGTTTTCCAGATATGTTCAAGGCTTAACTTTACTTTCCAACAATGCAAATCTGTGGTGTTGATATGTATTTACACAAGAACATGAGTGGAAATCACGTTGCGACATAGGGCATTTTTGGAAACTGGAAATACTGGTACATTCCAAGAATTTTGAGTTTTAAAAAATCCAGGGTACATTCATGCCACTCGAATGTACATGAACATAATCTACACGTGAGAATGAATCTGTCCGATAGCTGATACAGTATATGTTAGTGTCAGTGAACCCCAATTACAAAAACAACATATTTTTTCTAATTCATCTTCTCTAGACTGCCGGTATGTCACTGGTTTTGGATTTATTTGTCTGGGTTTGGAGATTTCAGCTTCCACCTCAGTGCAGCGCAGCTGAAGTAAACTTCATTTGTGTGAACAGAATTTAAAAAAAAATGGCAATTCGAAAAATTCAACAGTCTCTGAGATGGTGTCCTTGTTGCCCTAAGTAATTCATAGCATGTGCTTTCAACATTTATTTGCGCTACAACTTCCATAGAATTTTCTAAAAGCATCTTTGACTCTACAAGTAGTTGTAGATTTTTATTTTTTAAATGTCTTACCTTCAACCCCACTGTTATGGGATGGAATCAGAAATACAGACTTCTTAACCCATCCATCATCTTAACCCGGACAAACAAGACCTAAGACCAAAACCTATTTGCATGAACTATGTTGCATGACAATGTTTGTTTGTCATTTGGCTAAACTGACCCTTTAAAGCGTATTTCCAAAAGCAGCCTGTCCTATAACCTATATGTGCCGTGTTTTTTTTTCTTTCTTTTGCATTGTTTTGTTCTAAGATACCAGTGCAACCACATCATAAAAACCTTCAGCACTGTTCATATTCCACAGCAGGCGATGGCTTGTACACCCCTGAAGGGCCCTAACGTCAGATCCACTTTTAGATAAATATTTTGCACTACTTTCTTATCCCATCTCTCATTTGACCAATCACTCCAATTCCACAAGTCTGTATCACTTCCTCTTTTTCCCTCCCTGTCTTCCTTTTCCTCTTGCCCTTCTTCTACATCATCTGCAAATTAAATAATTGACGCAGGACAGTATCTTGGCAACCTCCTCTCTCGCTTTCACTCTCCCTATCAGACAGTATGAATAGAGCAACACCTAGTGGCTATAGTACATACTCTACCACCTGTAAAAGTGCTTACAGTTTTCCTTTTTTTTTTTTGAACATTTTTGTAATCAGTTTCCTCCCCCAGACAGAGACAGGGACAGAGAGAGAGAGAGAGAGAGAGATGCCAAAATCGGCTAGGCATAAATTCACAGTCGATGTGTAATTTAGCATTCCTGATGATTGCCTGAATGTGACAAAGGAGAATTCACAATACCCCATCAATTCATTTTTCGAAACAAGAAAATAAAACACATTTATTGCTCCATTTCTGATTTAACATTTTCTCTCTGGTTCTAGAAAATATATATGAATATATCTATACGCCTGGATTACTTATCGTAACTTCTCGTACAGTGGCAACAAGGTAAATGACGTCACGATATAAACAAGAAAATACACGCACAACACACAGGAGAAAAGCCCTGCCCTCACTGGGCAACCAGCTGTCCTGCAGCAGAGCTCTAATAACCCCCCCCCCCCCCCACACACACACACACAAACACACGCATCCACACATAATCAATCACACGTGCACCCACGCTCAATTTTCACATTTGCATACATGCATACAAATGAATACACACACACTACACATAGAGAGAGAGAGAGAAAGAGAGAGAGAGCGGGGGAAAGGGGGCACTAGCACGGTTCAATGCCAACAGTATTTTTTTAAAGACTCTTTTACATTAGGATGAGCCAGAGGAGCCCTCTGGCTTGTTAGCTCCCCGTGCTAATACCAAAAGCTTCTGTTCAGTGGGCTACTAAGAACAGTGTGCTGTTACTGAGACAGTTTTAAATCTAGCTGGTCACTGGTCACTGTGACCCCACCTCCACCCCTCCACCCCCCAACCCCCCACCCCACCCCACCCCCGTCCTCTCTCTCGCTGGCCCCTCCTTCAGTCATCAGTCTTTCATCTTGGATTAGATTGTTGGGTTAGTTGGAGAAGAGGATGGGGGGGGGGGGGGGTGTAAATTGGCAAACAGAACATAACCCAGTATTTCACTCTTTCTTCACCTTTTAACCCTATCTCTTTTTCCTGCAAGTCTTTCCGTCCCTGGGTGAGGGTGTAGAGAAGACAAACATGCGTCCAACACACACTAGTTATAGTGGCCTGCTAAGAGCCTGTCAATATTCAGTATTTAATTGTCAGCATGGATTAACATTGTTAATGTTATTATTTTCATAATATTATATATCATTTACTCTAATGGTGTCTTTAAATTTATTTTTTGTGTATGTTTTTGTTTTCATTCATCTTCTTTTAGAGTATAACTTTACCTACATGGTTAAGTTTTTGTGTATGTACTAGGCGGTTGGGTTGCACCACACCAACACCTGACTCCCTATTGGCTGACAAGTATCATCTTCTTCCTGCTTATCCTCCATCACAAGATACGCGGCGCAGAGCGATCATTGGAGACGGTCTTACGAAGGCGGACCCCTCTTCTGATAGTGGTCAACATGTCACCGGACCCTTCTGCTTCCTCTGTCCCTGTCTGAGAATCGGTGGGGCCAGTCGCAAGCAGGGCTGGGTCATCGGGGAGGGCAGGAAAAGGGAACTGCCCCTCTCCAAGGGCATGTGCACTGGCTACCAACTCGCCAATCTTCTCCACTAGGCTGTGCCGATTAGCTGCGATCATCTGGTCCTCCTCTGATCCGGCCCCTGAACCTGTTCCTAATGCAAGCCCCCCATGCTGCTGGGCATAGACCTCTAATGCTGCCCCTGATCCCCAGGCAGTGTTAGGCAGGCTGAGGCGCTTGGGTGATGCCTTGACGTAATCAAGTGCACCCTGTGCGTCCTCAACTCCAGGGAAGAACACACACTCCTCACTGCCAACACGCACGGGCACGCCGCCTGCATGTCCTCCACTGGCATACCCACCACCTGCCCCAGGTGAATGCGAGTCTCCAGGAACAGTGGGTGTCTTCACAGGCACAATGGGTGGTCGGATGGGGATCGGACCCGCATTGGATAGTGTGCGCCTCACGCCCGGTTTGGTAGATGGGGTTCGCCGGATGGTGGCAGTGCCTGGAGTTCCAGCTCCACCTCCCCCAGCTCCACCAGGTTGTCCTGGTATCCCATGAACCCCGGGGCCGAGAACACCACTAGGTAGGCCAGCTGTACTGGCTGGCCGCTTGGTCTGGATCATGCGCCGGTAGTTCTGCGCAATGTTGGAGTGGCGAGGAATGGTGGAGGACTTGTCAAACTCTGTCTGTCCGTCTGGACCTTCAGCATCACCGTTCACTGAGTAGCAGTCATAATCTGAACCTAATGCATGAGGGGAAGTAAAGGTAGAGAAGGAAAGGATGATGGGTTTTTTTTAAAGAAGTGAATTAGAAGGAGGAAGTTGCCATCATAAAAGAAAAGAGGAGAAACAATATACTATGATGGAAGTGATGAACACAGTGGTAACCACATTATTGGGGGACGGGCAGCAATTTCATGCAGGAAGACATTTAATATTATAGAGTTTCATTTTTATAATGACATTTCCTGGCTGCTATCAAGGAAAGTTTCAAATTACACCTGCCATCTGATGTACCTGCTGTGTGGATGATTAAAAGGATAATTCACTTTGTTTGATTTTAATTCTACCCTCTAAAGACTGTGGTCCCAGTGAAAATGATGGATTCTGCAGAGCTTGTAAATATTGATATTTCAATTAAAAAAATTTAATAATTTCATCCCATCACGGGTCGGCTTTTCTGAAATTTTACAATAAAATAAGATGATGAATGTGGCCAAAGGAAATCTAATAAATGTGGCCTGAAGAAGATTAAAATCGGCTGTGGAGTGGAGCGGATTAGAGCGTCACCTTGTGAGGGGATTGTGTCCTCGGAGCAGGATGGGGTTGTAGTCTCGGTGCTGTATCCACTGGAGTACTGCAGGGAGTCTCTGCTGCTTTTCTGCTGCTCCATACTTAGTCCTCTGGTCAGCACCATGGCAAGGTCACTGGCTGCTGGTGAAACCTCCTCCCCATGCTGGAGATGTACAGAGAGGCCGCATTGGAATTATGTTTGACCAGCCATTTGTTTAATGTCCACATTTGAATAAATTAAGACATTTACACTGTGTTGATTACAAGTGGGACATGTTCCAGTAACTCCCATTACCAGCATCACACACTGATGAGTTAATCAGCAGCACTGGATATGCTAGTAATTCAGTCCCTGAAAATATTCAACACACACACACATCCACAGCAACACAACAAAAATTACTACCTCCACAAACCGGTCAAGCTGCAGGAAATACGGTCACAATCTCCTCTTCCTGAGTTATAACATTAAATCATGGCTAGAACTGCCTCTGCAGAACATTATGATGTCACAGAAAGTTGACCTTCAATCATTTGAATATAAAATGTTGTCATGATTAACAGATTTAGTGTCTTGCAAGGTCACTATGACCTTTGAGCACAAAATTATAACAAGTTTATCTATGAATCAAAAAGCATTTCTCAGTCATTGTGGATCAAGACACACTGTGGATGACAATTTGTTGAAGGTTTGATGTTTTCTTCGTCAGACCATTAAACACAACAGCACCACAGAGTATAGCGGATACCAGAGTTGCTCATGTTTATATTTTCTTTTTTGACTTCATTATTATGTATTATTAACATCAGATTAATATGGCCTTGAGTTGATCGAAAAGACGAAACAGCATTTGGAAGAGCCATTGTCTTTGCAGTGGATAGAGCACAGAAATTGCTAGCTTTATTAAAGCTTGTACTCTATACTATGTTAACAGTTATGTTAACTGTACTCGAAATTCCCTAGGTTTGGTTCACTGAACTTCTATATCTTCAACCTGCTTATAAGTACCATCAATTTACCTTGGCAGCAATAGTAGATGGTGTCATCCTGGGTCTCTGCCCATCATCAGGGTGTGATGGCCCGGCGTACCCGTGGGAGCCCGGCGAACCATCATTCTCCCTCAGTCTATCAAGTGGTTCCTTTCTCCTCTGGACTGCTGCTGCAGCCACCGGCTGCTCATACTGACCTGCTTTGGACCAATCCTGAAGAGGTGGGTGGAATTATTAAACAGGAAGTAGGAGGTAGGGTTAACATTAGAGACTTGTCCACTATCCAGCAGTTTGTAGCCCTTCATCTGAGTGCAGAGAGAGAGAGCCTTTATGGGTGGATTGTGTCTGGGTGCTCAGAGGAGTGTGTGAGTGGGTGGGTGTATGTGGGCAGGGGCCTTTTTGAACGTTTTGAATGTGTTTATGTTGATGAGTTTGATCGTTTAGCTCTCCAGTCTCCGGTCCAGCTATCAAGACAGGGGGAGGCCAAAACAATATGCATGCACACATCGCAGGTGGGTATGAATACATTAAGGAAGCAAAGCAATGTGGTTATGAATGAGTTAATCAGGTGATGGAAATGTAAAATAAACCATATATGCTTCAACGGAAAGGTTTAAAACAGAAACCAGAAGAAAAGGTGCAACTGAGGAAATGGCAGCGAATGGAGAACAAACCTTCCAGATAGGAACCTTTGATGTGGGAGAGGAGGAGCTGGATCCGGGGGGGCGGGTATAGGGTGGGGACGCAGGAACAGGAAGAATGACAGAGAGAGGCCTGGTGGAGCCAGAGTGAGAGAGAGCGGGGCGGAAGGTAGCGAAGGACGAGCCAAACTGCGGGACAAGAGACATAGTCATGTCATCAGAGAAAGAAGAAAAGAAGAAAGACACGGATGTGGACTAAGAGAGATAGATAAATAGAGAGAAAGAGAGAGATACAGCCAGCTGTGGTGGGAAACCACTGGAATAAAAGCACACAGCTACAATGGACAAACACACATCCTCAGTGTGAAACAGATCAGCAGGAGGTTTGACAACAGAAAACAGAGTTAGTCACTGCTGTTCATGCATCAAAATGACTTTAATATATGCAAATGAAGTCTAAGTTAGTTCAACAACTACTTCCTAGAGAGCCTAAATTTCACAGCTTCAGTCTATATTAGAGAGGTCATGGGATTTGTTAAGCAGCCCAAAGCATGCATTTAAAATTTGGATGGATCTGATTTGCTTCAGTGAAGTAGTTCTGCATCATTGTACCACATTATAGCCAATGGCAGCTTTATTCTGATAACCTCGTAATAGGTTCTTTACTGCTCCCAGAAGCTGCAGAGCAGACAGTTGGCAAGAGCTGCATTTACAGTGAGTGTTTAATTCCCCATTAGCCACAGGGAGCAGAAAAGAGCCAATTCAACATTAAGGAACAAATGGTCTGTCCACAAGAAGGTGAGATTCTGCTTCATTGTCAGGAAGAAGTCAGGAATGCTGCACACCAGGTTGTTTCCAGTTGCTAGCAGCTCTGATGCAGCTGTTGTGATGGTTACCCAGCATAGTTTAATGTGAACACTGCCTGATGTGATGACAATGATGTAAAGGGGAGAGGGGTTTTAATTGTGCCATAATTTTTCATAGATCAGAGAGTGTGTCTATTGTGTCCCAAGGATTTGACAGATGCTCTTTAAAATCAAGATATGCATATTTGCTTTGCCTAAACAGCATTACTGACGTTGTATATTTTTCCAAGCAAACGGAAGCCGTTGTATACTGGTAAAAGGCTGTAAAGTGAAAACAAAAGCGACACGCTCATTTAGCATCAATTCGAGAGGATACCCATAGGCGGCCTTACCTATGTTTCAACCGTTTCAATTGAAACGGGCCCCAGCCACCAGGGGGGCCCCCAGCTGCCAGCCACCAAGTAAAAGACAGCACAATAATTCGTCACCTAGGTTTCACCTTAACATACACACACACACAGGCCTTCATCCACCACACACACAAACAGCTCTGTCCACCGTGTGGTCACACACTCGACCCCTGATCCGCTCTACAACCACTGATGCGCGTATCATGCCACACTGCGACGGTAATCGCTCCTAATTAATAATACGGCAGGAAATATCAATAACAACGTAAAACGGCCCGCAAACTATCAATAGACCCTCGTTTTCCTTCTCCCAGTATTATTCCTTTTCTCTTAGCGTTTCTAATGTCCTTTTGTTTTTCCTGCTTTCCTCCTGACGTGCGCCCAGTTGCGTAACCTGATGATTGACGTCTGTCAATCACTTTCCTCCTCTTTTCTTTTTTTCCTCGGGTTAAAATGCCTCCAAACAGGCAATCTATGAGTACGTCCCAACTTAACAGAGAAATAAAACACAGCGAGAGCACAACTAAAATGTGATATTATTGGCAGCTTATTTACAGATTTTAGTAATGGAGGAGACAGCTGTCGGTCTGCCTCCGGTGGCTGCTCCAGCAGCGCAGCACCGACAGGATCAGCGCCTGTAGACGTCTGTCTGTCCGCATGTCTCGTCCTTTCCTTGTCCGTGGTCGTGGTGCTGAAATAACGCGGAGCACTTTGCTCTCATTACTTTAAATTCAGAATATTGTTAAAGCCTGTAGTTTTTGACTGTGTTAAGATTCCTGTTCATGTCTGAAAATGTACATACCGGTAATGATTTTGCTTTTTGATGAAAACCAACTTCAGTCCTCGTTTTTTCTGCTAAGTCCTGGTTTCTTGCCCTGATAGTGATTTTAATGTGTTGTGCGTACCTGGGATGCATGGATAGTGTGTTTACTGCGTCCTTTCAGAGTTTAAAGCATCAGCGACACATGGGCACATAGCTGGCAAATAATTTTATGTTTAACAGGGTAGGGCCTCATATGAAATATTGAAACGGTTCCCCAGATGTCTAAGGCCGCCACTGAGGATACCATGCATATTTTGAAGTTGCTCTGATCTTTGTTGGTAAGCAGGGCAAGTGGCAATCTTAAAACCATGTAAATCTTATAAACAAAACTGTGAGACAGTCCACTGCCACCCTTTCCTACCAGTGAACCACCACAATGCAAAACACAAAGGTGAAGGGCAGTAACACTTTGCCTTTCACTAACACCATGTGCCTACAAAACATAGAGCCCCTTGGGTCCCGCAATAAAAAATCTTATATGGAGATTTCATTTACCCATTCTGAAGCCATTTTTTTCTCTCTTTTTGTTCTCTACTGCTGTGTATTATATTTTACATCACCAGGAGTCAGAGTTTGCCACTGTTTCCTGAAGTTTATAGATTCTTAAAAATAAAACTTCTGCCACTTTGGTAAATTCAATTTAGAGTTTTTAAAACAGTCTTGTAGAATTCAGCTCTAAAATGACTTTGTATACTCAAAGCTTTAAACAAAAGTTCACCTTTAACAGACATGGATTTTCTTTGTGCTAATAACAGCCTAGTTTAAAAAGAACAGTTTTGCATACTGTAGATGAGCAAACTTGTAGGAGAGATAAATATGTCCTCAAGCTAAGAGAGTTGAAACTTTGTATGGACAGTACTTACAGTGGTAGGGGAGCTGCATTCACTGACTGACTGGCATGTTTCTGAGGCCTCTGATGATGCTGAGCTGGATGACTTCTATAGCAGAAACATAGAGAGAATAACACAACATTTTGCTTGCTTATTTTGACATTCTGATCAATAATGAATTTGCATGTGTTTATACTGTATTTGTGTGTTGTATGTGTGTGGGAATTTATACCTGGCTAGTGATGTCAGAGGGCATGGGTGAGGGTGGCTTGGAGTAGATATTAGCATCTTGGGACACGAAGCCCGAATCGTGGGAGGAGACACTGCTGAGTCGGTGTGCGGCTATGCCCCCTGGTGGCGGAGGCTGGTGTGGCAGGCTGCTGCGGTACCGATAGGAGGAGGAGGAGGAGGAAGTGGGTGAGTGGGGTTGGGAACCTCCACCACCACCAATACCACCACTACCGCCTCCTCCTGACGAACGGGAGGCACTACTGTGGGCACTGTTGACGCTGCTGCAGGGGGGGTCGGTGGGGGTGAAAAGGAGCAAGGGGTGGGGTGGGGATTGTTGGGATGGGTGAGGAGAGTGAGGGTGGAATGAAGGTGATGGTTGCCAAATGTGGAGCAAGGACAGTGTTTAGGGAAAGAGAGCATGATTACAGGAGTGTGTCAAAGTGACAGTTCGATTCAGGAAGAGGAAAGTTGAAACACAGTTTGTAAGATATGAGGATTTGGTTGTGATAAATTGATGGAGTGATTGGATGAGTTTGTGTTTGGGTCACATGATGGATTGATGTCCAGGAATAGTTTCACATCAAGTTGTTGGTTGAACAGGTTAGTGACGCACCAGTCACAGTCATAAAAAAATGAGAGGAAACCGAGTAACCAAACACCGCAAGAGAAAGAGGGCAGGTCACGAATACACACAAAAAGACACAAACAAACAGAAGAGAGACAAAAGAGAAGAGAGGTAAGTACAGAGAATGTGGTTGTGGTTGAGGGAAAGGGGGAAGAGAAAAGGGGAGGGGGAGGACATAGAGTGTGTAAGCTTATGAGGGTTCAGGGCACACGCATACTCACACTGAACACTGAGTGAACTTGCATGCTCTCAGCTTTAGAGGGCAACTGCTACTACATAACTACCATATACTGACAAAGACCAGCTCATACACAAAGACATCAAAATGATTTTTGTTTTTAGGCAAAGAACCCCAGAAACATACCTAAATTTTGCTGTCTAATTGTTCTTGTAGTACTGTATAATACATACATCGAGAGTTAAAGATCCCATATTTCAATGTTTAAAGGCTCACTATTTTTCATGTGTTTTATCTTAAGTGTTGACTGCAAGGGGGCAGTTGTCGGTCTGAGAAGTGAAGCTCACTTCCGCGTTCAAAAAACTGCAATCCCCCCGGCTGTCGCTGGGGGCTGGCTCCAGAAGGGAGCAACTCCAATTGAGCCCCATGTTAAAATAGCCGATTTTACAGCTTAAAAAAACATATTTACAGCCTGGTACATTTTAATTTTTTGGTCTCAACCAAAGGTTTCTACCCCCGCACACACTCTGAGGGGGGTGAATTTTTTTAAAACTCTACCGTTTTACTATTATTAGGTTTAAAGTTCTGGCCAATTAGGGCGCAGAACCGTTGAGTGACAGGTCCGGAGACTGCTGCTTCGAGGCCAGTGGGCGGGCCCTCGGCCGGCCAACGGCCGCATCGCTCCAAATATGGCAAGTAGAATCCAACATGGCGCGGCTCAAACCCCCGTAGTAGCGGCACAAAACAGACTCCCCCAAACCAATGGGTGACGTCACAGGTGCTACGTCCATTCTTTTTACAGTCTATGGTTGACTGTTGTTGAGAAGATATAAGCTGATCTACTAACCGGGCGCACCGAGGATTGCTTCTCTCAAATGGGCAAAATATCACATGCAATCCGTTCAGCGCAGCAATATGGATGTTTCTGCCAGAATGCGCAAAATATTGAGAGGAGTGGATGCAAATATATTAACCTAGCGCACGCAATGCGATTTACCGAACCTGAAACTGATTGCGGTGGCTGTATTATTGCGTCTTTATGTAGCACGTTTGAAAGTCAAGTCTCAACTGGCATAGCTTTGAGCATAAATGGCTGCGGTTATTGAGGTGAGGAGGAGGCGTAGGTACAATGAAAGGCGACAGAACAAACAAATCTTTTCTGCTCGTGTCAACATTTTTGGAATGAGGGAAGAAAAAATAATTCAGACATATTGTGCATCTGGAGCTCTAGCAAAAATAGGTCAGTGAGCCAATCAGAAGAGAGGAGTCTCTGAGCGTCTCTTCTAATTGGTTGAATATAGCAATTAAATAAAAATAATGTAGATTTCAGGTTAACACTAAAAGAAATCAAAACCTGCATGGTTGGACAGTGGGTCCAGATGGGCAGTGTTTGGGCATGGCTAAGAATGGTGACTACTTTGTTGTGATATGACAGAAGTCCTGACAGCTCTTTTTCAAGTTCAGTTTCTGAAGACAGGGTGTGTGTAATTGTTCTGTGGCTCTAGGCTTTTGACACTTGCACAGTATTAACACAGAACCTAGATCTGCTCTATAATCAAAGGACACCTGCCCCTATAATATGGGACCTTTAACTCATAGAAAATAACAATGAAAAAAAAAAATCCAGTCAAACAGTTGTGATGGGCTCACAAACAGACAGGACTGACAATAACAGTGGAACAGGCTCCTCTTTCTGATTATCATTTTATACATCATTGCAAAGAACACAATTTTGATCATGTCTGTGTGCATGAGTGTGTATTTGTGTGTGAGCACCTGCACATGCTGCTCTTGCGCGAGCCAGAGCTGCTTGGAGATGAAGGAGGGGTCTGATAGGACCAGCTGTAATCTGACCCCTTCAGATCCTTAATCACCTGAAACAGAAACAATCAAAATTAGTTAAATTTTGTTTATTATTTCTTTATTCACACCTTCTCTCTTTATCATGCACGCGTGTGTGTGTTTAACCTGTTCACTAGCAGGGGGCAGTTTGTGAGGATCGGTTGTCAGCACAGTGAGGTCATCAATGATGGCCTGGAGGTGAGTGATCTCTCCCAGCATGGCGATCTCTCCATTCTAAAAGAAAAACTAGATGAGCCTACTATTCTGTTGAATTCCTGGTCATGTTATCACTAAACAACATCATCAAGGTGCAGAAACTGAGACATGACAGGTAGTCAGGTACGAATTACAATTATATTTTTGGCCACAATAATCTCAGCATGAAAACATGATACTGTCACAGTGTTGTTACCAAGTGAGACTAACACATACTTAATTTGCAGTATGCTGTGATTTTACAGTACAGTGGTAGTTTCACATTGTTGTATTTCAGTATCATACAACCAACAGGCCAGAAGTCACACATCTTTATCAATGGAATAGCTCAGCAACTATAGAAAACCATAGGTCCAACACTGCCACCATCCCCTCACCACAACTGGCTGGAGGAAGCCAATAAAGGTACAGAAGCGACCCCTCTCCTCCACCAGTGCCCGGCGCACTGCCTGCTTCTCTGTCTCTTCCATCAACAGGCACATGTCGGTGACATCCTGCATGGCACTGTCCAGCTGAGGCTGCAGGTCCCCTCGGCCTGGGATGGGAGGATGGAAGAGAGTGACAGACTGGTCAGGGAGAACATGATGGTAGAATCGTATGAAGTAAAGATGGAAGGAAGTGGGGACGTCATCAGAGAAGACGGGTGTCGAGGAAGTAGGGAAGACAGATTGAGGTGTAGATAGTATCAGTGAATGAGAGAAACAGTGTGTGTGGGTATTTCACTGATTTAAAGTAAGCTTAATGGATGCCTCTTCACAAGTCTCTGCTTCCCATAATGCACTGCTCCATCAAACCACTAGAATACACAATGAAACTCATCCTGAATAAGAAGTAGCAACACCTTGTTTGATGTTTTGGCTCTGTACCCGTTTTGATTGTTATGTGGAATCTATACTGTGGTGAATCATTATCTATTATACATAAAATATAATGTCAGAAAGCTGGCAGCCACACTAATGTCAAAACATCCTGTATTGTATATATCAGAGGGATCTCATTTGTCATTTTGTCAGTATCATTTGTCAAGGCACTACCACTTAAGGCAAATAAATTGATTTAATTTGATGATGTTGCAAGTTCTAGACAACTATTGCCCTTATGATGGCACTTGAGGAAAAGTAAGTCTGTCCACAAAGTTATTGAGATTAATTCTCTGGATCATTAATGTCTGTATCAAATTTTGTGTCTGTTTTTTTCACTATATGCTGCAACTCGGGTCAGTTGGTGGTAGTGAAGGTGATGAATCACTCGAGTAATTAAGATTTATGCTATGGGGATCAGGCAAATCTCTACCAAATTGAATGGCAATCCATCCAATAGCTGACAAAACATTTCACTGAGTCCTTAGATCTACAGAGAAAAAGCCAGATGATCCCCTAGTAATTTAGAGACGTTATCTAGGGACCATAAATGTCTGCACAAAGTTTCATGGAGCTAATTGCTGATTAATTGTTTCAATCTGGACCAAACTAGGGAATGCACAGGTTAATGCTGCCATAATGGAAACTCATAGCACAGTCAGTTGGTTTTGTGGTTCAATGTTTAGCTCTAATCTTCTAACTTGAAAGGAGGTTATTTGTAGGTTAATTTTTCTCTAAACCTAACCCTAGACCTGGTTATGTTAGGCTCTATACAGCTATTGCATGTGTTAAGTTTTGTTATAGAACTAAAACTGTAGAATTGTGGATTGTTGAACGTGAGCTTCTCTCTATGAGGAACCCTTTTCACATCACACATTAAACTTTGGTGAATCTTAATTACTTACATGGTGTACAGCACCTCATGAAAGTACAGAGACAAAACATAAATATGTGTTACTGTCTTAAAACTACTTGCTGTAATTGCACAGCAATCACGTGATATCAAGAGGTAAGACATAGGTGTGTAGAAAATCTCAATCCTAGCTACTGGTAAGACATATTGAAATGAATGAAAAAGCAAAATATGAACTAACTCTTTGTAGTGTTACAGCATGCAAAAAAGAAAAAAAAAAGTCAGCAGAGATGTCAGCAAGTACCAGAGACAGAGAGTGAGAAAGAGAGAACAAGAGAGGAGTCGTAGCATGAGAGTAGAATGAAAGCCTGCGGTGTGACAACAGAGAAGTCATACAGGAGTCAGCAAACAAGAAATTACATCATGCAAGTGAAACTGCATGACTCCAACTTCTCAAACTACAAAACTACAGAAGCTCTAATCTATCACCAGGAGCCAAATGTTACATCAAGCTTCCTTAGTGTTGCAAGTAGTAGTGGTTTTGGTTTGTTTGTTTGTTTTGGTAGGTATGGTAGATAGTTTCATTCATTTTTCAACTGAGAAAAGTTAAGACAGACATTTTGATAGCTATTAAATGATCTCCTGTCAGTAATCATGAAACAAAACAAACAACAATTATATTCACTCACAAATATTTGATGCATTAAATGGAGCTCTATCTATAATTGATATTATAGCACAATGATGACAAGCAATTTGGGTTTACCTACTTGGCTACCCCAAGGCCCCAGACTTTCAGGATGCCTGAAAGCTCCTGTTTCAACATGTGGCCGGGTCAGTTGGTTTGTGGTAATGTAACTCAATCTAAATGATTTATTTTAGTATTGTATCAACCACAAAAGCACATTCTATTACTTTAAATCTTGTAAACAGTATCAAAGTAAGAGTTCAATCTGTCAGTTTCCTAATTCTTTTGTAGATTCCAAAAATGTTACTTTCAACATTGCTAACTTTTGACAAACTTTTTTTTTTTAAGTACACGTGATGTTTCTTGAGTTGAGTTCTGTGCTGCACTGTTCATCCAAGAATGAATTAGCTAGCATAGTGATTATATCACAATCACTGTCTTGAGGTCAATGCAACACAATGTTTGTGATGAGCACTGTTGCCCTTGTTTCTGCAGCAAAGCTCATGTCCTTTGAGCTGCTATATTGCAACAGACTTAAATGGTAATAGACTTAAGAAAAAATTGGCATCTGCACAGCAGAGACCACATCATATACAGTGTAAGTAATTTGTTATTTTAGTTTCTAGTATGCTTATGCGGTTTTTCAAATATATGTTTATACAGCTCAAATTACCAAAAGCCAATAATTAACTACTAAATATTTCAATGCATGTACTAAATGTGGGGAAAATATGGGGCTCATAGCTCATCTTTGGTGGGCCCTGATGGGTCTTTTCCAAGATACACACCAATCTTGTGTACACAGAAACCTTTCCATGACCATTGTATCACAAATTTCGTAATAACCGGAATGCAGTAAATTAACCTGTCTGGGTTTGGCCTCCACTACATTCATGCACATAATATGTTAATTTGAAGGAGAATGTTGGGAATGTGAGTATGGATGGAGGTGATGCAGTAGAGCTGTAGCGAGCGAGAGGCTGATACTTACCCTGGATCTCTATTACAGGGGAAGAAATGCCACAGGAAGGGAGAGACAGAGGGCAGCAGTGAAAGGGGGAGACAGTGAAAGAGAGACAGATAGGGAGAGAAGAGAGAGAAGGGGTAGGGGTGGGGGGCAGAAATAGCAGAACTCATTGTTAAGGTTAGTGTAAGGAAGCCATCACAAGACAGCCACAGTGCCACATGTTAGAGCAAAAATAACACTGCTGCAACCAAAAGCTAAATCAAGAAATAATAATACCATCAAGCATCAGCACTCACAGGGCTAATCAGACAACTGCAAGCATAACAGCAAAGGACACTGCATTGTTTCCCCAGTTTTACTCATTGTTGGATTATTGAATGTTATTTCTGTGTTAATATAATGTTATATTGTTGTAACATTTCATTCAATCTATTTATTTGATAATATTTCTTCTTCTTCTTCTTTGAAACACAGTACATAGCATACAGGCCACTCATAGTTAAAGTAATGTTACATAATAATATTTATATATGGATATAAATGTGCATGTTAGGAATTTAGTTTTTCAGACATCTTGCATCTATGTATTCCTCTGCCTGGCAACTGAATGAAGCTGTTCCTGAAAGAAAGCACTATTTATTGGTTGCTACATCACAGACTGAAGTGTTTCAGGACGAATGAGAAAAGACCTGCGATACTGTTGGAAACCACTAGATGGAAACATAAACCCACAATTCTTTTGACCCAGTCTGTGTAAAGCCTCAGTCCCTGACCTCAGTGAATGTTATTACTGTATTTTGTGATGTCTTTATCATAGACCCTTTTCTAATACAACACATTAAGTTTTTTGTCAGTAATAATGTATTATTCATGTCATTTTTCCCAACATTGATAAGATCATACAGATAACTGGTCAAAATGTATTTACCTTTGATCCGATTGGGGTCTGATATATCTGACATAATTTGACCTTTAGCACGACCTTGTGACTGTTCTGTCAAATGTGAGGGGAGCATGAGCTTGACTGTTGGCTTGCTGACTATTACCTTTGCGAGCCTTCTTCTGTAGCTTCATGGTGTCAGATGACTTCTTCTTGATCTCGTGGCGTGACCTCTTGTACTCTTGAAACAGGATGAACAGAGATGCTTCAGTGACAGGAATGTAAAGCCCTCTGTGTGAACTCAGATTATCTTGCATTTCCAATATTGATTTAAATAGAAATGCTTCCAAGAGCTCACAGATAAAGGCCTTGCATTGCTTGGAGGAAAACAATCAGTAAGTTGACTTGATGCTTGAATTATGGCCTTAATCGGTCTATGACTGGACAGCTAAAGTGCATGTAAATGTGTTAGTCCGACTAAGACAGGACTTCTCCAGAACTAAGTAAAACGCCCAGATAATGTGATTGGAAGCCAATTTTCTTCTGCATGTATACACCTTTTTCTGACTGAAATTGGACAATGTATGTGCGCATGCTTCACAACAGTAGAGAAGACACATAGTGTAGCATAATAGCAACCCAGCTGGAAAAAAAAGTGCCTGGCCTGATGCCTCAGTGACAATTCATAAGTCAGTTCAGAATTAAACATCTTTGGTTTGTAGTGTGAAATCAGTAAGTAGAAATCTGATTTACATAAAAGCATCAGAAAGTCTACCATAACACAAATGAGGCACATGGTGCTTTCACACTTTATCTGATTGGATTACAGCATACCACACTACTACTCTCTATTTCTCTACAGAAGGGTTTTCCTGAGCCTCCACAGAGGGGATAGAGAACCAAAGGTAAGTTAGACTGTGGACTATGTGAAGCAGAACTGGTCCTCTCTGGAGTTACTCCTGCATCATTACATGTTTTTATAATAGGTAGGTACTCATAACACTTGGTTAAAGTTGGAGGAAGATTACGGTCTCCTTTAATTCCAATAAAGTTCATAGTGACTTTACAACCATTGTGTGTTTTTGTTTCACTAACCTTATCCAACTCACATTCAGTTGGATAATTCAATTATAAAGAATCTGAACATAATTCATCAAGAGATTGTTTCCTACTGTATTTGTTTTACTGCTGTTACAATTGTCTGGAAAAACAGTATGATTTCCAGGAGACATGGTTGATCTGTGATGTGTAGGTACCTTTTGCATGATCTTTATCTAGCTGGTTGGCTGTCTTCTTCCAGTCCTCAATCTTGTCCTGGAGAGGATTGATCAGACTCTCCAACAAAGCACTGTAGGGAGAGACAGAGATTTGAGAGGAAAATGCATGTGTCACTGTTTCCCAGTTAATCAATTCTAGGGCAAATATTTCCATGGTGTGGTATCTTGACAAGTGACTGACAAAGTGTAGACAACATAGACCCCCATATTCCAAACCCCAAGCCCCCACTGAAAAGGAGAAGCTACAGTATATTTCTGTAATGAGATCATTATATAAATTCGTTCCATGTGTCGTTCCACTTCATGATTTTATTGTCTGGAGCGCTGCCCCCCATCCTATATACACAAATGTTCAAACATACAGTAAATGTAGGTTTATTGCAAGAGACGTGTAATAGCTTTAAGATTGACTCCATCTTCAGACGGCCATAGATCATCATTATTATCACCATCAATGTAATAGCTTTGTCAGTGGGAAGTTCATTTGAAAGTATGGAGAATGGAGGAAAAGGCAAACAATGGTTGAAAATGGACTCTTGGTGAGGTTTTTTTCCACAGTGGTCTGTGTTGCGTGCCAATAGTTGTATTCATTTACAGTCATTTAAATACAGTCAGAGAAACGATCCTAATGGGATCCACACAGATGACAAGAAAACCTCCGACATCTACCCCATCATGGCTCTAAAAACCAGCTCAGATGTCAATGTAAGCAAATATTTTTATGGTTTCTGAAAAATACTGATGGGCTACAGTGCAAATAGTAGCAAATAGAGAGAAGAATAAATGGACATGCATCTTACTTGGTGAACTGACGAAGTTTCGCCTCGATGCTGCGATGCCTCATGCACATCCTGGTCAGAGCTGAACCAATGTCTCTGGTTGCCCCTGGAAAGACAAAATAGCCAGATTCATATGACAAAACACACACTGTCACACACATACAGATGCTACCAAAGTTTTTCATTGCACAGTTACTGTACCACAAAAGGGCCTATTTGCTCTATTGCTGCGATCAGTATTTACATTACAGCTATTAGTGTTCTGTGTAAAGTGAATGCTGGTGAAAGCATTGTATTCTTCAAACAGATGAACAATTCCTTTTACATGAAGCCAATATTTACACAAGGCACAGATCTGCCTCTCATAGATACTGCACACACTCCCGGCTTCGTCCAAATAAAGTAGTATCTCGTGAGTGTGTGTATGTGGGAGAGCCAGCCGCTCTGGGCCCAACTTTCGTGAGCGGCTAACCTGCAACTGTAAACACCAGTCTATTTTAAGGCAGAGTAGATCCATGTGGAAAAAGCTGACCCCAGACTGAAAGTCACTCCAAGTGATGGCAGAGAGCACTGATTTCCAAACAAGGTGTTCAGAGCTGCTGCTGTCACTGCACAGGTGGAAAACCAGCAACAACAACAAAAAAAATCATAATACCTTTACCACAGATGTAAGCATACAGTATACTGCCTAGAGAATAGCATAATCAAGAGCTGCCACTGAAATGTACACACTGGAAAATTCAGATTAAACAGGAGCCAAATGGGATTTCCCCGAGAGACACTATTTATCATCAGGGCTTACAAAGGTTTACACATAAAAATGCAGAGGGTGCAGTGAGAGGAAGGGCATTATTCCAATATTATCCAGCAGATTAATATTTCACCCACAACCAAAAAATCCTGTTTCAGAAAAGAAATGGGAGGTGGTAACTTTCCCCAAATTATTGAAAACACAATGTTGGAATAAATAACTTTTAGCCACACTCAGCTACAATAGCTACATATACTGTAGTGTGACCACTGACAGAATATTCAGTAACTCATGACAATTCTGAAAGAAAAAATGTAATTTCATTCACCACATAAAAGAGGCAAACAGAAGATATCCATGTTAGCAACATGCCAGCGATGGCTACACTGGGTTATCAGAAGATGTGTGCCACCATATGGTTGGCCTTAACGTTTAATGCAGACATTTTTGGTCTCACCAGGAAGTGACAGAGCTTTATTTCCTCAACACTTCTTCTACTGTAGTGCCATCATCACATCAAACTTGGTAATATGGGGAACACTGCAAATTACATTAGCATGTTACACATTTTGACCATGTCTTTTAATGTTGATGTCACATGGGCAGAACTAAACAGAACAACAATGTAGCCTAATGTGAATCACTCATAATTATCAAGTGGTTTACGTTGATGAAGAGTAAAATGCTATATCGGTTATGATGAACAAAACCATTAGCTATCGTGAAAGAGGACTCTCGTGTGGGATTTCCTCTGGTTCAACTTGAAATGCGAAAGGCCCCGTGATGACCTGGTGTCATCAACCCAGAATGCCATGCTCATGAGCATCTCAGTGGTCATTTTAAATAAATACATAGCCTATATTATTGACAAAATAAAATAATGAATAAAGCCATATAAACAAACACTCACAACTGCCAAATCGCACACATACATACACACACTTACACTGTGTGTTGTTTACATCCAGGGAGAAGTGTTCCATTCATAATTAACAAATTCCTCCCTCACGCCTCCTGTTCTACCCGGCAACCATTCATTAAAGTAGAGCCACCCTCCCCCATACACACACACACACACACACACACACACACACACACACACACACACACACACACACACACACACACACACACACACACACACACACACACACACACACACACACACACACACACAGTGCTATACACCATGCATGCTGATCAGTTGTACAACTGAATTATTTTGAACTGTGTCGACATTGTGATCCAATCCCACATCAATAACTAGATCTTGAAACTGGCGTGTAGAGAGGGTGACATTAAGTCACAGAACCAGTGAAGAGAGAGTGTGAGATTATTTGGATCGAAGAAAATGGTAGATTTGGGAAGAAATGAGCGAAGAGATGGAGGAGAGATCAGAGTGCATGAAGACGAGAGGGGCTGCCTTGCACATTTTAATGAGCTCACTGCTGGAGAGAGAACCATGGGACCAGGGTTGCAGCCAAGTGTTTGTGTTTGTGTGTTTGTGTGTGTGTGTGTGTGTTTGATCTTCACATTTATGATTGTCCTCTTCCTGTTTGTTATTATCAGCCATCTGAGACTCCATAGGAGATCCGCAAGACTAGAGGTGGCTCACAACACAAACTATACTCACATCTGGAAGACAGCTACTGTGTGTGTGTGTGTGTGTGTGTGTGTGTGTGTGTGTGTGTGTGTGTGTGTGTGTGTGTGTGTGTGTGTGTGTTAGCAGTCAGTGTTAATCTGTTTCCAATGCAAATCAAGATGTTTTGCACCTTATTTGAACAAATAGAGGTCTAGGAATGGCTTAAATCTCGCCAAAACGACCGGATCGCTTACTTCTGCTTTAACTAGTAAGTGAAAGAGCTTTAGTAGTAAAGTGTTTTCAATGGAATTTCAATTTGCCTTTACTAAAAGTTTGCATTAAAACTAATCAACAGTCGTGTGCAGTCTTGTGGACAACAAGCATTGCAACAGCTACTGTTCCCATTTTGTCCATTTGTCTATCATTACTGCTACTTTCAAGTAGTTACAGTAAGTATACAGTACACTGTAGAACTGTGAAGTGCTACAAGATATTTTAAGAAACATCAAATGAAACTGTAACATACACAAAACATGGCAACATTATGTTAAAGGGATATTCCGGCGAAAGTTTAACCCATGGTCCAACGCACCGTAACACCGAGTTAGACCCCCCCTCGGGAGATGAAGCAAGGTTTAATATAATGGATGAAGTCTGCTAACCGCTAGCTTCTGTAACTTAGTTGTAGCAACGTTAGCAATGACCGCACCATAACAAACAGCGCAGTATATGGATCCACTATCCACCAATCAAAAGGCCACTTCCAGCCACAAATAATGCTCAGAACAGCACCAAACGCCATCAACAGTACAAACAGGGTCCCAGGCAGCACATAATACGAGGCATCAAACATCTGTTAGCTTAGCCTGGTTTCTATTGAAACGAGACGAAAGCAACTCACCCACTCTCCTCCAGTTATACGCTATGCAGCAACTTTCCGTGTCCAGCATAGAGTCCAGGCACTGACAACACACCGAGGCCGACTGGCAGCACAGTCATCTGGTTTCAGCGGCCACCGACAGGCAGTGACCAACACACTGACCACTTGATTCCCCCAGGTCCAGCACATATCCTCTACCGGGCTCTCTCCCTCTGTCACTTTTAGCCTCCATTTCCAGCACATAGCCTCCACCGCAGCTGCCCCTCTTTCACTTTACTCCTCCATTCCTTCAGCTTGTCTTCAATAAACTCAGTCTCAAACTGATAGGGCGCCCATCGAAATGAAACCAGTCGTTGTTCTCAAACTCCATAAACTCAGCCGTGTTGTCCCTGCTGTGATGTCTCCTTCACAGTCTCTTCCTGCAACGAACGGCGTCCTGATCGCGCGTGTGACGTCGCGTCTAATCTCGCGCTTGTAAAAAATATATAGGAACCTTGGCTGCATTATATGGAGTAATACACGTACGCATTCATCCTTGAGCCGCGGGACTCTACTTCACTCGGTAATCGCCTCCTCGCCAGCTGACTACCTGTAACCATGGCTGTAACAAGCAGACATCACAGAAGGGACAACGCGGCTGAGAAATGCAGATGGCAAAATGACATTGAATCAACGTTGAATTATGGTCAGAAAGGTTGAGTGTTGGTTATGGTTGAAAAATCAACGGTTGATCAACGTTCTAAAAATTTAACGTTGAAAATATGTCATTGAATCAACATTGAAGAGTGGTTGAAATTGTGAATTGAAATGCCGACATTGAATCAACATTGTTTCTCTGATGCTGTTTCAATGCACTGAACTGGGTGAGACCACATAACGAGAGGAAGGGGGTGTCAAACATATTCAATTAAGCACCTTATGCTGTAGACGTAATTTTCTTTTTTTACTGTTAAAATCCTCTGAAGGCTTGTTTCTAGTTCATGACAAAAACGTCTACAATTTGTTCTCAGACAGTGAGAGCAAGGAGTGGAGCAGTCCAAAGCTCCACTTTACACCTAGTGGTGGTACATCCCAACTGCCAGGCGGCAGCAGTCGGCTTTTTTTTTCTCTCCCCTGTTTGACACATGGATGTGTTTGACAGCGCTCAGACCCTGCTCCTGTTAAAGTAAGTTAAAAATATTTTTATTTTATTTTACTGATTATAAAGATATTAGCTGTGTTTTTTTGCTTAATGGAGTTTATTCAATTTTGTTCATGATGTATTTTAACTGGCTGGCCGTTTTCAAGCATACAGCTTCAGTTTAGATGTCCAGGTGAATGATAAAAACTGTTAATTTAACTGTGAGAGTAACTTAAATACAATACACGGTACATAAAGAGTCTAAAATAGCAATCGACATCCACCAAAGGCTTTTAGACTAGTTTTCGGCGTGAGACTTAGTGGCATAACGTTACCGCTGCTGTGTTGTGACTGGAGCAGAGCGCAGGCTCCACCGGCGGTTTGAATTACCGGCGGCCGGAGAGTCTCAGCAGCAGCTTGGACGTCCTGTGCAGAGCGATGTTATATTACATCAATAAGTATATTATGTTCTTTTTACAGTCTATGTGTTATATCTATCGCTCTGGTCCTGTGTCGGAGAAATACGGAAGCCGAGAACGGCCAGGTCCGTATAATTTTTTTTTATTACCGTTTTCTCGTGATAACGACTTATTATTTCGTTATCTCGAGATAACAAAGTCCGTTTTCTCGTGATAACGACTTATTATTTCGTTATCTCGAGATAACAAAGACCGTTTTCTCGTGATAACTAATTAAAGGGATAGTTCACCCTAGAATGATATTTCGCTCATTATCTACTCACCCTCATGTTGACTAAGGGCTGGAAGAATTATCAGAGTCCACCGTCCCTTCTCTTATGGGGCGTTCAGACCAAAAGCTTCAAAAGACGCTCTTGACGCTCTTGACGCTTTTCCGCGACGCTGGTGGTCTGAACACCCTGGCGTTTTTGACGCGCGGCAAAGAAGTTGACGTCGGTTGTGGTTGGTTGAGTGGGGGACATCTACACTCTGATTGGTTGCCGCTGCTCCGCATCATCGCTCATTAGCATAAAGTTCAGGAGATTTCAACTTTCTCCTGACGCTCTCGCCGCCAAAACGCGACGCCAACGCCTTTGACGCTCTTCAACGCTCCTCGACGCTGGTTCTCATTGAAAATGAATGACTTCCGGCCACCGCGACGCTCTCGACGCTTTCGGTCTGAACGCACAGTTAGTTACAGGGGGTCTCGGCGTAGCAGTGAATTTCAATGCAACGGTTGCAAAGGGACACCGGAGCTCTTCGTAAAAAAACACACACAAAAAAACATCCAAATACCTCCATGATGCTCGTATGTAATGTCCGTCTTGTGCTGAAGCCCCAAATTGCGTAATTGTCCCGAAAAAAATTAAATAAGTCTATATTTTTAGCTTGTTTGTAGCGGAAGCTTCTCGTCTTCTTCTTCTTCTCCTCTTCCTGGTCCGTCCAAATATCGCGTGATTCGCAGTAACCGCACTGACGCCGGCGCAAATCACGCAATATTTGGACGGACCAGGAAGAGGAGAAGAAGAAGAAGACGAGAAGCTTCCGCTACAAACAAGCTTAAAATATAGACTTATTTAATTTTTTTCGGGACAATTACGCTCCGGTGTCCCTTTGCAACCGTTGCATTGAAATTCACTGCTACGCCGAGACCCCCTGTAACTAAGAGAAGGGACGGTGGACTCTGATAATTCTTCCAGCCCTTAGTCAACATGAGGGTGAGTAGATAATGAGCGAAATATCATTCTAGGGTGAACTATCCCTTTAATTTATGGTAAAATGTGTTGACATGGTTGCCTAGCAACAGGAGGCTACTGTTCAGCTCGAGCATGGGGCAGTTAACTTTAGTCTACTCTAGCCTACTCACTGGTGCGATTATTGTCCACACCAGCTGTCAACAATAACTTACCAGTAAGTTACACTTAACGTTAGTTTGTATAACGTCACTGTGCTGGGTTTATTTAAGGGGCTACCGGCCGGTGGTCCCATTTATCCTGTTTCAGCTAAGCTAACGTTAGCTACTGGCTGCTGCTGTCAGAAATCACAACCTTATCTCGAACCATCAGACACCTGCGACCACTGACATGTAGGGGTGTGTATTGGCAAGGACCTCACGATACGATACGTATCACGATACTTGGGTCACGATACGATATATTGCGATATATTGCGATATCCAAATTGTGCGATATATTGCGATATTACATAGTTCGCTGAAAAACTAAGAATGTATTATGCATCTTAAAATCCGAGTTGTAGGCCTATATTTACATTAAATGATAGTAGTAATTCATCACCAAATGAAAACTTTGTTAACATCTGTGTTTTCTAATAAGACAAACTTCTCAGTCTGTTTACCTCACTTCAATCTTTTGTATTGATGCAAAATGGGCAAATCTGACAAATTGTTTGTATTTCATACTAGTTCAAATTAATTAAATACAAACATGTAGATTGCTGCACTCCTACAAGTAAAAATAAAATAAAATATGTAGTTTTACATTTAAATAAAAATGTTAAATTGAAAATGAAATAACCTTATTATCTGAGACTGACATAACCTGCTGTATATTTACACTCCTGCGCTTCCACGTCCTGTCTGGCAATAAAGGCTGCAGTCACACAGACTGCAGTCACACACAGACACTGGCAGTGAGAGACACTCGTCCGTCACACAAACACAACAAACAGCTGTGGATTTCCACGTGTGCTGAGCAGTGAGCGGAACCTACCGCGGCATCTCGCACCACAACAACACCAGCTCCCGTTAGCTTAGCGGCTAGCGGAGCCTGTCGGCTCTACAGTCTATGGTCAGCTCTGTAGCATTAGCTCCTTCAGCTGGGCTGCAGCCTCGCGGTGCTCCGGTTCTACCTGGTTTCCGTGACAACGTGAACACAGCGGCTCCTCCGCTACGCTGAGAAGCTGTGAACAGTCTGCAGTAATCCGTGTTGTTGACGAGGGAGCGGACGCTTGGTGGCATGAGTGCAGGCGCTGTTAGCGTGTGTGGATTAGCATGTAGCTCGGCACAGACGCAGCCTGGCTTGCCCCGTTTAGGTGATCTGACAAGCCGCCTGAGGTGACGCCTCAGTGGGGTTGCACCAGGTGCAGCCCCGGTCTCTCCTGGTCCTCCACGGCGTAGAAAGCCGAGCTCATCCAGCACACTGCACTGGGGTTTGCTTTGCTACGGACGAGTATCAGTCGGTGTCGGTCGCACTGTGGCACATTCTACACTTTATAAAACATGTGCATTATGTTTGATTCAAACAATGATGGGGCTTTCCTGATCTCTTCCTCTGATGCCTCCAACAACGCCATCTACTGGGCTGAACAAGCAACTACTACTTTAGTACCAAAAAAAAATAAATTCACCTTTTTTTTCCATCTCAATTTATATAATAAAATATCGATACTTGGCGTCCTTGTATCGATACAGTATCGCCGTTCAAAATATCGCGATATTGTGCCGTATCGATATTTTCTTACACCCCTACTGACATGTAGGCTTATGTTAACTCATTGGCTGCCATTGACGTCTATAGACGTCAATCTAATTACAACCGTTCACTGCCATTGACGTCGATAGACGTCAATTGCGTTTTTCAACGGGAAGGGCTGTAGGAAGGTCTGGCGGAGCTTGTCCATCAATATCAGGCTTGTAAACTAGTGTAAAGATGTGTAGCGGCCTGTAGGGGGCAGCAGTGCCCTCTTTGGATGAGAGATCAGCATGTATTACGGTATCAGAAGAAGAAGCGAGACGACAAGAGATATGCTAAAGAAACTTATGCACGGAGCCTATGTGTTCCGCACGTCGGCACATTATGTACCGTGTGTGTCGCGGTAGTTCGGAGAGGAAGAGGGTCGCGATCGTGAGAAAATGACGGAGATCATTGAAAAAGACACCGACGACCGACACCGACGCTGGCCACCAGCGATCAAGCCGGGCCGAGCGGCCGGTGAGAGCAGCAGCTGACGGTGCGTCACCACAGACCAGAGCTCAGCTCAACTGACGGCTCGGTGGACGTGACCCGAGCGATTCCGTCCGGATCAACCAGGAGCAGCAGAGACTCGTCCCCACGCTCCAGAAAGACATGAAGGTAATAATATAATACATCAATGGTAAAAATAATAAAATAAACTAACTTGCTAGCGAGCTAACTTTTACTGCTTAGAGAAGGGCGGATCGCTTTGATTGGAAAGGTTAAAAAAAAAAAAAACTCCACATCACACTTGACTACATCTATAAGAGATGTATTTTTATGGTAATTCTATATATTTCTATAATTTACAGGTGGTGGATCGAGCAGTGGTCGACCATGGGGCAGAGGTCATGTGACAGCTACAAACGGACAAAAAAGTTCATGCATTTTTACTGATATATTTGTAAATAAATTATTATTTTGCCATCAAAAGTCCTTTCTCAGTGTTGTTTTTGTTGTTTTATAGAAGGAAAACACTGTTCAGATGTGTGAGGTGTCACTAAAGCAAAAAATATCAACGTCAAAGTCACTGTTCTGCTTGACATGTTTCTTTCCACAAAAAGCTCGTTTTCTCAGTGTTTTGGTCAAAAACTGCTGTTTTTGGCGAAACCAGCCTACGTTCTACTGCTGTTTACAAAAGAACGGAAAAGGGTAGAAACAAACTTTTTTTTCCTATTGAACAAAGAGAGTCTACTCTTTCTCTTGGTAGTTTCGGTGTTTATATAGTCATAGAACACAATGTTCTGTGGGTCTTATAAGATCGTTCAAAATGCTCTAAAACGGCTGGCAGTATGGGGCTCTCTGATCTGAAAATGGCTGGCAGCCAATGAGTTAATTTGGCAAGACAGCAGTGTTCATATGGTGTTCAAGAGCTTTATCTGAGCAGCAATTAGCTAACATTACCTTAGCTGAAGCTGCCATAACGTAGTCAACTCTCATGTGTTTATGCTAACCTGTAGCCCCTTAAATAAACCCAGCTCAGTAAACAAACTAACGATAAGTGTAACTTACCGGTACTTCATTGTTGACAGCTCCTCAGAGCAGACTAACGTTAGTGGCAGCTCTTGAAGGCTGAAATCAGGATGATGTTATCACAAAATCAGCTCACTGATTTGAGTAGATACAGTGTTTCCAACAGACTCGCTTTAGTAGCCTCCTGCTACGAACATACAGCGGTTAACCAGCTGCTACCATGGATGTATTATTAACCCCGTAAGCAGAAGCGATTGCACCGGGGAAACATGTTGCTAGGCAACCATGTCAACGACACATTCTATGATTATTTCGTTATCACGAGAAACGGTCTTTGTTATCTCGAGATAACGAAATAAATTAATTCGTTATCACGAGAAAACAGACTTTGTTATCTCGAGATAACGAAATAATAAGTCGTTATCACGAGAAAACGATAATAAAAAAAATGTTATGGACGTGGCCGTTCTCGGCTTCCGTAGGGAAACGCTTATTTACGTGACAAAAATAATCAATGACAATCGCCTGACATTTTGTTTGTTTTACATGTTCAAAGGTGTGAGAGGCTGAGCCATGCCTCAGTCTAGGACACAGCACTGCCGGGAAGAGTCCGTGAATATGAGCACATAACCCCGGACTTCACTGTCCCGGCTCCCGGTCTCATCCCGGTTCCACTACAAAGTCCTGCTACTCACCCACAAGTGCATCAACAGACACACGTCTCCTTCTACAACAACTCATCACTCCACAGTCCAACACCCGCAGACAGCCTGCTCCTTCGGACCCCCACCACCAGGCTCTGTACCGGGGACACACACCTCTGGAGCTGCCTCCTCATCCAGCTGAGGACAGCACAAAGACTGGACTCTTTACAAACAGGCCTGAAGACCTTTAACTGCTAACAGCTGTATGGATTAGGTGACGTTATGCCCTTTGGTGAGCAAGTCTTTCTTTGAATGAAAAGTGCATTATAAGTTAAATCGATTATTATTGTTATTAAAATGCTGGCTGTACAATGTAGTGGCTTGTTTTGCTCGTAGCGTTGTTATTTCATGTGCGGTGCCACGGCTCATCTTCCGACCGGGAGACTGATAAAACTAGGAGAATTAAGTCATATGTTTTCACATAAACTTGCCTTTTCAGAATAAACCTTGAATCAGTCAGTGCCTGGACTCTATGCTGGACACGGAAAGTTGCTGCATAGCGTATGACTGGAGGAGAGTGGGTGAGTTGTTTTCGTCTCGTTTCAATAGAAACCAGGCTAATAGATGTTTGATGCCTCGTATTATGTGCTGGGACCCTGTTTGTACTGTTGATGACATTTTTGGTGCTGTCTTGAGCATTATTTGTGGCTGTAAGTGGCCTTTTGATCGGTGGATAGTGGATCCGTATACTGCGCTGTTTGTTGGTGCGGTCATAACGTTGCTACAACTAGAGAAGCTAGCGGTTAGCAGACTTCATCTCTCTGGGGTCTAACTCGGTGTTACGGTGCGTTGGACCATGGGTTAAACTTACGCCGGAATATCCCTTTAATGTTGTTATCTATAACTGCATAATCAGCACCTTCATATAACCAGTAGATTAAAGGATTGTATGTGGTGAGATTAATGGTGAACTCATGGGGTATGACCATGAAGTCTGAGTTTAAATTTGTTCAAGTGTCTCCATTAACAGTGGTGTACCACCCACCAGCTACAACTTAGAATGGGACAAAGCATATTGCAGGATGCTAAATGTATACCAGGAACAAAGATACTGTAAACTAGGGCTGTCAGTTTTTAGAAAAATGAGGTTCGAACGATTATTGAATGACCCGTAATTCGTTCGGATATATTCGAATATAACCCCCCCCCCCCCCCCCCCCCCCCCCCCCGCTCCCCGCGCCGCGCCGCCGCAGCACACACAGTCGCGGTGTTTTATTTTGAAAATTGACCGGATACTCTCGTTGTTTCATGTTTGACTTCCTGCCCAGCTTGACGCGATTGCTCGCGGCTCTCACACAAAATAGACCAGACGCTGCACGGCGCGAGCCGGCCGCGGAGGTGCACGCCGCGACACCACACCAGCGGTTAATATGGGCACAGAAAGTAAACTGGCTCCGCTTCTCGGCTGTTCGCGGCCCTTCCGCGTCCGGTGGACGTTCCGCGGCGCTATGCAGGCACCGGGCACTGCAGCCAAAGACGGTAAATAGAGTATCTTTGCTGCAGCCTACATATCGAGCAGGTCATTACTGCTCGAATACGAACTTTTCCCCCCACATTCGAACGAATATTCGAATGTCGAATAAAAAGTGACAGCCCTACTGTAAACCCATTGCCCTCCTTGCAGAAAAGGGAGAGTCCCGACTGGGAAATATGACTTTACTCCTTTTCCTTCTAACACCTCTCACTCATTCTCCCTTTCCTGCTTTTTATCCGCTTCCTGGTCGCAAAGCTCCCAGTGTGGGTATCAGTTGGGGGTATCTGTGTTCATGAAAAATGTAGAAAACACTATTTTATTATAAAATGGGACAGAAATGTGACAAAAAACAGAACATTGCTGACTTGTTGAGAGCTGTGTGCAGAGTAATACAAACTGTAGTAATTCTGTACCAATATACAATGTCACACAGTGTATGTGGTTGTAGTTGTGAGTTATTTCATACTAAATCTCAGGCAATGTGTCAGTAGGGTTTACACGGACAGTTTTAAGTGGTTTCAAATAGGTTTGGTTTAAATCAATCTGTTTGAAGATTTCAACTTGAGCGTGTAAATGGGTTACAAAGTAAACTGGTTGGGTGTTTACATGCGCTGAGGAAACAAATAATTTGAACGTGTGCACAGTGATTGCGTTATATTGATTACGGAAGTGCTACAGCTGTGCCAAAAACAAAACAGAAACATACATTGTTTGATGAGTGCAGTATTTGCTGTGATAATATTTCTCTTTATTAAACAGCAGCGTGACATATGCCTACTTTTAGAATCCATCAGCAGCCTTGCCGACATAATATTTTGATCTTTTAGTATGTCCAGTAGTTTTCTCTTGAAGTCCATCTTGGGGCGGTGGATTTCTTACTCGACATTTTCGCTTGAGTGGCAGCCAGGCACAACTCCTGCGTGCCCAAGCGTGCATGAGTACGTCAAGTCCTGAGCATGCGCAGAATGAACACAGCCAGAAATCAACCTTTTTGTACATGACAGACAGAACGCTTTAGAAAAGGCTTAAACTGAGACGGTTTGAGGTGTTTATGAAGTATTTTCAATCGGTTTGGTCTCCCAAACCTATTTGAAACCGTTCAAAACTGTCCATGTAAACCCAGTGTGACCAGTTAAATGCACAGCAACCAGTCTTTCCCCCTGGTCACCTAGCAACTGATTTAACTGACAGGTTTGTTACGGTTTCCATGGCAGCACAAATCTTGGCCTGTTGCTAAGGTGAGAATCAGAATGTTTGTTGCTAAGATCAAATTGTCTGCTTCTATGGAAACAAATGTCTGAACTACACCGCAAGATGGAAAGGGAAAATGAGAAGGAGAGAAAGAGAGAGGTAATATCACACACGCCATCCAGGAAATAATTACATAACAAAATCATCAGGCTTGCCCCCATTTCATTTAACGTCAGGCATGGCTGATCAGACGTCCAGTCACACACCAGTGTTTACAGGTACTTGAGAGTAAAGTCACAGTTAGAAACAGATGCTGTCGTGTACTCTTACTCTCCCAGAGAATATCGCTGAGTCTCTTTAAACAGTCTGCTCTCCAATGATAACATATCTCTCTCTTTCTCCCCCTTTCTGTCTCGCTCTCTTTTTCTTTGCCTGGGGCATCTTTGGCCTTCCCACTGGTGCATCTCCATGGCAACAATTATCTATAATCTTGCAGAGGGATTCGTCAGCCTCTGTCTCTTCATTTGCTGTGCAATGCAACTGAACATGCAACTCCATGACCAAACACCTTTGTACATGACATATCTGGATGCACACACCATGTGTGTGCATGTCTCTGTGTGTGTGAAGAATGTAGTCACTAAATGTCTTATACAGTATATATATATATATATATATTTTTTTTTTTTTTTTTTTTTAAGTGATGGGAAAATAAATAGTTAAAAAGTCAAAAATGAACATGTTACGTTAGTTATATTTAGGCTAATACATGCAATCACACACATTTTATTATAATTTCTGACTACACACAAACCTATTTATTGACATTACCATAAACGTAATGCCACGTTACTGTCTTCCACCTCAGTCAGCAGCACTGTCTGCAGCTGTAGTGCTTTCATTCTTTCAAACCATATACTGCCTTTCATCACTCTGTGACTATTCACTCTGTCTACTATTTACTTTTGATGAATCCTGTAAGACTGGCAAATCTAGGAATGCATTCCCCGTTGCAGTGCAATCTTCCTCCTAGCTTCAGGAAACGCTCAGGTCACTGTTCACCTCTGCTCGAATTAAATAGTGAATATACACAGTAAACCAATGGAAAACAAGTGAGTTGAGTAGGCTATAAGACCTAAAGTTACAGTCACAGTATTTTTCAGCATCCTGTCCCTTTGCGGAAATAGACATTCTGATAATATTTATAATACAATGAATACATACATGGTCTACATGGAAGAATATGCTTAATTCATACCAGCGTTTATTTTGCACACAGCCGGAAGATGTTGCCATGTGCAACAACAAAACTAAAATGACCAGTTCTGAACACTTTTGTGATCACATGGTGACTGCGAGCCAAACTGTATGTTGTGTAGTGTAGCAGTGGTACACACTAATAACTTAACTAATAACCACACATAACTTATAACATAAACTTAGGTTAAATTACTATTTCTGGCATGTTGGGTTTTGGTGACTGTTATCATGCATCTTGCATGGAGACAGCGGCTGATGAAGTTATGTTTTTTTTTTTTTTGGTACTATATAAGACTCACATTCAGATCACAACTGGAACTTTATTCTTTAAGAGGCTGTATAATTTCCCTTATGACTTGGTTAGGGTGTTGCGCATGCTATGCTTTGACACTGGTGTACCACCTACCCTTAGTGAGGCAAAGCTGGTACTGTGTAACCTTAAAGAAGAATGCCCCCTCCAAAGTTTGATCACAAGTACAACACATTTCCAAGGCAACACCTATTGAAGGTAAGACAACATCTGTGTGCTAGCTGAAACATGGTAAATAAATACATCTCAGGGATATTTTGCATTCTCTCAGCTCACCTGTACTGTATGATCTTATGTCTATATAGCAGGTATAGCAAGTTAGCAAATATCATATTCCTGTATGCAGAGATTTTGTATGTGAGCTACAAAACAAGAGAGAGTGGGAGCACCTATAACCTTGTTCAAGCCGATTTCTTTAACATCTCATGCAACACAACATGATCCCAAGAGGAGCAAAAGGCCTGTTTTCCTGTTTAATCCAGTTATGTGCTCTTGTCCATTATGTAAATCCCCCTGGAGCCTCGATGCAATAGCAGATGCTGCTGATAATCAGAGTCATTATGAGTGACAGTGGCTGCTGTGTACTATAGAGCACGGTGTCAGTTACATTACACACAGATGATGAAGAAAACAATCATAACTGGGGGAGGAAGAAGACGACATCAGGAAGAGGAGGCAGAGGGAAAGGATGGAAGCAGTCATATGAAGGGATAGAAGGGCATGGATCAGGGATGACAGTGGTTTTGATTCGGGTGGCATTACAAGGAGAGCAGGTTAATGCCAGAGCAGGTGAGGCTGCGGTTTCCAAGGTTACAGACGTCTGCGGCAACCGCCCATCTGTTCCCCTGTCACTGGCATCTCTGCAGTGACACAGCAACAATAAGTGGAAATAGGGAAAGAGAGTCAGGGCAAAAGAAAAACAGGCAGGCAGGGAGAGACAAAGCAGAGGCAGAAGAGAGGAGGTGATGAGGAGACAGATTAAAGAGGGGAAGACGGGCACGAGAAGAGAGACTGCAGTAGTAGCAGCGCCAGAAAAAGCAGAATTATTCATGAGACCTAGATTCTCTCTCTCTCTCTCTCACTGTAAAACCTGTCTGAGATTGAGCTTCCCAGACAACCAGGCAGCCAGTCACCCGACCAAAACAAGCCATCAGTCTCTGATACAACAGTATCTACAGTGCGAACACCGTAGTGCACTCCGGGGTAAATCCTGTGCAGAAAATCCCCAATACCACACGCCAAAGGAATGTATTACAGCATGATACATTATACTTAAGCAATAAGCCACAAGAGGCCGTGGTTTGGAAGGATTTTTACTGAGGAGAAAACTAGTCGTAACAGCAAAAGGGCTCATTAGGTGAAATAATCAATAATGTAGCTTAACAATGTGGTGAGCAACTCAAAAGTATTGTAAGTTTTAATATTTGGTATAATGGGGTTAATAACCTGATGAAACACAAGGTAACACAAGCAGCTTTGAATGTCTCTCAGCCAATAAGAATGTCTTCTAATAGATACAGTCCCATGCAGATTGCACAGCTAACCTGAGCCCTGTTGTAACATATCACAGCTTCACAAGAGTAGAACTGTTGATCTGTGGGTTTTTACAGCCAATGCATCAATTTTTTGTTTACCTGTCTGCTTTCTGCATAGATCAGAGGCAGGAGGAGTAAAGGGTCTTATGTATCAAGGCCAGGATATGCAAACTAGTTTGCGCCATCTCTTTGGAAGGTGTAGTGTATGTGTTTGTATTAAAAACAAAACAGAACATGTATTTCTTGACTTCTGGACCCAAATTGATGTTTTACATACAGTGTTTAAAGGCCCGGTATGTAACGTCTGATAGGGGTCCCTCATTCAAAGCAAAAACGAAAGACAGTCAGTACGTTTACATGCACAGCTAAGTCGTCGGAGTTCGGTCCTTGTCCCAGTTTACATGCAGATTCGAATAATTGACGCTTCCTCAACATAGGTGGCAATATGCGTCATTTTAGGGGGACAGACCCTGTCCAGTTTACTTTTCTGTCACGTACTAAATAACGGAAATAAATAACTTAGAGCAGTGGTTCCCAAACTTTTTGTGGCCAAGGCACACCAAAGGACAAGTAAAAATCTCAAGGCACACCTACGTATTGTTCAAAATAGCCTTCATAACACGTGTTATCACTTATATCATGTAAAATATCTGTAAATGTGCATAATTATTTAATAATGCCAAATAAAATGTGACAAAGACAACTAGGCTACATTACTCACGAAATCATATTTATTAACAAAATATTTCAAAAATTAATTTGAAACTTCATCAAATTAGGCTTCATCAAAGCAGGAATACAACCATTTAAACCAGACAGGTCACAATAAGGCAAAGGAAACTTTGCAAAATGTCATCACAGAGAACTGTCAATGCAAGGAAGCTGCACCGTCCATGGTCCTACAAATTGATCAGCATTGAAACATATTGTGCGAAATATGGGGTTCTCTTTGAGGATTTTTTTTTTTAAGAATTGTTTTTAGGTATAGAGTTTGCCTCCGTAATATGAAATGAGCGCATACAAAGTACTGATAGTAAATTAAAAATAATTATTTTTTGTGTAGTTGTATATTTAAGCAATATATCACGACAGGCCGTGGTATATGCTCATTATACCACGGCTAAGGGGCGTTGTTCGGCCCGACGCGAAGCGGAGGGACGACAACCCCCTTGGAGTGGTATAATGAGCATATACCACGGACTGGAGTGATATATTGCTTTTATAAAACGGTTACGAATAAAGGCAATATAAAAGAGGGATACGCAATCAATTTCATGTAGTTTTATTCAACCAGAAATACATATTATCCAATAAAATAGCCTCACTGTGAAAAAATAGTCCCAGCTCTCCAGACGTTAGCTCCAAGTTAGCTCTGCAGCTCGTCTTTTCCTCCGCATTTTTTCAGGTGAAAGTCACTGCTCAGTCCCCTCTACCATTGTTAACCCTCCCCGGAGGTGAAAGTCAACCTTAAACATGTGAATTCAACTACTTTAGTCCGTTTTTTAACATCGTAAAAACATCAGCTGTCTTTTGCTACGGACGGCAACAGTCCGTTGTCATGGATACATGACAACAACTTCCATTCATACCAGTCATGCGTGCCTGACGCGGAGTGATAGCCTGCGCTGTGATAAGGTTTTAGAATAGTAGCCGTGGTATATGCTCAATATACCACGGTTAACAACCAATCAGATCGCCGGATTTCACCTTTCCGTTTTATAATGCAATAATAATGTATGGTTGTCACAAAATCCCACGGCACACCTGGGCTTGCCTCACGGCACACCAGTGTGCCCCGGCACACCGTTTGGGAACCACTGACTTAGAGTTCTCATCTACAGTTCCCGACCGGACACGCCAGTATGGACTGAAAATATATACAAATGACTCATGTCAGGTTGGATCTCGGGCTTCCTTTTTTTTTTTTTTTTTTACAAAACACATCTTCTCGCTGGTTGCAGTTGTGAAATGAAATGAAGCGGTGCTGACTCTCTTTTTTTGGCCAGGTTTGGGCTGGCTTATGCTACACATTGTGCCGTCTACTATTGTGAAGCATGTGCACATGCATTGTCCAGTTTCAGTCTGATTAAGGCGTATACATGCAGAAGAAAACCGGTTTCCAATCACATTACCTTGTGTTTTAGTAGAATTTGGAGAAGTCCAGTATGAGTCAGACTAATGAGTTTACATGCACTTCAGTTGTCCAGTTATAGTCGGATTAAGGCAATAATTAGTTTTTTTTTTTTTTTTTACAATTATCATGTAAACGTACTGAGTGTTACTCATGTCATGAAATAGCATGGGATGGAGTTGTTCTCACCACCATCACCACCATCTGTTTCTCCCAGTTTGGATTCCTTCAGCATCAGTCATCCAGGAAGTTTTTTACTGGGGCTTAATTATCCACAGTGGTGTCCTCCAACACAAACACACACTTATTATATCTGGTGAAAACACTGACCAAAGCAGTTTCATACTAGAAATGTTTCACTGATGCTGTATTAGACTAGAGGACACAGAACATCAGGGAAGGGTTAGGAGCTGAGACTGTTGTTCAGGAGGAGCAAATCATCTGCAGAGGTGTCCTCCTCTCCATAATGAATGGACCAAGGGATTCAAACTGGTAAAAACTAAACAGAAATCAGAAGTTCACAGATACAGTTCAGCAGGACATCTCAGAGAGGCTTCTGAGTTGCCAAAAATGTATATACTGCTTTTTGATGAATTAATGAATTGGAGGTTCACCAAAATTAAAATCACAGCTTTCACTCAGGTTAAAAATTACTGGAGGAAACATTTGAAATAACGGAAGTATAAAACTCAATCTATATAAGTCATATTATTGGTTTTATACATTTTAATGTGGAAAAGTTACACTTTATAGCTTGAAAGGGTCTGAGTGACATCTGCTGAGTTCCATCAGCAACTACTGTAGTAAGAACAATTCTAAAGAAAAAAAAAAAAAATTGAGCGATCTACGACAGAACAAGAGCTGTCCTGTCAGCCCTCCAGTTGACCAAAATTCACTCACTCACTCACACACACACACACAGACATGCCGGCTTTGACCCCTAACCTCCTCCTTGGAGCCATGACATCAGTGAGAAGGTCATGGTGAGGTCACTTCCTGTCATAACACATCTCTCCAACCCTGACAGCTGTTGCCATGGTGACAGAAGGATCAGACTGACAGTGACAGCTGAACTGACACGCTTCTTCCCAGAGGAACAAATTAAGTTCAACAAAAACATTCCTCTCTTTCTGATATTAGCACAGGAAAATGTATCTATATCTTCATATCTGTCATATTTTTCTTTGCAGTAAATTTTGCTGCTAATCTGTGATACTGCTCTTTATCAGCCTCTGTCCTCAGTGAGGTTTGACCGTTCTGCAATGAACCTGAACAATCAATGACCTGGCCCAGTCTGGTTGATTTCAACAGCCCAGTCAGTTCCATCCCCTGAAACAGTGCACAGTAGTTAATCTGTATGTAGAGCTGTGGCCACAGCTAGAAGAACAAGAGGACCTTCATCTGTCTGCTCTGTTGGGTGAATATGTAGACTGTGGGTATGAAATGGGTCACAAATGTAGGCTGCCAGATCTCCAGCTCTTACTGATTTCACATAACCAATTGATTTTACTCATGCAGAAGAAGAAGCAGAACATGTGAGCTGGACATTTCCCACATTATTCTTCTCTAGTCTCTAGACTGACAGTTGTAAAAGAAAATGTAGCATGCAGCCTACTGAGCAGACCAGAACCGAAGGTGTCTGACTTCTTCTTTCACAGATAATCCAACAATAAATCTAGTCACATGTTTGGTTCTTTGAAAAAACAGCATTTAATCCATCTATGAAATTACAACTAAACATTTTAAATGTTAGCATAATGGGATACCTGAGACTGGGAACCTGGCCTTGACCAAAGCTTTTCCAATATTCTCTGTCCGTTTGTTTTGTATGAGCTGAGCCAAAATGTCTGGCCAATCTGTGCACAGCAGTTTAAACTGAGCTACTATAAACTGTTCAGTGATTATAGTTTATTCAACCCTGATTAGGTACTATTAGTGCCAAGTAGTGCTTAAATTACCCTTTCGGTAATTAGCCATTGAAGCTTTTTCTTCATGTAATCTGTAATTAGGTACTTCTCCGAATTATAATACTCTACTTTTTATGTCACTTTTTAAATAAAAAAAAAGACATCTTGTAATGTGTATTTGACATTTGCTAAGTCTTTTAAAAACTGATCTACCTGATGAACCCCTGGCATTACATGCTAAATTTCTGTGCCATGTTGCAGCACTTTTCTCAGCATTGCTCGCGTCATCAGCTGATCCTGGCCTTTCACACCAGTGACCCCATGGTGCATGTCTTGTCTTGTAGGATGTGATCACATTGGGCAGTTTATAATATACAGTAGGGAAAGCTAGAGCTTTGATTCTGACTGATTGAACTTGATATTCTCTTCTCTTAAGGGTTATATTATAGAAATGACATGAGAAATTGTACATTCATGGTAGTGCTGAGGGCTTACGCTATGAGATCTTGAAGTAATTGAGAAATGATTACAACAACACAGGAGAGTCAGCCAAGGAGACAGTCATGGAGGATGGGTGGGTAGATACAGTAGGTCGATAAATCACAAGACTGTCACACAGGAAGCCACTGTTCATTTCCCACATGGCGGTGTTGTCTCTTCTCTCCATGACTGTTCCACGACCTGTGCCTGGAAAACAAATGTCTTTTAACCTCACGGAGGCACCTATTTAACCCAAGCAAGGATCTTTTTTAATCCAACCAATCTAAGACTGACCAACAACCTTAACTGTGTGCTCATTCCTGTTACCATGATGACAAATGTCCAGTTCACCTGGGTTGTAATCAACGGTAGCGACAGACTCGGCAAGAAGTCTTTTTCATGGCACAAGGCTGCTGCTTGAAAATGGAGACAGATCGACAGATTTTACACAAACTAATGCAAAATAATAACTGAGTAAGCAGTAAATTATTCCTTTGCTTTATATCTTTGTTTCATAATGTTAATATACTTAGAGAGGGATTTAGTTAATATATGGATTCTTATCTGGTCATAAAATATATAAAGTTATCCTGTATGTATTGATGCTGCCTTAAATAATTACACCCTGTGAAAGATATCACATTTATCATCCATTTTTGATGGATATTTTTTAAACAAGATAATCTGAATCATAAACCCAGTTTATCATAAACCCAGTACAGGGTACGAAAAATGTCACCTTGATCACAGAGATGTTTGTGTGTTGGAAAGTTCAGCACACACAAGGTTAGAGGTCAAAGCCAGAAGCCTCAGATCAAAAGTAATGGGAGACACATGGCTATGTGTGCATGTGCATTGTTGTTGTAGGAATGAGAACAAGTACAACCATGCCAGCTCTGAGTTAGTTTCTTGTCTAGTCTCTGTCCCTCTATAAAACACACAGATTCATGTCTGAGGGAGAAATGTGCTGTGTTCCTATCATGTGGGAATAACCATCCAAACACTTTGACTGCTCAGCGCTCTTCAAAGTGCAGAAAGCATAAAAGCATAAAAGAAGTTCTCCCCTGAATTCACAGTAGTTATCTTTCTCTCTTTCTCACACACATCTAAACGCACATCCATGTACATACCCTACTTGTTCTGTTTTTTAAAATCACAAATATCGTCAGTGTGAGCTAGAAATAAAAGTAGTAGGCTAGTTTCCTGAAAATATATTTTAGTAATGATACCATGGCCTGTGTGATTAATATAATATTCATTTTATTTCTATTCCAAATCAAGGCACCCTATTTTATGCCCTACAACCGGAAATACAGGGAAAACAAAAGTGAATATAGCACTTCCTGTGAGACACGCTGTAACTCCAGGAGAGCAGTTGGCAAACCATCTCCACATCAAAGAGCTTTGCCTCAGCATCATTGAGGAAGTACACTGCTGGACAACTTCCTTAACCGCAAAACGCACACGTTAAACCCCACAACCCGGCGCCTTGGACCCATTAAAATGCAGGATACTGTAGAACAGTGAGTGTGTGCTGGTGTAATGGTTTAGAGTGGAGTCAGCTGGGCCTGGGAAAGCATGCACATTCTCTGGCTTTGATTACAGAGGCTTTAAATCTCCCTTACACACATGCTCACTGAGGCATACACACAGAAAGACACACACGAATATAAACACAGACACACACATACACAATCTCTCTCTGGAGGGAGCAGGACTGGAGTACAGGCCTCAAGACAGGGCATATTTACACTAAAATGGGGGGTTGTTGGCAAGGGATAGTTTCTGTTGCTAAAAATAGCAACACATAAAGTGAAACCAGCCAGGCCCAAGCTGAATTATTATTACACAGACAACTGTGAAAAATGTAAAGAAGAAGGGGACATGCAAGAGAAAAAGTAAGAGGCCTCTCTTGTCCTCCATGCAGGTACTTTGAGTTCTAGATAAACATTTCTGACCTTATTTTACCTGTTATAGCCACTAACTATTATCACAAAGTATAGATTACTATAACCCTGTGTCGTTACTATAAGGTGATAGTAAAAAGGGGAAATGTTGAGTGAAGAAAATAGGGACTATATAAATAATTTGGCTAAATGTATAAGGAGTCAGACTTTCACAGTCAGTGTCATTAAAACGCACACAAAAACAACTTGGTTAGGTTTAGGTTTAGAAAGCAATTAAGATTTGTGTTATCTGGGTTTAAGGACCTGTATCACCCTGCTTACAAAAAGATTTTGGAGTTGAAGTCGTAAAGTGATCATGATTCAAAACAAAGAGGACTGACTACTGATTTCAATTGGGAACCAACCAACCCATCCACCTTCCTGATGCAATCTTGCTCTTTATAATCCATTGCATCTGTCATAATCTCTAGTAAGATGTATGGAATCTGAATCTCTGGTGGTAAATGCATTTTAACATGTGCTGTCCTTTATTATAGAAAAACCATATCCAAGCATCATTGTGCAGTAAACTACCAGTAATCCAGCAATCTGACACTGCACTACAATCAATAGAAAGGAAAATCAATTGAAAATACATTTGTGCACCTTAGCAACCTGCTATTGATCTTTCCTATCATCACTATTAACATTGGAGTTAGGATTTAAGCTTGAGTACATCCTTTTATGTATACTTTTAATATCAGGGCAAGATCTGAAGTTCTCCATCCAGATGCTGAAATCTTGGTTGAATCCTGAAAAGTAAACAAAGCTGATGTTTAATACCAGTTTTGGCACTGTTGCTTATCTCAGTACTGGCTGTTGAGTGGCTGAGCTGTCTGCACTTCCTAACCTCATGAGGCTACATGATACATGATCTTAAAGAGCTCTCACTGCACTGGCAAATACTTAGAAAGCCACTCGGTATTAGGTTCAACTGAAAGCTTATCTCCGTAACATATTTTTGCTGCTGTGTTTGGTGGCTGCATATTCCCCACTTCTACTACACCATGCGTTGGAATGGTCAGCAACAAAGGGTTAACACTGGAGGTTTGAAGAAAATGTCAAATCTTCTTTGTCCACACTGTTGAAATATCTGCCAAATGAGTCATGCAATCTAGTCTTGACTCTTGTTTTTTCTCTCTTAAAATAACTGAAACACTTTTGCCAGCAGAGTGAGATAATCTGGCTGCTTCTCTCAACAGTTTTAGTATAGACGATTTCCAAACATGGTCTCAAAAGAGAGATGCTCACTCTATTTTTGTGTAGATGAATTCCCTTTATACGCCCACCACACTTTTTTTATTTATTTATTTGTTTTATGGAAGTCACTTAAAAGAATATTTACGTATTGACATTTTGGGAATAGACTTAAATGAGTTAGGTAAACACCTAGCCAGAGCCAGCAGCTGTAACTAAAACATGTTGCTGTTTTTGCTGGATCACAAACAAGTTCAGGATTCTGACTTGCAATCGTGCATGGTGGTGAAGCAGAGCAAAGCAAGAAATCCCTTTCCAAGGGGACATATGAGGTCAGCCAGTGAAGCAAGGTGGTGTGGAGTCGCTGTTCTGTGCATGATTGTTTTAGCAAGGCTAATGCCAGTCAAACTGATAAACAATTCTAACAACAGGAATTTACAGTACGTTTGTTTGAAAGTGATGAAGAAATGCTGAGGATCCGACGGCCAAGTCAACTTCACACGCTCTCTTAGAGAAGAGCAGTAGGGAGGAAACATGCCTCACGCACATATCACATGAAGCCCTAGAGGTGAGTGTTTATTAACGCTCCTTCACACGCTGATTTGCATGTAGAGCAACGCAAAGAGGCTCGAGAGCATGACTTACATACATTGTCACATGCAAGGGTGTTCAGAATTCCCTGCCCATCCACACTTCCATGTCACAGAGCAAACACTGCATCACTCCTCTCCTTGTACGGCACGCCCCCTGAAACATAGCCGCACATATGCTTTTATGCGTGCACGATACAGACACACACACACTCACACAATGTACCAGCATTCACATGTTAACATGCACAATATAGCATATAGCCATGCATGACACAGATGGTGAAACATGCAGTGTGCCATCCGCCTGGACGCATCAGATGCGCTGCTTAAGGGCATGAGAGGTAGTCCCTGCATCTGGGTGTGTCACGATCACACACACACAAGACTACATACACACACTTAAGTAGGTATATTAACCCATACTGTAAATATAACTATATAATATCAGACGAATACATACCTACACATTACACTCATTTGATTTACACAAACTGATTACAGCAACCGTGCAGAGTAATCCTTTGTTTTGATTAATGTACATGCATATTTCTGTCTCGTAACCAAGGAAGTTATATGTAGTACAGATTGTAAAGCCATATAAGGCAACAGCTTTGAATTAAAATGACTTGACCCGAGGCTGCATGTTTTTATGGCCCAGTCTTTCTGAAAAGGGAAAATGCTGGCAAAAAATAATATACAAATAAAATATGCACATAGCAGGAGAATCAGACAGAGCTGTGCTGTCAGACCAGAGTTAGGCTTGGCTGTGCTGAGTCACACACTGCAGTGGTCTAAATATAGCATTGTGGGTAATGTAGTCTGGGCATCATGTGTGCTCCTCAGCATACGGATGCAAATTAGCAGTCATGCTTACAAATGTATTTATACTGACGTTCATTAATATGCACTGTCCCTTAAAAATAAACAAATAATAAATAACTGAGCACGCCTGCTCCCCAAAGACACAGCATAATAGAGACAGACTGGAGCAACATCAGCAGAGTAAGAGAATGATGAGTTACAATGGATAACAAAGATTTTACAAAAAGATAATCTGACAACAAACACACATATGCCTAAAGTAAAGCCTCTCTCTCTCTTTTACACACACACACACACATACATACATGCAGGGACACACATACATGCGGGGACACACACACGGTCAATGGTGATGGCATGTCTCTGGGAACCCTTTGGTTTAGAGCAGACTGGCTGGCAGGAGGTCAGGTAGCTGTGGGAAACGCTGCTCTGCTGTTACTGCAGACAATGCTTCCATCAAGCACTGTGCAATGTTCAAGAGCTGTTGAGATAGCCTACCACAACAAACACCCTGCACTTTAGCAGTGTTCAAATCTCACAAGATGACCTTGAGTGGAGATCGATGATGTCACACGTACCGACTAACAGCTGAAGAATGAACGTCCAGAAAAAAAAAAATTGTTATGTAATTAGAAAAAAGATGGTGGTGGGAATGAATGGCCAGACAGAGAAACCCCCCAAAACGCATAATACAGTGGCATATATGTGCCACTGTTGCCGTGGCAACGTACTCAGAGGGAGACCCACAGAGCACAGACAAGAATGAATGGTAGGGAAAAAAAACTGAGTGGACAAGTATGATGAATACACACACCAACCTGGATACAAATAGAGAGCCTAAGCGAAAGCAGGAAGTAACACTCGCCATGGAACCTCACTTCGGAAAAAAACATGTAAGTGAACGGGAGTCAAAATTTTATTTCGTGATCCGATTGAATTGTGCCATGATAAAAATATATGACCTCTACCTATTTAAAACATCGCAGTTCATGCCAAGAAATCAGCAGTTTGTTGTAGAACAATTATAAAATCTGTAACCAGAAAGACTACAGGTTCGCATAGGTGATGTCACACACCATGTCTGCTGATGGTGTTGATGACGTATCTATCTATCTATCTATCTATCTATCTATCTATCTATCTATCTATCTATCTATCTATCTATCTATCTATCTATCTATCTATCTATCTATCTATCTATCTATCTATAATAATTAGGCTTAGAGAACAAGCCGAGATACAGTAAGACCTGATGTTCAGCCAGGGTTTCCCAAGTATTGTAGTTGGATGCAGTCAATGGAGAGTCCTCAGAAAGCTAGTAGTTCAAGGGTTCATGTGTGTGTGAGAGATTGTGAGTGTGTCAGTGTGTGTGTGTGTGTGTGTGTGTGTGTGTGTACAGCTGAGCCAGCAGCAGCTACACCAGTTATCACGCCTGGCTGATGGTTGTTAATGCTGCGGATTAACACCAAACTCTCACTAACTCCCACTCCCACACACACACACACACACACACACACACACACAGCATCTAGCGATAACCCAAGAAAACTCCCTAAAAACACAACAAAACTCTTAAAAAAAACAACAACATAACACTGCAGTAAACTTTGACAGACTAGCGACTGATCATACTCTCTCTCTCTCTCGCTCTCTCACGCACACACACGCACACCACTCCTCAGACTG
Source organism: Trachurus trachurus (assembly GCF_905171665.1). Taxonomy (NCBI): domain Eukaryota; kingdom Metazoa; phylum Chordata; class Actinopteri; order Carangiformes; family Carangidae; genus Trachurus; species Trachurus trachurus. The sequence continues at coordinate 24,695,470 of NC_139893.1, read as the reverse complement.
CCTCTTCTCTCATTAAACAGGACTTGGCCTTGGAGCAGCAGGACTCATTGAGCTCTGCTTCCCATGCTTACTGAGCGAGTGCACTGCATGTGTGCGCGCGCACGAGTGTGTGCGATAGAGCATGTCTTGTGTTGTTGACCTCCAGGACAATACTGCACTGTGACATCAGGAAATGTCCTTAGAGAGCTGCCAGAGACAGAGAGAAGGATGGAGGGAAAGAGGAGGGCAAAGGAGGGAATGGCAATGATGGGAGGCTGGAGTTGATGGGAGAGACGTGTTAAGAAATAAGAGGAGAGCAGCGTCTGGGCTGAGTAATGATGGTAGAGGAAGCACTGAGGAGTTAGATGAGTGAGAGAAAAGCTCAATGGAGGAGGAAGAGAAGAAGAGAAAGGGGGGTGCAGGGAGGGTGCTCTCTGTGGCTGAGGCTTAATTAAAGACAATAATGTTGTTTTTGCAGCTCTCCACAACAACAGGCTGCAACCGTGGCATACTTTCAGAGGGAAGATGCTGGGAAAGAAAGAAAGAAAGAAAGAAAGAAAGAAAGAAAGAAAGAAAGAAAGAAAGAAAGAAAGAAAGAAAGAAAGAAAGAATATACGGAATGGAACATCGTGACATCACTAAAAGGGTTTGGCAGAGCAGTGAAGCCATACCTGACTGGATGAATAAGTTATTAGCATCATTATTTATTTCAAGAGTCACAATTACTACTCAGATTCCTGCTATATATCCTCTGGTGTTGTCTGACAGCCACAAATTTGTTTGTGTATGTGTGACAAATTGGTCCAGATGTGACAATCATACTGTATCATTCATATTTGGGTCGTATAGTGAGCCAATAGAAAATAGGCATGTGGCAGCTGGCCAATAGAGGGTGCCAGGGCACCGGCCCACCACTCCCCACTACCTTGAATAAGACTTAAAAAAAAAAAAAAAATAGAAATACTTTTAAAAGTATGTTTTTAGATAAGCGACAAGCTCCGAGTTCAGACTTCCAATGTAAATGAAACTCACCATTCCATACTGTGATATACCGGTATTATATGGTATCAATTGAGAGACCTGAGCTGACATGTTCGATTGCTCATGTCTGCATTATCTCTCCATTGACATTCACAGTAAAGTTAAGCTGCAGCCATCAAGTCAATATTGACTCCAAGTGTGTTATTTTATTATAAGAACCCAAATGAACTACTGCATACCACCACCACCCACCATAGTGGCAGTGTAGCCTTTCTTGGCTGTCCAAGAAACGTCGCACACTGGGCCCAGGTGATGTTCAGAGTGTACAGAGGAGAGATAGAAGTTAGACCTAAATTTCTGGTACTGGTCTTTTACAATGTTGTTGTGCAGAAATGTGGAGAACAGGCCTTAGAATAGGCTCTATGTAGTCAAGTTTTATTTTGAAGTTTGGCAAAATGTTCACATTGCTTTCTTCAGCTTCACTGAATGTAGCCTTGCTGCCTAAGAATGGTCCAGATGTTCTACTTTTGATAGAAAGACAGTCTAAGGGTGCACTCACACTAGGCAATCGTACCGTGCCCAAGCACGTTTGCCCCCTAAAGTCCGGATTCTATTGCTGGTGTGAGTGCAAGTGTTCCGTGCCTGAGCTTTCTGCAGTCAGAGCGCAGCCGCCGTGTTGGTATATCAACGTGATGACGTATGTGTCAGAGGCAACTGTGCTTGAGCACACTTGGGTTTGAGCATAGACTGTATGGGTTCGAGGCAGTGTGAGTGCGGGCCAGCGGGGGACAGGGGAGGGGGGGCATTCAGGCTTCAGCACGGTACGGATCAACTGGCCCTAGTGTGAGTGCGCCCAAAAGTTTGATTATAGGTCATGCATATGTATTCAGCTCCCACAGTGGGGTCAAGGTAAAGTCAGTGGGTGAATAGTCCCCATGCTAACCCAGTTATGCAAAGTATAAAACCTGAGGTCAAGCACTTTGTTTGCATGATCAACCGTATCAGATCAAATGCGTCTCCAGTTGACTGGCAAGCAATCTGTGAAATGTAATTAAGCCATCTTGCTCAGATTTCTCCTCTGCTCTTGGCAACAACGTGGCTATTTTTTCTCTGCCACCACTTCCCTTTCTTTCTTGCACACTCACTCTCTCTTTCTCTTTCCTTGTTGCCTGGCAACCATGCACGTAGATGTGATCCCACTTGTCTGCGATTGGCTGAAGGGATGACAGATCCATGTCACAGTGGAAAAAGGAAGACGTGCATGTATCTCAGACATGGGCTGTAAACTTAACAATTATCACTCAATTGAAAACGAAAGAGTTGCACATGCAACTCAAGGCAATGCCCTTCACCCATTGTTCCCATGGCATGTCAATTCAACACGCATGTGTGTCTGTGCATGTCTGTGGTCACAATTGCTTGCTTGCTGTACAGTGCCTCCACACACACATGCCTGTGAGCTTATATGCGTGCATGTCAGATTTGCATGTGTAGGTCAGGATTGTAATTGCGTGTGTGCGTATGCAAGGGGAGCGTCTCTGTGAGTGCTATTAACTAGCAGGTGGTCTTTGCAGGGGGGTGCCATGCTGCAGGCTGAATAAGGGAAACACTCTTTGCTGAGTTGCATGTGTGTCTGTATAGTGTGTGTGTGTGTATTTGTGTATTAGCTTAAATTGCCTCACATCTTAGTGTTATCTCTCATCCACTCACCCAGGAAGTCATCAGTGCATCCAGCATGCATTGGCCTGCCAGGCAACCAGTAAGTTAATGAGGGAGTGAAGAATTTTGTCTTATCATACTGAGTGAATAAACACAAATACACACACACAAACACACTCTGTGAGAATATTCATATTCATTTGAACAGCATCCAGTTGAAAATCATGATGGAGGGATTCTTGAGCTCATCTGACAGGGCGGTGGGGTACATTCAGCTACTGACTTAGCTGATGCTCGTATCCACAGCGACAGCACAGGCTTGCCGTTGAAGACTTCCTCCCGATCCCACACAACAGTCCTCTGTCCATTCTCTGTCTTTATTGCTTAGCCACACTCAATGTTCTCTCGAGCACGGACCCCTCTGTCTTTTCATACAGTCCTCGGAGGTCTGGAACAATCCTCAACTGTTGGTCTGTATCATTTCACTCCCATTTAAACACATTAACTATAATTTCTCCACACAGCACTGTGCCTCAAATCTGAGGGTCTTTTATTTACAGCAAATCAATGCACTCTTCTTTATTTTTGTCAAGTTTCAAATGTGCTTTGTGCAGCATGTTTTGAACACCAATAAACTGTTCTCAAATTAAAATTCCTACCTTGGTAAAATGACTGTAAACTCATGCGACCACGGTCAGGATCATTGGCAGCCTACATGTCACACCAGTGGTATTATTAGTGGTAGTGTTTCTCCAAATCAAGACCACATTTCCCATAAACTTCATTGCTTCCTGCCCCCTAGGCTCCCTTCCTCTGGCTTTGCTGAGGACAATAAACATGTTGGAAATGAGTTTTCCAGCTTCTCTTTGCTCCTTTTTTACCATCTGCAGTTGAATTGAACATTGCCTCTGCTGCGTTCTTGTTCAGTACAAAAACAATCACCAGTCATTTTTTTTGTATGCACATTTGCAGACCATTTTCTAACAAAGTGTATATGACTGCATGTAATACACTTTGACACCCTCTAATTTGGGCTTTCCGAAAAACTAAGATTTTTTTTTTGTTTTTGTTTAAACAACATGATTAAATCCAACAATGCAACTAAAGGCTAATCTAATTGATTCTACCAAAATCATTATATGGTATATCCACAATATTCTGGATACATTTGTAAATGTAAACTCTATTCTTTCCATTTCAGCCATGTGCAAATTTGAAAATGCCTACTTTGTAAAATGTCATCGATATTGTGCATCTTACTAGTATTCAAAATCTCTGAGCCACAATCATATTGTAAATTTAAACATGGTCTCTGATGAAAACCGAGAGCTGAATCTCATTTTCTTGTGACCTTGTTTTGGCTTTTTAGGGACTTTTTTTTCATATCCACCCTGAAGAAGGGTGAAATGTAATTCTAAAAGAATGAATGTATCAAACTAAACTAAGATTTCAGTCATTATTAAGGACAAAAAAATAAAAAGCTATTTAAAAGTAAAAGTAAATTAAAATAAAAAATCTCTATCCTGATCAAGGTATATGTTTGTTCTTGGAAATAACATGTTAGCCAACCTGTCATCGAGAACACATTTCTTCATGTTGTTATCAGCTGCTATTTTATTATCTCTAAAGGGTCTGAGGAGGATTCAATTGCATCTACATGCCTGAGTGCATACACGTGTGTATGGGAATAGGATTTATGATATTCATTATGAAACCTTGTATTAAAATGCAGGGAAGCAGCCTGGCAATAAAAACCACCACACATTCTGTACCATCAGGTCAGCATCCCTATCATCAAGACGCACACACATGCACAGTGGCCCTTTATTGCCGTGTCTTGTGCCAAGTGTGCATAGTGAGAGTCCTGGGACTGAACCAGGTTTTACTGCAGCTACTTCAGAGAGCGTGGAGATGAAACAAGAGCAAAAGGGGATGAGTGGAAATAGACCTGTCTCATCATCATCATCATCTTCACAAAAGAAACAAAGGAGCTGATGAGTAAAACAGTAAGAACCACTGAATGCACTAGTTCCTATGATAATCTAATAAATTTTACTTTGATCTATCTATCTATCTATATGTTTTTTTTTCCTGGGTGTCAGCTACAAACAGGAAAAAAAAAACACTATTAAAATGAAATCAGTTTCATATCAACTGCTACTATATTTAGCACAGTACTTTAGCAAATGAGATGTGGTTACCACAGGGGAAGGTATGCTGTATATCATTCAGATCTGGGCAATAGCACCGTAACAGGGCTGAAAAGGAAGAGGGTGGTGACAGAAAAGGCCAGATTTAATCAGCCCAAGAATCCACAACAGATGGTTAGTGTGGCATAAATGAACAATTTTATATCTGGAATGGCTCTCAGTAGACACATACCTCCACCAAGGCCAAACATTTTCCTCCAACAAACTACAGTATCATGGATGGCAACACCCTAAAGATGGTCCAGTTTTTACATCAGGGTCCAAATATTATGGACGGAAAGTGTAGAAAATGCTCCATCTTGCAATGTTATGGAAAGTGATCAAATACATTTTTGGATCCTTAACCCTTTATCCACATCTACACTCAATTGGGTCTTTCCCTGCCCCATCCCTCTATTCCTAAATTGCCAGAGCTTTTTACAGAGCCTGTGGTATAACTCTCCATCAAAAAACCAGTGAGGCCGGGAAACCACAGCTACAGTACGTGGTGGAGCAGCCGCTGAATTTGTAGCTACTTTCTTTCATGCAGTTTTTATGTTTTTTTATTTGTTTATGTTTTAATCAGTTTCTAGATTAAACAAAGGTGACCTGAAAATAAACGAATGTTTAAAAAACCGAAAATGAAGCACAGACTCTTTGCATGACTTGAAAGCCTGGAAGAAAGCTGAGTGTGTGTGTGTGTGTGTGTGTGTGTGTGTTCATCACTAATGATGAAGTAATGATGAAGAGCGGTGGTTTAACAGTGCCAAACAGACAGGTTATTAAACATGGGAAAGACACACACAGGGCCCCCTCTGACCAGATCAGTGAAGCAGTCGTGTTATGTGTTTATGTGCTTATGTGCTTCCATTTCTCTCTCACTCTCTTGCACACACACACACACACACACACACACACACACACACACACACACACACACACACACACACACACACACACACACACACACACACACACACACACACACACACACACACACACACACACACACACACACACACACACACACAAATACACGCAGACAGGATACCCAAGGGGAACAGAAAGTTTGGGCAATGGGGGGGGAGAGGAGAGCACATCTGAAAGTGCACTCAAATTCACCCCTCACCAGGGAATTCACAAACACTTCCACATTTCCTTGTGCTGGATTTCACCTACTTGCTAAAACTCTCTCTCTCTCACTCTCACACACTCTCTCTTTCTCTCTCGCACACACTCAAACACACCCACATCCTCACCAACAGAAACTCTTCCCCTTATCTGCTATGCTTCCTTCTTTAACTTTATCTTTAGCTGAATAAATCTGGTACATCAAGGGACTCTGCAGAACATGAGGCCTGGCCAAGATCCAAGCAGGACAAAGCCACTAGTCCCACTTTTGCTGGACTATTTCCCACTGGTCACCTTCCACAGAGTGTGATGCAGTAAACAGCTTTGTTCGGTTTGTGCTACTGCACCACTTCAGTGTATAGACCTTCAAATAATTCTACAAAACAGAGTCTATATAAATTATACCATAAAGAGGATCAATGAGGATTTGATATCCCCTGTTTCCTACACACTCCAGACACTCCACTAGACACTCCACTGCAAGTCGCTGGTGCTCACAGTACTCAGTACTTCCAAATTTGTCTTTAAAATACCATTTCATTCCTGTGCTCCATATTTGACATGTGGGAGCATGAATTACAGCGACTAGAGGAAAGAGACTTGAGTCTACAGCCATGCTACCGTCTCACAGCAGTTCAGTAAGCTACTGTAGATGCTAAAGTCAATGAAACAAATGAAACTGGACCTGATGATCATCGTAAATAAGAACAGAAAGTTAGGATCATACTGTTTATCTTGAGGGGAACATTAAAGCGTAACCCAGATGGGTAACTTCCTGTCTTTTAAATATATTCAAGTGAAAAAGTTACAATACACAGACTTGACTTACTGATTCAACATGGTGGTTATCATTAGTGGTTGTGAAGAGCTTTTGGAGGTAAAAACCTGCCCCACCCCCACCCCAAACTCTGGTGCACACACAGAAAATATCACATCTGTCAGACAACGCTGCAACCAGATGTGGCCCGAGTCAGGCCTGATTTGAACAGGGTTGCCAGTCCCTCACAGGGCTAACATGGAGATAGCCCACCACTCACTCTCTCAATCACAATTTAAATTTGTCAATTAACCGAATCTGCATGTCTTGTGACTGTGGGAGGAGAGGAAACCCTGGGAGGTATGAGGAGAACGGGAAAACTGCACACAGGAAGGCCCCAGCCTGCTGGCAGTTTCACCTCACTCTGAGGTGACAGCGCCGTCTGCTCCGGCATGAAGCCAGTTTTCATTTACTCCAGCTGATGAAAACATAGATTCCAACTACATAAAATTTGGACAGCAGAATGGAAACAGCCAATACAGACACATAAATGGAAATGTCGGTACAAGAGCAGAGCACAGGATCATCAGTACCCTTTGAGCTCGATTCACACACACACACACACGCTGTACTAAGTGGCACATTGATAGCGAATGGGAAGGAAGACAGAGAGCATCATTATTGGTGTCGTCTCCCGCCTCCATCCATTTAACAAATCTATTAGAGAACATCACACACTTTGAAAGAGCAGCAATTGTACAGCAATCTGACAAATGGACTCTAACAGGAATGACTCATCAGTATAGAAAGTACAAAGAGGCTCTGATGCGTCTGTGCCAGCATCATTTGTTATATTTTTGCCTCTCTGCATATGTGGCAGTGGTAGGAGGTTGTGTAATAAGCTGACAGAGCTCTGTGATTTCCTGTCTGGCCTGTAAAAGCAACACAAGCCTCTTCCTACATCGTCCTCTACAGGAGCCCACCTGGGGCCACTCACACACGCACATCACCATCACATACTGTGTCTGGCAGCTGCACCTAATAAGTTGCAACAGCCTCGGTCATATTCCTAGTTTCCCTCAGTGGTATTATCGTAGTCAGATGGCCTACAGTGGGCGGTGAGTGTTTGTCTGACCTTCTCAGCTCTCAGTCCACACTCTATCAAATCCAGTGCCAAATTTTAAGCCTACACACAGAATATCAAGAGTGTAAAGCCAGAAAACATTTTTTTTAATCCACTGAATTCAATAAAGTTCAGTGAGTTCTTTTGGCCAAATACAGCACAGGAAAAACACCATGTTGAGCTTTGCATTCAAAATATCAAAACAATCTCAAGTGGCTTTTCAAGAGATTTATAAACAACCCACAACATGTGTGTAACAAGGGGGTTAAAAACACAATGCCACAGTGTAACAATGGATTAATTATGGACATTTTCAGTGTTTACAATTGGAGAAACAGCAGTAAATCTTCTTGTTTGTGAGTTGCTATTGCATTTTCAGGGGTGTTTTACCACAATCCTGTCTTAACCAAGCTGAGAAGTCTGGCCTCTAAAAAAATGGAACAACATGACCAACATGTTCGCAGCCTTGGTGTGAAATAACAGTTTTGTTCATACAGCTAATTTCCTCATTCATTACTAATATAACAGGGGTGACTTTTCATAGAAATTATCTTTTTAAATTTTTAAAAGGCTGGGTTGTACATAATTGAGGGCGTGACCACTTTAAATGACAGGTGGGTGAGCGTATGCCTGCCACGTACAGTACCAGCATCCTCCAACATCTCTGCTTCACAAACGGTCCAGATCTTTTCTCATTTTTGGATTAGCTCACTCTGAGCTTCAACCACTCTCCAGAAGCCCATGAGTGATATACAGTAATGAGGGCTATGTTCAACTTTACATAGTCTCAATCTTGGGACTAACTTAAGCTGGATACAATATTAACTCACTATCTCACTGTGTAAGATAAATATATACAACAATTGTTGTTCTATTAACAAATCCACCATCGGGGGCGGGGGGGGCGCCACTAAACAACAATAACACAGACGCACCGTGCCGTGTCACAGCCTCTCGCCGCGGAATGTGATGGTCTCTTGGCCACAGCAGGTCCGGAACACCGGCCCCACCGGTGGTCACGGTCCTTCTGTGGTACGGGTCGGTGCCGGCGGCCTGCTTTGGCCCAGAGACCATCACATTTTACCGCGGGAGGACCTTGGGGAGGACACGGTGTTGCTCCAGATGAAGACCGGGCGGGACTGTCGGCTGAGAGCTTCCTGTTCGGCTCCGAGCTGCCTTGCGGGTTGCGCTGCATCCACATGCAGAACTCCGTTTGCAAAAGCCGAGTTATGATGAAAACTTCCAGATCATGAGCTGTCATGAGTTTTTGATCGTAATCTATTTCAGTTCTGCTCGTCGTAGAGTCCCCAAATTTACACATAAGGTGTGTTAAAGTGTCTAGTTTCATAATTTAAAAAAAGAGCAAAAAACGAGAAATCTCGTTTTTGGCACTCAACGCATGGGAACGAAAAATGAGAAATTACGTGGTTGGCACTCAATGAGTTAACAGAGCCTTTTCGCAACATTGTTAAAACAGTATACTGTAGGACCCTCGCTTTTAGCCCTCTGCAACTTGCCCTCTCATTCGTCACTCAGCTGATAGAATTTGCTTAAAGGGATATTTGAACATTTTGGCAAATTCGTTACTAGACAGAGTTGTTTTCAAAGTCAATTCGAAGTAAATGCATGGGTAAATGCACATCAATTCTCAATCAGCATTTCAATGTTCAATTTCTAAATACACACATTCATGTTATTGTTATATTAATAATCTTTGTTTTTCTGGTTTCCATGTCTCAGCAGCTTCCACCCAGACAATAATAAAACAGCGATGAAAGACACAACACTAATTTCAACACTTCATAAACTGTTAGATTCAAAAGATATGACCGAATGACACAAACAACTGCAAACAGCAGCTGGAATCAAAACCCACAACTCACTATAATGTGAAACTGACCTTACAAATGCATTGGCAAATCTAACAAAAATATATCCTGCTTCTCAAATCCATTTTCAGCCTCTCCTAAACATTTGCAGTGCTTTGAAGTTTGAAACAAAATATACCACCACACTGCTGGAAACACTTTCATCAGTCCGAGGACAATTTAGCAGGCTAGTTGATAATATCTCTGAAACGTAATAAGATTCCTAATAGTGCTCTCATGTGGAGGGCACTCCAGAAGAGCAGAGCACAACACAGTGTTGGCAAAGGGACACATACTGAACTGAACAGCACACGGCTGAGCTGGTTCACATACTGTATACACCATCCATAAAGTACACACAAGGATGTAAACATACCTCTGGTGTTGGTAGCCATATCTGCCACTTTCTGAAAGGCATCCAGGAAGGCTACAGCAGCCAGCACAGTGGTTCTAGATGAGCAGGGAATACTTATTAATGATTCAGCTTCATTGATCATCACAGCCTATTTGTCATTTTGGCTTTTGAGTAGGCATGTGTCCTAGGATTTTAAAACAACTTCAACAACATGGAAAACAATGTAAAATGTAAAACAACTTCAACATTCGTAAAGAGAGTAATATTCTTTTGCAAGACTATTGTCTTTGTTTTACTGTAACTTACCGGAGCTGGGAATGCAGCTTGGTGGCCTTGGCACTGAAGTCCTCCCACACAGGATATGAGCACTGTTAACACACAGACAGAAAGACATGTTACTATTGACAGATATTGCACAGCTTACAGCTGAGACAGAAAGATGCATGTATTTCAAATGTATTACAATTTTGCAGTTTTCCACCAACGCAATAAGCTGACAGTTTTGGATTGCATGTAGCTGAGGGTGCAGTAGTTGCTGTGAGCAGAAGCACAATACCCAACTTGATTTGCTTCTTTGAAAATATGAGTAATGATAGCATTGCTGTTTCTGCATTAGCTGCTAATGTCACAGTGCTGGTTTTCAGAAAGGCCCAAAATGCAGATCAAGGCTCAGCAAGGTTGTGCAAAGAAATAATTTATTGACTCATGGGAAAACACAAAAGAAGAGAACCAATGCAGATGAAAAAGTGATGGGAAAACAACAAGGTAAAAATACACAAGGGACGTAATCTTGTTAACTATTTGAGGAGTTGAAATAGTTAACCAATTAATTTAGATGATTAGATTACACTTTTAAATCATTTTTAAGACAAAATCTTCAAATCCCTTTTCTCTCTCCACAAAAGCATCCACACAGACACACACCCTTACCCCAATCTCTCCATCAATAACAGCAGCCACCCCTCTCCCGTCTTCTCTCTATGCAGACATCTAATCCACCTACCCAAACACAGACACACACACACACACACACACACACACACACACACACACACACACACACACACACACACACACACACACACACACACACACACACACACACACACACACACACACACACACACACACACACACACACACACACACACCACTTGACAGCTAGTGGCATCAAGCAGCATCAAAGGGTTTGACTGGAGCAGCCAGGATTGCTAACACAATTCAAAGCTAAAGCTGTGTCTCTAATGGATGCTGCTCCCCCATCCTCCCACTCCTCCTTTAGACTGAATGACTGCTCTATCACACACCCCCAGCCTCAGCACATATTACATTATACTTGATCCAGGTTAACCCATAACCCTGTTAAATGCTTGTAAATTGTCTCTGTGTGTGTCAGTCTATGAGATAATATTTCTACAGTGAGGGATGAGCATCCAAAGAGAAACAATGGAAACATGTTGAAAAAAATTTCAAGGAAACAGGAAATTGTGAAAAAAATGAATTTAAAGGAGGACACTAAGGGTGTGTGTGTGTGTGTGTGTGTGTGTGTGTGTGTGTGTGTGTGTGTGTGTGTGTGTGTGTGTGTGTGTGTGTGTGTGTGTGTGTGTGTGTGTGTGTGTGTGTGTGTGTGTGTGTGTGTTGAGGGGTGGGGCATCCTGTCATGATGTCAGACTGGCATAGACAGTCGGGGCTGTATACCCTTTGATCTGGCCTGTTTGATGTGGCTTAATTTGGTCTGAAATCACAGTCATATTTCCCCTCGGTACCAAAAGCTAACCCCTCCACCATCCTCCATCCAACGCACACACACACCCTGATCCCTCCCCTCGCAGGCTGTTTGAAGTGCCCCATGGAGCTTAAGTAGTGTGGATGAGAGATAACGTGAAGTGACGCCCCCTCCTCTCTCTCTCACACACATACACACACACACACACACTCAGATTCATGCATATACTGCGCTCCATCTCATTATCATATTTCAAGTATTTTAATCCAGTAAAAGGGCCTGGTGGCAAGTGACCAAGTGATGAATGAGTTTGTGTAAGTGTGTGTGTGTGTGTGTGTGATTTCTTCCTGTTTCTTAATATGCAGGCCTTTCTCTACACACACCGTGTTAGTATTCTGCTTGATGATAACAACCTGAAACATATTTAACTTAGAGCAAACCAGCAGTCACCTGCCCAACCAGAAATCCAGCAGTGCTGTGAATATGTAAACATTAAAGTTTGTATTGCATGATGCAGACTTGCCCCAAAATTATACTGCCTCTTCCCTGGCCCACCCCCCATCCCTCCACAAAGTTTACTGCAAGTAGGTTCAGTGCTTTTTGCTCCCTCAGTCACCGGTCAAAACATATATGTAACCTCCCTGGCAGAGGTAAATATCCCACAGAGATACAGAAGTCCAGCAGTAAATCATGAAGTCGATGGCAGTTTCCATGACAGCTGAAGACTTGAGGATGTGTACACAGGTACATTCATACTACAACTCAGATTACACGTTGGTTTGACATTCTACAAATGTGTATTTCCTAATCCTCACCCCTCTCCTGCTGGTGGTGTTAATGTACCACAACATTGTTTGTATACCGTTATAAAATATCAGGAAGTAGAGGACGAAAATAGACGGAAGACAAAAATAGAAATGTAGATTGTTTCAAAGACAATTCATACAAATGTGGATTGCTGGATCACCTTACACAACCTCTAATCAAAGCAATAATCTATTTTTATGTGTGGAGTAGGCTACAGTATGCTATTCCCTCTGCTGACACCCTAGCACAAATTATGGCTGCATGAGGGCATCTGCACAGACCCTCACAGCCATGTGTATGACTTGACCTTAAAGTTTTTTGGCTCTTGCCTGTTGTACAGTCTGTGTTTACTCGCCCCAGATAGTCACTGAACACTATAAACAATCAGTGTAAGCTAGTTGTGTGCCTTTATCTGCACTTGGGCTGTAGTCAGATTTGACCAGTCAGGGGTACCATTGCCTTTTAACATGATGTATATTCAAACTGAAATGTATTATATGATGATTTAAAATCTTTCTCACTCTTGTGAAACATGCTAATAACCCACGAGCATGGTTAGCATTGCTAGCCTTACTGTGACTAAAATTCATTGATCAACAAAGCAAATATATCACAGAACACAGATCTAACCAGAGCACACATGTTTCTGAGGCAGGAAGTAACAATTATGAAGATGTGCTGCACTAAAAAAGAAAGGAAGTTGTAGCTGGCAGCTATAATTTTTTTAAATGGTGGCAAATTAAACAAAAAAAAAAAATCAAATTAACATTCTGGTATAGGAAGCATTGTTTTAAAGTTAAGTAGGCTGTAATTTTCATACATTTGAGACTACTGCTTTGATGAAATTTTAAAGATGTCTTTGGTGGAAATGGGAGAAACTGAGTTACCTCATAAAGAGAGAGGCTTTTTGTCCAGAGTGAAAGATCTACTGTGTGAATTTCTTTTCAAAATCGGCCTCGGCCTGCGAGCTCCCTGCTCCATAAATGCATCTGTGAGTGTGTGTTTGTCTCAACCAGAGAGCTCAAAGACCATGGCCATAATCACTGCTCTCCTGTGATTGCAAAACTTGAAATATCAGGGCGGCCAAGAGGCAGATACACAGTGTGAGAGAAACAGAGAGGGAGACAGTGTGAAAAAGCTTTTGGATGCTGTTACATCACCACTTCCTGTGTCAGAGAAAAATTCAGCAGGGCATGCATGATTACCTCTTGTACAGACATGCACACACATATACACAAATACAGACACACACACACCAGTGTAAACATATCAAAACTAAAAACGGACCACAGCTTCCATCCCTCCCTGCTTTACCAAATACTTTTAGAGACTGTATCAATACACTGTTACACATACAGTACTCTGTTTTTGTACTCCAATATCTCAGCTTTATCCTTTATACACTTTAACTTCTCTCCTCCTTCCTTTATACCCTCCCTTCCTTCCTCTTTCCTTGATCCCTGCCTCTGTCAGGATATCACCACACTGTACAGTATGTGGCATGCTGCAGAGCTGCCGCCTCCCATTAATTTTCTATGGAGAACTACAATTCACTTGGATGTACTAGCACACCAGGGAGAGAGAAATCAGTCATAACCAGGCCTGACTTTCTTATCAGAACAAAACTGCAAAAAAAGAGACTTCTTATTCACTGGTGATTATAACATGTAAAATAAAAAAATAAAAAACAGAGACCAGCAGCACACAGCTGTCTCTGGCAGTATGGCCACTTTTGGTCTGGCTGTAACTTCAGCTCTAACCCACAGACACTGTTTACTAAAACCCATCCTCCTCCTCCCTGTATCCTTCCTTTCTTCCAGCTCTGCAGCACTTGGATTTTATTTTCCTTTTCTCTGTCACTCCTTCACCCATCTTTCACTCTTTCATATCTCCATCCCTGCTCTTTTCCAACTTCAGTGTTAAATAAAGAGGCTTATCCTTGGTTTTCACTTCCATTTCTAACTAGACTTACAACACAGTCACAACAGCAGGGGGTGACACATATTGGATTTTTTCTTGTTTCGGCACTGTGCCTTTACTACAGTAAAATGCCACAGAGGAAAGAACATGCAACATGCAGCAATGGTCCACAGCAACAATTGAACTGTGGAGGTTACAATCGTGTGACACACACACCTCACCCATGTGGTCACAAAAGCACCACCATTCTTTAAAAAGCACTAATGCCAAAGTGCTGTATACTAGTAATTAGATATTAGTTTATTTTATGACTTAGTTTGATTGTTTTTTTGGTCTTAATTACAGTAGACTACACATGACACAGCATACACTAGATAATAGCAGGGGTAAACTGTGATAAAAACCTCCAAGACGTCTGAAATGCTACACCCTCCAAGGTCAGCCCTCAGCAGACAGCAAAATTAATGAGACAAGGGGTGTTAAAGCCATTCACTTGTTAAAAAAACTGTTGAGGTTATCCAGGAAGAGCTCTGGTTAGAGCGTCAGTGGTAGAACATACAGTAAGTTAAGGAGAGGTAGACACAGGCACATCCATGTTACCAGGTGCCGAGTCCAAAAAACGTGATCAAAAAGAAAGAAAAAGACTTGTAACACTGTAGCTGCTCCCAATAAAAAATATACTTAATTCTATGAGGAGGCGGCTCGAAATGTTGTCCTTTTTATATTATGATAGAAAAAAAAAGTATTTATGTATGAAACCCCAAAAGACTTAGTTATTAGGTTAATGTGCTAGTTGTGTGCAACCTCACACTGTTCATGGGTTGTAACTAATTGTTTTAACCTGGTTCCAGGGTCCTTTGAATCTGGTCCCATCTCTCAGATTTATTCAGTGATTCATATAAGGTCTAATGTTGTTCCCATTGTCTGAGCTGAGTAATTAGAATTGAAAACTGAAGTAGTATTTTTGTAGATATACTGTATGTTATAGGGCCTTTTCTTATTCAATAAAACTGTTTAATTATTTCTACATCCATCCATCAATCTGTGTAGGCTACTGTGTATTTCTGATTTGACTGAGTCATAATAGAACGAAGGGTCAGTCAGAGTCAAACTGAGCATTTCTGAGTGTATACAGATAAAAAGTCAGTAAACTGTGCTCTAACCTCCACTTGTTCCCTGTTTTAAATCCACCAGTGTGTAAGGACCCTTGTATTTATCCCTAATATTCTCCTTTCCTCCAATAATAATCCCTCGTCCCTGGTACCCGGTAATATACGGACTATTTTCTTTTCCCTTTTCCCTTCACATTCTTTCTGCCAGTAATCCTCCATTTCATCTAGTCCTGACTCTGGACTCTGGGGCTCAGTCAACAGTCCTCTGGCCTAGTTCTCACAGCACCACCAGTCCACCCAGTCTGCCCAGCGCTCTATTGAGAGCTCCACTCCACCACTCACTACAGTGGATGAGAAGCTTACTGTCTCCTCTCGTTCTTTTGTTCCCTTTGTTTCCCCCACAGCAAGACAGAAAAACAGAGGAAATCCAGCAAGAGAGACAGAGGGAGAGAGAGAACGGGTGGAGGCAGGCAGAGAGGGATGTAAGGATTATCCTGATTTTTTGTTGTATAATCGAGCCAATTCACACGTTAAAAGAGCAATGCAAGAGCCAAACAAAAGAGGCTAATTTCACAGAGCGTCATATGCATAATCGACTGGCAAGGAGTTTTCAAAAAGAGGATCAAACTCATTTTTATCAAGGTTGGGGATGGATGTATAAGCCACAGAGAAAAATGCTACATAATATCTGTCTCCACTTCTACCAGCAAGAATGGCAGGGTCTTTTGTCTCCTTTGTAGTCAACAGCACTCTTACTGATTCAGATTTATGTACTTACACAGGTGGAGTTTTATGTTTTCCATCAAACACCAAAAGGGATTGAACATCCACATGTGTCCAGTCTAAAATTATTAACAGCTACTATCCAGAGGGCTAATGGACAATGTTAATTTGCTCTCACACTCAAGAGACTTTTCCTTGACCCTGCATTTTCTTCTGATTTGGAATAAAATTGCTAGAGATTCACACTTGTCCCCCCCCCGATTTTGTAATATTTTTCATATAACATTAGAATAACTTAAAATGAGCACCAGTGCTGCACAAGGCAATAAAATGAAAATGGACAATCGCAATATGAAAACTATTGAATAGCAACTGCATCCGTTTTACAATTGCACGAGGCTGCTTCCTCCCTAATCAGCCCATCATTGATAAAAGTGGCTGCCTGATAAGAACAGAAGAGAGTGGAGTGAGAAAACAAGTACAATCAGTAAAGATGAGGAATAATCTGATTTAAACAGCCAGGATATGTCAGCTTGCCAGTGAGACAGCTTTTCGGGGTTTGTTATCCCTTTTTGCTTTTCCATGAGGTAAAAGTACCTGTAATCTGGTACCTGGTACACATGTTCTGGTGACACCTCAGCCGAGGTTGCAAAACGGGAAAAGAGGTACAAAAAAGTGATGTGAAAACACTGCAGACCACTGATTGGTTGAGAGTCATCACCGTGCCATTGCGTCATCAATGTGCGGCATAAAGTACATGGAATATCCTGCACGGCTAAAAGCTGTTTTAATTCCCACTGTAGTGCTGTTATATATGCCACTTTATTAAGTTTTAATATTTTGTCATGCGAGAAAGTAACCATTTAGATCCCCAATATGTGGTCAGTTTAATTGTAGTGAAGCGTAATTACTGTAATAGCGACCTTTATTGATAAATGGCATTAAGGGCATAAATCCTGAAGGTTAGTTTACTTCAACTATGACCATGCCTCACTTTACCTGAGTATTTTAAATTATTTTAGAAAAAAGATATGTATTTTATTAACTATAAAGGTGAGAGTTTAAAAACATAGATCATATGAATAATTTTCAATGATCATGCTGTTTTATGGTTTAGAGAGATCTTGCCTAACAGGAAGTTTAAACAAGGGAGAAATCATAACATAAATTTGTTTGACTTCAGCTGAAGCTTTTCAGCGTATTTCTCTTGTTTTACAAAAAACATTATACAGAAGGAAGATAAGTGGAGTCATGATTTCCTCCACCATGCTGAGTGTGAATCACATAGGCTGGCACTTTGTTTCAAAGGGAGAGGGATTAGCATGCAGATGAGGAGACAGAGGCTGCCTTGCTGCATAATTGATGAAGTGCAGCAGCTAATTCCAATCTAAACATAGTGATGAGGGGAAATAGGAAACCATCTGCATGTTGTTGTGTCTCGACACTGCAAGGCCAGAGATCACAGACACCATATACTTAAAACATCTGTACAACAGGGTGTCTGCCCCATGGTTTGGTTAAAACTGCACTCTTGAATTGCATATAATAGCCTACTGTATGCCAGACAGAGGTGGCAGTGAATATATGATCACATCTCACACTACTTTATCACAGCAGGAATGAAAGATGGGAGGTGAGAAGGGAAGAGAGAAAATAGCACTTTACAGCTTCAATATTTTACCATAATACTTGATAAAAAATAATAATAATTTCAACATCAATTAAAAGTTTCACAACTACAATATAACAAAGTACACATATGGCTGGTCTTCCTTTGGCATATAGTTATTGTACAGACTGCATCATTATGTTATATTTATCAATCACTAATCGCAGCTAGCCTGTTAACTGCAGCTGCCAATGGCAGACCTTGTTCTGCTCTACAGCTTCTAGCTTGGTGTAACGGCACATGAACCAGTTCTCCAGGAAAACAGCAACCATCACTACCAGCCAGGGCCGGTTTTAGCTATGGGCAATATGGGCGACCGCCCAGGGCGCAATCTTTGTGAGGGCGCACGAGCGCTCTCCAAAAAAAAAGAAAAAAAAAAAAAAAAAAGACAAAACAAAACTCGCCGTCAAGTTAGTGGAGTGGTCGCTGGGGCGCCCCTATGTCACGTCAACTTGCTGCTGAGAGTCATAGGCCTACTACAGGTTGTGTGTGTGTCAGGAGAGGCGAGGGGGGCGGGGGGGGGGGGGTCAACTCGCGACTGCTGAGGTCTCACGTCGGATGCTCCGCCGGCCCAGAGGGCTCTCATGCGGGGAAAGAAAGGAGGGTTAAGCGCTAAACTCCTCGCCCTGAAGTTGGCTACATTTTGGTAATGTTGCTATGGGATGCCCAGCAATATTCCTCTTCTTCCTCTTCAGTGTCCGGTCTCTGGTCAACAACATGAATGAACTGCGACAGGATCACGTTGTTAAACGGATCCTGGACTGTCGTGATGTTTATAATAAGATGGTTAAACAGCAACGTCACGCTGTTTCCAAAACCACACTGACTTCAGCAGAGAAGTGAGTTTAAGCACATTTTTAGTTTAGCCTACAGATGGAACAGTGGTTCCTGTCATTACTTTATATTCAAAATATCATCATGTTGCTGGCCCTACACTCACAAACAAAAACTATTTTAAATTGTGTATTTTTTTAGAGGTTCAGAGGCTGTAGTCAAGCTGCTCAGTTTTAATATAGCCTAAGCCTATACTTTTATGTGATTGGCTATTTTAAAAAATCATTTCAATATGTCTGGATGATCAATAACAAATTAAACTGTGGTTTGACAACACATTTATTGATGATTTAATTTAAAGGAGCCACGGTAGCCTATAAGATCATGTGTAAGATCAAATTCAGTGTTAAAGGCGCTCAGGCAGGTGATTTTGAAATACGCTAAAAGTAATCCAGAAAGTACTATTAGTATTACTTTACTTGAATAATCGAAATGCATTACAGATTACAGATTTTGGGACATGTAAACAGTAATCTGTAGGGGAATACATTTTAAAAGAACCCCCCCCCCCCCAACACTGATTATAATATATTCTTGTGTTTGTTCGTTGGTGGGTTTTTTTTTTTTTTTTTTTTTTGGGGGGGGGGGGGCACCAAGGGATGGTTTCGCCCAGGGCGTAAAACTAGCCAGGACCGCCTCTGCTACCAGCTACAACCAAAGCTGGTGGAGTTGCAGTCCATCTGCAGGACAAGGGATCTGGCTGCTTAAAGGGAAAAATGCGGCCGCAAAAGCCGCGGGTGGCTGATTAACAACAACTGAATTTTCAAATCAAAGCGCTTTCATGTAGCACCTCATAAATAATAAATGCAGTGCTGTCCAAACAAATGCTGCATAAGCACAGTTGAATTGTAGGTGAGGAACTGTAGAAAGAAGAAATATCATCCAACACAAGCATCAAGGCAAGCTAAAAATCACAATATAATCAGTTCAAAAGAGGACGCAGATTATGGATTGTGATTTAGCAAAGACACTGGCATATAATACTTTGCCTGATTGCCCATGTGGGGTTCCCCTTTTAGCTTTACAAAGCTCTCAAGCCAAAGCAGCATTTCACGCATAAACGTCAATAATCAAGCACAGACCAAAAAGTGTAGAGAGATTTACACACTGTCAGACCGCACAACAATAGAAGGCAAGAACGAGGTGGCACCATCATTATATTTAATTTGAATGGTATATTCACTAGCAGCCATCACTCACCCAGGCTCTTACGGCTATGAAGATGCCACTTAGACTGTTTCTTTCCTCTCCTTCGCTGTGCTGAAAGTCATTATTATCTGCAACGCTCCAATCGTGTGAAAGGACCGTCGATGCAAGCTGGAGGTGCGTCCACCAGACCACTTAGTCTAAGTGACGGCAACTGTTACTGTGACCCTCAGCACTTAGAGAGATATGTGTGCAGAGATAAGGAGGTAAGGGGCTTGTCTTTGATGGCTGAGTCTGATGAAACCAAAGCAAATTAGAATGAATGAGTCTTGTGGGCACATTTGTTAAGATAAAAACATGATTGTTGACAAATGTTCACTGCAGAATTATCTGAGCCTGATTTAATAGTAAGTGTATGCTCTGGTAGGGTTGTTGTTGACCTTTAAATTGAAGCAGCGCTGATTCATATATTTTATATTACTCATGCATCAAAAGACTGTGTGCGATGTTGAAATAGTTGATGACAGTGACAAAGCCATGAAAATGTCACCTAACTGTGGTTGTAGCATTTTAGCATATTTGTTTAGTTGTTTCAATCAGCATTTTTAAAAATCCTGGTCACAAACAACTGATTAGTGAAACACTACCTGTCCAGGGAAAACAGACAAAGTTTATGGTTACTGTATATAATGAGCATAGTGGAATATTTAGCTACTTGGTAGAGAGATGGTAGAGATCAAACAGCGGAGAGAGACTGCATTTTGCACTTTGTAGCCATAGGACTGAACACATAAGATTGTTTTCAAATAAAAAAAATACAGTAGCTTCAAGGTAAACAATCAGAGGCTTGGGGCATGGCTGAGAGCAGTTAGCTGTGACATCACAAAGTTACACGAGTCCTGATGCACAGTTTCTGAATACAGGCTGTGCGTATTTCTCTGTGGACAGAACTCTTTTATATACAGAACGAGGAGAAGAAAGCATGGGCATTTACACTTGTACATGGGACCTTTAATGTTTGCTGACAGGTTAGCCATAACAACTTAAACAGTGCAATATGAGTACACCACTCACCATAATGTCTGTTTATGCACGTGTTGTCCCTGGCTACCGCACAATAAATTCCAAGATATTCAAAGAAATGACAGGAGGCAAGGTGAGGCTCTACAGCGCTAACAGCATGTCGTTAGGTGTAGAAGCTGCCAGTGTTCATTGATAGGATGGGTGGGGTTTCTTTATGTCTGAAGGCAGATGCTGGATTGTAATTTTTCTACTCTAAATGTCTCTGCAGCTGAACGATTCAACTCAAATTGGCAGCTCCTAATCTGAAGGAGGAAAGAAACTTCAAATTTCATAGTGTGATAACTTATCTCAATTATGCACAACCTACAGTCTCATCATCAATCATACAAGCTGACACACACATGCACATGCACTTATTAATTACAAACACCTCTGAATGAAGATGTAATACATAGAGCATGAAGATAACTTTCTTTCCTTTCAGTATCTTGTGTTTGAAATGAAGAAGAGAATATTGATTTGCCACATTCATTGTTATTCTCTGTCTGTGTCTCTAGCCTGCTCATAATGATCAGTGTGTTTTACAGTGAACAGCTGAGTGTGATGAGAAGGCTTTGACAGGCCTGACAAAGGGTTCAGTGAGGGAGGCTGACTTGGCTGGCTCCCAGCTGCCTCCATGCCTCCCACGACCAGTCCTTTTCATTCATCTCTACCGGTCCTAACGAGGCCCAGGACCCTAACGACCTCCGAGATTTTAACGAGCTCTAACGAGGAAGATGCTCCTTTAGATGTTCTGTCATTTTGCTGGCACATTGACTGGCACCTTAAGAACTGAAGCAACATGGTTTACAGGTTTCAAGGTCAAAACCATGCACATCAAAGAAGGTTTCTTACCTTAAGATCCAAGACAAACACAAGTTGCCTTTTAACTCACTTTTTCTTCTTCTGTTTAAAAACTGCCCTCTCTGTAAAGAAACTTGAGCTCGCTCGTCTTCCACCTTTTAATTATAATTTTCAAACATTCTCATTTATCATGGATCACAGACCCCTATGATAAGATGACGTTTGATGGGATTTTGTTCTAGGGTCCCTCATCTGATCATATTTTTGATTTGAGATGACCTTTGTGCTGGGGACCTCCAGGAACCCCCTCAAGGATCCCTGGGGATCCCCAGACCCCTCTTTGAACACCACTGTTTTAAGGAATATAAAGTCGAAAGCTGAAAACCCCAGCATTGATAGCAACCAAATGTCTTACTGAAACCAATTTATTTCAGAGGATGCTGGTGCAATATTATCTGCAGTCATGGGCTTAAATTATTGTTTTAAAAAGTTATCATATGGAAAGCTATCATTTAGGCTCTAACACACAACCACACTTTGACAGAGTAATTGTGGCTACGTAGTAGGTGCATTTTTATTGCCAAGTCACAATGTTATAGGTTACCTCATTGTATACTGTAACCAAACTGGCTACGTAAAAAGTCATATAATCACCAAGCTTCTGCCACTGTTGATGAAATCAAGGCTTCATGGACATACAGTGTGCTCAGGATGAGAGCTGTCCCTGTTTCTTTTTCTGCTCCTCTCTCTATTGACACGCATCCCAGGCCTCTGTTTTTTAACAACAGTGGTGTGGTGGAAACTAAGTCCCCTGGACCACCCAGACACAAACACACCACAGATTGGACTAATGATAAGCTTCTGCAGAGCATCTTCAGTTCAGAATGGCCCAGAGTCATAGGACATAATTGTCACAGGCTTTTTTTTTTTTTTGATGGGGGGGGGGGACAACAACAACAACAATTATAGCTGCTGCGCAGCGATGGGTCGGGTCCGGGCTACTTTTGGGCAAATTTAGGCAATTCTGAGCAACAAACAGGAGAATAGGAAGACAAGACAGTTGACCTTGTAATGTTCAATTTGCATCAGTTGAGGATTGAACCCACATCCTCGGGAACCAAAGACCGTTGTCTATCGCACTGAGCTATTTGACAAGTGGCAGATCAACAGTGGCTTCACAAATTGAGTAAGCCATTCACTGTCGTGTAGGCAGATTTGAAACCACAGTAAAAAGAAAAATCAGTTTTTGAGGTAAAATAATGATATTTGTCAAACATCTACTATGAGTCTAAGATGTTAGGAGCCTTCGCGCATGGACCAGTCCAAGCTATTTGTTTTTTTTTTTAATTTAGAGGCTTGCTGTGATGCCACCATTAGGACAATTGTCTTGTGTTTCATATTGAGGTCAACTGACATTTTGATCTGTCATCATCACCATCACCTTTGCTAGGTCTCGAACTCACAACCTCTGACACCAAGAACCAGCTCCTAACTCGCTGAGCTAATTGGCTGGTAGTGAGACCTGCTGTGTAGCTTCATTTATCCACTCAGGGAGTCAGTGCCCAGGCAGCTGTTGTCAAGGCAGATTTCAGAAAGTCAGAAATTCTATTATCCAAACAAAAATCTGTTAATAGGCTACATAAATTGCATTTAGACAGCAAAACAGCTTAAGGACATGTGACATTTTGATCCGTCATCATCATCATCATCACCCTTGCTGGGTCTCGAACTCACAATCTCTGACACTAAGAACCAGCTCCTAACTCACTGAGCTAATTGGCTGGTGGTGAGACCTGCTGTGTAGCTTCATTTATCCACCCAGGTGAGCCAGTGCCCGGGCAGCTGTTGTGATGAAATGGTCAAAATGTCAATAATTCAGTTATCTAAACAAAAATCTGATAATACATAAATTGCATCTTGACAGCATGGAAATGTTGGTGATTTGTTTTTAATGATAAGTGTTTTGCTTCATAAGAGAAAATATGATGTTTAAAAATTCCACACTCACATTGACTGCAGTTGTTCCCATGAGAGCAGAATTCAAAATGTTCTCAAAAATTCAGTTTTTGAGTTAAAATTCTGATATTTGCCAAACTTCATCAACCATGACTCCAGAATATTGTCATTTTTTTTCAGGAAGATTGAAAATGTATTTAGCAAGAATTTGATGGTATATGTTTACAGTACTGTTTGCAGTCAAACGTTTTCATGTACTGTAGGCTCAATTTTTGCTTAATCAAAAATCCGAGAAACAAGTTTTGTGGAGGACAGTCTGGAGATGCTCTGTAGCAAGTTTGGTGTCAATTGAGCAAAAATTGTGGGAGGAGATACATTTTAAAAGTTTTACAGTTATTGAAAAAAACAGAGTGATGGACTTAATAATTTGTAATAAGTTTAAGTGGACAAAAGTTTCAGCAGTATTGAGGCGACATTGTGGTGAAGTTTCAACACTGTAGCATCTACCGTTGGTTTGGTAGGAATTTTTAAAGTTTTTAAGTTTAAACGCTTATTGTGCCCCCCCTAGGAGGGGGGGGCACATATCCTTGGAGTTGAGTGAATCTGGCATGGGACTGAACCTTTGTGCAAAGTTTGGTGAGTTTTCGCCCATGGGAAGTATGACTTCCTTGGAAGAAGAAAGAAAGAAAGAAGAAGAAGAAGAAGAAGAAGAAGAAGAATTCCTAGGAATACAATAGTGTCCTGTCAGCTGCGCTGCCCGGACCCTAACAATGAGCTGTCTCTGTGAGGATACTGACCAGTTTATTTCCAGTTCTCATGGTTTGCTGATGTTGTTGCTTTTCCAGTGTACTACTTTAATGAGGTGGAAGACCAGCCTCAGAGCACAGCATCCCTTGAGCTCTCTCAATTTCCTTTGAAAACCCAATGTGACTCTGCAGCCATGGATAACTCACTGTGTGTGAAGGTATCTGAGGGGGTCACGCTTAATATCTTCTCAAATGAAAACAAATGGATCTTGTGGCTTGCATTCCCAGTGCTTTAGTTAATCTCTAAACATCCACATCACCAAGTTCTTGTCTCTTGTCTTGGTAGCAGTATGGTGTAGTAAGGGAAACAAGAGGTACTGTAATCAAAAACTAAAATAATAATTTATATCACAACTAATGCACAGATGCAGCAATTATGTCTGACAATGTTTAAGAAAATGCGCAAGAAACAAAACTGCCCAAACACAGATGTTTGCTAACCAGGTAGACATTTGAATTGTGGCTTGTACAATATTTAGCAGTCATTGTTTGTTAGCTTAGCTCATTAAATGACTAATTTGTTAGTAAATATTTCACTTCAGTTAGCCTTGGAGCAAAACCAAAATTCTTAGCTGTGTTAATGATGCTAAAGACAGCACAGGCTACTGTATATCCTTGCTACAGTTTTCAGAGAGGAATGCACTTACAGCTTGCTCCACACATGCCCTACCAAATTACACGGTTTTTGATTAGTCAAACGTTATGTGTTGCCAAGATGATGGTGACAAAGTGGCCAATTTCAAAGGCACTCCTCAAAAGCCTATGGCTACCTGGTCCATCTTTATTTACAGTCTGTGAATGCAGCTAGATCATCAGATCTTGACCTGAGGAAGAGTGGTAGCTCGAAACGTCATCACTAAATTGCACTGTGCGAGGTTCTCTTCACTTTTGTGCAGATAACACTTAACGTAAACATAAATTTAATCATTGGCTCATGACTGCACCAAGAAATCCGCCAACCACAATCTTAACTGCACATCTGCAGGACTTCCTCTAGCTACTGAGAAAGCTATAAAGCTTTGAGAAGCATCCCTGTATGGGTTTTGTTGTCTGATTACAAACCTTTTGGATCTTTAAGACATGAAAATGCAAGCCTCAAATTTTCTCACAATCGTAGTGGAACTTGAGGGACAGCCTACTAACCCACATACATGTGAGCTTGTGTGTGGGTTAGTAGGTCATAGCCAGAGAACATAAGTAAAGCAGATGTACGGCCAACAAAAGCCACAGTCTCCTCCTGCTATCCAGCGTCTGAAAGCTGTCTCTACTCAGATGAAGAAAAAGCATCTTAGAAGAAAAGAAAAAGGATCTTAAATTATGTCTGATGTTTGTTCATGGAACAATTTAAATGCTTATCTTCCATAGTTTTATTGCACAGTGTGAATCAATCAGTGAAAGACACTGTTTCCACATGTACTGTACTGTATGTCACTGTTACACTGATTTCAGCTGATATTTTCCCTTGTACTCTAAGATATTTTGACTCAGAGTCCATTAGACAAGGATGAGTTTTTCACTATCTTGTGTGTATTCTAACTGAAAATGGAAAATATGAAGATTATTTCCATGACATAAGACCTCAGTAAGTTACATTACAAGGTT
The DNA here is from genome assembly GCF_905171665.1 of Trachurus trachurus. Classification (NCBI taxonomy): domain Eukaryota; kingdom Metazoa; phylum Chordata; class Actinopteri; order Carangiformes; family Carangidae; genus Trachurus; species Trachurus trachurus. The sequence continues at coordinate 24,669,261 of NC_139893.1, read as the reverse complement.
ATTACCAATGGAAAACATAGGACTAATTAAACTATTTCAAATCAAACTGGGTCTTCTGTATAACAGCCATAATATTTAATGATACACTATAAAAATGATTTCACTCCACAGTTAATGAGGGTGGCACCAGAGGATAGTGGTTAGCAAAACAGGTCATGATCTCTGTGTCAAAGACATGCTACTATTGTAGTCTAAGCATCTCAGTTATTGGTGTTTTGTTGAATGTGTTAAAGGGGCAACAAAAACATCAAAAATAGCGACGCTGAAAGGTGTATTTTAACATATCTACAGCACAGAATATTTAATGTGCATCTATTAACTGTGGTCTATATCAAACTCTGTCTATTGATATTTCATGGAAGGAAGGGAGAGAAGGAAGAGAACTATGTGTTGAAAACAGACTGGTTTTTCAGGGGCTTCCTGGGTGAGGAAATCATACTCTTCCATTATTGATATAGCTTATCCACTGATATGATTTGTGCAGGTGAGGAATATAGAAGCTATACTGTTATTGTATTTTACTCTTCTGCTTAGAATTGCTCATCTAGTTTTGTATCGCTATTGAGCATGTCTGCACTACAGTGTTAATACATCAGTGATGTACCCTCTGTGAAATATCTACAGTGCAAAGCATTTTTGGTTTAAAAAAAAGATATAAACACAACAAACTTACACTATAACTGTGCAAAACATTGTTAATTTGTAGTGGCCTCTTTTGAACTATTTGGAAATAAAAAGATATAGATTAACTTAAAACAGCCTCTTTTGGAATTGTAATACCTTTCTGTTCTCGAAATGAATTCATGAAACTGTTGCTGCTACGCTTCAACCACCACTGCATTGTTTGATTGACAGGTGATGCCATGTGGCACATGCCAGGTTGGGCCAAACCAATGGGGGAAGACTTGACTTTTTTAGGATAATGAAACGAAGTAGCATACTGAATATAAGATTCAGTTTATGAACATACATTTATGTTCTACTGAAATTCTACCTGGACAGTGGCTAAAAATGTTTTGTATGTTTGTTTGTTTTAATATTGCCAAGACACGGGCATTGATTCAAAACAGACTCTGTATTATCCATGCCTAAAGAAAGTTTGTGTAACCAATACAATGCTATGCCTTTGATTTCCTTCAGCCTATCTATTTCAGTCATATTCTTATTTATTCCATCCTGCTGCTGCTGTCAACAAGATATTACCAGTATCCACTGGTCCACAGCCAGCTGAGCGTGAACATGACCTCTGTGTCTCATCATATTAGCCCCTGGTGACCTGTGTGTGTCCGTTGCTTTGTATGTGCAATTCACTAGAAAGTAACGAGACATAGCCTCCAGGCTAAACACACACTGGCAGACAACTACATAATGGCACCCACACACACAAAGGCACATACAGACATAAACACAATTTACCATGTGAGCATATGTAAAGGTTTCATACGTATATTTCAAATACCAGACATCCTCATTTTTATACATTTCTGTGCAACACACAGTAGACCATTGCCAACCATAGCTACATCATACAAGCACAGATGACACAGAACAGACACACAAGGCCTTGGGTGGGGGATCTGCTGAGGAGAGAAAGAGGAAGGGAGGACCTGAGGAGGGGCAGGATGAGGCAGAGGAAGATGATGGAGAAAGAGGAAGAAAAAGTGCTTTCCAAACAGTACGGATCTGCTGGCAGCAACATTTAGCTGTTGTGAACTCAAAGTCATGCAATCACCACGTCTACTTGCAAACATGAACACGTAAAATAAACTTACGAAACTGAGGTAGGATACAGTTTACAAACTGGGGGAACTATAACCAAAGCTTTGCCTTTATATGCTGCAAGTATCTGAACTTCCATCTCTTGAAAAGGAAAAAATACATTTTATTTGAGTTCATTTATAATTCCTGATGGAACTTGTATGTCAGTTGTGTGAAATAAGGACATAGGCTATTATACTACCGTGCTAAAACATTAGTTCTATGGAGTAGACTTGCTTTAATGTCAAATGTACAGTAAGTGCATTCAAAAAACAAAAAAACATTTAAAAAACAAGTGCGGGGTCAGCAAAGCTGGGGCGAAACAACATCAGAAATATTATCAAAATATGGCCAAATGCAATATGCAAACCCAGAGGCAGCAGTTCTGATAAATGATATTGTTTGGTAAAAGACCCAACAAAAATCAGGTTATCATCGTGTTTAAATGACCATGCACACTGCAATCATGACTCAAGATATCACGATAACTGCCAAAATAATCGCTTTTTCTGCATACCATTCAGCCCTATGGTTCACATCAAGCCATTTTGTTCATTTTAGGACTGAAACAATTGTTTTCACATCAGTTAATTTGTAGATTATTTTCTCTGTCTGCTCATTTATAAAAATAATTTAATAAAACAGTTTCCCAAATCCCAAAGTCACTTCCTGCATTTAAATACAACAAAGGTATAAACCGTAAACAACATTGAATATTTAATCAGTCACATCACTACTTTGTTATTGATAGGTGTTTTTTTTCTCCCTTTTTTCTAAGTTGCCAGCTCCATCACCAGCACTTCCAAAAGTTAATCTGCAGTGTGCGTTGCGCTGCACTCTCTTCCTCCTTCTGATACATGACAGCCAAACTGTACAGACAGTGTGCAGCGCTCTAATCATGCACATGATGGGATTTTTAAGATGTCTGCTCTGCACTGACTGTTTGATTGCATCCACTTCATAAACCCAGCTGTCATAACCAGCCTGTTCCAAAGAACCAATTAAGGAAAAGTATTAATCCATTTCTTTCCTCTGACAAATGTCTTCTTCTTTGGTGAGCCATAAACACTGATTAAAGCCACATTGTTTCCCATCAGAGAGTGTTTCAGGGCTGACGACACAATGATTCTCACCCACTCACTGACATTCATTCATCACTGCATGGGGATTGAGGTGACCCATATATTTCAGTGTGCTGGATAACATAAACAGGAGGACCATTAGAAACAGGATGAATAATAAATGAAAACAGAGACAGAGTAAGAGAACAGTGAGCGGGGAGACGCTTTTTAAGTGGTAGCTTTGAACGCTGATCGCTCAGTTTTGGTCTGTACAGTGTGTTTGTGTTGGAGCTTCAGAGAAGTAAGATGGAGGTAAATGTTTATTACAAAGCGTGAACGTCTTGAGGCTTTGCTTGATATTATCCTTGACATTTGTGCTCATGGAACATATCAGTATGAGCTGAAACTACAATGTGACGTAAAGCTGAGTGATCTGACTGTCTTAGAGCAAGGACTTTTTAGGATTTAGGACTTTTAGTTTTACTTTCCAACTCAATCTTACAGATTAAGTCTTTAAAAATATCTGTGTTGAGATGTTTAATGTTATTTGCTAATTGTTACTAACCAGCCTGTTGTTGGCGGTTAAGCAGTCCTTGTTCTGTACTGCAGCCTTGATGAGTTTGAGGTAACTACTGTCACCACCAGCTGATAGAGTTATGGTCTGCCTGTAAGATGAGAAATCTGCCTGCTTGTTGGACAACCTAAGGCGAAATGGGCTGGGGCTAGCAGGTTAGTGATGACTGAAGTTTCAAATGAAAATACTCACATATAGGACGTCAATAAATAGCAGAACTGTCCAAATTAATAACCCATATGAACTATGTATAAGTTGCGATTGGTTGTGATAAGTCACACCTTTGATTTGTAATCAGACGTCAGCATTGTGTGTATAGAACAGCAGCGAGCAGACAAACATTCAAAGGTGTCAAAAGATACGTATCACAACTTTCAGTCAACCACTTCCATTCTCCACAAATTCACATTCAAATTGTGAATTGTGATTTTATTCAAAAATATTGACAACATGGCCCCCCCTTTAATGTGACACCATGTGACTCCTGTAGGCCTTTAACAGTATTTCAACGCAAAATCATTCCTATTAAAGACAATGCCAATCGGTCATGGGGTCATTTGACGAGAAACTGTTAAAATATAATTTTCTGCAAAATGAACTACAACAAAAACAACCCGATTTGATCTTGCAGTACCGCAGTACCTCTGTGTACCACCTGCTCTCAATCATGAACTCAGCAGTACAGATGCTGTGTCATAGGTGCTGATGTTGCTATGCAACCAGCCTGAATGGTTTTTCAGAGGGACGAACATTTTCACAGGTCTCTTATCATCTCAAAATGGTTGAATTTGGCAGAATAATGATTTTCCATTTGCACAAAATCCTCAGAACTGCCTTGGTTTATGACCTGCATAGGGGGATGCATCGCATTACACAGCTCTCAGAAGACTCTCCTCCATCTTTATTGAATACAAATGAATGACCATACCCTCTCATGCATTATGGGAAATGTAGGAGGTTTTAGGGCTTGACCCAGGGTCAAGAACCCTGGATATTTCTGCATGTTCTGCTTCAACCTTTATTAAAGAAACATTTTTTTTGTAAATCACTGGTATATCAGTTCAAATTGTCCACAATGCCCCAGCACAGTGTTAATACCTCCTTAAATATTCTTTATCGAGGTAATCATTAATTGCATAATGTGAAATTCTACTGGATATTTACGACTGGTAAGAGTCTTTTGTTCTGTGTAACCTGTGCTGAGTTAGTATCCAGGATCAAATCTGTGTGAATCCCTTTCTCCTACTCCCACATGTCTCACTACAACAACAGAAAGTCAATAATCTCTCCTTAGTGCACAGTAGGAGTGTAGCATTGGCTGTGACCTCTACCGTAGGGTCAATCAAAGTGGAAATAAAAGGTGACAGGAAAAACCATCACCTTAAAAAAATGTCTGTCTACATTTCATCTCTAAAGGACAAAAGAAACGGCTCTTATGTTGCAGTACCCCCTATTAGGGTTTTAATGCATAAATAGTGTAGGGACAAAGAGTGAGGGAGGACATGATAGCCAGGCAGAGCTGCATGGGCATCTAGCAGGCAGATATATTGACAGAGACTGGATCATAACCCATTTGATGGACGCTTTCATCCACAGCATCTTTAGTGAGCATGGGTGGGTACTGAACCCCCTCTGAAGCCTGGCAGTAGCTGCTGTTAGTGCCATGCTGTGGCCATCAAGCTGCAGAATCACTGACAGACAGGCCAGTCAGACAGGCAGGCAGACAGACAGGCAGGCGGGTGGAGGGAAACAGACAGACACACAGGACAGAAACGGCAAGGATGCAAGAGGGTTGGGTGTCTGACGGCTGCGCGGGTTCTCACGCCTTCATGTTTTGCTGCTAGATCAGCCTGACAGAAAATCAATGACGCTGCACTCTCATGGAGACGCACAGTAGCCTCGAAAAAAGGCGAGAACGACACGGGCAGAGTGAAAATGCAGTGGTCTGTACTAGACTTTCTGTTAAACTGGGAAAAACCGTGATGGTTGTGGGGGTGAGGATGCAACATCCCAAGCAGCCATCCACCCTGGTTCACACGTGTATGTAACGGAATGTGTCAGAGCCATTGTTGCTTTCCCGACGTATAGACACAAATTTGGTCCGATTTTGTGAGGCCTCTCTAAGATTTCAATTTGACCCCATAAAAAGCATCGATATGAATGGAGTCCCCGTTCAACCACTCACACAGCATTTCTATAGGAAACCCGTGGGTTACTCACACCTGCAATTCATATTATGTGCGCACCGTCGCAAAATTTTTGCCAGACGCGTTTGATGAGCCTTGGTGAAACCAGAGGACTGAAGGGTTTTGCGGGTGTGGTGATCCTGTTTGTGCCACGGGAGAGGATTTAAACCTCGCGTTAAACGTGCCCGATAATGGATGCATTCACGTCTACATGCGCAGGCAGTGTTCTGGGGAGGGGGTGGAGGTGGCGGAGCGGGTTTCGCACCAACAACCCCAGTTGGCCGCCGCATCACTATCAGTAAAACGATGCTATCGGTTACATACAACAGACATGACCATCATTTCATCAGTTAAGGCAGAAATCCACACATTTTAATTAAATGCAGACTTGACACTGAGGCACCGGATCCATTATGAATAGCCTGTGGGATTATTCTGAGGGAAGTAGCACATGGGTTTAACCGCAATCACGGAAACGTTAAAAGAAAGGGGCTTTTATTTACCTTCATGTCGTTGACAATCGCCTGGAATAGACCCCCGAGGGCCCCGCATTCCTTCTCCACGGTCTCCATGTTTGCCAAATCCACCATTCACCGGAATTTGCAGAAGCGCGCACCAACTGCGCGCTACCAACACTCAGCAGGGAAAATGGGGAGGGGGGAAATGTACGCTATTTCCACAAAATCACGACCGGACTCCCCGGTTCTTCCTTCAAACCGAGGGACCAGCAATAACGGGGAGGGGGTGTAGAAAGAACAGCAGGAGGAGGAGAGAGGGGTGGAAAAAAAGATGATGCCGAAACAGACGGCTTGCGCTGCGGTCTCCTCCAAGCGATGGGAAGATGGGTTGTGAGAAAGGAACGATGGTCTCTCTCTCTCTCTCTCTCTCTCTCTCTCTCTCTCTCTCTGTTCCCGACTCTGGGTCAGTCAGGCGGTGAGACGTTCACAAGGTATCGGAACGACCATGCTCACCTTGGCGCAGCCAGCGCTACGCGGACTCGGCGGGGACGCATGTGAAAGCTGTGGAGAAGCTGAGCGGTGATGGATCACAATGCGTGCGAGTGTGTATGTCAGGGTCCGTGTCTGTGCGTTGGTGCATGCTTGTGCACAGAGGTAAAGGCAGACTGTGATTGGCGCAGAGGCGGTGGGCTCAGCGGTGCGGGGAGAGCAGCCAGTAACACGATCCATGCAACTGCAAGGGAGTGAAAAAAGGAGGCTGGACAACTCTGGACTGCCTGTCACATGGCCACACGCACGCACAGGCACACAGTGGACCACCAAACAAAATCAGCAGGGGGTAGATGTCAAATAGATTTAGCTACCAGAGACGAGAGGAATTTGCACCCGATGACTGTTATTAATCACTTAGCTATTATATTTTTAATATGGCTTTCATATGTCTGGTGACCTGCAACGACTGCATGGCATGTAGCCTATGTCCTGGCATTGATTCTTACATGACTCATATAGCCTATCTGATCTATTTGAAGAATATATAAAGCTCACTGGCGATAATCTCTAAACATCTATCATGATGACTTTCGATCAGTTTTACGTTACTTTGATCAGGAAACATGTCTTGTGAGCAGGCTATACATTTTGATACAGATAAATTGTGTGACAGTGCTCACAACAGGGGTCCTTGTAGTGTGGGGTCCCACGGTATAAAGGGGCATCATTTATTTTAAAAATAATTCCACACGTTAAATAGCCTATGAATATTTAGAGTTTTAAAAACTTTATGCAATAACAAAATCTAGAAGCAAAATTGTTGATTTCTACAAGGGGTATTTTGATATTGAAATTATACAAACATGATGTGTCTTCTTATCCTCTGAATCAGTTTGCACGGAACAAAACCTCTCAACTTAATTTAACCAATGCATAAATATAATATAACCTCTTTAAATACAGAATTGTCCCATATTAACATGCCATCAGAGAGCTAACTGTATGTTATTTGTCTTAAATGCAAATGGCGCGCTGACTGAGGCTCAGTATGGCGCACAGTGCAGTAAATTCAACAGATTGCTTAAAGCAGAAGTAAGCGGAATGTTTGTGTTAATATAAGTCTTAAATAGTTATATCTTCTGACGGCAATCACTGAGAGTATTTGGTCCGAAACACGGGTCTGTCAGTCACTCTGCTCTGCTGTAAGCCGAGGAGAAAACTTTCCTTGTATCCTACAACCTTTATCCAATGAGGAGAGAGAACGGCATAAAGGGGCGGTCCTCTCTGTGTGTGCAGCCAAGGGATGCGCGTGAATGTGGTGACGTAGGGACGAGGGCGGGGACTGCTAACTCCATCGGCTGACAAGAAGTTAGCCAAAATGACCGGATCGCTTACTTCTGCTTTTGCAATGTAAAATTGTTATCTAGATAGTAGCCGTTTGCACAGCTATACAATCCATAAGAAGTAATGTAAGGTGTAGTGCTATCTGTGAGTTTCAACTTGAGTTTTAACCCTCACTTGTCTATATGAATTGGCATCTTCATGACTGTATCTGCATTGCCCCACAGAAGTGTATCCACAGTACCTTTACATACTGAGATGATGTTTTTTTGTTTTCAGTTTAAATCTCTTACTAAAGTTGTGGTGTACTTGACTTACAGTAAAAGTCTGCATGTGTTGCAGGCCATGGTAAAGTATGGGTTGCATGATTTATTGCTTGTTTGTATAACTACAAATGTCAAAACTATATGGCTGGACTCTGTATTTGTTTCAGCCCGGTATTTGTTGATCACAATGATCCCACTCCCACTCTGTGCTCACACTGACACAGTGTATTATAATTCAGTAAAATTCCAAGTAAATCTGTTGTAATTTACATATCAAAATATAAATATACACTGCATTACATCAAGCAACACCTGCACTATCTGAGGTTTTCTTCCAAGGAAGTGTGTTAGGTGCATTGTTGGTGCATTTCCGTCTTGAGGCAGTGGAAAGCAATTGTATGACTGACCAACAAAAACTGGTCTTAGCCCATGGTGCAGTGTTTCACTGTTATTTTAAGAGTGCATTAGTTATATTCTCCTGCAGGTGCATCTTCACTCACACTCTGCCTGTTACTCAAGTAGAGTAAGATGAAAATGTGCTTCAGATGTTGGGATAAGTCAGGTAGAAAATTACAAAACAGCCTCATAAGGTTGGAGCTTCTTTGTGTAATGTTGTGTGTTGTGTCAGATTATCATGCATCATAAGTCTCTTGGACAGAAATGAGGCTCTGCAGAAAAGCTCTCTCACAACATGACATAAAAGATGTCAAACAGAGTAACTAGTGCTGTTGCTCCTTTGTAAAGCTGTGTGTACTGTATAGCGCATTGATTCACTCTGCCCTTTCTCGGCCTTCATGGTGCTCAGAGCTGCATGGACCCTGCTCAGGGGTCAGTCACAATACATAATCCACTGTTTGTCCTGTTCACTGTGTATTTCCTGTTTTATATTGAAGTTCCTGTCTTGTCTTCCTGTGATTACCTCATGTGTCTCACCTGTGTTTGATTGCATCACCTGTGTCTTGTTTCCTCGTGTTTAACCTCAGTGGTTACATTCGTATCTTCCTGTTACTTCGGTGACTTGTCTGGACCTTTTTCACATAGCTGTTCATCACCCTATGTCTCTTCCAGAGGCTTGCCTTATATTACATGATCCTATGACAGGTTTTTCCTGATGTTTGTCATGTGATTTTTACAGCATGTTTATGTGAGCATGCAAGTGCACATGTTTCTTTCTTTTTGTGTGTGTAACTAATTTATTACTGATAGACGTGTATATATTTTTGTATTGTTTATATATCTTTTTGAACACTGTATGTGCTTATGTTCTGATAAACATTGTATCACATGATTTGTCAGGTGACCTCCCATTTGGGTGTGGTGGGTTTGTTCACCTGGTTCATATCTGCAGAAGGGATACTGTATGTCCCTGAAATGTCACATTAAGGTGATAATAAAGAAAAACTTTGGAGCTGCTTCTGGTGTGCGGACCTTGTGTTTTGCCATTTTAACCTCAGTGCTTACCCACTGTCTTTGAGGTCAGTGTTCCTGTGTACCTGCATGTTCCTGTCCATGTTTTGCTTTTGCTTTTGGTCCCCCCCCCCTGTAAGTTAAGCAATGTTGCTTGTTGACCTTCAGTCAGTCAGTGACAGAACTGTTAATGGGGCTTGGCCCAGCTGTTGCAAAAATTGGATTATCTTTCTTTCAGCCTAGTTTACAATGCTCACTGTCTATTGTATCAATCTGTATCATGTGTGATTTAAAACTAAACAGGTGTTACAACACTGATCAGTGTCAGAAAGTGTTACATTTCAATAATTTTCAATCTTCTAGTTTGATGGTCATGTGTTTCAAAATCTGCAATACAGATTAGGTAATTGTTTATACGATTAAGGCAAGGCAAGGCAAGGCAAGGCAATTTTATTTGTATAGCCCGTTTTTACAAACAGTTTGTCTCAAAGGGCTTTACATGGCATCGTAGCAACATCCTCTGTCCTTAGACCCTCACATCGACTGAGGAAAAACTCCATGGAAACCCTTTTAACAGGGAAAAACAGGAGAAACCTCAGGGTGAGCAACAGAGGAGGGATCCCTCACCCAGGACGGACAGACGTGCAATAGATGTTGTTACAGACAAGAAAACAGTTTACAGTTTGTCACAGAATGTGCGGAATATGGAAATGTTAGCAGGGGTTGATGAGGGCAGTCTCTAGGGGGGGGGGGGGCAGGGAGAGCCGGTCAGCTCGATGGGAGGACTGGGTGGCAGACTGGTCCATGGGAAGGGAGGGGAGGCCGGTCTAACAGCAGGGGAAGGGGTGGGAGGGGGGCGATGCAGGCGGCGGCTGGTGCAGAGAGATGGAGCTCCGGTGGATCTGCGGAAACACAGAGAGAGTGCGAGACACCAAGGCCAAACTACAAAGTACAACAGAAAATGACAGTTCAAAAATATACTGAGGAGAGGGGAGGAGAGGAGAGGAGAGGAGAGGAGGGGAGAGGAGGGGAGAGGAGGAGAGAGGAGGAGAGGAGAGGGCTCTGTGTATCCAGATGTGTTCCCAGCAGTCTAAGCCTATAGCAGCGTAGCTATGAAATGGTTCAGAGCTACCTGAACCAGCCCTAACTAAAAGCCCTGTCATAAAGGAAGGTCTTAAGTCTGGACTTAAATGTAGTTAGAGTGTCTGCCTCTTTGACCCATGGAGAGAGCTGGTTCCACAGTAAAGGAGCCCGGTAACTGAAGGCTCTACCTCCCAGTCTGTTTTTAGAGATACTGGGAGTCACTAACAGACCTGCATTCTGGGAGCGGAGTGCTCTGGTAGGACAGTAAGGAATGATTAGTTCTTTCAGATAGGTTGGAGCTTTATCATTAAGAGCCTTATAAGTCAGCAGAAGGATTTTGAAGTCTATTCTAAATCCTACAGGAAGCCAGTGGAGAGAAGCTAAAGTGGGAGAGATGTGCTCTCTCTTCCTAACTCCTGTCAAAACTCTCGCTGCGGCATTCTGGACTAGCTGGAGACTCTTTAGAGAGTTTTTCGGACATCCTGACAGGAGAGAGTTGCAGTAGTCTAGCCTAGAAGTGATAAATGCATGCACTAGTTTCTCAGCATCACTCTGGGAGAGAATATTCCTAATCTTAGTGATACTGCGCAGATGGAAGAAGGCGGTCCTAGTCACGTGTTTTATGTGGGAGCTGAAGGAAAGGTCCTGGTCAAAAATGACTCCAAGGTTCCGCGCGGTTGTACTCGGGGTCAGGGTGATGCCATCTAGAGTAGCGATCTGATCAGAGAAAGTGTCCCTGAGATGTTTAGGTCCAAACACAATGACCTCAGTTTTATCTGAATTCAGTAGCAAGAAGTTAGAGGACATCCAGGATCTAATGTCTTTCAGACAGTCTTGCAGATTGATGAGCCGGTTTCTGTCATCTGGCTCCATGGACAAGTAGAGTTGCGTATCATCCGCATAACAGTGAAAATTGATTGAATGCTTCCGGATGATGCCACCTAATGGGAGCATGTAAAGAATGAAGAGGATTGGCCCTAAGACTGAACCCTGCGGTACACCATACGTAACTCTGCTATACTCTGAATGGTCGTTATTAACATTAACAAATTGAAACCTGTCAGATAAGTATGACTTAAACCATTTCAGGGCAGGTCCTTTAATCCCTATTTCATGATCTAGTCTCTGCAGCAGGATGCTGTGGTCGATGGTGTCGAATGCAGCACTGAGGTCCAAAAGTACAAGAACAGAGACAAGACCTCTGTCTGAAGCTATAAGAAGATCATTAGAGACTTTGACAAGTGCTGTTTCAGTGCTATGGTGTTCTCTGAATCCAGATTGGAAAGCTTCAAAGAGCTCGTTGCTGTGCAGATGTTCATGTAGCTGCTCCAGGACAATCTTCTCAAGGATCTTAGAGATGTAAGGAAGGTTGGATATAGGCCGATAGTTGGCGAGGACATCTGGGTCAAGAGAAGGTTTTTTAAGTAAAGGGTTAATGACAGCCACCTTGAAGGCCTGTGGCACGTAGCCTGTGGCTAAGGAAAGATTGATTTGGTTCAGAAAAGAAATGTTAATTAAGGGAAAGACATCCTTAAGTAGTCTTGTCGGGACTGGATCCAGCAGACATGTGGCTGACTTGGAAGAAGTAATTGCAGAAGTTAAGTCTGACAGGTCGATGGGAGAGAAGCTGTCCAAGTGTGTACCAAGTCTGGGAGGTGCTTCTATGGGTACTGTAATCTGTGGTCCATTACTAGCAATTTTTGTTCTAATATTAACTATCTTTTCGGTAAAGAAAGTTAGGAAGTCGTTACTGCTGAGAGTTGGAGGGATGGATGGCTCAACGACACTATGGTTCTTGGTCAGCCTGGCCACAGTGTTGAAAAGGAACCTGGGGTTGTTCTTATTCTTTTCTATTAAAGATGAATAGTAATTGCTTCTAGTATTACGGAGTTCTTTTTTATATATTAATAAACTATCCTTCCAGGCTTGACGGTCTTCCTCATGTTGGCTGGAATGTGTTTTCCTTTCCAGCTGTCTGGTCTTCTGTTTCAGAGCGCGCAGGTTTGGGCTGTACCAGGGAGCTATTCTTTTCTGGTTGATAACTTTCTTTTTCAGGGGGGCTACAGCATCAAGTGTCCCAAGGAGTGCTGCTGCAGTGCTATCCACAAGATAGTCCACCTGTGTGGGGGTGAAACCAGCATAACTGCCCATAATATGGTTACAGGATGTGGCACCAAGCTCTGCTGGAATAAGCTCTTTAAATCTAGAAACAGCTGTGTCAGATAGACATCTACTGTAGCGGGATTTTTTCCCAGGTAGGATATAATTTGTTAAAGTAAATTCAAATGTTATTAAAGAATGGTCAGACAAGACGGGGTTCTGAGGAAGAACTGTGACATGGTCAGCTTCTATTCCATAAGTAAGTACTAAGTCAAGGATATGATTAAAAGTGTGAGTGGGTTTGTTTACCCTCTGAGAGAAGCCGACTGAATCCAAAAGTGACTTGAACGCAGTAGCCAGACAATCATCATCGACGTCCACATGAATGTTAAAGTCACCTACTATAATGACTTTGTCTGAGCTCATTGCTAAATTTGACAGAAAGTCAGGGAATTCTTCTAGAAACTCAGAATAAGGTGCAGGAGGACGATACACTACAGCAAGTAAGAGTGGTTTTTCTGCTTTCCAGTCTGGGTGAGAGAGGCTGACAGTAAGGCTTTCAAATTTATTATATGAACTATTATGTCTAGGGTTGATAATCAGATTTGACTGATAAATAGCAGCCACTCCTCCTCCTCGGCCTGTGTTACGAGGCACATGACAGTTAATGTAACTAGGAGGGGTAGATTCATTCAAACTAACATATTCATCTTGCTGCAACCAGGTCTCAGTGAGTGTTAATATGTCAATATGGTGACTTGTAATTAAGTCATTCACTAGGAGAGACTTGGATGGGAGAGAACGAATGTTGAGCAAACCACATTTAATAGTTCTATTAGGTTGGCTTGCTGGAGCAGTGTTTTTGATTTTAACTAAGTTGCTATAAACAACTCCTCTAGATTGGGGTTTAGGCTTAGACAGCCTCGAGGCAGACACAGTTTCTATAGGCTGGGTGGGTGACAACAAGAGGGACCCAGCAGAGGGGCGTGTTAAACTGCGGCTCTGCCTGCTGGTCTGAACTCTGGGTGCTTGTCAGGGATTAGCACGGCTAATAAAGTTCCCTATGTTACTAGATAGGAGGGATGCGCCATCCAGAGTAGGATGGACGCCATCTCTCCGAATCAGACCAGTCTTTCCCCAAAAGGAGGTCCAGTTATCTATGTAAGCCACGTCGTTATCTAAGCACCACCTAGACATCCAGCGATGGAATGAACGCATGCGACTAAACATATCGTCACTCACTAAGTTGGGCAGCGGGCCAGAGAAAATTACGGAGTCCGACATTGTCTTTGCAAAGTTGCACACCGAAGCCATATTAACCTTAGTTAACTCCGACTGGCGAAGCCGGGTGTCATTAGCGCCGACATGGATTACAATCTTACTGTATTTAACCTTACGTTTACATGCCAGCAGCTTCAGATTAGCCTCAACGTCGCCCGCTCTGGCCCCTGGGATGCACTTTACGCTCGCTGAATTCTCTACCTTCACGTTCCGTAACTACTGAAGATTATTCTTGCAGGGGTAAAACTCCTTTTAGTTTGTGTTTGTTGTTAAATTTGGATCTGTGTTGGTGTCCATGACAGTATCACTTAAAAATATACAGTACCTTGGTTGATATTCAGTTGTTGTTGTATTGTAATATAGAAGTAAATAACAGAGTGAAAGAGGAACTATACAGTTGTATTTCTGCAGAAAGGAAAGAGAGCAAGTGTCTGTGGACAAACTGCTGTACTGTCATAGTATTTAAGTAACTTGATAGGGTGAACAACCAGAATGATGTTTAAAAGGTCAAAGGGTCACAGTGCCCAGGATATTCTTGTGACCACAGATGGATCTTGAAAGAGAGAAGCGCTTGGAAACCGGACAGGCACAGGGAGCAGTACGGGATCTTTTTCTTGTATCGGTTTCAGGCATTAAGATGTTATTGTCACATGATAACCTCATCTCTGAACATGGCGCCTGGAAATTACATTTTTATTGAAACAGCTTTTGTGTCAAGTAGCACAGAGGTCACAACCTCAACTCAAAATGAATTCCAAATATGAAATTCCAACTTGAAGATCTGATCTACATTACATTTTTTGCCCTTAGTTCCTTCCAAATGAATGCCTCAGGCTTCAGAGAGCAGGTGACAACAAGCATGTGACACACTGTTATCTGTATAAGGACAGGCTCATGTACACACATACACACACACTTAAGCTCATGCCAAATTGTCAGCATCCTGAGACAGATGGGAAGAGGAGAGCGCATGCCCATGCCCTCTCTATGTGTACATGTTCGTGCATTCACATGGTTACAATAGACCTCTATGGTGACCTTGACAAAAGTAAGGATGCAATAGATATCACACAGCCAGTGCATTCTTGTCTGTGCTTATGTTTGTCCTGAAAGTCATGTGTTGTCTTCTCATTCCTGCGTAGCGCTCTCCCACATGCTCTCTGTCTCTATCCAGTAAAATTTACTGCTTCAGATGGACATGGCAGAAAACCGTTTAGCACGTGTTCAGGCGCAGCAAAATTCATCTTTGGTTCTCATTATCTCCCACAAAGCCCTTTCCTGAAAACGATCAGATCAGTGTCGAAAGTAAACATACTTCAAAGAGTCATGGAAACGGTGTCGGTGTATTAACAGCTGTGTATGGTAAAGTGACAGAATCCAGCCAGGTTAAATCAATTTGACAAGCTTTTACTGCATTCCTAAGCGTGGATCTGTGGTTTTCTATTTATAGGTGTCTCAACAAAGCTACCAGTGGTGCAGACAGTCTTGTTCATTTGTCATACAAATGAAAGCCCTGATTATGTTTTCCTCATCTGTCATCCTGTTGGTTTTGGACGCAAAAAAAACAACAACCTAACAGCGACTGTACATTTTGTTGTCGTCACTGTCATGGGAAAGTATCCAAACATTCTCAGTATGATTTCACCCTCTGGCATCAGTGACCAATTTTCACTATTTGTAATAGGAATGTCCTTTTCTGCACATTTTACATCTACATCCTGTCATTTCGTCTTGAAAATGGGATATGGGAAATAGATCTGCGGAAATAACAAGTTGATAATTTGACTAGGTGTCTGTTGCACATACAGCAAAGTAGTTGTAAAAGTAGTTTAATAGTTTACGCATTTTCAAATAGATTTCAGACTTACTATTTACATACTGGCACACCTTAAATGATGTTAATCACTGAAATCTGGGAACATGATGAGATGAATAGAGGAGTTGCTAGCCATGTGCATTTGTTTTCAACAAAGCCGGCAAGAAGGCAATCCGTGGACCGATGTCTACCGAGGTGGGTAACATCAACAAGAGATTACAGATTACCGGCCATGTTTGTGTTCTAGTGCCGTAAAGCAGTCCATGTTTCCCGAGAGACGAGCTCTGGGACACCGGGTCGGAGGCAGTGATCTTGCAAGTTTGGTTTTCAGTCAAGATACCCTCGTGGGAAGGCAGAAAGCATCAATTCTCACCATAACAAGTAATTTAACCATCACAATTACTCCAAAGCTGTATAAAAAATCTTGCATAGTTCTTTTTTAACTTTTGAAGCACTAGCACATGCTAGATCATTGAGGCTTATACAGTAGTTGTGTATCAGCTGATGAAACTGCCTGGATCACTGCTCTGTGATGTAGTGATGCTGGGAGATAATGAATAATATCTTAACAGAAGCCAATTTACTCAGGAAAGTTGAAGAATCCTGGGTTTGGTTCACATATAGCCTGTTTTCACTTTTAGGGGCAGCTCTTTGCAGATGTTTCAGAGGGAGCTTTATCTTTAAGTTTCTCTTTGATGGAGTTCTTGTTACTTCCTGAAGGAGGCTGAACATTTTATGAATTCAACACTAGGCTACTGAGGCCCTGTTCCATGTCTCTACTCTCTGCTCCAGCATACGGTGAAATACAAATCAATTTATCATTTATTTAGCCAGTCTTTCTGTCAATCACCAAGTATTTTTTAGTAAGTTAGAGGCTCTGAATCTGTATATCATTCAAAATCTAAATGATCCACATCCCTCCCTTAGATATCAATTCACGATCATGCAACTCCATCTATATTTGTTTCTCTGCAATGGCTGAAAGAAGAAAACAAAATACTCATACACCTGCATTCTTGGGAACTATCAAAGTCCAAGCAAATCTGTAGCTTTTTCACTGTTTGGCTCCTTTACTCTACGGAGCTCCCCCTACAGTTTCGGAGTGCATATTTTCACTGTCATAAAATCTCACCGCTAACAAGAGATTCCAGATTACCGTGGTGTCGTGGTGCCAAGCGTCCCTAGGTGGAAGGCCAAGAGCCTCCATTCTCCTCATACCAAGTCATTTAACCATCACAATTACTCTGAAGCTGTCAAATTAAGGTACAAATCTTGCATAGTTCTTCTTTAACTTTAAATATATTTTAGAATCACATCCATTGTCAGTGAGTGCAGACATTAAACATGTTTCTATTTTACAATTTCATTGGTTGGCATAAACACACAATATCTTGCTGCTCTCACCTGTTTTTTCCACTCTTTCACATAAGCAGGGGGACTGGTGCCAATGTGCACCTGCTGATAATTACACTGGATGACTGACCACAGGCACAATAGTGAAGTAAACATGAAACAATGAGGAACAGGAATATTTTTAGATTAATTTTTTGTCATTCCTTAATATTTCTTGTGTTGTATGTGGAATAACAGCTGAGCAGTAGATTAGTCGATGGGTTTAAAATCATATTTTTTATATGCCCTAAAAAAAGAGTTAGCATAATAAGATGATTCACATGCTGCAGTGAATCACATACAGTGTGACAAAGCTGAGCCTGTGTGGAGTCAGTGTACGTAGGAAGCAGTGCTGTTTGAAATGAACATCTTTCTGTGTCAAAAAACGTCTAATAAAAGAGGCTGAGTCAAATTCAGTGAAGAGAAAGCTTCAGTCTACAGTGCCTCTCGCTTCCATTTTGAATCACAGGCTCCTGTCAGATATAATATTTTTCTATACTGTGAAAATATAAATAATAACTACAACTTTTCAAATATTTCTTATTTATATTGACATGAAAGCAAGTAATCAAGTTTCATATGTATGTTGTTGTGGACACACACACACACACACACACACACACACACACACACACACACACACACACACACACACACACGCACACGCACACACACACACACACACACACACACACACACACACACACACACACACACACACACACACACACACACAGAAAAAACAGAACCTGCAGTGGGGTCAGGGGTCAGACATCAGCTGATCTTTTGAGAGGAAGCAGCAGAACTTGAGTAACTGATGTTGGCTACTGAAAGCCGATTTCAGCTGTTTTCAACACGGCAGTGCCCCACAAAGTGTGAACTTTTGTTTTTTGTTGTCTGGTGAGTTGCTCTTTCAAGAAAATGATTTGAGAGCTAACTTTTGGTTTTGTTTTGGCCATACAGAGGAACTACGACCAGCAGTGACCTTTTGATACTGCAGCATTTGTCAGCAATAAATACAGGAAGTCGATTTTAGATATGGTCATAGAACATAAGACTGTTTCAGTGAAAAACACATTTAATCTCCCATAGTTATAGAGTCTAGATTTTTGTATATGACTTTGACTGATTACTGAATAGTCATGATTTTGTTTTCACAACAGTTTCTCAAATTATTTCTTATTCGCTGTAACTATTATCTTACCCTTTCCTTTACCCTCACTCAGCACAGCTTGTTGGTGCATCTGCTGCCAGTTAAAATAAATAAATCATAGCAGGGTATCTTTACACTATTCAAAAAATATCTGAAAAGGAAACTTTAACCCCCCTCCCCCTCTACACCTAAAAGTTTGTATGTTTTAACATTAGATCTGATGCCGAATAAATGATGTAGCAAACTCTACACTTCAAGAAATATAGCATGCAGTCTCCCCCCATTATCCTGCGGTAGTGGACAAAATCTACTTCTGAATCCAATAAGGGGATAGCAGGTCATGTCAACTGGCCTAAATTTTAGCATACCAGATCCTGCATGTCACCCAGACCTCATCCAGCCAGTTTACCGCTACAGTAACTACTACTACTTTCATGTATGCCTTAATCTACACTGAGGCACAATCCACTTCATTGGAGTTGACAGAATTTACTCTTAATGGTGCCCTGCTAAAGAACAAAGGGATCAGGTTCCGCTGCCACAGATTTGCGTTGTGGACCCATAAATGGATATTACGTCGCATATGGCGTCAGACTTAGCAAGCACACACTGACACTGGTGTAATTCTTTTCTTTCTTTGCCTCTCCATCAGTGTCACTCATTTATCCTGTCACATTTGTTCTCTCCTCTTCTTTCTTTATTCAGTCACGATTTTCTCTCTCTTCCCTCTCACTTGTTTCCAGAGTCACTTCCTGTCTGTGTGCTGAGTAAGTCCCTTTGCCTGTCAAGCATCACATCAGACATAATAAAGGACAGGCAGAGGAAACAAAGATTGGACAGCTGAGTGTGGGAGGTTGCCATAGAGAGGAGGAGAGGAGAAAAGGAGAAACCCCAATTTTTATTACTCTCCCGTGCCCTGCACCCCCACACCCCCTTCCTCCTCTTCCTCTGTATGGCGGAGCAAAATGTAGGTCTGTGCTTGCCTACAGCCATCAGCAACAATCAGTTCTGCCCCAGTTACTGACGCATCTCACAGACTAAACACACACACACACACACACACACACACACACACACACACACACACACACACACATACGTCACAACAGGCAAAACTACACACACATATGCACACAGAAACTGACGCACAATATGCTAACAGAAACACGCACACTCAGAACAGCCTCAGAACAAACACACACGCAGGCAGACAGAGGCAAGATCTGCAACATGCCTGTACACACTTCTGCAAACATCTGACGATGATCATGTTTCACACATTAACATGGAGAGGACATTTTACTATTCTTAATGCTAATTAAAAAAATACTAGTACAGTATTTATCTCTGATGCAGATGTACACACTTGCACGAACACATACCAGTCTGGTAGCACAGCTGTATTTTCTTACCAGCTGTTAATAACTGTTGAGATGTGAAGAATGTTTTTTTGTTGACAACATGTGGGATCATTTTTAATCTGACTGAAATTGCAAATATTTTTATATTAAGGTTTTTAGATACAGTATATTTTAAATTCAAATTGTAGGCATTATAGTCCATGAGCCAAGACCCCAAAATTGGCCTCCCGCAATCGAACGGGTGGGCAATTTCTAGTTTGTTTTTTTGACTTGGTAGACATCTCTAGTGAACAGTTTGGCATGATAACCATTGCAAACAGGTAGCTTAGTGGTGGTTATCATGTGTTGAATAGGTGGACCGGTAGAGTGGAAACTTGAAAACTGTGTATAGTGCTTGTTCGGTATTATGCTGTTTGTTGACCACTCAGTGCCTAAATCACTTCAAGGATGTTTTTCCCTTTTATCAAGACCCTAGTGTAATAATAATAGACTCACCTCAGGAATATGTGAATGAAAATGTGATAAAAATTAGAACATACACATGAAATAGCCAACGTTTTTAGAGTGTTTTACTTTTCATGCAATAACAAGAACAAACAAATATTTTTTTACACAATTAAAATCAACTAAAGAGCTTGCTCCTTCTGTCACAAATAATGTGGAGCATACTGCCACTACAGTATTTCAAGTGTCCCTCTGTCAATGACCTACGCCTGGCCAACAGCCTGAACGAGTTCTACTGCCGCTTAGAAAGACAATGGAACAGACCTGATAGCCCCCACACCTCCAACCACCAGCCATCGATCAGCAACAGCTCCTCCAAACCTGGATCACCTACACCCAAGTGTCACCCTCCCCCACACCTCTCACACCTCTCTCCATCATAGAAATCAAATCAAATCAAAGAAGGAGGTGAAGAGACTGTTTAAACGGCTGAACCCGTGCAAAGCTGCAGGCCCAAACTCTAGCCGTTTTCCTACTAACATCAGCGGGTCGACGCAGGTTTTTTAAATGCGGGTCGACCCGCTAACAATCGGCATTTGGCTCCTTTCCCATTGACCAAAATGAGCCGGGTCTGTCTGTCTAACCCCCGCATAAACCAGTCGCCCCGCTTTCATTCGCAGTGCAAGAAACACCGTGTCATGCCCCAGCCACCCGCCACGGAGGACAGCGAGTCTGCCGCGGCCGCCTTATGATGGACGTCCGCGGCACAACATGTCAGTTAAACAGACTGTCGCTTCTTTTTTTTTCAATCTTTTTTGGTCAGTGTTCTTTGATCTTCAAATCCCAGTCTTGAATGCAAGCAGAGCTTTGTTTTGGTAGCCTACGTGAGACGCGACTGGTGCGATGATGTGGCATCACGTAACACCCAATGTCATCACATAAATTAGCGGGTTGAGGCGGGTCTGGTGTTCCCACTGCAAGCCGATCAGAACCGAGCCGATTGAAGGCGATTTTAACCCGCGTCGCTTGCCGAGTCATTTGACGCAGGTCGACGGGGGGGCATACATCAGTCCGACTGAAAAGTCCGACAGCTCATTTCTCCGACTACCCATTCTACAGTGTTAAGGTTAGGTTTAGGGTAAGGTTGAGGGTTAGGGCTACTTAAGTCGGAGAAATGGGAGGTCGGACTAATGGACTCAAAAATAAAGAAATGTATGGTCGGAGAAATGGGTAGTCAGACAGACGTCCCGGGTTGACGCGGGTCGGTGCGTTTGTGGGTTTAAACAGGTTTTTTGGCCAGTGGGAAAGGGGTATAAGTCTCCCCCTCCACCCTGAAGCACTGAGCCAATCAGCTGTCTTCGGTGTTCACACACATTTTTAACACCTCACTGGAGAACTGTCATGTGCCAGCTTGCTTCAAGGCCTCAGCCATTGTTCCAGTTCCCAAAAAGACAAGGCTCACAGGCCTTAATGACTACAGACCCGTTGCTCTGACTTCTGTGGTCATGAAGACTTTTGAGTGCCTCGTCTTGACCCACCTTAAGGACATTACAGTTCACCTACAGAGCTGCAGAACAGATTTGTAGATGATGCTGTAAACATGGCCCTCCACTAGCACCTGGACTTCCCAGGATCCTACGCCAGGATACAGTTTGTGGACTTCAGCTCTGCCTTCAATACGATCATCCCAGCTCTGCTCCGTGACAAGCTCTCCCAGCTTAATGTGCCTGACTCCATGTGCAGGTGGATTACGGACTTCCTGACTGACAGACGGTAGTTTGTGAGGCTGGGGAAGAATGTCTCTGACACCCGGACCATCAGCACTGGATCCCCCCAAGGTTGCGTCCTTTCTCCTCTGCTGTTCTCCCTGTACACCAACAGCTGCCCATCTGGACACCAGTCTGTCAAGCTCCTGAAATTTGCTGACACCACCCTCATCGGCCTCATCTCTGATGGGGACGAGTCGGCCTACAGCAGCGAGACAGACCCTCTGGTGTCACGGTGCAGCATGAACAACCTGGAGCTGAATGCTCTGAAGACAGTGGAGATGATAGTGGACTTCAGAAAGGACCAAGCTGCCCTCCCCCATGTCATCCTCTGTGACTCTACAGCGACCCTGGTTGAGTCCTTCTTCTTCCTGGGCACCACCATCTCCCAGGAGCTCCAATGGGAGCAGAACATCAGCTCCCTCACCAAGAAGCCTCAGCAGAGGATAGGCTATACTTCCTGCTGCAGCTGAAGAAGTTTCACCTCCCTGTGAAGATGCTGGTGAACTTCTACACTGCCACCACTGAATCCATCCTCACATCCTCCATGTCAGTCTGGTGTGCTGCAGCTACAGCCAGAGACAAGGCCAAACTGCAGCGTGTCATTCACTCTGCCCAGAGGGTGATCGGCTGCAGCCTCCCATCTCTTCAAGAGCTGTACATCTCCAGGACCAGAGCCAGAATAGCTGCTGACCCCTCTTACCCTGGACACAAACTCTTCCAGCCCCTCCCCTCTGGCAAAAGGCTCCGGTCCATCCGGACCAGGACCTCACGCCACAAGAACAGTTTCTTCCTCTCTGCAGTCAGCCTAATGAACAATGCCCCAGTTCCCCCTAAATAACCCTAAACCTATGGATGTAATATGCTATAATGTTAATGTCATCTTTACTCACTACATCTTAGCCTTCTTAACCTTGGATGTATATATAAACCATTAAAAATGTTCCCTGTATAATGTGATTTCACAAGAGTCCTCTGCTACTTCCTGCTAACAGCAGTATTAAAGCCGATTTTCCCCCTCGCTCCCTCATGCACCCAGTGGAATTAGCGCCAACTAGTGGTGCAAACAAATATTATCTGCAGGGCCTTTCTGCAACTGCAAAGGCGCTCTAAATCATCAGTAGTGGCACACAAATTATGAAATGTGCAACATCGGAGAATGGCCATAATTGGTGTATATAGCATTTTTATGGTCAAAATAGTGAATGCATGATAAATATTGTTAAGCTACTCTTGTGCGAAGGTTATCATACCAATTAATAATCTGGACATATATAGGAATAATAAAATAGCAACAAGAATTTGCCCACCCTTTCGATTGCGATTGGTGGTCTGGCTCATGGACTATTAGTCCCCTTTCTTTTGGCCTACACTGGCAAGATGAGATGTTTTCTTTCTGCAGGCATATGATTTTGACATCTGTCAAATTAAAGGAGCAGTCAGTGTCATTATTATTGTTCCTCTCCCTTATCACTGTATAAATGCTTAAAGGGATATTTCAACATTTTGGAAATATTCGCCTATTGCCATAAACCCTATAGTTTTAGGAGTAGGTTCATTACCTTTAATTGTCAGTGCAAGCTGTTCTTAAATTGGCGGGGAAAAGACGCGAGCTGCACGGTATTTCCATGTTTCCCTCATCAAACTAAATACAAAATCCAACAACTCCAAAACACTCACACAAGTTGTGACCTGCACATTCACCACGCTATTAAATAATAACGTATGATTATGTAACATTACGACACAAAGCAAATTCTGTACTCAGAACTACTTCCTTTTGAAATCACTCCCCCCAGCAACCTTGTCTGAATGTAGTTTCTGTTACGCATTTGCCTTGAAAACAACTCCATCTTGTAACATTCCATTATTATTTCATAGCGTGGTGAATGTGCAGTTCACAACTTGTCCACAAGAGCGTTTTGGAGTTGTTGGATTGTGTATTTAGTTTGATTAGGGAAACTTGGAAATGCACATATCAGATTCCTAAAATTAAGAGCTACATGGACAACAGAAGGGGTTACACGGCTTTCATCAGTTCACAAACCAGGAAATGAACTCAACACTGCTTTCAGGTCAATTCTGGAACAAGGGCAATGACTACATTGTCCTCTTTAAACTTTGGAGCTTTCTCTTCTCATTAAAGCAAAAATACAGTACACTGTAAATACATTTTATTTTGCCACATAGGCACGTATAGGCCTTGGACTGGTTGTGCTGGAGGACCTGCTGTGGGCAGAGACAGCATTGTAGCATGACCTTAATTATTCAAAACCAAACAAAAAATAAAGGGCTAATCACTCATTTTCTTTTTCATAAGTGTTTTTCAAGCGTCTGTCCACTTTCTTTGAAATATACATATGACACATCAAAAAAGTAGAAAAAAACCCATTGTGATCTGTGTTTTACCATTTTCAATGTTTGAATGTTTCAAAATAAACGCCTGTGAGGTGACTCATCATGACGCCCATATGTGTTACTGTCTAAAGGCCCCATGAGATGACAGTCTGTGTTTTTGTTTCATTACATTCTGCCAACATGGTCACACAGATTAGCTCCACTTTGTCTTCTGTGCATCCTGAAAAACAGTCATTGAGTATGAGAAATGTCAACACTGATATTTCACATACGGTATATCTATTTATTTATTACAGTAGATGTATTTGTTTTTTGCATAACATCTTGCAAATTTTCCATTAGGCTATATCAGCATCCTATTTTTTTTAAGCATATGCATTGCATACTTTATATCTGCCATTATGATGACAGATGGTCAGAATCACTGCAGCATACAGTATATTCATTACACTGATATATTATATTCTTTACACACAGATCAAACTTTCACATTTGCTTCTGTAACACAAGGGCATGCAGGCTACACCAGCTCTGATGTGGTGAGAGCACTGAATGGCAACAATTTACATTCAAATTATGGGAAAACTAGTACCTAAATTGATGATGAGTCTATACGCAGGCAAGAGGATAAAGAGAAGACATTTACATCAGGACAGGGGAGGGGGTGAAGGAGGAGAACAAACATAAGAGAAGATCTGCTCTCTCATTAATTCTTCACTTTCATTTATTGTAAATTATTTAAAAGCCATGTTGCAATGCGTCTCCAATACAGCATGGGTTCCTTGTATTTATAAGACACTTAAACACCAACAAAGGGACACACGCACAGACTAGCTATGCCTAATCCTAGCATGAATGCTCAGTATTCATACATTCAGAATATTGCACATACAGAACATACACACACTGTTATGGATACAGACAGACTTGTGCCATCCCAGGGGAGCTGATTAGCGCAAAAAAATGTCATGCAACCTTCTCCCTGGTGTATGCGCATGTGCTATACATACACACCACCACTACCAGCTATATTGATCACACAAACACGCACAGGCATTGTGGACCCCCTTGTACTTGGTAAAAAATGCCATATTCTTTTATATTAATATATTCTGTTTGTTGAATGACTCATGAACTCCATACATGTGCAGACATTCCATTATAAGAAATCACCAAAATAATGCTGACATGTATCTAGTCTAACCATCTTTGAAGGTGATATTTGGAAGTTTAATGAGTCACCAAATGTTGTCTTTTGCTTAAGCCATTTGCGAATTACAAGAGGATATAATCCTCACTCTGAGCAGTGATACATCTTCATGGTAAGATTGAAGGCTAAAGAGTTGGGGCCAAGGCGAGCTGGTTATTAGTAGAAGAGGAGACGTGATCAGATGTTGAGTGTTGGTGAGAGCAGGAATGAAGTTTGATGCTGAACTAATAACATTTCTTATAAGAGCATCTTTGGCTAAGGAGCTAGACAATGTTGGTGGTTTGATATCCTGCTACTCCAGGCCCCATGTCAATCAACCTTTTGGCAAAATACTGAGGCCCATGATAAGTATGATGTATAAGTGTATGCAAGTAAATGGATGAATGAAGTATTGTGAGGTGCGCTGAGCGCTCAATAAGATGAGAATAATTCCATATTTCTCCACCATTGTGTACCACAAGTGTACACTATTTAGTATCTAGTCTGTTGACCTTAAATTGCAGCAGAATATTCACCAGTCACTCACTGGTGCCTTAAATCAGTTTGCTTGTTGATGAAGATAATGCATTTTAAAGCGTATTTCCTTCTTAAAAAATATTGTTTATGATGATGTTGTAGAACTGCCATATTAATGTGTTTTATAGATACTTGTGCAGTATTCTTTGACAGTGCTGTATTTCATAAAGCTTTGCTGAATATGAGTTCTTGTTCAAGACACTGTGATTTGACTCAATGGAAATGTAATCTGAACATCTACTTCATCTACCATACTCCAAAAATGTCAAAAAGATACAAAAAAACAACAACAAAAAAACAACAACTCCAAGTAAGCTTCCTGAAAACAGATGGGTGCATTTTTGCATCAGATTTTACAAGGTAACAGAAGGTACCAACTGCACAAAATCTCCTCTTTGTCTCACACACACTGTAAAACAGTGCTGTCTGCTGCTTGGCCCAGATACATCACACTGTCTTGATACAGCATAGCAACAAGGCATCTGATCAAAGAATATAGAAGAGAGGAATGAAAAAAAGAGAAACAAAATAAAGACTGTGCAGACAGACGGAGAAAACCGGTGAAAACAAAAACAAGGAATCGCAGAGGGAAATAGGAAAGAGGTTAAAACAATAGCAGAATGTTTGAGAGATCAATGAAAGACGGAAAACACGAAAAAGGAGGCTAAGGGGGAGTTCCTGAACCTCCTCCAGTAGATTTGAAGACAAACTAAACCAGCACTAATGTCTTTTGTTTTATTTTATTTAATTCCATACTGTGTACATATATTTGAGCCTTTGAGACCCACACAAGCGAGCGCTATATCTGGGCTTTAATGGCTGAAGGTTTTTACTGACAGTGTCAGAGGTTTGAATACTTTCAGAATGAGTGTGTTTGGTGTTGATTACATGAAGGGGATAATTCAGTGGTGGAATGTCTAACTTGGCACAAAAATCCACAAGTAATGAGACAAGAATTTACCCCCGACTCCCCTTATTAGAGCCAGGAGTGCAAAGAAAATACCCCTAATCAATTGTTCACAATTTAACACATTCCCAAAGTTGTAAAGTAAAAATAAATTGGATTTATTAGTTTTATTCTATGGGTTTTTAAAGGGGGGCTACACGTTAAGGGGGAGCTTAGTTGTATAGTTGTATAACAACACATACAAATCACAGTGACCAAAATCTGTCAACAGAGTGAGTTAACAGTAAGTAGGTTTTCTCAAGTGCTCAAAAATGATCTCCACTAAATGAAAAATTGATGTGTACAATAACATAAGACCATATTCAAGCATGGGGGAAGTGACTTGCTTTCTCTTGATGGTTTTCTCCTCCACTTTGTTTTTGGAAGGTTTGGTGCAAGGATTGTGGATCAGTAAACACCAGTCCTAAGTGATCAAAAAGGGGGGCGTAGATGAAGCTATTTCAGTTCATCAGCCTCTTGATATTTACTGTCCGTGCATGCTGGCAGTTCCTCCAGCAAAAGTGACAATATGATAATTATAAAAGTTGTAGACTGTAAAGCTGTAAACATAGGCTATACCCCCCCCCCCCCCCCCCATCCCTCCAATATGGACAGGTGCAGTAGTGTGGGCCTGACGCCCTCTCTTCCACCTTGTACAACAGTTTCAACAGCTTTCATTTCTGCTTATGTCACAGCTGAGTACTACCATCTAGTGGTTATCTTGTGTAAATGCACCTGAAAACCCGACCCACTAGCTACTGGATGTCACATAATGCTGCAGATGTTACTCTTGCCCTAAATCTAAAAATGAACTTTACTATATAGACTAGAATTAAGCATTTATATGGATATTAATTTAATATAGTTCAGCAAACTATTACTTGTTTGTTTCTGTCCAAATATTTGCGTTTTCTTTTTCTTTTTTCTTTTTTTTATGTTCATGGTTTTTGCATTATCAGCCCACTGGTTTTGAGCAGTCTTCTACTTTTGCCAAATCATTTAATTTTATGTGGTTGGGTTCTAAAAATGTTAATGTCGGTTTTAAATTAATTTAATATCGAATTTTCTATCTATCAATTGGTTAATGGAGAGACACAAAATTATATGTGCATCGATCAATATTAACTATACATTCGGGCCTCTTAAAAACACAAGTGCCTAGATTATTAAAAAAGAAAAGAAAAAAGAAGTAAGATAATCATGACAATTACTATTTCATAATGTTGCCAGTTCATCGTTTACTTTGGCCGAGCCATTCAGCCGCTGCACGCCCGTCAGGTGCTGGTGGCTCCAGTTTGTTGTACCCAATCGGAGGCTAGAGACAAGTCCCATGCCCGCCCCCGCGGAGATACTATTGGTTGAATGTTAATACGTTGTGGCGTTATGGGCGGAGCCTGTGGCACTACGATGAGTTTTGTCGGAAGGTTACATGATAACCTGTGCCAAGCCAGGTGGGAAAAGGAACCGAGCAGCTTCCTCACCTTGACTGCCCAAGTAATAGCGGTGAGTGTGAGACGCTCTGATCATAAATGCGCATTTCTCTGTAATGTGTTTTTAACGTTGTTTCAGTTCCTCTATCTCTGTATGTGATGTAAGAGGCACCGTTCAGCGTACAAAGGAGCTCGGTTGTTTATCACAGTTGTTCCAGGTAGCGAGTTCACGGTCATTGTGCATCAAAAACGGGGTTCGTGCAAGAGATAACAAGTAAAACAAACAACAACAGTTTATTTACCACGTTTTTTTTTCTTTTCTGAGAAGACCCAAATGTTTCGCTTCTGTAATGGGTTATGCAACGGTAAGACCCCCTTCACATAGCCTACTGTTAGTTGGACAAGGAAGAGGACATGTTGGACTAAACAGAGGGATACAAAGCCTTTTATCTCACATATGTCAGTTCTGTTGTTCGTGTAGCTTTAGTGTGAATAAGTTCAGCTGATCTGGCATTGCTTTTGCTGGTGTGTGTGTGTGTGTGTGTGTGTGTGTGTGAGTGTAGTTACAGTAGGCTATAGCAGTAGCATCTCCTTTACAAGCTTTATCCAGCTGACTTCATGTTTGCATACATTCTAGTTAGATTCCCCTAAATGATCTAGTTAGTTGCTTACAATTAAATAATGTCCTCCTATGGAGCTACAGTTATTGCCCTGTCATGACACCTTCACTGTGGGTCACTTACTAAAACAGGATCTAGGGATAACTACACTAACTCTCTGATAAACAAAGGAGATGAGAGAGAGAGAGAGAGAGAGAGGAGAGGTTAATGGTAACACCTGTTATTAATTGTGAAATTATCTATACTGTTGGTGACTGCTGTTGTTTGTGCTGCTGCGTTTTTAAAATGACCGTGTTAGTGGACAAAGTACAGCATGAGACTGCATATCAGATCTTAACTTGATAACCTGACCCTTCACCAGAGATGAACGGAGCAGTGGCCATGGAGGCTGCCAGGAGACGAACCCAGCCCAGTTCCAACGGGAACACATCCAAACAGGTGGAGGAGCCAGCACAGTGGGGGAGAGCATGGTGAGTTCATATGCAGTGGATTGTTTAAATTATTAAAAATCAATCAGCAAAGACTCCACCAGAAGTTGATTATACAAAGTCAACCATGAATATCTGCACAGAGTTTCAGATAATTGCTAATGTCTGTATAAATTGTCATGTAAATATAGTTTGTTGCCATTGCTAATGTCACAAGCAAAGCTGTGTATTTCTCTTTGGGGCATAATATCCAAGATGTATAAGAAAGTAGCCTACAGTTGAACTTTTGCAAAGTTTACTTTATTAGATTCTGAATTTATGTTTAGGTCATTGAGGCTGACAGACTATTGTCAGAACATATATTTTGGCCTGTCATAGCAGGAAAAGTGGTATTGTACACACTGGCACTGGCATCTGATGGGTTAGATTCATTTCCTCCTAGGACAAGCCAAAATCTCTACCCTGGAAAAGATCAATAACAAAATTTAAAAAATGGTTTAGTTTATTATTTCAGACCCATTTTATTTACTTTGTCGATTCAACATTTTTTCTATACTGTGGCTCAATGAAGTATTATCAATAGTCAGCTTGTAGGCTCACTTGACCAGTTAGATGGGCGACGGTCAACTCTAATATTATTAGTAGCATCAATGCTTCTGGTTAAACAAAAGTCTGTGCCACACAACGCACAGCAAAAATGAAACTGTTTTGGTTTTAAGAGAGTGTTGATTGCATAACATATTGGTGATATGAAGTGGCATGATCAAACCAATCATTTAGATTGGTTTCCTGTATCCTTCACTTTCACTACGCAATTCTATCTGCTCCTGGAAAATAAAGGCTATATTTACAACAAAAAGGAATAGTTTTTTCAATTACACAACCAAAACAGGAAGATAATATAATTTTTGTTTTGTGCTAAGCACTGGTAAGTTTCCCCAGGAAGTTGAAACAGTGGACATTGGAACAACCTGAGTAATTGTAG
The DNA here is from genome assembly GCF_905171665.1 of Trachurus trachurus. NCBI lineage: Eukaryota > Metazoa > Chordata > Actinopteri > Carangiformes > Carangidae > Trachurus > Trachurus trachurus. The sequence continues at coordinate 24,638,829 of NC_139893.1, read as the reverse complement.
AAACTCACAAGAGGAAACATCAAGAGTGAGGATGGAGAGTGATATAAACTGAGGTAAAACAAGTTGATACTAGATTCAACAGAGTGGACTGCAAGACATTGGAAGGGTTGAAACCTGAAATTCAGTTGGAATTATTTATTTTGTAATAAGTCCTTAATAAACTCATTAATACAACCAGGAGTTTTCATGTGAAATTAGGGGTCGAAGTTCAAAGTCAGATTCTCTAACCATGTTGTGATCCAGTATTCGCAACAGTAGTATTATCAGCAGCGGTAGTTCCAACTGGCAACACTAAAAGCATTCTAAGTGAGACATTTTAATCAATTGTCTGACAGAACAAGTGCATAGTACAGCCTCCTTATACTGTGTCTGTTTCTGTGTTTCATCCATTCCCAGGGAGGTGGACTGGTTTTCACTCATCGCTGTGATCAGCCTTCTCTGCTTCGCCCCCTTCATCGTCTTCTACTTCGTCATGGCATGTGACCAGTACCAGTGCTCCATCACCCAGCCTGTGCTTGAGTTGTACCAAGGAGAGACCACGCTGCTCTCCATCTGGGCCCGGGCTCCCTCTTTCACCTGGGCAGCTGCCAAGATATATGCCATCTGGGTGGCCTTCCAGGTAAGAGAAAGGATCAATGTACAGTAGTGAAGTGTATTCAGCTGTGGCTGAAGAGGAAGGAATTGTTACAAATGCAAGCAAGTTAAGTCAAGTTCTGTTTGTCCCTTAGGTATTCCTGTACATGTGCATTCCCGATGCTCTCCATAAGTTTATTCCTGGCTATGCTGGTGGAGTGCAGGATGGAGCAAGAACTCCAGCCGGTAATAAATACACACATAACCATGCTCCACATTTCTTTAAATGAGAATTAGGGTGTTACACTAATCTGGTTCTGTGTTGTTTACAAATATATTACATTCAATATCCACTTCCTATATTCTTTTCCTATTCTCCAGGCCTGGTTAACAAGTATGAGATCAACGGACTTCAGTGCTGGGTTATTACTCATGCACTGTGGTTTGCCAATGCCCAGTACTTCCATTGGTTTTCTCCCACCATCATCTTTGACAACTGGATCCCTCTGATGTGGTGTACCAACATACTGGGATATGCTGTGTCTTCCTTTGCTTTCATAAAGGCCTACCTGTTCCCCACCAACGCTGAGGACTGGTGAGTACAGATGCACGAAGCATGCGGGGGTACTTCAAGTAGATTCCTACAGCAGATAAGTTTTCCATCTGTGCTGCATGTAGCCGACAGGCTTAAAGTTTGACTAGTTTGACTAGTTTGCACTAGTTTGCACTTGATCAACCTGTTTTTCCTCCCTTTTCTTATGATTCTTCAGCAAGTTCACAGGCAACATATTCTACAACTACATGATGGGCATTGAGTTCAACCCACGAATTGGCAAGTGGTTTGACTTCAAGCTTTTCTTTAACGGCCGACCTGGCATCATAGCCTGGACCCTTATCAACCTGTCCTACATGGCCAAGCAACAAGAGCTGTATGGCCATGTCACCAACTCCATGATTCTGGTCAATGTGCTGCAGGTAAAAAGAAATAAGTATGGAACTGCTTTAAATTGGCTGTTTGTAGGTCTTGCTTTTGCTGCATAGCCAATGTTGGCATTAACAGCTTTGCATTTACAATACAAGAGCTTACAACACTCCATCTGAGTAGCGCTACATCCTCAGGGTAGATCAGAAACTACAGTGTCTTGGTAATGTAAAGTTAGGAGACAGGTTGGCTGGAACATGCTCAACCGGTTATGAATGAAGAAATAGAAAAAGAAACAAAACTAGAGTTAACACTGGCATTGCTTTGCACCACTGGAGGGAGCTCCTAGTGAGAAAAGGAGTGAAATTTGCAGGAGGAAACCACCTCTGATAAATATATCTGACTCTTTTCCTTGTACAGTACTAGTGATGTCAGCAGAAGTACTTTAAAATGGAAACATAACACTCGACGGTTTGCATGACTCACAGCATCTCTTATCTCTTGTCATATCCTAACATCTCATTTTGTTGTTGGACTCTTTTGACTCTTTGTGTAAACCAAATGTTTATGTCATGCTTTACTCACAAATAATGCGTCATTTGTGCATCCTCACCCTGTTGTGAAATGTATGCTTAGATGAACAACTGGCTTCCTAAGTCAGTCATGTTTAACCAAATGTTGAATGTTGAATATAAAGGTTTGGGTCATTACAATAATTAGCTAATTGTTTCATTTGTATTTTTATTTTATTTTAGGCCATTTATGTGCTGGATTTCTTCTGGAACGAGGCATGGTACCTGAAAACCATTGATATCTGCCATGACCACTTTGGATGGTATCTGGGTTGGGGAGACTGTGTCTGGCTGCCATACCTCTACACACTGCAGGTTAAAAAACACATACTGTCCAAAACTCATAGTAATACATGCAAAAAGCACACTTGCATACTTTTAATCACATAATTAGCAGTTCTTGGCTGTGTCAGGTGTAAATACATATCTTAAGTCATTGTTTTTAAAATGAGAGAAACACCATGATGCAAAAGTTAGGTGCTATTTTTGATTTTGATTTTTTTACTGAAATCAATAGTCTCACTTTTCAGTCTAATCTAGCTTTGAAATTCAAACATCTGAGTGAAAGTAAATATGTTTTTAGCATTTTATTATTCAGTATATGCTAAAAATTAGCATACTGTACACATTCAAATCACAAATTAATGAAGTATAAATGAACATGTCTATCTCCCTGCAGGGTCTGTATCTGGTGTACCACCCAGTTGAGCTTTCTACCGTCCACGCTGTGGCTGTCCTGTTGCTCGGCCTAATCGGGTATTACATCTTCCGCTCCACTAACCGCCAGAAGGACCTGTTCCGTCGCACAGAGGGCTCCTGCTCCATCTGGGGCAGTAAGCCCAAGTACATCGAGTGCTCGTACCGCTCTGCAAATGGTGGTACCCACCACAGCAAGCTCCTCACCACGGGTTTCTGGGGCGTGGCCCGGCACTTCAACTACACCGGTGACCTGATGGGCTCTCTGTCTTACTGTGCTGCCTGTGGCTTCGGTCACATTCTGCCCTACTTCTATATTGTTTATATGACCATCCTGCTGGTCCACCGTTGTGTGCGTGATGAGCACCGCTGCAGCAGCAAATACGGCAAGGACTGGAAGCGGTACACAGACGCTGTGCCTTACCGACTGATTCCTGGAGTGTTTTAGAGAGGAAGAGGGTGAGGCAATGAACGAGAGAAGGGTTGGGGTGAAGAATAAGATTAGGAAATGATGTACCTAATTGGAACTGGGTAGCAAGACAAACATATGACAGTTTATGTATCTGTGTTTTCTACATACCTAGAATACACAACACTAAATACATTGGTGACACAGCATTTAATGTATTTTTATTTCTATACTTGTATAGACTGCAGTATGTACACATACACAGTGTACAGGTATAGTACGGTCTGTTGCTAATACTGTTTTAGGAAAGGCAGATACACCAGCCTGCTGCTTCACGGTTAAACACATTATTTCTTCAAGGTAATATTTTTTATGAAATGGTATCACCAAGAATACCTTAAACCAGCTCATGCTGAAACCAGGACCAGAAACGACCAGTCCTCCAGACAACTGGTGTTAATGACTATTCCTCATAATGCTGTGACATTCCGTTAGCAAAGCTAAGTGTGGGTCATATGACAACTGTATTCAGTTGTCAGGTTAATAGAGTAAAATCACAATCAGTCATTTATCATGACAAAGACCAGATATGAGAATCGGATACTTTTGCATCAGAGTGAATTTAACACCAGCAGTTTGTTTTGACTGTTGCTCAGAGAAATGATCAATTTGATGCTGTCACTTTGCACTCAGGTACCCTGTGAATAGAGGCAACTGTTGTTTTGGCTTTCGTAGACTAAATGAGAAATCATCATTGATGGCTGATGTATTTATTAATCAATACTTACTATATTTTGTTGCTGCCCTGCTGGCTTAATGGACCAAATGAGATTTTTGGCTCCAGTGGCAAGACCTGCCTCTTATAAAAAGTTATGTAATCTTTGTATAAAGGTTGTCTGAGTGCTTGGATTTATTCACTGCCTTTTGGTCGTCTTGCTGGTGACAATTTCCCTCTTTGTTATTGAGAGAGCACGTTCACATGTTTTTAGGTTTGTAAGAGGCAGGACAGCAATTAACACAGTTAACACAGTTTCTGTTCTGATCTGATGAACTGACTGAGCCTGTGAAGCCTTCTCAAATGTAACAATTACATTGCAGTAAGTTAGATCATTGTTTTTGCTCAATGTTAAACTGTCATGTTATGTTGATAAAACGTAAGCCATTTCTTAGCTCTGTGTTGATGAAAATATTTTTTACTGTTTTTACTGTTATCCAAACATTACATTTGTTTTGGGTTTGGTTTTATTTCCTCATACCACCACTGCCTTCCCTATCCTGAAAAGTAACACATTAAAGTTGATTTTCTTTTTCTATTCAACCACAGCAAATCTTTACATTTTCTTTCCAATGATCTGTCCCATTTTGATGAAAGAGCAAAGTGGTTTAAAGAGTAATATTACTCTTTAAAACACAGAGCCCTGTCGCAGTCACTGTCGTAGTGTCCTTGGCCAAGACACCTTACCCACCTTGCTCCGTGTGAATGTGTATGAATGGAGGGGCCGTTTGGCGTGCATTGGCAGCCACGCTTCCGTCAGTCTGCCCTAGCGCAGCTGTGGCTACAGACGTAGCTTACCACCACAGGTGAGAATGTGGTCTGAATGAATAATGGTTTCTGTAAAGTGCTTTGGGTGCCATGAAAAGCGCTATAAATCCAAACCATTATTATTATTATTAGTAGTAGTAGTATTAGTATTATTATTATTATTATTATTATTATTATTATGTTAATATATAATATTTTGGATGTGTCACTGGCATACACCATACACCCTAAAGAAATCTGTTTATACAATAATAGTATTGGAAGGTATTACTAACTCATTCCATTTGATCCTTTGACATATATATATTTTTTTAAATTTCCAACACTAGGGGGTGACGTAGGACAACTGTTCTAAACAGACAGTCAGGTGGCGAGTTGTGTTTGCAGGATGTGTTGAAAAAAGGAAATGTCCATATTTGGAGCTTTATCAAATTCACTGAATCAACGAATGAATGAACTTTAAACTCAGTTTTTCCAAAAATACTTTTTCATCCAGCCAGTATATTATTCTTTTAATGCACCCATTCTTAGTAGAAAAACCTTATTTTCATTAGTTCATTAAATGTAGTGCTGTGCATGGCCACAAGGCTCAGATTTGCTGGTCACAAGCAATCAATAAAATATACAAGGAGTGCAATGACTTCTGCATTCAATTCAACTGACATTTCTGTGACTCTTAGTCAAATATTGCATAATACAGCACAGGTCCCTAAATACACAACCTATCAGAGGCTTGTTAATAAAACATCCTAGTAGATCAGACAGGACAATGATGATTGAGAGAAAGTTTATATGACAATAAAAAATCTTAGGAGATGACATACAGTTAAACATCCAGAACATTAGCCAAAAAGACATTGTGGTGAAGTTTTTAACAAAGCCGCCAAAAGCAATCCATGGAACGGTGGATAACGTTATCATATACGATGTTACGATGTGTATATTATCTGTCATGAACAAGAGATCACAGCATTACAAGGCGCATTTGTGTCGCGTTGCCGCAGAGATAAGAGCTGGAACACTGGGTTGGCAGCACTAATCTTGCAAGGTTGGTTTTTGGCCAAGAGACACTAGGTGGAAGGTAGAGAGCCTCCATTCTCTCTCGTTACAAGCTACAAGTCATTTATTTAGGCATCACAATTACTCTGAAGCTGGTAAAAGTGTAAGGCAAAAGTGTAGCAAGTTAAAAATCTTGCATAGTCCTCTTCCTCTTTAAGTTCAGAAAATGCTTTAAGAAAAAATCTGCCAATGAGGATCAAGTGATGATCAAGATGAACGCAATGGGCTTTGTGGGGAGGGTGTTTTCTCAACATCACTGTCAGCATATTCTTTCACCAAGAGTATTAAATTCTAGACACTACCTTGAATCCATGCTGCAAAAATACATTTTAATGTGACTAATAGTAGGCAAAGACATTAATTTGACAGCTTGTTCTCAAGCATTTTTGTAATTCATTGGACCTGAAGCCCGATTATGCCATGTAAGCACCAGCCTGGTCCCTGACCGCACCATCAGGAGGTCTCCTATCAATGTTATGGATGTAAATCAGTTAAGATAATGAAAGACTCATTGATTCCTATTGCCTTTGTTCAAAGCTAATGCAATATGCACGAGATTCATTGCATTACATTACATGGAACCAAATTACCATTCATTCATTTTTTTTTCGGGTTAACTGATTCTCAAATTATCCCTGACAGTGAGGAGGAGTTGCATGAGCATGAAGCCCTCCGCTGTGGGATAGTTGGGTTCACCCATAACCACATTGACAAATATGTCTCTGTGAAAAGTGATGGAACTCTGAAGAAAGGAATGACACTAAAAGCTAGACTATTGAATTTTCAAGTGGGGGATCGTGCACCCATCTATTTAAATGCCCAGTCTACACAATAACCACATTGTGAAAGAACCCCTTTTTGCAGCTGCACATTCAGAGTGAGGGGCAGGTGGGGGTCACAGAGAAAGAAATAGCTGTAGCAAAGTGGGGTATTTGAGTGAGTGGCAATGAGAATGAGACAGGAGTAGTAGAATGAGATACAGAGAAATCGTTGGAGTTGGTGCCACTTCACAGTTGAAGTTAGCTTGATTTCCAGGGAGTCTAAATTAGTTTTTATTGTGAGTTAAGATACTTTAACTGGAAGTAAGGAGGAAGGGGCACCTCAGAGGGAAAATACATGGTTTGTCAGCAAACTGCAAGCACCAACAATTCATGTGTACAATAAAGTACAGTACACCACTGAAGAGCATCCCAGGCTGCAGTAGGCCTAATAATCACATTGCGGTAAATGAGGTTAGATAGACCAGCTGCTTGTGGTTGGTGTCAAAGGAGCAATTCCAGCTTTATGATGTTGATTTCTTGTGCTTGAGTTTCATGGATCCATTTACTGCAAGTGTTTTTCTTTTATTTCTTCTGCTTCTAGCAACAAATGGACTCACTCAAATCTTCCATCTGCCTTCTGGTCAGCCAGCCGCAATCCTGATCAACCGAAATATCTTTATTTGATGGATAGCCATGAAGGTGGGTTCAGACATTTGTGGTTTCCAGATAAAATATACAACTAACTTTGGTCACCCCTTGATTTTTCCTTGAGGTCCACCATGGGGTTGACATGCATTGTTGGGAGTGAGATGTTTCATACTCTGCTCAGAAGATTGTTGACCCTTTGGATTTAGGGAAAATAACAATAATGATAATAGTTTACCAATTAGAAGTTTGCATATTTTACCAAAAGAACCTGCAAAGCTAATGGCATTCCCATCAGTTTCAGGTCAGCTTAGTATTCAGTGCTAGTTAGCTAAGCGTCCGCTAATCACCAGCTAAGCATGGCAGCTATTGTAGATAAAGATGGGTGTAGCCTCTGTGAAGCTCAGAGTGGGCTATGCAGCCACCATCTTGACAGTGCCTGACCTTGCTGAACCACCAGCTAATCCAAAAATGAGCATGTGGAGCTGAGAGACCAGTGCAACAATTCACCCACCTGTCACTCAACACAGCCACACCCTCAAATATTCACAACTTTAAGCTATCATCCAATTCAAATGAGCGAGTTAAATATAAATTCACAGTTGCCGAAGGCAGTTAGCTGTAAAGACACTCCTGCTTTAAAGTTGGATATTTCGACATGAGAGTATATGAGAATTGAGTCAGATTTGGAACCAGACTCCTTTACTTCCATGTTGGCTTCCTTTTTCAGCCTCTGGGATTGCTGCTTGATAAGATATCTAATTAAGATGATGGACTGATAAAAAGAAGAGCCTGTTAGCATCTTTTAGCCCAAAGCACTATTGTGCTTGATGCGGCCTTTTGTTTTCATTTACTTCCTGCTTCCTCAGTCCCACATCTTCAGCTCTCTCATTGTACATCTGACAACAAAAGGAGTCACTCAAGACTTCCTCATTTTTCTTTATTCTACCACTGATCTTCCGTCCCTTTGCCTCCCCCCTCTGACCTCTGACCTGTAGCCTGGTCAGTCCTGTTAGCCAATAGACAGATGAGACAGCCAGACTGACCTTCAGACTAAACACAAAGAGCCCCACAAGTCTGATGTTAAATGGCATGGCATGTGGTTAACACCGATCTGTTTTAAAGAGGAAAGATAACCACAAATATGTTGTGACTGCTTTTGGAAATCAAAGCTTGGTCCGATATCTGGTCATCCTCAATTAAAGCAGCAACTTGAACTTAATGACTCCAGACCAAATGCATCTGTCTTTCGCCTGAGGCCAGACAAGACATCCTACCTAAATTCTAAGTCTCTATTGTGCTCTTCCAGACATAATGAAACAGGTCTTAAATTGCGAAAAAAAAAAAGGTCCGCCAGAATAAGATGGGAGAATCCTCTGCCTAACATTTTAGACTTGACTCCTTGTAAATCAGTCAGAAAGTTGAATTAAAAAAGGATTAGGAGCAGAGAAAGAATTAGAGGGATTAAAAAGGGATTCTAAGGCTGGGCCACAAATCCATAGCTGATGTGGTAAAAATGATTGGTTGTAGGTGCTGCAGCTCATATTAACAAGATATGTGAAGCATGAAGGCATGCTCTTCACACATAAGCTCAGGCGCCAAACTGCCCATGTTTTACATGTCTGGAGTGTGGGAGTCAAGGGCCCAACTTCCTGCTTCTCCTGTGCTGATGGTTAGACTCCTTGAGTCACAGCGCGCACACACCAGCACCCACTCCACCCGAGCAGCAGCGGTTAGAGTCCGACAGACGGACTCGAATTATGACGCCTGAAACGCTAAACACAGCTGATCGCTCTGGGTAAACACAGCTGATCGATCGATAAAAAAATACCGCTGGAGTGAATTTACTTCCGTCACTGAAAACAGTCTTAAACGTAACTGCTGACATCATGCAGCAATGCAGCATGATGATGATGGTAAAATTTTACAGATAAAAACCATAGACTGTAAAAAGAAGATAAAAACACGTGTTTCTTCATCAGCATCAGTAGGCTACAGAACTGAAATGAGGCTAGAGGGGAATTCAATCAACCTTTATTTAATGGGAGCATTGGGAAAAAAAACCTTTTAAAGTAACGAAAAAGTTACTTTCTCAGTAACGCATTACTTTTTGGTTTAAGTAACTGAGTTACTAACTGAGTTACTTTTTTATGAAGTAACTAGTAACTGTAACTAGTTACTATTTTTCAGTAACTAGCACAACACTGTTAGACTCTACTTGAGAACAGATCAATTTGTTTCAGTATTGCTAACACTAAAACAAATTGAGCTTGGTCAAACTCTGGGGGAGCTGCTGTGGCTGTAGTAACACTTACACTGGTTTATAAATAAAGATGAGTGATCAAAAACAAGTTTACTCCTGAAAAAGTCAACCAGGATGAGGACAGAATAACTAAATGTACTTTCAGTGAACTCACAGATACAGACACTACAACTTGTACAAACATGACGCTCACAAATGTGTTCCTGAACATTACAGTAAATACAGAAGAAGCAGGTGGGTACTTTCCAGAAGGAGATGATTTGTTTGACATGTTCGGTTGCTTTGGAGACAAGCACTGATGCATGTGTGGGTACAGTATGAGTGTGTGTGTGTGTGTGTGTGTGTGTGTGTGTGAGAGAATGGCAGAATTGCCGGGTGACAGCCAGTTGTCCAGAGGGTGGGGAGCAGGGTAAAAAAGGATATTAGCTGGCTCTTGAGTCCAGGGATGGAAACCAAACTGGGCAGAGCTTCAACTTCAAGGACGCCCTCTGACCAGATTTTCCCAGCCTGATCAGGCCTCACCCCTCTCCAGAATCTGGGTTATTAACTGGCATGGCATCCAGTGACAATGACAGGCACTGACAGTAATTTGGGGTCAGACATTGATACTGGGTCCAATTATTCCAGATTCTCGTGTCTTCTTGCTGTTAAAGTTGGAGTGGATGTATTTTTCCACATCATAGCACACTTAGAAACTGGTGAAAGTCTGACTCTTGCCACTTCAGAAAGAAATCTTTGTCATTTTTGAAACAATGGAGCCTTGATTTCAACAAAGTATTGGATTAGGAAAGCCGACTGTTTTTATTAGCTACGGCTAGATAGATAATTAGGGTTCCATTTTGTACGAAGTGAGATGTCTTTCTTTTTTGATTACAAAGAAGGTGATTCTATTAGTACTGTGAAAATATCAAAATGCTAAATCAACAGTCTATGATGATTTGTAGAAGTGGGTCAGTGTATCTTTGGAGAAGTACAGCCCAGATTGCAGAGTCATCACATTAACATACTTCAACCTCTTCAGTTTCTAAACAGTTTGAGGCAAGGAGCATCGGGTGGATAAAATGAGTGCAACCAAAATCAACCTACAATTTTTCTATAGACGTTAGATGTCAAGATAGTTGTTTAGGCATCCTGGACACACTTCCCTTGAAGTAATGTTGAGCACAGCACAAAATCCCTTGAACTGTTGTCCAGGGTGGGTAAAAAAGAGTGTAAGTAAAAGTCCAAATGTCAGAAGATTCTCGATGTGTCTCTTCTTAAGAGATGCTGAATTAGCCATGCACTTTTCTCTTACCAATTAGCTGACTGGTCTGAACTGGATCTAATGATAATTGAAGCGGCAGCAGCGCCTCACACAGCCCCTAATAGCTTTCTCTTTAATAAATCACAAGGGGCAATCACTCTTCCATTACCTTCAATCACACTTGCCACAATCACACACCATTAAAATGCTGCACTGTATAGATTATACATGATGACAGCAATCCAATCCTTCGTCCTTTCTATTATCTGAAGTAGAACCAGAGGTTGGATAATAACACCCAATGTGAAGTCAGCACTTTAGTCCCACACGCGCCTTATAACTGTTCAATCCCCCCATTTGTTGGCAGTCAAACTGTGTTTTCTAGCTTTCTTTCACACGTTAACCATGCAGCTACCCCGTACTCAGTCTATTCTACTAGCCAACTTAATGCTGAGCTCAGTTCTTCCTCGCCACATTATTAGCTTTGACCTTTGTGTGTCGGTTCCAGCGCTGATACCAAGCCAGAGAAACTCTGCCAGAACCTGAGCCAGAAATAAAGGGGTAACACATGTTGCATTTTATGAACAGTCCAGCCATGGAACGTACTTCCACTGTGATGAATACAGGTCTGTGGGGACTGTAAACCATGCTAGGCTCTCCAGACACAAGAGGATCCCTTCCCAACCACACCCTGAAGCTATCTCTTGGCCAGAACCCGAACTCTGTCTCTTTACAGTAGATGTCACTCCATCCACTTAATGCTCTCCTATTCTGATTCCCTTCTTCACTTTTATCCAGTGGGACAGCTCTTAACTTGTCCCCACTTTTAATTTGACCCACCCGTACGAAGTACACTGACTATAAGCTCTGACATTGCTGCCATATCAATTTTATCTTTATATTTTTTGTTAACTTATGGACAAAGAAGCTAATGAACACAACAATGCAGACATGTGTATTGCATAAAAGCTGATTTACAAGCAGTCCCTGAGGAAAAAGTGTAACACTGATACGGTCGAATAAATGAATGAATGATGAACCCTAATGAAAGAAGCACTACATTTATTACCGAAATCTAAGTCAACAGGTCGTTTGTGTGGATGGCAGACAGTAGAACGAAGTGCACGAATGCCACACCAAAGACCACGTTCAATTCCAGATTCCTGTTTGTGGTCAGGTTTAGATGAGTGCAAGATCATGGTTTTTGTTAAATGTCAGTAAACATGTGTCTGAAGTCACTCTGAACCTTTAATCTACAGTATTAAACCAGACAATCTTTTTTTCCCCCCAAACCTTAACAAAAAAATGAAAATGAATTTGCTGTATCTGTTAAATAAAATTTCTACCCAACAGGGTTGTCTATGTCTCACACTTCATGATTCCTCTGTCACCCCACCCACACAGTCACAATTAGGTCACCTCTGCTCCCCCTCCACCTCAATGATGACTTGTGATCTAAAGAGTGGAGTCATTTTCATCTCAGCTCATTTCTGCCTTCTCAGCCTGTGAATAATTGGTCACCAGTGGTTGTTAACACTCACTCTGTGGCTTTGTCAGTTGCTGCAGTGCCACAGGGACACAGACTGGACATTATGCAAGCAGCACTGACTAAATTAATAAAAATAACTTTCAAAATGAAGGCAAATCCAGTACTCGACCTTGCTGTTATCTTGTGTATTCGTTTACACATGGAATTAAAGCACATCTTTTAACCAAATATTAAAGCTTGCATTTTTAAGACAAACCTAAAAAAGAAAAGAAAAGAAGATACAGTACTTAGCAACTCAAAGTTTCTACATACGTATATCGTAAAAAAAAACCTGAACAAGTGTGGATTAAATTGAAAATACACAGGTACTGTAAGCCCAAGTAGCTTGAACTTTTTTGCCAAAAATGAAAATACAACATCAGCCAACTTCACCATAAAAAACACAATAAAGACTTGGAGAACCATAAAAGAAGTCCTGAAAGAACCCATTTCAGTACCACCAAACATCAAAGTGTGAAATAACAAATACGTAACGATTCACAATCAACCTATTAGATGGACAGAATGGGAAAATAATGGGATACATTTCATTAAATATAGATTACTCACTTATTAATTACTCATTGTATTTATTCATAACAAAACTGATAATATACTCTTTAATACTGAAAGTAGTTCAAAACCTACCCCCATAATCTATAAAGAATTACAAAAATCAAATAACACAGAAATTATTATACAACATACTGTATATAATAGATACATTTAATAAAAATATACCAAGTAATTGCATAAAATGTAAAAAAAAAAAAAAAAAAAAGGACTCCATACCCCATGCTTTTGGGGAATGCAATAAAATTTAATCCTTATGGGCAGAACTAGCTTGAAGAAAGGTGGCATAAGGTAAGTATTAAAAACTCCATCACTCTGTCTTATTACTGATGTGCACGGTGATCATACCCTAAGATATCCGAAGGGCTGGATTGTTCTCCTATCGTCACTGAATTTAAGAAAAAAACTCATACTATTGCACAGGAAAGACACTAGACCTCCTTCTTTTAACCACTGGAAGTGGTACTGTATATGCTGCACTATTAAGAATGGAGTATAATGTGGCTAAGGAGAGAAGAAAAGCACAACAATTCAATCAAGTTTGGATAATTGGCAATAATTACAGCTCTTGAAAATCAAGGAAGGTTCACTTATTGTATCTTTTATCTTCCCCTTTTCCCCTTCCTTTAAGGTCATATAGGAGAAACAGAGGAGAGGACTAATCCACTCTTCCCACTGTAGAGAACTGTATAAGTGAAAAGTCTTTCTCTTTGTCTTAAGTGTCTTTTTGTCTTTTGTTTCTACTTTTCTGTTCTTAGAACCTCTATGTATTGTGGCTACATGTACATACTTGGGGACATGAAAACCAATAAAAATAATTACAAAAAAAAAAAGAAGTAACAAACATGTTGTCCCACCACAGAGTTAATATCCAAATGTGGCAATCAAGCTGAGCGGTGAGGAAATTGTCATGTATTTTCACAGGCAGGAACTGACACAAAGTCCAAAGTGCTTCCATAGCAGCAGGGAGCAGTATTCAATTTAGAGACTCATTAATGTGAAGTTTTTTTTGCAACTCTAGTCCTTTTCCTATTCTTCCTGCTGTGAAGTATCACAAACCAGCTATGTAAAGTGGGTTTACAATTGTGCAAAAAATATGAAGTGCACTGTCTCATCTGTGTCAACTCAACATTGTGATAAAACATTCCTTCTGTTTTTGAAAATCATTGTCATTTTCTATTGCTCACGTGACAAAACATTTGTCGAGGTTCAGTTTCAAATTGTATTTTTGTTGTTTTATTGGTCTCCCTGTTGTTTGACTTTGATGTTGCACATGTCATCCAGGTGTGTCGTCCATGTCGAGTGTCCCTTTCCCACTGTCAACTTCCTCAAACCTCCCAGGGCTGTCAGTGAAGGCAACCCACTCTATACATATCATACAAAAGAGAACAATCAGAATGTTTCATCAATGAGTAAACAAATACATAATGATAACAATGAAGAGCAGTAATAGTGATTTGAACTTAGCCCCATCAGTTAAGTCTATTTAGCTTTAGTCTGTGAATCTGTTAAATGACAGGAAGTGGTACAAAAGCACACTATTTTTTAAATATTATTGTATGCCCTGTGTCAGGTTTGGACAAATAGTCTTGTTGATAATTTGTAAGCTGTTGATAAAGAGTAAGCTGTGAGGAGATTGCTGGTGTCACTTCAGATGATTTAGGACGTTTAAGTAAACAAGACTGACAGTCTAACTTCTTTAGTGGCCCCAAGAGACCCTTTGCTATCCTTAGACCTCATCCTCGCTGTTTACATGTGAATAGTACAATGTGCAACAACACTGTTTTCAGATCATCTTCTTTGTGAAGATCTCTACCCAGCGAAACCAAAAACAATAGATACATACTACATACATTAAAGGTCCCATATTGTAAGTAGTGAGATGCCTGTGTCGTTTTGGATCATCAGGTCTAGGAGTTATATGAATACTCTCAAGTATCAAGGTGTGCAAAAATATGAACAACAAAACAACAAAATATGAACAATTAAAACCTGTCTTAAATGAGCTGTCAGGACTTACAGTATGTAACTTTGTGATGTCACAACAAAGCAGTCAGAGCCCATTAAAAGAGCCCATGTAACAAGCCCCGCCTGCAAACTTGTAGAATTTGGATTATCTGAGAGTTTACCTGAACAAAACAGCCAGCCAATCAGAGGACAGGTTTAGAGAGTCTTTGTCTTAGATCTCTTTTCACAGTTGTGCCATTGTCAGATGTTGAACAGACTCATTAATGTGTTTGATGTGGCCCAATTCACCTACAACAGGTTCCAGGGGCTGTGGAGATGATCAAATATTCAGGTCATTTTGGCTGCATTAAGGTGCATTTAATATATATTTTTCAAACCTCTGTCTAATTATAATGTGAAGCTCCTGTCTGCATGCTAACACCTGATGGCATGACACACATTGTGAATAAATCATTTCCTCAGACTGGATTTAGATAGATTAAGCTAAATTGACTGGAAAAAAGGTTGTTTTCCCCACTACATTTAAAATCTATCAACTTTCTGTCAAGTTCATTCCTCTGAGCATCACCAGTGGGCTTTGCAGGTCATGACATTAGTTTCTGACTCACTTAGACAAACAGTGGCAGTGGATGAATGGATTTTCACCAGTCTGACCTTGCTGTGCTGTGCAGAGCAGTAGGATGTAGAGGGTATTGTCATCAGCCACTCTGTGCTTCCTTTCTCCACTTCCCACTTCCTGTCTGCCAGTGGCACTAAAGTCAGAGTATTCCTCTGTCAGATGTTGAGAATAAAAAAATGTGTGTGTGTCTGTCTGTCTGTCTGTCTGTCTGCGCATGTGTGTGTTTATGTTTATTTAGTTTTCATCTCCAGGAAAACTCCCATTGATTCCCTTCCCTTTTTACTTATTCTGTGGCTCAAAAAAATGTTATCTGACCCAGTTTATGCACAGCTGTGTGCATGTATTCTTGAATTTGTGCATGTGCAGGATGTGCAGTGTGTGTGTGTGTGTTTAGTAAGGGGACAGGGAGGTAATAAGGTAATATTATTTTATGTCATGACGGGTGAGAATATTTTTCAGTATGTTTGCACAGATAAAGGATGATAACAGATGGAGAGGTAGTTCGAGATGAAGTCATATTTACATTTCTATAAACTGCTGCTTGTGCAGGGAGTTTTTATCTTCTGTTGTCAAAGAACACAACAACATTAAATTTTGAATGTGGCCATTTGACCCTGGCAAACAACAGTTTTTACATAAACGGGCTTCTTTTATCTATGTTGCAGTTTTTTCCCCCTGATTCTGTTTCGCAAAGCTGCTCATGCTCCAATACACGGCACAAAAAATCTTGAGCTTCTCAGTCTTTTTCAAGAACAGACACAAATTCTTGATTGGATTCAGACCGAAGTGACTTGGCCCCTTCAGAATATGAAGATGATGTTTCAAAGTCAGACAGGTTTTTATCAGGGCTCAACACATAAATCTTCTCCCAGGTCACAACATAAGCTCAGTTTTGGTCTCTTGCATACAGAAGTTTCAAGTTGTCTCTGAGAGGTCACGGCAGGGTTTTTTTTTTTTTTTTTTTTTAAGTTGATTTCTCTTTGACACCTTCACATAAAACTGCAACTGAAACATTACTTCTTGCATCTATTCTTGTACTTTATCTTTCTCCTTCACGGCTGTTGTAAGTCTCTTGGTGGAATTGTTCGCTTGTGTCCTTTGTGCAGGTTCACTCAAGTTGGAGGATGGCCTGCTCTGGGCAGATTTACAGCTGTGTCACACTCTCTCCATTTCTTAATGATTGATTCAACTGGACTTCAAGGGAACTTAGAAATGGTTTTTATATCCACCCTCTTACTTGTACTTTTCTGTCACTGTGGGGTTTCTTGAAGTGTTGGATCTTCCAAACACAGCTGCATTTATGTAACTGATTGAAATCCCTTGAAAACTCAAGCAAATCAGTAGCTTGTCTTTTGTAATTGTGATTCATTTAGATTTAGATGTCTTTGTGGACACCACATTATTTGTGCAATAATCCAAACAATAAAACATGAAATCCTCCAAGACAGGGATTACTGTTAGTACTGTATCCATGCACCAACACACTTCTGTCCTCCTCTGTCATCCTGCCAGGCTTAAACGGCATCTCACTGCTGATTTCCATCAGTCGCTGCCACAGTGATCTAGTGGCTGGGCTTTGTGGGTGCGCTGTTTTTAGACGGAGGGAATGTCACTAGATTTATGTGGCTAATGCCAAAACAGCTGCTGCCATGAATAGCTGAATGAGGCCTCGTAGTTAATATCCACATCCAGACTGAGCCATTCAGGAAATGTTGCAGGTGAAGGTGAAGACAATGGAAAGTGAATAAGTCTTACTATACAGCAGACAGTGTGTGGGTTATCATGTTAATGCTCTTACACTTCTCTCTATCTACATTTTCTCCTAAACATACACATGTACACTCTTAAATACACACACACACACACACACACACACGCACGCACACGCACGCACACACACACACACACACACACACACACACACACACACACACACACACACACACACACACACACACACACACACACACACACACACGTACACGTACACACCAGTTTCCTCTGGCAGCCAGCTGGCAAAGTGCCCATCTAAGTCCATTCTGAGGGTTGTCTGCCATTTATGTTCCCAGCTTGTCCACAGGCCTTTCCGTCTGTGTGTGGGTGTGTGTGCGTGCGTGTGTGGGTGTGCGTGTCTGTGTGTGTATGTCTATGTGCATGTGTGTCTTCCTGTGAACCAGTCCCTTGGCACACACAGTCACATTTCCACACCCAGTTCCTATACAGCTCTATCCGCACACCTCCCCATTCACCCATTCACACCGACACAGTACATCACACACGCAATTAGCTGAACCTGCTGTTACTGGAAGTCAGCAGTGGGTGGAGTCCATGTAGTAAGTGATGGGAGGGGGTGTACATGCATCAGTGCATGTGTGTGTAAAAGAAAAAAAAAGAGGCTCATCGACCCAGCATGCAACTAAATATCAATATTACCGTAATACCTCAGACTTCCTATTGGCAGAGAAGCTCTCTGTGTACATAAGTGACAGATCAGTAGCATGTACATGTGTCACTGGCTTTCTGGACAGCTGTGGATGCTGTGAAAAGGTTGTTGCTCGATAAAACACCAGTTGAACCATCCATCTACTCTGAAATCCACCCTCTGTAGTACTGTAATGTCTCTTATTCCGATAAAAGTCATATTAAGATTGATTAAGTTTCAGACATGTCATTCACACTTCCAGATCAACATTATTTGCAATGCTTTTCCAAAACATTTTTCCATAGAGACACTCATCTGTCTTCAGTCTGTCAACAAGTCTGCAGTTCCAGTACTGTACAGGCCTCTGCTTTGAAGCTGAAACTAGTTAAGATTAACAGGAAGATTTTCTAAAACATTGTTAATTTAACAATAAAAACAACCCTTGTTTAATCCAACCACTAGTTCTACCATGTATCAGATGTATAGCATATTGTGACCATTGAGACCTTTCTAAAAATATCATCATGAAACCTGCCCCAGAGCACAAATGTGATTACAATCCATCCTCTCTTTCCCAGGTTACAGACATATCTGGGAGGGCTCTGCTGCAGTACAAAGGGTGTCAACTCAAGTCAATTTTTATTTACTTATAGTGTCAAATCACAGCAGACAGTATATCAAGGCTCTTTTTCCAATAAGCAGGTCTAGTCTTTTTTGCCATTGATTACAGAGACCTAAACCAGAACTGGCCTCAGGGCGGGGAGCCATCTGCCAGGCCTGGCTGGGTTGAGAGACAGAGAGAGGGTGGTGGTCATGCTCCTGAAGCTGTCTGGTAAAACACTGGGAGCGGATGCTGTAGGATCTTAGGAAATTATCAAGCACACAACATTATCTGGAGAGGCAAAAGCTATATCGTTTTCGTGGCTCAAATTTGCTCTGCTTCCTCACCCACACAGATCAGCACTCTCACCAACCAACTCAGATCTCTATCTCTTTTAAATGTTTCTGGGATGCATTTAGATTTGGCTCGATTTGCATCTGATAGGAATCTGATTCAATCAAGATGCATGAAATAGCCTGAGTGTAAATCCTTCTATCTTTTATTATAGAGTTTGCATCATTAGGAACTAGCTGATGACTGATGCAATAAATCTTCTTGGGAAAAGCCTCCTCTCTGACAATATATGACCCATCGGCTACAGATTAATTTGTCAAATAATTCCCTTAAACAGAAGGATGTTTCTTAGGAACTATACTATGCTCATATGGGACTGACTATATTGCACTACCAGTGTTCATAATGTGAGGGAACATGCCACTGAGCAGAATGGTGTCTCTTTTAATAAGTTTTAGACAATAATGGAGGTCTGAGACACGGATAATACAGCCTGAATGGCTTTGAATGCTCATACATCCTTTTTTTTTTCATGAGAATTTATGAGTTTCATGACAACAATAAAAAATAAAGGACATCACCGGCCCTATCCCTCACTGCAAATTCACCTACTAATATCACCTACTTCCTGTCGTGAAAACAAGACATAAACTAGCACACACTTTTACATGTGGGGGAAGTAACTGTAGCATCTCTGAGCAAGCAAGAAAAGTTTTGTTTACGATTATTTCCTCTCTGCTGTGTGATTCCTCTCACCAGCTGACGTATCCTGATCTTCTGGAGGTTTCATGACTCACAGTGGACTCTGGTTGGATGCTGAATGTTATTCTTTCCCATCATAAGCACAAACCTGAGCAATAAAGATGTGATCCCAGAGTCACAGTGACGTATGACTCTACTATGAGTGGTTACCAGTGGGAGCCTGAGGGTGTGTATCTATGTGTGTTTGTCGGCATATGTGGGTGTGTGAATCCTCTGATAAATCTTTGCTGTTAAGAGGAGATGGGATGTGTACCGTAATGCATTAAGATGGCTATGGCTCTTATTACCAGAGTTGCCACACACATGCACAAAACAATTTAATACACAACGTGGAGCCTTTATGATCCTTTATGCAGTAATCTCATTACCAGTGAGGTTGACAGTAATCAGTCCGGTAATCAAAGCTCTGCCTCTTCCTTGTATGAGTGCCTCAGCTTCCTTTTCTTCTCTCTTATGTGCCATTGCAGACCAAAAACAGCAGTGACTAAGACAAAACCGATAAGACGATTAGACAGTGGAGGAGCTGTAGACAGAGACAGTACATCTTCCTTGCTCGCTTACTTCGGCTTAATTGTATTACTTAGCAGGATTCAGGACGTCTGAGTCCACGTTGTCCACCAATATGATGGACTGTACCAACTGAGGCATGTGTTTTTTTTGTTTTTCCGTACACCTAATGACATACATACTCCACTAATTATTTGCACTAGCACTGCTTCAGCAGCAGTTTATGTTTTTAGTCCAAGTGCTGTTTCCAGGACAGGCTGTGCTGTTTATAACACACTGATATTAAAGGTGTAGTTATGCTTGAGTTATCTTGTTTAAAAATGTGACCAAGGAGCCAAGTAGCTGTTGTAAGTGTAAAAAAATGTTAATGTTAGGACGTTGATTACAGTCGGACAAAATTGGTTTAAGGCTAGACTGTCTCATTTACAAATGGTTGAAGTGGCCGTCTGAGGTGCCACCGAAGCTGTTGCCTCGGTAGACTACGTAGGCTGGGTCCTCCGAAGGATGCAGCCCCTGAATTGGGACACGTCATATCCAGTTCTGAAACACTGAGATAAAATATGTTTGAGTAAAAAGAAGACAATGGTATTTATGATGAAACGTTTGACCTTTTATTGTCTCCTTTATAAGGTCACTTGCCTATTATTTAAAAATGTCAATACATTTATTCTATGAGTAAACATATAGGGAAATTCACTACATTTGCATATTGCAATTTGTTCTTTGTTGTTTGGTCGTTTTCAACAAAGAGTGAAGTTTCAGAATCATTTCTATATTGTGCATTTTCAATTAATCAATTCAATGTTTATACAACCTAAACCCTTACCTTTCACTATCTTTGGTTAAAGGCCTTCTGTTCTTGTTTATCAGAAGGTCAGAGGAAAATGTGCCAGTTTGCACACACTCAGTTCCCATGTTAAAGTAGTGTGAGACTACCAGGTGGTTTTAATTGCTTTACCTTTTAAAGGAATCTGACATTTTGGGGGAATCTGTTTATAGTCCCTTTCTCGCTGGGAGTAGGATGAGGAGATTGAGATCACACTCGTGCCGTGTTTATCCACCAAATATAAGGCTGCCAGTTTGCTTGGAGCAGTGTAAAGACTGGATATAATATAAAACAACTTCTTCTTTTCCTTTGGGCTGTTCCCCTCAGGGGTCACCACAACGAATCATCTGCCTCCATCTAACCCTATCCTGTAATTCAGTATAGGGTTCATGAGTCTTGTGATTTGCATCTCTAATGTGGTTTTAGGTTTAGGTTGGATGCCCTTCCTGCCATAACCCTCTGCATTTATCCAGGCTTGGGACCTGCATAAGGAGGGCACTGGCTTGTGCCCCCCTCGAGGCTGCATTATATCATGGAAAACAACTATCTCATGCAAAGTATCTGTTTGTGTACATACAAATGAATGACAAATTGATTAATGAGCTCACAGAGGTAGTTTTGACCCCTGAAAAGCAAGATAGCTTTTTCTTTCTGTTTATTGTGGGTTAGTCACCTATTGTTGGCTGTAGTCTTATATTTGGTGAACAGACTGGTATTGATCTTGTCTTCTAACTCTTGGCAAGAAAGAACACAAACTATTCTTTTATTTTTTTCTCTGAAAATGTCAGAGTGAGTCGACTTAAAACTCCTGGAAGTGCTTATTCATTTAGGCCTTTTAAAAAAGCTCAGGACCTTGTGGCTACTGGTTCAGAATGAGAATTAAGGTTTAAGCTTTTTGCAGAGTCATAAATTAAAGGTAGCACAAAATAAAGATAAAACATATTCGCTCTTCAGCCTGATTAGGTTCTGTATAAACAAGATGGGGGTGAGTGGTCACAAATATGGAAGTCTGTGCAGAAGAAAAGCCAGATGACCAGGCTGATCCCGACTGGAGGTGAGAAAGAAAAACTGCAACTCAGAGGAAGCAGAAGAGAAGAAAAGACAGCGAGAACAAGAGAGAAAGAGAAGAGCAAGAACTATACAGCTCAAGGACACGTCCTGTTTGTACTTTTTGTCACTCGTCCAAATTTCCGCACTTGAGAGCGTAAGTGGAAATAAATCAGCCGACGAGCCTGAATGTGAATGAGAATCAGCAGTGTTTGTGTGTGAAATAGTTAGAGTAGGAGCACACACTCATTTATTACTGTTGTACCAGACAGATTGAGTGAAGGACCATTTGTCATCTCCAGCCCCCCCTCCAACAAAAAAAAGCCCCCAAATCTGACTCTATTCACATTGACCCCATCTTCAACAAGTACCAGAAAAACCTGCACGGCTATAATTGGTGAAGTGCCTGCTCTGGGTGACCGTCACATCAGTCGTCTGTCTGCCTTGCTTTGTGTTTTGCTCCCTCTAATTTGACGGCCTTTTTTGTTTTCCTTTGAATGTCCATCTCAAAGTCTCATTTTTTATTTCTTCCTCCCCGCCACACCATCCGTCACACTCGTTTGGTTTATCCTCCTCTTTCAACCTCCCATGTCCCCGCTTTCTGCGTATTCATTTAACTCAGTGGCCCAACGTATTGTGGTGAATGCTAATAGGTTCCCACACTCACATGGTACAATATAGTGAAGAGTAAGTGACTGTGTGCGTGAATGCTTGTGTGTTTTTGTGTGTGTGTGTGTGTGTGTAGGAGGCTGGGCGGTCAGTCCACAGTTCCATTAGCCTGATGGAGTTTCTATTAAATTAGAAACTCTCTCTCTCTCTCTCTCTCCCTCTCTCTCTCTCTCTCTCTCTCTCACTCTCTCTCTCACTCTCCCAATCACATTAGTGCTCTTATCTCATTTGCGGAGGCTCTGCAGGCAGTGAGGGGCGGGGGCAGAGGAGGGGTGGAGTTATGATCTGGAAGCGGACAGGAAAAAGGACATGCCCTCGTAAATAGAGAGAAGAAGGACAGGCAGTTGATGTGTATCTAGTATGTGCATCCGTGTGCATGGAATGGCTATGTGTGTGTGTGTATAGGCGTACATCTGATGTGTTTCATTTTTTGAATTGTCACGGATGTTCGCTTCAAATTGGTCCATCAACAACTCTGTCAGACAGGGCTGACTTTAATGCTGCCTGATGACAAAATGCAGCATGGATGGGTGTGTGTGTGTGTGTGTGTGTGACTGTCATGTTAAAGAACAACCCAGTAAAACACAACATGGACATAGCCTACCTCTGCTTTAGGAATTGAGTTTGGGACTGAGATTTGAATAAGATAGGTTAAGGCTAAATTATAATGAGGATAAAATGATAATAAGTTTGTGTAAAGTCAGATGAAATACAGCTGTTGTGTCTGCTCAGTAATGATATGCCAGGGCCAAGAGGTGGTTAGCCTCTCTTAGCATAAAGCCTGGAAGCAGGGTTAGCCTTAATTAATATGTTACATGTCATTTGTTTAATCTATTCACAAAGGGAAATGTAAAAACAACTTTGTGGTTTTAGGGAGTCTCCGGCTGTCGCTGTTTCTTCACGACCCTAACAGTGTCAACCTCAGGGTGATGACAGCCAATCACCGCCCTTGGCTGATGTTTGGCAAGAAATAGCTACGGTACACACCACATCATAAAATAAATAAAACCTGCCTCCTGGCTGTAGTTCAACACTTGACATAGAAATATAGTGTCAATCCTACCGTCACTCTGTTTTCCTTTAAAGAAATAGATTTTAAAGATCCACCCCAATGAAGTCAAGTGCTGTTAATATGTCCAAGAATCATATGTGGACAAAAGCAGTCTGCTCCATGGCTGAGTATTTCCACCTTTGAACTGCAGTGATCCCATGACAACAACAGTTTTAAGAATAACAGATTCAGGCAGTCAGGGTTTCTTCCAAACTGAGGAACCAATCCTGTCAACTTACAACTACAAGCGGCAGGGATAGATAAACCTTGTCAGTACAGCAACTAAGTGTTAGAATTAGCACAACCGCTAACACTGTTAGTTAAGCTAACAAACAACATAAACAAACAAAATGTGCTAATTACACGAACACCCCATCCTGACATACAGCAATGCAAGAGAGCGAGCGAGAAAGAGTGATTAGAATGCGTACTTGTTCTGTCTCTATCTGGATGACATTTTGCGGCGGTGTCCCGCCCCTAAACACTTCTTATTGGTTGAAAAGTACACACTGCTTCCTGTTGACAAGCTAGTTATCAGAGAGAGGAGAATATGAGAGAAATAAAAAAAATAAAAATACTCCAAGCTGTGAAAAACGGCAACCAGGAAATGTCAGGAATCTAAAAGCAGCGCAAGAAGTTTGTTTACGTCCCTTGATAATTTTATTGGTTTGGATTTTCGTTACACTGCCTATCAGGACACCTTTGCGCAAGATTTCGTCGCCGTACAGCTTGCTCGCTGAATGTCAGGATGCGGAGTAACTGGTCTGGTTTGTCTGCTTTTCTGGATTCAGATCACAACCCTTCAGCGACCAGTTGTTGTTAATTCATCTAAACCATGTCAGTATAAGTCAACCTAGTAACGGGGCACTAGGCCTGATCCATATTTTTCAATGTGCTCCCAGTTTTCCACTTTTCATTTCTTGACACAAAAAACATGTTAAACAAAATGTTGACAGTAACAAAATATTCTACATAGACTAAACATATTCTTTTCATTGTTCATGTTGACTGATTGCTGGAGAGCTGCTATTAACCAGCATCATGTCCATGTCCGAAGAAGTCCTTCACTCTTTATGGTTTTCATAATAAAACATCAGTGTGCAGCGAGACATTCTCCTGAAAACATGGTTTACTCTCAGAATCAATGTAAGCTTCTGTTAAACTTAGGGTTCAGTGGAGTCAGGGGAAAGTACAGAGTCTTGCTCAAGTGTGTTTGTGAGTGTGTCTGTTTGTGTGTTCACTAGCAGCCATCCAGGGACGTCCAGCCACAGATGATAGAAGTAATGACTTAGTGGAAACTCAGCAAGACAAGAAGGAGACAGTACAGAAGAGATAGATACGCGGAGACAGACTTTCATGGAGACCCGCCATGCTGAGACTAATGTGTCCCTGGAATGTATAATTATCAGTGTGTGTGTATGTCAGTGTGTTTGGGTGTGGGAGTGTGTGGGTGTGTGCAGGCGACAGTGAGCCATTAGCCAGGTTTAAATGAAGGTCTGCATCAACAGCAACTATTCTAATAATGACCGGCTTGGTCACAGACAAACTAATGTAATGGTGGCGTCTGCTATAGTACGTCCTATTGTGTTGTGTGCATGTGTGCGTGTATGTGTGTGTGCGAGCATAAAGCTGAGTAAGGAAACATACCTCTTAAATTGTCCAAGGTGACACTATGTGCAGACATCGCTTATCATGCACCTCTGGATGTGATAGTGTTTCTCTTGCTGTCAAGTACACACAGATCCAGCTGAAACAGCATCCATTACAACAATTATACACACTCATCCAAAAACTTCCACAACGTTGGTTCTTTGTGTGTAATTATATGTTGGACTGTCAAAGAAGAAGTTTTATATCTCAGATAAATGACCTTGTTTCTGAGGACAGTCCCTCACCTATAAATCACTCGACTGCAGATCAAATCCAAAGCTGAGGTGGTAACAGGTAGTGACTTCACCGCTTACCTCATCTGTTAAGCCTCTGTGATTGGTTAATGGTTAATGTGTGGCCATTTTGCACCATCTGTCTCAATAATTGGCCCGCTCCCTTTGTTCTCTTCTTCCCCAAAGTCCCTTTCATTGTTGTTTAAGACCATTCATCTATTTTCAACCTTTCTTCTCGTCAGCTGTTTTTGATTGTTTCCCCCCTGTTATTACATTCAAATGCCATCCATCCCCTGCACAGCAGATATTCTGTCAAACACTGACCCGACAGCAGCAGGACCCTGCACTTAAAAGATTTAAAAATACTATATGATCTCATCGCAAAACAAATATGAATTTTAATTTAATGTTGATTTCAACTCTGGTAAGCGAACATGTGTGCAACTCAGCCACTGCCCAACAAGCGCCTCACCCCTCGGACCCCCAGTCTGTTCTTATATCATCTGCAATAGTGTAACTCTGTTACTTGTTGTTACATCTTTTTCTACAGTGTTATACATAAAATGTAATGTATGTCATATTTATCAAAAGTGAAGAGTGATGTTGCAAAATATGTCACATATTATTATACTCTGAATATATGAAGATATAGATTTACATAGAGATACAGAGATAGATTTCTATGTCGGTTTCTTCTTATGTATTTGATTTGATTCATTTTTTCTATCTCCTGCTAAATATCCTCAAAAGTTTGTGCTGCACTGATCTAACTTTTGCAGGTTTATTAAAAACTAATCTAATCTAACCTGCAGTGTTTTCACTGCATGTGAGAGATACTTTTTTTGTTTGTGAAATTGATGCTGAGGAGAAAACTACCTGGGGAGCATCTTCAGAAACAGTGCAACATTTTAACATGCACGGAAATTTATCATTGACCTATCCCAGAATCAACAGACTCTGTTTTCATTTGCACACAGACATTTATAGCTGTAATTGACTCACATATTGTTTTGTTTTCAGTAAAGCTACTGACTTTAAAATATAGTTTTTTTCTTCTTCTTTTTTTTTCTCCAGAGGGAGACAATAACCTGTTGCCTGAATGATACTAAATAATCCATCGTACAGTTCCAGGAGGCACAAATACAAAGACTTTATTATCACAACTGCTGTACTGATCGATTGGCCTTCTCTGTCCCGGCCTCGAGTCATCTATTCATCCAGACTATGATGTGTGTGTGTGTGTGTGTGTGTTTGTGTATGTGTGTTGTTTCTCCCAGGATCTCCTGTCTCTAGGTCATGGGAATCAAACACAGTAGCAGACAGTAAACACAGTTGGGGTCATGTGGGAGGAGGGATATACAGTATAGGTTTTATTTGGTAGTGGTCAATTCTTTGGAGACAGACTTCACAGTGTGATCGGGGCTGAGAAAAAGTCACAGGGGTGTATCACTCACAACAGGGAAGGCTGTTTATAAGTTGCACATGCAGGCAGCTTTATCAGCAGAAACACTGCATGGGCAAGTTGATGCTCTATTGGCCTAATTTGATGTATCCACCTGTGTATTCCCTCACATTGGCTTAAATACAAATCAGATATTCATCAGTCCTTGTTGCCTACTAGTGCTGTGTACCTTCAAGACATTTTTCTTTGCAAAACTGCCTGGGATTGGCAGAAGCTGTGCCCCCATTACACCCCCATCTCTTGGAAATTACATTCATATACAACTAATTTGCGACAGGAAACACATTTAGAGAAAAAACATATTGCTTCCCCAGTGACATTTTTATCTGCAGAATGAGTAAATATTTTTAGCTATTGCGACTAAAGCATGATTTATGTATTCCTGGTTTTCTTGCAGCACACACTTCAGACAGAAGGAGTTTATTTATAGTTAAAGGAATACTGCTTTATTTTGGGAAATTCACTTCCTGGCAAAAAGTTAAATATGATGCCAATCTGACATCTATGTCAAATTTGTTTTTAAAGCTCTTTTTTAATAAACAAGACGTGTTAATTACTGAGCTATAAATGAACTGATGGATGGATTTTGTTTCCATTTGACTGAGCCAGGTTAGCTGTTTGTCCCTGTTTGACTGCTGACTGTTGCAGCAGACATAGACATAGGTTACTGACTCTTTACTGGCTCTCTCTCTCACAAACACAAAGATACACGCACACTAATAAAAACCGGCTCCAGGTCCACAATCTCTATGTCCATGTCTTTAACTAATGGAGTTTGAGCAGTCTGCTGTTTATTATCTGCCCTGTCTTCTGAGAGATCTATATCTGTCCTGAAAACACACAAGACCTGTGTCTGTCTTTTGTACAAGCATCTGTGTGTAACGTATGTGGATGTACATGTTTGCCTTGAACTACAGGTGTTGGATAGAGAGCCAACATAAACAGGCCCATGTCTGAAAATGGATTTTTCATATGGATATCTGCATTGCCATCCACTGACTGTTGGGGTAAAGGTTAAGGACCAGCAAGTGCATGTCATGATTTTATCTCAGCAGGGTCTCTGAAGCTGATGGTGTTTGACCAACAAGCAGTCTGTGTGATGGATGTTCCTCCATTACAATGTCTGGTGCAGGTCATGGTAACAGCTCCACATAAAAGTAGCTGCTTGCACTCTGCCTTTCCTCATGTCCCAGAACACATGTTAAAAAAAACATCAAAAAAACAACATCAAATATGTCTGCATCATCTGGATTAGCTGAGCAAGCAGAAAACCACAGGAGATAAAAGTGGAATGACACATTAGTAAAGCTGGTGAAATAAGAATGCTGAGCAAAAAAATGTAAACGCTTCCCCACTTTTTGTAGGAAATTACAGTAGTGACTGTATTATTTTAAAGGGATAGTTCAACGTTTTGGAAGATTCGTCTTTCCCTACAGTGCATAGGAGTAGGTTTATTACCTTTAATAATCAGTGCATGTTGTTTTATGCAAGCTGCTCAGCTCACACAATTGAGGAAACGGTACATGGTCCTCTGTCCCTCAAAACTCATCAAATATACAGTCCAACAACTCCAAAACACTCTTGTGGAGAAGTTGTGACCTGCACATTCACCACACTATGTAATAATCATGTATAATTAATTATGTAACATTACGACACACAAAGCAAATACTCAGAACTACTTGCGCTTTTGAAATCACTCTGCCCAGCAGCCATGTCTTTCCAGCTATGCATTTGCGTCTAAAACAACTCTGTCTCGTAATGTTAGATTATTATTTCATAGCATGGTGAATGTGCAGGTCACAACTTCTTCACAAAAGTGTGTTGAATTATGTATTGGATGAGTTTTGAGGGACAGGGGACCATGTACCATCAATTGTGTTCGAGAGCAGAGTTCAAATCCACATTTAAAAGCCCTTGGGTATCAACATAAGTGTGACTTGCCAGATAAAAGATAAATATTTTTGTAGTGTAGAAAATGTAACTATATATTTTTTCAGATAGACCTATGCTACTGTACTTAACATGTTGGCCTACAAAATCATGTCATACCTGTGGCACTGTTTTCTTTTCATTTTTTTTATTTTATGTATTTCAAAAGGCAGGAACATGTGCACACCAGGAGGAAACCAGGAAGATACATGTTAATGATTCATTCCTGGTAAATGTTAGGGAGTAGATATTTACTGGACATTGCAGTAATTTTTGATCATTGTCCAGTATTGTCTATCATAAGACCTGTGAGAAATGATGGGCAGGGACGTGACTAACATTGTTAGATCTCATCCTGTCTCACCACAGCCCATCCTCAAGACACTCACACAGGAGTGCTACGCTAGCACAACTTCCTCCAGTAGCAGCACGTAGTCACAAACGTTAGTTGTAAGAGGAAGCGGTTGATGTCACCTGAATCTCTTCCTCCTCTCCTGCACTCCACCCTTCCACACTTCCACCGTTTCTTGCCCTCTTTGTTGTTGTGTAAAGGAAAATAACTTAAAAATGTTCCACCCAGAGCAGAACACTTGGGCCAGATAAAACAGTGACCTCTCCTCTCTCACATTTGCGTCTTTACAGAGGAAAAAGGAAGGAAGGAATTAAGTTTACGTCGAATGAGCAAACAAAAAATAAAAGAGGAAATCTAGCTCTGATAAACATGAAAGGCTGGTTCCGCTATTACACAAGCTATGCCATCTACCTCACTGTGAACTTTTGGGTCACACATTATTATGAGTTAACATTTCCTATTCAGTTTCCTTAGTGAGCAAGCAAGCCTGACATTAAAGAGCTACCACTTTGTGTGCGTGCATGTAAGTGTGTATCTTGCATACGTGTGTATTGCTCCATCATATACGCCACTCCACCTGGCTATGATGAATTGGTATAACCCGTGACCCTTACATCAGAGTGGCTGGTGGTTGTGTTATGCCTGTGGGTATCTTTGCCAGCTAAATTATTTAGCTTGAGTGACTGCTGGTAAGACACCATGCAAAAGGTTTTATTACACACTGATAGAAAAAAGATATATAGAATACAGTTATATGCTGGTAATTACTGTTACCAGTGTCACTGCAGGCATCCGACAAATACATAAAATATTTTTATGCATGCAATGGACAAGGTGAAAGCAGAAAACACTGATATATCCTGACTATGTAACTGTTGAAATAGGAAATAACACATCCTTTCTCTCAACTAAAAGAGTTGACTTCATAATCAATTAAAAACCCATCCGGTAACACTTTACTTGAAGGTATCGTCATAAGAGTGACATGACACTGTCATAAGACTGACATGACACGTTCATGACTGTGTCATGTCAGTCTTATGACAGTGTCATGTCACTCTTATGACGATACCTTCAAGTAAAGTGTTACCAAACATCCTCTCTTGTTTCATTACACTCACTAGTTTGTAATGTTCATGTTAGCAAACTAGACATGTGATACAAAACTAACAATACTGAGATTGCAACTCCTCTCCAAATTGTTACCATTACGATTCATTTTTTAGCATTTACTACGATCCCATAATTCCCATTTATGGCCTCAGTCCATTATAATCTCGTATTCCTGGTCTCTGCTGATTGGTCAAAGGCTACGATGACATACCGTGACATACAGTAGGGTGGTCTTTACTGATTGGCTTGGTGAAGATGTTTCTTTTTCTTACTGACAGGGACAGGGGGGAAATATAACATGTGCAGAAGTAACCAAAAACAGTCACTTGCCCTAAAGGGTTAAGCTGAAAAAAAACTGAAAACTCCACTTCCCATTAGGCAGCTTACACTTTTCTTTTTGAATTCTCAGACCCTAACCTATTTGTTTCAGACTCCATGACACCAGTTCAAAAATAGGCCTTATCAGGGATACTAACTTTTTAGATACACTATAGACTGGAGTTTGCCGTAGATAATGGCCATCATCATGGTAGTCAAATGTTGGATTTCTGTTAATTCATAATAAATGTTTTTATGGAAAACATCACCAAAATGCCACTGTTTCCACAATTTAAAGATAATATTAAAAATGTTCATGTCAGATTCAGCCTAGACATTGAAACTATACAGTGAATAGTGTCAGTTCTATCTTTTGTTGCTGGTATGTCTATCAACAGGTCTATTTTCACAGCAAACTGCACACAGCACATCTGCTCTAACCCATTAACATGACCACTGAAGTGAAAACTAAGATGTTCCACACCCATCACACAGCCAGTGTGTTCCCTTGTTTTGTCAGAAGGTAACAAAGCTCTTTCAGAGCCACAGCAGAACATATACATTTTGTTTCATTGGCAGAATAGTATTGCTTTTAATGAGAAAACTGATATGTGTTTGGGTGGTTCATAAGAGACAAGAAGCCCTACCCCCCCTAGCTAATTTATGGTGGTAGGTGACACTCAGTCTCTCATAGTGTTGAGTAATACTTATTTCAGTCAGAGCCTGCACGCTGAAAGTGATATGTTTCTCACTTTGTTTGTATTTTTATGCAGTGCAGTTAAAGTCATCACATCTGAACATGCACTGATCCCAAATATGTTCATGTTACTGACTCAATTAGATGAATCCAGATTTAGAGGCTGCATAGAAAAAGACAACTGTAATTTGCACTAAATTACAACTGAAGGTGGTGAAAATGAAGCCAAAACAGAACCAAAACAGGAACAGAGGTCAGTGTCTGGAGCATGTTGCCAGATAAGGATCATTATAGTGAAATGCTTGAGGACCTCCACTTTGAGAGCCACTTGTCTGGAACCGTGGTGGTCAGATAATAAACCACTGTTTCCGCCTCAGCCTCTTTTTTCTTCTTCTTCCAGCTTCCCTCTTTCTTCCTCTCTACTCACTTCCCTTTTCTCCTCAAGGCACTTCTCTTTCACATCATCCAATCCATCATAGTTTTGCTCCTTGCCCTTGTGGGGAAGAAATGGTTGCAGTGGTGTTTTCCCTACGCCTCTTCATCCCACACTAACATACACATAAAAACCTAATCTAAATAAGCCACTTACATTAACCACCAGCAATGAAAGCAATAGATGCAATGGGAAGAGAAAAGCAAGACTGGTTATTGTATCGACTGAAATGCATCAAAGTAAAATCAATCAATGAGTAAATCAATGAGGCTAGTGATTTATACATCCTGAAGTCCCTGGAGTTCAATAATTGTTCTTCCTCTAGGATATTTGTTGTCATGAATCCAAGACATCCTGTGATTGATAGTATCAATCTTGTGAAGGAGCAGGCCTGAGATAGATATGCTAATTGTCACAGCTTAACATGGCCAACAGGTAACTTTAATAGTAGAGTAATAGGCCTATAAAAAAGGCACAGCCATGGGCGTAATGAAAATCCAATTACAGTAGATAGTGTACAGCACCTCTGAAATGGCCCGTCAGTCAAACAGCACAGCTGGTGCACCTCAGTTAAATTTTTGTGTTTGAGGCTCTGATGATGTGGTAGAACCACTTGTCCTTGTACTGCTAATGTTAGCGCTGGCCTGGATATGGGGCGGCAGATGAAAATACGGTGTTGCTCAGAGCTTGTTAGTGTCTCAACTCTAATGCAACTTGGACTTGAGCTTTTGGAACTTGAAAGTTGGCAGGGACGGAGTGGCCATCAGGACAACCGGTTGCTCTGGTTGCACCCTCTCTCCACTGGGGTTTTTGGATCATTAAATCATTTCGGTAGCAGCTGCCTTTTTTTCTGTATTTTTGTCTTATCTTTTAACCATGGCTAATCACAGCTATCACTGCTTTGTGAGTTTTCCAAATCAATAATGAGATAAAGGTAAAAACACTCTGTTGCACATTGAGTTGCCAGATAAAACAGTTCATTCCAACAGCCAAATGAGTGCCTGACTCTTTGTTTGAATGATTTTTGTGAGATGTGTGTTGATTTAAGTGTGCAATGCAGCATTTTAGAAGCTGTAGTTCATAATTCTGTCAGATTTAGACAGTGTGACAATACATTATGACCATAGAGGTGACTCTTCTCTAAAACACTTCTCAGCAAGTCAACTTATTTATTGCAAGGCTGTGGTGATCAGTCTTATTATTGTAGATTTAGGAGTAAGGATCCCAAAAGGGTCCCAGATGATTGATAAAATAGAAAAGCTTACACTCAAATCACTTTTTAGTGCGAAATACTGGAAGTTTTTACCTTTCAGTACTCTAAAACCTATAATGAAATGAGTAGAGGTTCAACGTTCAAGAAGGAGTCACGACACGGCGTTTCCTGGTTATAAAGGGTCACAAGCAAAAAGGGTTTTCAACCAGTGTATGTATTAATTGTTTAAATGTATTTAAAGCTAACGGGTAAACTCAATGTATATCTATGTAAGTGACAGATATAGTGTGTAAATGGGTATTTATTTTTATGAGTAGGAGTGTTATAGATATTGCATTACTGTAAAAATGGTACACACACATACATGCGCACACTCACACACTCAAGGCCTGTAGTCCACTTGCTGAGTGACAAATAGCCACTGAATCATAGCATTGATCTTTCCACAGGAAGTAGCCATTGGATTAATCTGTAAAGTCACTTCCAACGATGAGAGACTTTCACTCATAACAGGACTCTTGGGAATTGATCAATCCTCTTAAAAGTGGCTTAGTATGGCTTGATAAGAAGCTCAACATTACAGGGCCACACACACACACACACACGCACATACACACAATAACAGACACACCCATAAGCAGAACAGGCAGCAGAACTGTATGAAAGACGATACGTCTGTTTACTTATTGACCTTTCAGTGAACTGTAGTTGCTGTGCCACCCATGGTGAAGCGTCCCTGCGCGTAGGCCGAATAGTTCGACATAATTACCCGACTCATATGAAAATCCTCTGCAACACAAGAGAATAGCCACAGTCAAGTAGGGTAGGCAGACACAATCTGATGAAGCCCTGTAATTTACATAAATGGAGATGAGAGACATGAAAGAATAAAATGAAATGTAAAAAGCCTTGTATTTATTGTCTGATTTTGTGTGTCTCTGTGAACGTGTGTATTTATATGAATGTGAGTTGCGGAGTAGGAGGTGGTAATTACAGGGACACCAACCTACACTACAGATACAGACATAGATAGATGGATGAATAAGAGATCAAAGACAGAGTGGCGTGTGTGGACTATGAGTGGCGATAATAAGGCCGACAGCTGCTTCTCAGGGATGGACAACATGTTTTGCCCTCATAAGAGATTCAGAAATTTAACATACAGTAAAACATTATCACCTATTAAACATGTCCCGATGACTGCTGGCATAGTGGACTGCACATTGCATGGATGGTCACACCCTGTTATTAAGAAATATTAGATCCTGACAAATATCTGTGGCACAATCCAACATGACATGAAGAGAGCACGCAGGTGATTCTCAGATACGTCACTGCTATTTTAAAATCTTTAATCAGATTGGAAATCGGAGTAACTCTTTAATACCAGACTTTAGAGCAGCAGCTTCCTTGATAGTGCTCAACCAATCCTGTTGAACTCTGGTTTGGCCTTTTTATTTGCTCCTTTTCTCCTTCTTCTCTTCAGAAGCGGGAGGGAGCTCATCAACCAGAAGCTGTTCACCTGGGTTGTGGACGGGGCAATCCTGGTGGGGCTTGACTTCTCAGTCTGTCATTTCTATTTCTCTCTCCCATTTGCTACATGGTGTCTTGTGTTTCATCACCAGACACTCTTTTACACTAATTGATATCTGGTTATGTAACTAGGTTTTTTAATGACCACTTTGAGTTTTTTAGTTCAGTAACTCCTTCCTTCTTTGTCTGAACTCTTACCAAGTTGGTGCCATTCTCCACCATCAGGAGACGAACAATTCTTCACCAAGGAGCATTAGCCAGGTTTCCATTACAGTTTTTGCACAACTGAGAAGCCTTTATTTTGAAAACTTTTTTTGATAAAACTTTAGTGTTTTAGTTTCACCTCCTACCAATCCAGTTGAACATTATAGTGGATTTATATGCCTCTGAGTGGGAACTGGTCCTAGACTGTGGCATGATATGGCAGACACCACCATGAAAAAAAGAATCTAGATTTTTAGGATTTTTTTTTTTTGCCCATTCAAATAGACTGAAAAACCAGCGAATATACATTTGGTTGTGATTTGTTTTCGAAATTCATATTCCCAATACTCATTTCTGGGTTTGCTATTTCAGATTGCCCATTATGTAGGTTAATGGAAACACACCACCAGTTGTTGAGGTTCATGACGGCTCAGTGTAAACAACCTTTGATTTGTTGCAGATATTATCATTCCCATCAGGTATAGAGCTAGCATTTATTATTGTCAGAGCACTTTACCACATATTGTGGATTTATATGCTCCATGTTAAAGGTCCCATGTGTTCTCTGATTATAGAGCAGGTACTATTAATACCACAAGCATGTCAAAGAGCTCAGTCCACACAGCCTGAAACCGAGGATTAAAATGAGCCATTTGGACTTCTGTAACTTTGTGATATCACAGACTGACCTTGTCACGAGATGTAAAACTACAAAAAAAAAATGTTTTGTAGCTATATTGTCTTATAGATCAAGAAGGTTCAAAGTGACCAAAGATGTTGAGTTCCTCTATCATTTGTGTCACTTATATTCAGTAGGCCTAAATGATGTATCATTGTTTATATGTGTATAAATGTGTATGCATGTGTCAGAACACTGCCTGTGCCCTGCCTTTCATTGACCCTGGTAATTTGTCTCCTTGGTAACCATGACTCATTTCCTGGTCAGAGTGAATGGATGATGTGAGCCCATTAGTGTTCCCTATGGGATCTTAATAATGAACTCTGTCTGGAAAGGAGTGAGGAAATGGTCGATATTAAATAAATAAATAAATAAATAAATAAATAAGCACAGCATCATGGTATAAATAATGTATTGATACATAAGTAATACAACAAAAATACCTATCACATACAAATCAATGAATTATTCAACCATTTGATAACTAACTTATTATTATGATTTACTGTGTTTTATGATGTGACCAGTTTCCAGCTTCTCAACTTTCAGCCAGTCAATGCTGTGTCCTGACATTTCAAAAGTGTTAATCTTATAACTATATGATGACACACATTCCTTAGAACACAAATCCTCATCACATGCACAAATTAATTGTTATGCTCTCCAGTGTTTGACTGACCTGCTGTATTTTTTTTTTTTATTATTATTATTTATTTATCCCCCCTCCACCCTGCAATCTCTGTGTAAAACTAAAGCACATGAAGGTTCATACCTACTTTACCTTTAGCTCCTATGACTGGTTCATTTGAAACAAAGCATGTGCTCCGGGCGATGTAGCTTGACTCAACGGTCTCTAAATAATTGATCAGCATCTGTCCAGAATGACATTGCCATGAGTGGTAAAAAACAAACAAACAAAAACCAACAAAAACACATCATGTCTACCCATACAGTACAAAGCAAATTCTGGTGCTTTGTATTTCTTTGACTAACAACAGTATACTACTTTCACAGACTAGATCCACATACAGCACAGTATACAAATATTAGAGATGCTTAATGATAAAAATGGATCAGTATATTTTGTGGGAAGAGTCTGTGTCCGCCCTATTTATTGCAAAAGCCCAGACAGATGAATTGACAGTAGATGTTTGCATGTGAAAAGAGAATGCTCCAGTGAGAAACAGGTCAAGACCGAGCCTGTTTCCTCGCAAATCATGTCCCACATTTCTGTCTGTTTGTTTTTACTGGACAGAGTGCAGCAAGGATCACGGCCCAAATATCTATCCATTTACCATGAAGGACGATATTCTGGCTCACCTCCTATAGCACTCTGTGCCAGGGGACAGGGGCAGCGGATTGGCTGATCTCATGACTTGGCCAACTTTCTCTGTCTTTCTCACACACACAAACATGTCGTGGAAATCTCAGCCAGCTGTGGTACTAAACTGGTGCTACAGTACATCACATGTGCAGGGCTAATTGACCTTCTCATGAAAGGACTTATTTATTTCTTATCTTTATCAATTTTTATTTCATCCTCATGGACAGTGATAAATATGACTCACTGACACCCACTTCCTCATGACAAAAACAAAATAACAACTTCACAGAAAAATTAACTATTTTATAAGCCACCAAAACAAATTGATTTAAAACTATGCTGGAGTTTTTTAAGCTATAACTACTCACTGAGCACCTATCAGAGAGGTGTAAATATTCCCACAAACAACATGATGCTGTTTCACAGCAGCCATTATGCAGTTAACTGTCCAATGGATGGACTCTGTGTGGCCCAACTGGTCCCGTGATTCAATGCATGCAGCAAACACACACCAACAGAGACCATGGCACTTATTCTTAGTGGATGTAAACTCAGTGCAACAGCTGCACGATGAATAAAACAGTATAGCTGTAGCAACAGTACAGATATGGAGCTTCAAAACCCAAAGTTTTTGTAGAGAAAATTTCATGTTGTTAAGGTTGCTAGGAAACAGGATCAGCACTTTGGGATAAAGGTCAGGGTGAGAACAAATATGAGGCAAGGCAAAAATCCATTTGACCACTAGGTTACACTTATGGGCTTCCTGTCTGGATACAGATTATAGTAATGTGTAATTAATCACTTGTGTAGGTTTATGACCTTAAACTTAACTAACCAATTTGCACCCCCCCCCTGAGAGAAATATGTAGCTCTATATCCAGCAGCTAGTCACTAACTTTGATTGGTATTGGTTTATTAGAGCTTCTGTAAAGCTGAACAAAAACAATAAGCTGAAAGACGCTAGAACCGAGCTTGTTCAATTTTCCATCATATTCTTACTTCACTGATACAGTAAGTCTTTATCACTAAATACAAAATGATGTTTAAAGACATTATAATAGGATTTCAAAATAAAATCATTACTATTGATATTGATGAAATGATAAGATGCAAATGTTAAATTATGAAAACTGGAAAATTGATAAAGGTCTACCAACAGTCCAGTCATCAGTGTTGCTCACTGTGTTTTCCAGACTTATTTGGTGCATTCCAGTACCCCACCTTCATTTCTCCTTTGATCCCTAATGGTCAGTCCAGGTGTTTGCACAGCAGAAGGTGGAGCTGTGAAAAGTTTGCTGAAGGCACATGTCATGGAGAT
Source organism: Trachurus trachurus (assembly GCF_905171665.1). Taxonomy (NCBI): domain Eukaryota; kingdom Metazoa; phylum Chordata; class Actinopteri; order Carangiformes; family Carangidae; genus Trachurus; species Trachurus trachurus. The sequence goes on along the minus strand of NC_139893.1, from coordinate 24,600,815 downwards.
TACAGTATCGGTCAGGCTTCCACAGGACACCTGTAGATTAAGCAGTGTCAAGAATAAAAATGTGTAAAATGGTGTGGATGGCAAACTGGGAGAAAATGCAATTTCATAGGGAGTGGACTGATCAGAAGAAGAAGAGAAAAAAAACGGAGGTTAAGCTGGGTGACAGAGCAGATGAGGGAGCAAATAAGTGGGAAACAGGAAGAAGAGTCATGTGTGTGTGTGGTCATGAAGTGGTGTTGGAGTAATGGAGTTACAAGGGTTTTTAAAAGTTGTCCAGATGGGTTTGGACCACAGAACGAAGTGTGCAGCAGCTGGTTGTCTGTAGCCACAGAAGATGTTTGGATCAATTGGTTCTCGCTGCTTTATGGCTTCACTTCCTGATGCAGTCTGTGGAGCGTCTGGTTACAGCTGCCATGTGGACTAATACCCACGACCACCTGTCTGGACCAACAACTTCTCAGACAACCTGTCTATTAAAACCAAATACTTTTGCTTTTGCATTGTTGTTAGGTCAATTACGAATATTGGTAGAGGAAATACTGCATGACAACCTCACCAAACCAAAAAAAAAAAACAATATTGTGTCCTGCATTTGAGCCTCATCATTTTCTTATCACTGTCTGAATTGACAAATGAACAAATGTCAGAGTTGAACAAGCATTTTATTCTCACTTAATGCACATTACATCAGCGTGACATCAGCGGGCCCTCTGTGGAAGTGGCTCTCTGACATTGAGAACTACATTTCTGTAGCTGCTATTTGTCAGTGCACGTTACCTTACACTGAGATGTGGGAAAAATCTGACAGAATTATTCATTTGGAAGATTCCTCAAGACCAGCAAGATCGTCTTTCGGCAACTTCAAGACCGTCGTTTCACAGTGAAGTCAGAAACACAATGTTGTACCAGTGATTTCTGGTACATTCAGCACTATATCTGTCACTGTGAGACAACTGCAACATGTAGCCAGTAGGAAAAAACATCACATGAACTCAAAGCAACATAAACATGCAAACACCCACACAAACAGAGAGAGCCACAAACATGAGCCATTGTACACAACACACAATATCTCATGTCCTGAGGGATGCAGGCTTCACTCTAATTCCCTTGCTAAAGCAGTATGCCTATAACTTGCCCCCCCTACCCCACCCAGCCCCCCTCACGTCTCGTCTGCTCATGACTGAGGTCTCACTTCATTACATCCTAGGGCTCATTCTCCACATTCCTAACTTCCCTTCTCATTTTGTACTTAATGTTGTTTTGATGCAGTTATTTTAAAACCACAAACCTCATGTGCGGCTTGTGCTTGTTATGGGGGTTGTGGGGGAGGATTCTGCTCTGAAACAACATAACATTTTCCACTGTAGCATCCCTCTTGTCACTTCTATTTCAATTTGCCGTACCTGCCGCACCTGTCGCAGAAGCCTCCAGACTTTGAAGATTCACTATTTTTAGGTGATTAGTGCGTTTCGCTGCGCTGGATCTCGCAGAGAAAAATAAAGATGGAGGGGCGGTGGAGAAGAACAACAAAGGTCGTGAACCAGACAGTGAGATATGCCTCCCACAGCCCTCTGTGCCCTCTGGGAACCTAAGACACGCAATTTCCCATGAATTGTCTCCGGTTGCTTCAGCATTTGCCGTGGTTGCACCATGCAGAACACAAGACCTGGTACCTCATATTTCCGGCCAGGTCTAACCACAAGACAATTCAATAGCACCTATTATGATGACATGATTGGTGCTTGTGGGGTGCATCATCTAAGAAGAGGTTTAATCCACACCTACGCAGCTGCATGACAAGAATAGATGAGAACTAGACAGAGGGCCGACTGACACAATAAATAGCCCAATAAATCTACTGGGCTGCCTGCCTCCTGTGTGTGTGCATTACCCCAGGGATGCAAGTTAGTGGTAAAAACAGAGGTGGTTGCTAACTCACTATCAGTCTGAATTCTTGAGGTGGATAAAATAATACAATACACACCGGACAACAGAAGGCAGTGCAAACACATCTCACACCACAGGGAATAAGTTGGGTGGCAGACATGGTAATTTTCTTATCTTGGTGCCCTAAGATTGCTTTCTCTGGTTACAACTTCCCACTTGTTGGCTCTAGACTATATCAGGTCTATGTTAAATTTTCTGAAAAAAAAAAAAAAAATTCAATTAGTATTTTACAGGACAAGATCAAATTCATGATGAGAATATAATGTAAAAAACATCAACTGATTTTACAACATTGTGGAAGACATAGAAGAGAAATTGTAAGATGACAAGGGGTAGTAAAAAATGAGAAAGAATGATAAAATGATCTAGAATGTTTAGACTAATTGCTCGATTAATGGGAGAAAGACTTTATTATAATGATGGATTGGAGAAGTTAAAAGTAGATTCAGGCCTAAAGAAATTACAAAAGACAGTGTTGATTGACGTACTGATATAGCATATCACAGTAGTTGTTGTCTTATGTCTAGGTTAAGATTCCTTCACTGTCAGGTTTTTAGGAAATTGCTAATACTGTATGGAGGACAAAGATGTCAGGGAAGAGTTGGGAGCTAAGATTGATACCAAATTTTATTCTAATTTTAATCCTTAGTTCCTTTGATAACTCCTGAAGCAGATGTTCAGGATGTTTTTACCAGCAGCTGAATTATTCGCAGAGGTGTCTTCCTCTCCATACAGTAACAAGCAGAGGTTGACTAAAACCCATTGAAAGACACATAAAACTGTTCCACTTAAAAAAAAAAAAAATATCATCATAATTCTGCACACCTCAGGTTGCAGGTAGAGTACCACAAAGGCTTAGTCTTACCTGCAGTGGCCAGTGGCATGATGTCCCCGCCCTCTCTCCCTGTTCTGTCTCTCTCATGGTTGTAATCTGAATGAAGGCAAAAAAAATCCCCCAAAAATCAGTTAAAAACCAGTGGTTCACCAATGCTCCTTGGAAGTAGCTGGAAACTGAGACCACTAACATTTGGTTCTTCACTAATTTATGAACCAGATGTTCAGCAGGTTTTTACCGACAGAGGTGTCCTCCTCTCTCTGCAAAAAAAATGACCTGGAGATTGGTAAATGGATAAAGCAATTTCAATTGAAGTATGTGGCTTAAAACTATAAAAGTTGTTGTTGTGCTTCTGGCAGGAAACCAACACTGACACACGCACATTGGGGATATGATGCACGGATGGGGGCTCCAATTTTGATGCCATCTTAACTATTAATATCATTGTGTTCACAATAAGTTAATCATATATGGATAGATGGATGCTGCAACTTCATTCTCAGATATAGCTGCAGAATGAGAATATTTAATCAAAGAAAAAGTTGTATTCTTAATCCCAAAAGAAAAGTGAAAGACAAAAAGCACTCTGAGCACTGCAGCAGTTCACAGTCTAATGTTTCATTTCTAAAATTGTTCTCTCCTACTTCCTCGTTCTTATTTCACATAAATCCCTGCTCCAAACATTCATCTTCCCCCCTCTCCCTCATGAAAGTGTGACTTCATTATGTTTCAGTTACAAACCACAGTTCACCTGACTAATACTGTAATAACTGTAAGAGTTTTGATTAGTTGTCAGTTGTTATATTCAAATGTGCATTACATTGTGCACTATGACATGACAGTGTTGGTATTCGCTCCATGATGTTTCTCTATTATGAGACAACAATGCATAATCAAAGACAGAGGGACCAGTATCCAAATGAACACATTGTAACTAGTTTTATTTACACACAAGAGGAATATTTGCAACTCCTAAACAACTAAAAGCTTTCGGCCTTTGTGCTAAGCTATACTAATCACTTGCCTCCTCTTTGACATCAATCCTTCGTTCATTTCTCCATGATTTCTTGTATTTCTTTGGGAGCAGACCTCTGGGGGGAAATCTCAATGTTATCTTCTTTTCACCTGTTATCCAGCTGCAGGTTGTGAGATTATTACTCTCTGCCCAGAATGATAAAATGTTTGCTTGAGGTTTATTCTTTTTTTTTTTTTTCAAATGTGAGCACCACAACTTTGATTTTCGTCTTCACAGGAATGTACATAAAGTCTGTGCTGTGAAGCTATGGACTTACGAGACCAAATCATGGAGAAACAAGATGTAATGCTGAGATGAAGACAGGGCAAAGCTCTTTGCTCAGACTTGTGGTATTGATCTTCTCATCCAGAGTAGCTCTAGGCTAAAAAAGAGAAAAAGAAAAACCCCAAAATGTTGAACTTCTCCTTTAGATAAAACACAAAGATGATCGTCAGTGGGCACAGCTGCTTAATTTTATGCAAAATATCAGATATCAGTGTGATATTCAGCTCAATATTAAATTTAAACACAGCTGTCCTACCTACCTGAACTTTTCATTGCACTTCAGTGTGCAGTGTTCAGACAGGCTGTCGATGTTCTGACCACACAGCCTCAGGCATTACCATTCAGTAAATTTCATATTGAATGGAATTTCCCTATAGTTAATCTTGCTTGGTCACAGTGCAAGGACAACACTGCCATTCAGTCAGCCAGCCAGCGGTCAGCAGGCCTGACAGACACCCAGCAGGTCAAACAGTCAGTCAGCCAGTATGTCAATAAGGGTCCAATTCACATATGGTCCTGTATTTGTGAAAAGAGATGGACCAGTTACTGTACAGCTGCAGTATAATAAGAGTGACTGTTGCCACTGGTCTCCGACCACTAGACTACTGCACATTTAGTTCCAGTTTACACAGGAAGGACAAATTAACTAGTAATAATAATGATGATAACAACTTCATTTTGTATAGCATCTTTCATACACAAAGTATAAAAAGGAGCAAATCATTTAACACAGAATGTCCACAGAGGTTGTGGCCTGTTTAATGGACATGGGCAGGTCATTACACAGGTTCACTGCATAGTTCATTAAAGCAGCTTCCCCACTTCCCACTGATTATGAAGGGTTCTGCTTTGGGCACAATCAAAAGAGCAGCTCTGGAGGATCTCAGGTTTTTTTTTAATGATTAATAAGATCTAAAAAAAATATATATATCAGATATATATGAATGTGCTATAGGATTAAGAGCTTTAGGTGATAAAGAATTGGTCTTAAAACTATTAATCAACTTTTTTGGAAGCTCATTGCAGTAGTCTAATCTGCTAGCTTCCATTAGTCAGTATTCATCGCCATATATGTATTTCCTTTTTATCATCCGTCACGCTGCTTCCCAGGGCTCATAAACAGACACACACATATGAAGCAAACAGAAGATCATAGAGGCTGCACTAACCAGGTAAATAAATAAAGTAAAAGGACACTATGAACACAAACAAATCACCTGTTCAACAAGCAACAAGGAACAAGTCTGTGGTCCAAAAAGGTTGTTTGTAAGTATTTGCATTGAAAAACGTGGTGGTCCACGTGTCTCCTTATATTATATTATTATTACTCCAGATCAGTTTTGGAGTTGTTGAAAACTCTGCCATGAGCCTAGGTTGGTGACTGACTTTCTCAAGGTTCTTTGTCAACTTGTGTCCTCGATTCATAGCTTAAACTCCTAAGAATCAATAGACACATATTGTTGAGTTGTCAAACAATGTGACACATCTGCATCTCTTCATACCAGTCAACTGTGTTGTGATGTAGTGCAGACTCTTCTATTTATATTACTGTTTATGGTTTATTTGGACGGCTCCTTTTTTTATACAGATGACAGATTTCCTGTTGGTGAACTCTGTGTTTTCTGTTTTTTTCTTTCCAAACAACGTAGCAACATATCAAATATTAAAGTGGCACTCCACCCGAAATGTATTTTAAGTAGGCTATCAAGCATTAACCTCTCTTGACTTGAAAACAGTTTTGTCCTTCATGGAGAAAGGCAGCCAGGGTCAGTCTGAATTTACTGTATATTAGTCCAATACTGGCAAAGTTCCATCCATCCATTAGCTTCCTCTCCTTTGTGGATTTATCAAAACTACAAAAACCTCTGAAACTTACTGAGTCACATTGTCAACAGACATTTGTCTGAGGCCTGAATATTGCTAACTAAACCTCCACATGTCTTTGTTACCTCTGTTTAACCCTTCACATGTTCACCTTGCTAAAGGCCAAACTCTCTTTGGACGCATGTGAAACTGACTGGCTGTTTAAAATTTAAATAGTGTCAGACATTCAGCAACCAAAACACCCACCACACTTCCTTGTCAGCCTGCAGTAAAGCCATGTAAGACTACAGATAGACAAGCAGCCACCTACTCAGTCCACTTGGCCAGTCAGGAGTGCATCAAGACTGAAGCCATTGTCTTGATGCACTCAGCCCTGGGCTGAGATGAGACGGAGGCTGGAATGCATGGAGGGGCGAGAGTCAAGCCAGACTGCTCTCGCTCTGCACAAAGTCCTTTATTCTGAGGCCGACATGAGAGAAAGGCACGGTAGTTATAAGGCCAGTGGAAGGAAGGCGTGAGGAGAGACTGATAACCAGCTGTGTAGAGAAAATAAGTGAAGCTCCAGACATCAAAAACGACGGGATACATCTCTGAAGCAGGGTTTGCCTCAGTATGTTCACTATTGAATTAAAACGCAGGAAATGGAAATTCAAAAGCTAGACCATATTAAAGTCGACTTTTTTTCATTGACAATTTCTAAAAAACATTACAAAATGACAACAGTTGTCCATTTAGCAGGTGTTAAAGGTAACATTTTAAATCAGGCAAATTGAAAATAAACTGCCAGCAGAGACACTTCAAGTCTCTGTGAGTCAGACTCTCGCTCTCACTTGCTGCTCCTCCTTCACTCTCTTTCATGTGTGTCAGTGTGCAGGCATATCTTAACTTGACGATGCTATCACAGGACTTCTTTTTGCCTGAGGTGGGATCTGATGGAGGCAGAGGAACACAGACAGAACAGACTCGCTCGACAGCACAGTGAATGAGCAGCAGTGATGAGGGGAGATGAAGTGAGCTGAGAAGGGATTCTGCCATGAAAAAAGATGAAAATGGGGGAGAATGGAAGCCAAGATGTAGAGACCCCGGCTGAGAGGAGTTCTTATCCCTGTCAGCATGACGCCGTCTGACTCTTGCATGTAGAGAAGGAGTCGATCCTTTATCATCCCTGAAGAAGCAAAATGGAAAAGCAGAGAATAGATATTTAATTTCCTACACGTTGCATTCAAGTATTCAACTTAATTTGGATATCTCAGTTTGGTCCCCATTGACAAATCAGACTGTGATCCAAATAATTAGTCTTGACCAGACAGTGTTGCTCATCTTAAAGTTTCCCAAAACAAAACTGGATTCCAAGGAAGCAGTCCACTCTACTTGCTGGTGTGATTATTGTTCACTTCAATGATACTTCATCGTGGCAGCGATCAGTGCTGTGCCATAATTTGGGTGAAATTCATTTTTGGAACCGTTCAGAATTTTGAATTATAAACTATGAACTGAACTAGTTCATTTTAAAATTTGTGAACTGAACTTTGAACCAGTTCATGTAGAAAGTGAACTTTCCCAACACTGACAGCGGTAATGAAACCTTTATGAACGCCAGATATAAGCCTCCACATGCCCAATATGAGCTATACTGTATGTGAGCATCCTGTTCTAAACAGGCCTGAAAATTAAAACCTGACCCAGTCCAACCTGCATGCAGCCCGACTCACCAATACTAATTCTTGACCTGACCTGAGTCATTTGCGTCCGGTTGGGTTGGTTGAGTCTTCCTTGTGCATTTCCATTTATCAGTTAAATTTATATGCTATATTATAAAACTCTGACTGTTTGACTGTGTTGGTTGCAGGCCTCTGAATAAGACTCAGAATCAGAATTGTCTCATTCTCGTTTCACTCGCTTTCCTCTTCTTTTTACCAATTACCATTGCCGTGAGTTGGAGGTAAGGCAGGAGGAAGAGGTGGGTGGGACTTTGGGGGGGGGGGGGGTTGCTGTGTGTGAAAGAGCTGCTTCAACTGTACTGACATTATCACTTTAAAAAAAGAGATACACTTATATTGTTATTGCTGAGAGTTAGATGGACACCACTGCCATGTCTGTGCATTGGGCAAGGGAGTGATTAGCTTCAATTAGCATATTGTAGTTTGTTTGCTAAATCCAGGCACAGATGGGGTTTAGAGCGTTTTTGCATTTTCTTTGTCTCTATGAATTAAACAAACAAGATACATCATGTTAATTAGGTAGCTGCAGAAGCGCTGGTAGGAGTGTTCACATCTCTCCTGAGTCTAACTGTTTCACTCTTCCAGTCTTTATGCTAAACTCAGCAAAGCTACATGTAACTAGTTCCTGGCACACAGGCATGAGACTCATACTGATCTATTCATCTAGCAAATAAACTATGCAATAATTTAACCTTTAAATATTGCCTATCCATAAAATACTGTATGATTTCATTCTGCATATGAATGATTTGTTACCACAGTTGGCAAATATCCAGTGTAAATAGAGTTTTTCCCCCCATAAAGCCATTTAAGAGCAATGATCCACCTGGTTCGTAAAAGTTTCTCATTTCCTCACAGATTCCTCAGGTCTCTCTCTCTCTCTCTCTCTCTCTCTCTCTCTCTCTCTCTCTCTCTCTCTCTCTCTCTCTCTCTCTCTCTCTCTCTCTCTTTCTCTCTCTCTCTCTCTCTCTCTCTCTCTGCCTGCATATTAAGAAACAGGAAGAAATCACACACGCACACACACACACACACACATGCACTTGTGTGTCTTTCATTCCTTTCTCCATTTGGCATCTGTTTGTTTTATGTTAGTTAGTAACCTGCTTCACCATTCCTTCTCCAGCTGGCTGGAAAACATGACGGCATCTCAAGTCTCTTCTGGACCAGGGGCTACTCTCCTGCTGTGTGGCCCACTACCACTCTCTGCCAACTCCAGATGTCCCGAGACAAAGTTTCTCCAGATGAATATATACATATATTGTGTGTGTATGTGCCACCCTAACAGCTGTTGGACTGCCCGACATCATGACTAGAGAATGTTTGACTAATCTTGAATCCAGATGCTCACCTCAACATATCTGTGTGTGTGTGTGTGTGTGTGTGTGTGTGTGTGTGTGTGTGTGTGTGTGTGTGTGTGTGTGTGTGTGTGTGTGTGTGTGTGTGTGTGTGTGTGTGTGTGTGTGTGTAAAACCTGCAATAAACACACTTATCACACACACCCTCTCAACAAACTTACACCTACTGTTAATAGACTTCAAGGTCATAACACATTACAACAGCCTGAAATGTTGCTTGATGCTGCAAATTCAGATACAATGTACAATGCCAATTCAAAAAGCCATATTATAATACAAAAGATAATACCATGGACATTTACTGAAAAGTAATAAACACACATCATGAAACCAATACAAATACACACTGTGACTACAGCAAAAACAAACCAAGCCTGAAAAAGTGGAGCACACTGAGCTTCAACCTGAGACACAACCCCCGTTCATACCTAACATTATCATCTTTCCCAGCTGATCCAATCACAAGTGGTAAGCTGTGCTATTTCACACATTTGAGATCTGATCACTCAAAACAGATTTGGAGGGGGCTAAGATGCTGTCAACATGATTGATTTTTGGTTTTTAAAACTATAAATGTATATTCTGCTGGATCAACACTTCAAACACAGGAAAACTGTAATTATCAGACTTTTGTTTTCTTATCATTTACTTTCTAGATAACCATATCTAATGAAAACAATAGGTTCAGTGGATTATCAAGAGAAACAGGAACTATATCTCACCTAAGAATTTTGAAAATGTCTTATCATTTACTTTCTAGATAACCATATCTAATGAAAACAATACATTTAGTGGATTATCAAGAGAAACAGGAGCTATATCTCACCTAAGAATTTTGAAAATGTCTACAGTCTACATTCATGGTCACCAGAGGATATACAGGTAGACTGCTGATTTTCAAATCAATTCTTAAACCAGAAGTAAAAAAAAAAAAAAAAAAAGATGTAGAGAGAGCTAAATCTACTTTAGATTCAAAGGACAATGTAAAATATCTTACTTTCACTTAGGTGTAACATAACTTATTTAGATTATCTGATTGGATCAGATGAAAGTTTAATGAGTGCTGTGGGTGATCTGAGGCAGCAGATAATAGGATACAGCAAAGAAAAGGGGAATTGAGCAGATGAGGGTTCATCAGTTCAATAAAACCATTTAAGCAGACAAAAGAAAAAAGAACATCTCAGATGTACAGATACACAGAACTTTTTTATTTGTATTTATTTATTTATTCAGACAGGATTCACAAAATAGCCTCATCACATTATCTCTGTGTTTGTATGTGATGTACTGTATAAGGTTTTGTAATTTAGTATAAATTCCTCATCACCAGAAACACCCACCACCTTCTCCTTCACTGTCATTGTTTCACACTGAGGTGATGCTGAGGTGACATCTGGAGCTGTCATGGAGCTGTAGTGTGTTTTGGTGCCAGGTTGGCACACATCAGGAGGTCGACATGAGTTCACCTGTGTGATAATAAAATGATTGAGTCAACACCATAATCACCACAATGTCCGTACAGCTTGTAAATTGCCAGTGGCAGCTAGTGTATTGGTCAGAGATAAAACTATTGCTTAATCATAAAAGACGGAGGTAAAAAGTCACCACTTTGGTGAGGAATACACAAACACCAGCTGTCAACCAGTCAGAATTTGTTTAAAGTGTGACAACCCCTTTTCCTTGAATTGCTGTAGGTGTCTGGTGCTACTGTAGTTACCCAGTCTGTCTCTTTTCTACTGCCAGTTACGAAGTACTATCATGGGTCCTGACGTAGTTTTTCTGTGTCCACCACTATGAAAACAAATTCTTTTTTCTCACAGACCTGTTTCCTTGCTGTAACAGGATTAAAAAATGAAAAGGTTGCATTCCTTGTAAATCAAGGCCTGGGCCTTCAAAGGCAAGAATTTTAGCAGTGATAACCTTAAAGTGTGAAATCACTCAGTCAATCAATCCATTTCTCTCACAAAAACTGAATCTAATTTAAACAGAAGTCACCTACAGGTCAGGAGCCCTCCGCAATCTCACCCCCTGCACCACAAACACAGACCAAAGTGGTGTATTATATCAGATAAAATATGAATAAGAAACACAATGGTTCAGACTGTGCCATATTATTACCAAACATTATGTTGCTGTCACTCCTAAGGTGAAAAAAAAACCCAGCCACCATGCAATTACTGTAATTTTGCCAGTCAGTCAGAACTAAGTATTTTACTCAAGTTGCATCTGTGTAAGATAATATAAAATTATTCTGCACTTGACTTTATAGACAAATCTGTTGCCCATGCACTGTGCAGCGCAAGAAGGCCAGCTGGACTCAAGTAACACCTGGACATGCTCATGAATTCCACCTGGACAAATAATCACATCACACCAAGAACACAAAAATTAACACGCACATATGCAGGTGTACGGATGTACTTGGAGTACTGTTGAAGAGTACTATGCAGTAGCAATGACAAATTCTAGGTGAAAGCTTGAGTAATTTAATGTGAGGTTGTGTGAGGTAGTTAGATATCATCACTGCTTTACCTGCAGTAAATTCATATCAGGGCAATGTCACTTAGGAGATGCAGCTGGGAGCAGTAGCTGAAACATCTGTAAAAAAAAACTTGTTTTGGACACTTAAAAAAGGTTGATATCAGTAGAAGTGTACACACTGTTTAATCTCTTCTCTTGTCATCAAACAACCATTGACCCACTGTATCATTTGTCACAAGTGTGTTGTTAATTGTTGTTTTCTCATGAAAACAATCTTTATTATGAGATGACAAAATAAATGAATGCATTATCATTAGAAAACTGACTTTGTTATAACAAGATAACGAAATAATGAGTAGATACAGAAAATGAGAAAACGGCAATGAAGTAAAAAAATAAATAAATATGTGGCTGTTCTCTGCTTCCTTATGTGGTACCTTTTAATGTCACAAGGTCCTCTTTACAGTTTTGCAGTTCTAAACTGTGAGGGATAAGGAAAGTCAATGGCATAGTCGAGAAAATCTTTCTTTTGGTGATGTGTCCAAGGTGCAAAAAACTACAAAACAACAAGAGAGTTCTTCGACAACTCTCATCGGGACACATGGTGCTCTAAAGCAGCCCCTCAAACTGTGGACACATTTGATTTAAGTTATTTGAGATATTTTTTTCATCAATTGTTGATGAATCATGCAAATCAGGACAGGTCAGATGACCAACAAAAAAACAGACAGTTGCTAAATTTTTGCAGCTGAAAAATGTTGCCACTGTACTGTCCAAAGCTGTATTTCACCTCTCTAAGCTGAAAGGACACTGATGACAAAATTGACTGCATGTCACTGGCTGTGCTGTATGTATTCTAGATCAGTGGTTCTCAACTGGTGGGTCGGGACCCAAAAGTGGGTCGTGGACCCGTTCTGCATGGGTCGCGGACAGCTGGTCAAAAAAGTAAATAATATTTAATGCACATCTGATGTTGGATATGTCTTTTATTTTGAAAAATAACTTATATTGAAAGGCACACGAGACACGTGAACACATCACATGCAGTTGTAATGGTCCTCCTCAGTTTCTTATTATTTGCTCTGAATGCAAAGATATCAGTTTCTTATTAATGTGGCCTGAATGCAGTGAATCTTGTTTTGTTTTGTGGGTCTTTATTTTGTGCAATTTGATATTTATTCACTTTGTGAATATGCTCTGAATGCAGAGATGCATTAGAAGTCAAATATATCATTTTGTTGGTCTCCATTTTGTGCAGTTTGATATTTTTTTATTCACTTCCGTACATGCAGTTGTCATGGTCCTCCTCAGTTTCATTCATGTGCTCTGAAATGCACTTTGCTCAATAAAGAGCAAAATGAGTTTTTAAAGGCTTTAAAAAAGAAATTCTTGGTTTGAATTCTATAAAAGTGGGTCGCGACTTAATGACCATGGGAAAATGTGGAGCCCAGAGTGAGACTAGTTGAGAACCCCTGCTCTAGGCTACCTGTACATAATACCTCTAACAATCACTTGAAGGCCCAACATTGTTCATTTTTGTTATTATGTGTTATATTTCATATTTTACAATAATAATAATACCACTGCCCTGCTGTGCTTCATTATTGCTTAATTAGCAACTCACTGAAAACTCACAGTAAACAGTAATTGCAGTAACCCGCTGCTGTTTTCTTGCAGCAGAAAACACAACTCTGTCTTATAGACACTGTGCATGTATGTGTTGTTATTGTGGATTTGCATGGTGATCCAGCTCCACCGGAAATGTCTCGACAAAACTTCCACGTTTCTCCTTTTCCTGAGAGAAAGCTCTGACCTCGTCTCCACAGCAGCTGAATCTAAAAACTGAAAAGGCTCTTCACTTCCCACAACCCTGTGTGTTATGAACCTTTGGCCCCCACAGACCCAGGAGAGATGAGACACAATGGCAGGAGAAATACTCTCAAAATGTGTATCTTCTCTCACATCTGTGAGGCTACTGTATTCAGTATTATGGAAATAAAGAAATAACTGAACAAAATCTTATTTAATTACTAATTTGGGGATAATTACATGACTAAACATGAGGTTTGCTTCAATCAAACTACAACGGGGAAATCTATTCCCCTTCCCACAGGCCTTTCCAATTCTTAAAAACTTGCATGACTGTATCCTAGATGAACCAAAGCATCCAGAACATCCCTCACCCTGTGGGGAACGTCTCTGAGACAAGCGATCAAAACCTTCATATTCAGCTCACGAACCAAATCCACAGGGAAATCGCACAGCAGTCATGGGAAGACTTACCTGGTCAACATGTTCTCCTGACTTTGTATTACACTCTCTAAACTTTTATTGCATCCTCCATCAATTCTTGATGTACGCTACAAAGAGAATACAAAGGGAACCCAGATGAGGTGGTGAGATTTAATGCAAACCTGCTGCAGCCACATGTTTTATTATGATACGTAGTTCCCTCATCTGTACAATAAAACTCGCATCTCTGCGAAACATGTGAGTGTTTACACTCTCATGTGCGATATGTAAGCTTGTGTGTGCTGATAAAACCTGCAGAGTTTGGTTTCACGCTGATGTTAAACCTATTATCAGAACAAGTAAGAAAGCTCATAAAATTATGGGATGTAATAAAGTTAATGAGCAAAACATCCCAAGGGACACATGCCGTGTGTGTTTGTAGCTCTGTGTGCATGTGTTACTGAGAGAAAGAGATGAAGATATACTGTGTTTGTCTGTGTTAACAACCACTCAGTACAACACAGTAGAGCTATGTGCAGTACGGAGCAGTGTTGCCTCATAGCTCATTAAATGTCCCATTTGACATTGTTTGAGTTAATATTTAATTCTAAGTTAACCTTCTCAATGTCTGGCTCAAGAAGAACAGATCAGTGAGCCAATCAGAAGAAAGGGGGGACTGAGCCTCTCCTCTGATTGGTTGGTTGGATGGTGGGTCCATGTGGGCAGTGTTTGGGATATAGTTGTGGTCAGCGACTGCTTCATTGTGACATCACAATGCTACAATTACAGTCCTGACAGCTTGTTTTGAGCCTCAGTTTCTAAATCCAGGCTGTGTCTTTCTATGTGAGTCTGTGACATACTGTATTTGCAGTATTAATATAGCATCTAGATCTGCTTCATATTCAAAGGACACATGGGCATCTGCATTTATATTGCAGTATATGGGATCTTTAATATCCCAACCCTGTCATTTAAATTCAAACCCCTGCTTGTATGTCAACAGGATATACTAACAGGTGTATTACTGTAAACATGTTCTTTGACAGGTGGTTCAACTTTACTATGTGCAGACATTTGAAGGAGAGTAATCAGGGTTTCTAATGATTAACTTTGTGTGTGCATGCATGCACGCCTGTGTGCGCGGTGGGGCTGAAAGTGAGTTAATTTTCTATCCAGAGGAGAGAGATGGCTGCAAGTAATTATTGTACTCCACAGGGTGTACCTGGTGATAACTGTGGCAGATAGATTTAACAAGCAATGATCCTGGCCAGACATGGACTTAACTTACACACATGCACAGCAGGAAAGCATTAAAATCATGTAAACAGAGAGCAAAGCAGGTCAGCATACTTAAATACCATGTACACACACGACATGAACCATTAAAGTTGTTTGTTTACGAAGTGCACAGAGGTATGGCTCACTTGAAATGGCTGACAGCACATTGAAAAGTAGGTCATGGGGTTGGAAAGTGTGTTCACTCATTGTACATCTATCCTCAAAATCAATAATCTGACAAGGGCCCATCTAGATGTTTGGAGATATCCGTTAGTACCTTAAAGTACATGCCTCAGACATCCTTAAGTCTGGAGCATTAGTGGTCATTAAAATTGTCAAACTGATATTTCATGTTAATAGTGGCTGAACTTACTACACATAAAAATTAAAATATTACCTGGCAGTAAAGAACCCTAACCCAAACTCATATACAACTCTGCAATCGCCAGACATTTAACATTTCAATCGTTCTTCTTTAAAAAAAAATGTATACCCCACAACCTTTCTGTTTCTATGTCCATGTTGCAGTACAATTAAAAATAAATTGCTGCTGAGCAACAAACAGCAGCGACTAGCTTGTGAATATAGTGGAGCATTTAACAGGATTAGTGGTGGAGAATAAAATAAAGCAAAAGGAAGAGTCAATGTTAAACTATATTGATCAGGAATGGACAAAGAGAGTAGGAATATTTTGATAGATTTACTGATGGATTGTTGGTTTTGGTGTTTTTTTATGGGATCTGTGTGGACATAATCATATTGTTGAATCATTATAGTTTATCATATGTGTTAAATTCCAACATTTCCTCCAAAGGCTGATGATTGGGTTCACTCCTTGTCTGTTTTTGTTTTGTTCTAAAATACCTACTAGTGAGCCCATCCCTCAGCAAAAAACCTCCGTGAGGACTCAAGATGAAGACAAAGTAATTATGACCTGGTATCAATTTTTGCCAATTATGCCAGCTGTGGGATGTAGGTGTCACTTCATTTTCACCCCTGAAAAGGACTTAATCTAAGGCACCAAAAACATCTAATTAAAGTCTACCATCGGTCTCTCTTCTGTCATTTTAGTGATGGGATAAAATCCATCAGAAAAAAGCAACACTGCTGTGCTGTGAACAATGAATTTCCTCTCAGTGTGATGACACCATCGCCTGCTTGGTTTCCTATAGGCTCTGCATGGTGCTCGCTAACTTCCTCTCCGCTCATGTGGCTTCCTGGCAGTGGGCCAGACCGCTCTCTCCCTTCTCTGCTCTGCTGCCTGTCCCACGTGAGACAGGAAGCAAGGCCCTGGACAGTGACCTCACTAAAGGAGGGAAACAGCGCATGTGTGTGTGTGTAATTGTAATTCTCTACTTGCAGTCTGAGCATAAAAAAGCACCATTGTGAATATTTTCAGAGCAACTTTTAATGTGTACATGTCCAGCATGGCTTGTTAACACACTCAACTAGAGGTGAACACACAACAACACAAATGTATAAAATCTAACATTTTTTCTACAGAAAAAAACCCACTAACAACCAATCAATAAAAACCTAATTGGAATGTTGTTAACAAAAAAAAGTCCTATCAAGTTTGGTAAGAAAAAAAGAACAAAATCAAATCAAAATAAGACTAATTATAAAGGACAAAGAATAACCTCTTGATGTTTTCATCATCTGCTGATTTTCATCTTTTTTTTGTCTTCACCTCATCCCAATCAGGGACATTAGAGAAGGCTTTTCTTTTTCTTTTTCAGAAAGTCACTAAACCATTACTCAGGTGTAATGAAGAGAGAAGTTCGAAAGGACCTAGTGCGAGATGCCAGGAATCGATGGTCAGCGCAGAACAGACTGAATCCCAACGAGAATCTACACTCTACTGAAGCTGTAGTTAGTGGATGAAAACAGTTTTCTTGAGCCGGCTGTCCAGCAGTTTCATTGTCAGGGCTGAATTGATGCACCGCACTCGTCTGGTGGGGGGAAAAAAAACGACAGCACCAATGCCGAGAGTCATTTGTCAGCCTCGGTTTCTGTTTCATCCCCATGGTGAAGGGATGACTTGACCTGGTTATGATTTAAAATGAGTGGTTTCAGGGTGGATGGAGCTCAACGGGAGAGATACACTCTGGGGGAAAGAGAGAAGCAGCTGGACAACCCACGATCCTTTAGGGTCCTGTCATGAGACACGAAGCTGACCGTTCAAAGTCTTACTACACGTTGTCCTTTTTTTCTGTCTTTTGTTTATGAAGGGGTATTTTCTGGTACAGGTAAGACTTTGCACTGATGCAATGGCTTACACGCTGCGACCGCAGGAAACTGAAACACAGAAAAAAGTAAACAGAGCGGAGAGAACAGACGCAGCTGAAAGAATACCTGCCTTCTGAATGATGGTGGAGATTTTAAGAGATGTTCATTAAGATACAATAAAAACAGAAAGGTAAGAAAGGCTGCGCTCAGAGCCAAAACAAGAGCAGCTGAATCAGGAGAGCCTAACGTGCAGTGTTTACAGAAATACATCCACGGAGAGAGATGAAAGCGTAGACAAGCTGAGCGATGCCCTAACCTCACCCAAACTTTGCATCGAGGGCCCACACTTCAAAACACACAAGGCATTAACATAAAAGAAGAACAGCCTATGCAACTTTATATTTAAATGTGACAGGCCTTTGTTCGACAAAGTGAAAACCTGACAGGTAGAGTGTTTGTAAGTGAAGCTTTCCACGGTGTTAAATGTTGCTGAACAAGGAGGGTTGGATCTAAAAAAGGAGGTTCTGCTCTGTGAGGCTGGACCTTGGCCTGGACTAGTTTCCTTGAGGGAGGGAAGGTGGTAAGGTTTGGGGGAAGACAATAACATGGTTGTGTGTGATTGTGTGCGTATTAGGGAGAGAGAGGGAAAAGAGAAAGAGAGAGAGAGAGAGAGAGAGAGAGAGAGAGAGAGAGAGAGAGAAGGCCATTGTTGTTGTTATGATCCCCCTGGGCTCAGAGGGCTGGGCTGAGTATGCAGAGGGGTGGGGAAAAAGACAGTGTGGGAAATTTACAGCCAGAAAACAGTCGGGCCTCGCTTGTGGAGAGTAGAGCTGATTAAGTTGACACACTCTATCCACACACACACACACATGCACACGCACACACACTCACACAAGCATTCATCAATCAGCCCTGACAGATTTCTCCCCTCTCTTCTGCTCGGTGTCCTGAGACAATGAACTGAGCTAAATTCAATCCCAGCCACTGTGACCACACAGAGAATCATTCAAAAACTGCTTCGTCACCAAACCCCCCCTCCAAAAAAAAAAAAAAACCTGTAAAATTCAAGTAAAGCAAACTCAGGTATCTAACTCTATATAGGTTTTCAACTTTGAAGTGGTTACTTTAGGCTTTGAAGTGGTTATCTCCCTGTGGGCTCTCTGTTTGGAGGTTACTGAGGAGAAAAAGGAGGAGGCTCCGTACGCAACGTTGTGTCAGTGAGTCTGCATTTTCTGAGCCTGTCCAGACGCTCAGCTGTCTAAGAACGCATTGATGTGTGTGTGTGTGTGTGTGTGTGTGTGTGTGTGTGTGTGTGTGTGTGTGTGTGTGTGTGGGACGAGCAGGACAGGAGGAGAGGTTGGTGGCGGTGGGTGGGGGCTGCTTTTAACGCTGATTAGCTGCGTCCGCCAACCTCCCTCCCACCCCCCGCAGCCTTGACGATGAGGAGGTGAGCAATGGACACAGGACACCGTTTCCTGGCAACCGCTATCGACTGGCCACTGGATCAATCTCCAGACTTCTGGTGATAGCTGATTATACCCTTCCTTTTTTTTTTTTTTTTTGGTTCCTGCTTTCACTACATGTGTCCTATTATCTTAACTCTGTGTGCTTGGGGGTCTCACCTCAACCTGTTTCCACCTCACTGAACAACAGCAGGGTTAACATACAGAGGAACGACAGCTCAACTGCTACTGCTTCAGAGTAAAGGTCAGAATCTGTATGCAGGCTTTAACCTGTTGCCAGACTTCTCCACTTTTTGTGCACAAGCTTGAAAACAATGTGCCGGAATTAAAAAGGTTACTCTTCTTCAATCTTTTTGATTAGAGTCATAACCTTGGGCTATTTGGAAAGGTAACTCTTTAAATTTTTACAACCAAAGTAACAATTCTGTGCCAACGGCTGTGGCAGTGATATACAGGGATGGAATCAGGGACTTGGAGCTTTTGAACAATGTACAAGCTGTCAAGGTTTTGTGAATCTCTACCGGGGTCTTCCCCTGTGTGGGGGCAGTGCATTTTAAAACATGTAATGGGGGAGATACACAACTACAAGCTAAGCACTTCCAGCAAGCATTCCCACAAAAGGTCTGTCACCTACTGTAAGCTTAAGTTTCCTCTTTGGCCGGCGCTGTTGTTGAGCTAGCAGGAGAATTTGGGTCACATGGGCTGTTGCCAGTGGGAGCCATCAAAGCCCCCCCCTCTCTCTCTCTCTTCCCACCCCTCCTTTATTCCTAAGATCCAAACTTTGCAAGCTCAGGCGGAGAGGAGGTCAGACTCCCTCCCCCTTCCGCCTTTCCTTGTCTCAGCTGCAGGAAATTGGGTGTCTCCTCGCCCTCCCCGTCCACATCTGTGTAACCTGAGCTGGACGAGCTGAGCCCCCTCTGGTCAAGAGTGGCAGCTTACTTCATGCTACCTCAGATAAGCCTTCCTCCAATTCATTTCAAGTCACACTCTCAAGTCTTCCACCCTTACACCCTCGCTCGCCTCATCCTGCTTTTTAAACTCAAAATCTTACCATTGCACGGAAAACACGAAGGATGAGAAATTCTGAGTTTTATATTGCTGCTACACTTTTATAATGGGCCTGCTCCAAAAGAACCTGGGTAAAGCCACTTGTCTAAAAAATGCTGAAAATGTGTTCTAAAAGTGATTTGATCTCGTCTCTGAGGAATCATCGTCATCATTTTCTTATGAAATATTTATGGAGGACGACACAATTCATTTTCTATATTCATGCCCATTTGTTACTATTTCAATAATTTTAAATGTATATTTCCATGGCAACCATTCATTTTTCTAAAGAATAAAAAGCAGTAAGCAGCTAATTAAAATGTGTTTTGAGCTGCATAACCAAGTACGTATATTGAACATTAGCATTGTTTTGTCAAAGTTACAGGACATTTTGTGGTTAATTAGTTTGCTACTTGACTTTCATACTCAGTGTAAATGAATGGAAACAAAAGGCAGCTACCGGTGGTAGAAGACATACATGACAATGTAAAACTCTACAGCATGTATGTGAAAATGATTTGTAGTTAAGTAGCTTTGTATTAAAAAACAACTCTGGTGTGGCCCTTTAATCCTTGGCTCATCGTAATGAGAAGTTAAGATGGGCGTTTTTCCGTGCACACACTTCTCCTCCATCCTATCTCTGGTGTTGCGAGATGAAACAAGAGTGGGGAGTGTTTTGATTCTGGGAGTTCAAGGTTTAGTTTAAGGGTCATCGAGGTTAACAGCATTTGCACACACCTGCTGTTTTTTAATGAAGGGGATTAGTCTGCGTTCACATGAGCCTGCGTGGCCCGGGCCCACCCTGGCGCTCACAGCTTTGCTCTCTTTATAACAAAATTGTCCTTTTAAATAAAGGACTGGCAGTAAAAAGTCTGTTATGAAGTGCAATGCTGTGCAGCTGCTTACTGCCACCACTGCGCTGCGTTTGTGGAGTTACATCCTGTTCTGAAGTTAAAGGCCACGACTTTGCTTTGTTTCGCACACACACACACAGATGCAGTGAATCCTGTGTTGTTTCACAGGAGAGGCAAGAGCTGACTTTTTAAATGAGCCATTAGTCTGTCTCCTCTGTAGCGCAAATAAAAGCTCTTATTGTTGACAGAAAAAAGAGGCTCTCTGAGAATTAGCCAATAAATGAGAGTTAAAGGAGGAGGTCCTCTTTTAACTCTGTTTACCTTTTCAGCCAAAGAGGTCTTTAAATTGTTTCCAGGTAAGACAAAAAACAAACAAAAAAAACAAACAGGTATTGGACCTATTGTCCAACCATTTGGGCACAACATAAAGAAGGAGAACGAGGTAGCAGTGGCATGCATTTAAAGGATTGTTATAATGTCGAAGCTGTTGGTTTCATTTTTGTAGTTTTAGCCAGTATTTTTTGACTGTTCATCATATTCTAATCATTAAAGTAACTGCAGAAATCTGTGAACACGGGAGAATAGCTACAACAAAGTCTGATGGGACAGCAAACATGATCTGTAAGACAACTGGCTCGATTAAAGAAACATTTTGAGAAAAAAAAAAAAGGTTTTGGTTTGAGTTAGTTCAGAAGGAAACAAGAGGCCTGGCTTTGCACAAAGCCGAATAAATCTTTTGAAATCTTCCTTTAACCACTGTTCAATGGATTTTCTAAGCAACTTAATTTGGAGGTAATCCTGGCATTACACCTGGAAACTGTGGGTGCACTTTCATGGCAAGTATGGCAGATCAAAGTGAAACCTTGAACAGAGTGGATCCTGGTTTGTGGACTGATTTATGTTACCAACAGACATTTTACAGACTGTCCTCATTTACTCTCCCAGATACATTGGGCTAACCTTGGACTTGTTTGAAGCCTCTGTGATTTATTTCTCTTTAGCGATATCCTCAGGTCCCCACATTCCCAGATCTCTGCAATTTACACGTGAGTGCAGTGTATTTTTTACCATTTAAATCAATGGCCAAAACTGCAAAAAAAATAAGAGGTGAATGGTGATAAGACTTATCCTTTGAGGGCTTATCCTTCACTATAAAACCAAAGCAGTGTCTGCATGAACAACAAACAAAGCTCAAACCTTCAGATCTCAACCTTCCAACCATCATGAGACAAAATCCAAAGGACTCACACCAGGCCTCCAAATACCCCTCACTGTCAGCTACAGTGGAATATCTGTTGTGATCAAACCCTGTTTCTCTCTGACCGTGACAAACTTTACTGCAGAGACAAGGGAGGAGATGTAGCAAGGTGAAGCAGAGGATGATGAAAGGTGGGGGGAACTCTTCTAAACCCAACTTGAAGTTTAAGCAAGTTCTTCTATAAATCTGCTGTAACCCCTTGCATGTAGTATTTCCTTCGTGGTAACTGTGATAGTATAAGCAGATGTCAAGTTATCGGCAAGGAAAAAAGCCCCTACTGAGATTTGGGGAAGTAGGAGGGCGGTACAGACCCGGGAGAGAGAATAGAGCGGCCTTCCTGGTTGAGAAATAATAATAACAACAACTTAAAGTCACACAAAATGAAAAACCAAAATAAAAACAACAAGAAAAAAAAAAACCACAATGTGCAAACTTCTCTCATATAAATAGACTACAGTCAACGCATTTGGAGCACCATGGGAGACAAGAAGAGGTTAGGATGGTGTATGTGTGTGTGTGTGGATGAGTGTGGGTGTGCATGTGTGTGTTGTCAGTACAGTATTTGCATGGATCTACTACCACATGTACTAAGAGTTGCTGGAGCCACTGAGCACAGAGACTTGAGACAGATGAATCACTCATGGGGGAGAGGTTTGGATTAGAGGAGGCGGGTGTCTAAGGTCCAAAGTTCAAAGTTCAGCGTCTCCTAAATGTCAAGGGTCACACCCAGTCCTGTAGCGAGCGCTTGCAGTGCACGAGCAGCCGCGGCGCTCCTTTGCTCTGCAGCGTGTTGATGATGGCGTAGATCAGTCCCAGAATGCACAGCACCAGGACCAGTGGGATGGTCACCATCAGGATGTTCATGGTCCGCTCCTCGCTGTCGTCCACCTTCAGCACCACGTCCACCTCGTTGGTATCTTCCTCGCGACCTTCGCGGTAGTCTTCGTCTTTGTCGCCGTCCGAACCTTTTCCCGCGTCTTTGTCCGTTCCCCCTCGGTCCGTCTTGTCCTGGTCTTTTCCCTTGTCGCCGTCTCGTCCCACATCTGGGTTGAACGGTGGGCGGTTCACGTCTGGGAATTTGCGTCCCGAGTCTGTGTCGGTGTCTCTGTCCGGGTCCAGGTCAACGCTGCAGCCCATGAAGTCTCTTAGGATGGACTTGGGGTAGCCTGGCTCGCTCTTCATACGGTGGTTGTCAAACTTCCAGTACTTGGAACCCTTGTAGAAGTAGGTGAAAGCTGGAGAAGGCAAGGAGAGCAGAAGATATAAACCAACATACTGTAACAACTTGAGGACAAACAATTGAAAAGAATATTTCAGCATTTTGGGGAATAAGCTTATTTCCCCATTTTTTGTTATAGGAGAATACTGATATTTATTCCATCAAGATTGGGTGTGACAGCTGCTTCTCCTTTACATTGTTCGTACATTTTCTTTAAGATGTCATTGTTTTTGAGACACATCATGGATGAAGTGCATGCTGAAACTCTTATTGAAAAGATTACTGGAAAATGTATTAAATTATTTTTTCCTCTGGTCAGATCTTAGCCTGCAACAAAGTCTCTAAGGTTGCAGTTCGGACAGTGGCTGACAAGAGGGGCGACACTGTGGCAGATTACAGCAGTTATTTGGACAGAATATTCGGAGACACGCCCTCGGCTGAGCTCGACCTGCTAAGCCTTGAACCGGCTGGTCAAGTCTCAGGGTAAGATAGACACGCTTGAGGAGCACAAGGATTTAGGTAAGTGATATCAGATCAACTTAATGTGCAGTGCACAAGAAATCTGAACCGGATAGAGACATTGAACTTGAGCTCTCAGGTGTTTTTTATTTATTTGTTTCTATCTGCTTATAGGTTAAATAAATTATGTTGGCTTAAGCAGGATCTGGCAGGTGGTTAGCTTAAAGCATAAAGACTGAAAATGGGAAAACGTTCGGCTCGCTGGGCTCTGTCCCGGAGTCCCCCACTGGTTGCATGAAAGGACAGCTGTTTGCCGACTGTTTCCAGGCGTCATGCATAACGAAGCCAACCAACTGCTGGGTATTTCCACTCTAAGCACAGTTAAGTAAAACAAATTTAGGCTCAGATTCACTTCCCAAAAGACATACACACACGGCATCCCCTCTCCCATGATGATTGCATGACCACGCCCTTATTCTTTGTTTCAGGCATGCCTCTGTCTACTCCTTTCCCTTTCACACACACACACACACACACACACACACACACACACACACACACACACACACACACACACACACACACACACACACACACACACACACACACACACACACACACACACACACACAGAAAGCACTCCTCCTATCTTAGCTCACCTCCATCATCACTGAGGAAGGCCCCCTTGGGAGCAGAGGGCACTGATGATCCCCATACACTGATTGGTTTTGGGTATCCTCTGTCAGCCGAGCGCGACTTCTCGTTGAAACGCCAGTACCTGCAGACAGCAGCAGAGGAAAGATGGTTGTTACTGTTTATCAGCTGTCTAAACCAGGGGCTGAGGGCCAAGGGTGCACTGTGTGTATATAACAGTTTCCACAGAACAATCAAAGCTGCTGAGTGTAAATGCACAATGCAAACTCCAGTGTAATTACTTTCCTGAGAGTGTTTTCATAAAAAAGGCTGCTCTATAAATGTTTTTTTTTCTGCTCTGCAGCAAAGCGTGTTCAATATGCTTGTATTGTCCACTCTTCTCTAGCTTCTCTAACTTTGTTAGCAAAGAGCTGCACAAACAAAATATTTTGTATAACTGGATACTTTATACTCTGCGTCTAGGATAAAATAGACATAGAGAACGTATGTAGAAATACTCTATATATAGCTAAAATTAGGAATCATTCTAATGAATCAAGTAGTGAGAGCTGTGCAAAGATAAGAAGCAGTGGTTCATTATCTGAAAACAATGAAAACACACTTTTGTTTAATGGAACATTAAGGATTGATCAAGATCAAGCATCTTACTATTGATGCACACATAATAAGCATACATAATAAAACATATATACTGGCTAAAGGGCAATTATATGGTCACAGGCTTAGTTACCAGTCTCCTTGAAAGAAGTAAGTGTAGCCGGACGGCTCCCACCAGATAGCCGTGTCTATTCGGTCGTAAGGAATATCTTGACCATAATCAGTTAGCTCCAGTGGATAGCCTTGCTCTAGGTTAGCTTCCCTGAAAAGCCAGAATCTGTTTCCTGAGTAAGGTAGAGTAGAGTAGAGTAGAGTAGAGTAGAGTAGAGTAGAGTAGAGTAGAGTAGAGTAGAGTAGAGTAGAGTAGAGGAGAGGAGAGGAGAGGGGAGAAGAGGAGAGTTGCTTAATACAGACATCAGAACATTTGCCCTCCACTCCTACTTACAACCATTATGGACACACACACACACACACATACAAAAATAGATGTAAACACACACTCTGATAGGCACAGACACATTTAACTTGCTGGCACAGAATATGTAAAACAATACGAACAATATGAGAAACCAAACCAGCGTTCACACACACTTGTAAATTATATGACTGTAATAATGATTTGTTGGCAGGCGATCAAAAACACAGCAAAATTGACTACAACACCATTGACTGGAATTTGGGTTTGGCTTGTAATTATCCATTAGGAGCGGCTTGTCTCATGTCGGGCTAAGGCAGATTTCTCGCTGAAGGGAAGGTTTTATTATTTTTCACTGTGTCAGACAGGGGTACTCTGTTTCTTCTGGCACCATTACATCTCTGCTCTTGGCTTCAATCTGCCTCTCCCTCTCTAGTTCTCCCCCCACCCATCCACCTCCAGCCCCTTGCTCCTCATTTAAAATGAAAGCTCTACACTCAGCATCTGGAGAGAACAAGAGGTTGACGCAATGCTTCCGAGGGGTTCCTGCGGTGCACAGCCCTGATGTAAAATCCCATGACTTATTCCATGACTTTTATACGCTTGGGTCCGGGTGCTTCAGTAACCGACACATTCGATTGCTTCCTGCTTTGGGACTGTTGTTTTTCTACAGGCATAAACAGTGTGGTTTCTATCACAGTTGGAGTTGTTTTGGGTAAAAACAGTTGTGAAACCTCTGGGAAACACAACAGCTGTGTAGAGAACTGGATGAATAGGGTTTTGAATGTTACAGGACCAAGACTTTTCCTACTTTCCAAGTCTGGACTGCGTCTTCCCATTTATTCCTATCAAATAAATTCACGTTTGTCCTTCTTCAATAATGACTAAGCTAATAAGCTGAACTTGAACAGAAGGAAGGACACATTACTCTACATTACTATTTTCAACCATGAAAAGCAGCAGCTTGGAAATTGACCTAAAAGTGATATGTCCTGTCTGTCTATTGATCTCTTCCACTGTGTCTAATAACAGCGTGACACCTACATTCAACAAACAGTACTTCAAATGACAGCTGGTGTGAGTGTACATGCGCATTGGTGTTGCAATATGTGTCAAACTGTGACAAGGGAAATACAATTTAATATAAAATTTACACTAAAAATGATGATAACATATTAATACATAAATTAAGGAAATAAGTCAAACATAATCTATGTCTCTGATGATCATCGATCACCAAGATCATCATCATCTTCCAATGCTACCAACATATCACACACTACACTGTCTCTTATACATTTTAATTGCTTACTTGGTGAGACAGAACTGTCTTCACTGGAGATAACTGTGGACCTGACCTAATGATCAGGTAGCTAGAGCTAGAGCTAACTGGGCTGACTTACCTTGAAAACATAGAAAACATTCAAGCAGTCATTATTGGGTGATAATGTCAGCCAACATGAAGAAAATGGATTGTTCTACCAGTGTGGAATAATGTATGTACATAGCTGATATTTGGAGTCTGAACTCTGTCCGTGTTGCTCCCCATTAGGTTACATCCAGCTCTCCACAGCAGGAGGTGGGTAGTGATAACAGTCATTATTGTGGTAGTTGTTAGTTTTGTTGTCCATTGCCATCAATGCTGACTGATGTGAAATGTATTCAGCAGAAGAAAAAAAAAACAACAACAATAAAACACCTCAGCTTGGCTGCATGCGCAAAACTCTGTGACTCATGACCTTATGAGAAAGAGAAAGGATTGCTGTTGTAATGCTGACAGGACGTCAAGCTGTTGCTGATCTGATTGGTCCTTTTAAAGGTCTTTATAACAGCTCTCCCTTTCCCTTTTGCTCCCAGGTTTTGCAGCCCTTCCTTTTCTCTTCCCCTCCTCTTCCTGCCTCTTGTTCTTTCTTTGCTAATGGCGTGCGGCCAAGTGTCATACTGAAACACTTGCCAATGACATCATCCTCCTCATCACCAACAGCTGCCCCAAAAGACTGTGGCTCCCCCTGTTTGAACTGCATTAAAGGCTGCGTTCTTTCTTTTTCATTCAACAACTTTATCCACCATTGTAAAACACAAGCTGCTCGCAGGGACTCGCAGTATAAATAATGAGCTGTGCTGGAGGAGATTTATACTCTGCATGTAGAATACATTATGTTCTGCTGCTTTCTTGAAGAACTGGGGGTATGTACTGTATATCTTCAACAATATCTACAAAGGATGAAGGAGTCCACAATGAGCTTTACCATTAGTCTTTCAAAGTGACAGCTAATAACGGCAGAAAAATATTATGTAGAACAGAGCCAGGCCTTTTACAGCTATAATAAGAAGGAATAGTTAACAGTGGATGGTGTGCTCATGTCATTAAAAAAGATTGGAGAGTGGAGAGATTGCAGTTTGCCAGCAAGGGATAAGGAGCACAGAGGTTTGTTGATCCTCACAGGTCTCAAATCATACACATGTTCAAAAGTAAGTCATGACATTGTAAAAACAAACACCAATTAAACTGAGCTTTCATAAATTGGATTTTGTTTTTATTTACTTCATTAAATAGGGCTTGTAATTCATAGGCTAGATGTCAGGTTATTGTACGTTACATCATTCAAAAATCGGATAAATCCCACTGTGTTCATTTATGAAGAAAATTATTATTATTAACCACTCATTCTCACAGACTGCAAGCATTGGGGACTGCAGCTACAGGGCTTCAGCTAATTCCAGTTACCTTGGCTGGATGAACCAAGTGATGAGTGAGGAGGTTTTGGTTGAAATTGGGCTTTTGTTTGATATCATTGAGTTTGTGTATTTTATTTATCCTTTATTAGGTATTATTCATGTGCATAGTGTGTATGTAACACAAAAATATGTTAAATTGTACATTTGATAAAAGTTGTGGGTGTGGTCATATATATACATGACACTTGAGTGTTGGAGAGAGAGAGAGAGAGAGAGAGAGAGAGAAAAACACAGTCTGATGCTGTTCTTTCCTCCACCACATCTTACACCTCAATCCTGCTGTTTGTAGGGGCTTACCACCAACAAAACCTCACAGTTACATAATGTGAAATAATATGATGCACGGGTACTGACCAGCAATTGCCTGCTTTTGTTCTTCACGAGAGATAAAGAACAAATGATCAGTCATGCCTTTTGACATCTCAACTGAGCTGCACTTATGAAGAGGATAATTTGCAGTGTGTTTTCAGTCATGAATGTTTCAGAGTTGAGTAATTAGGAGCATGTCCCTACAGTAAGTGTGGTTACAAGTATTTGGTGCTTACCTTTAAAGAAGACGAACCTGCCGTCCTGTCTTTCATAGGCAGCATCTATGTCTCCAGGCAGACCCCTCCAGAAATGACCGATGGGCATGGGATAGTTATCCAGAACCCTGTTCCTACGCACCCGCCAGAACCAACGGCCCTGAGGAGAGAAAAGTGACAAGTGTGTTTGAGTAAAAGTAATTTCTTCAACACATCTCAGATTTTAAAAACATTTCTGTGCACGCAAGAAGATGCAGTGCAGACAGCTGTTGTGAGAAAGGTATCCTTTCTCGGAGCCTTACAATCAGCCGATCATCAGAGAGGTTTAAAACGTCAGAACCTCTCTGCTGATCGGCTTATTGACCTGTTGTCACTAAAACTCCAGAGAGAAGCATGTGAGAGCAGATGTAAAACTACACTACGGTAGTTTTCGGTTCTTAAGAACCACATGGATCAACACTTAAAATGAAACACAAGAGGAGTGTAAAATGTGGAAGCTTTAAGTCTGTCATGCTTGTTGGTCATTATGCCAGGCAAACTGAGGTCTGCAGGATAACTAGACCAGAACGTACAATAAACTAACAATAGTGGAACAGTAGCAGGCTAATAATAGTCTCTGCTCTGCTGGCTTTATCATGTCCCCATATCCCACTCTCTCTGTTGATCACAGCCTACTACAAATAACAATTAAGACTATCAAGAGGGATTTCACTGTCAGATCGGCATCACAGTGGCATATTTTATCCTGAGCATATAGGGAAAACGTGTGCTTTTGAACATTCATATCTGTATATGCACCCACCCAGGCCAGCAGACAGATTTACACCAGAAGCCCTGAGACTCATTCATAAGTGGTGAGTCAGTAGCCCTGCTTGTCCTGGATAATGTAACGGTAAAATGCTCAGTGCTGCTTCTTTCTGGCAAGCACACCTCGTTTCGTCCTTCACGTAGGACACACTGGCAGACAGCACGGCGCGGCACGGTATGGAATGGAACAGAGATGGAGATGGGTTGGCGAGAGCTGAGAGAAACATCTACAGGGGCCGAAGCGAACGGGCTGTGTGCTCCTCGATTTGTGTGGTCTGACAGGCTCCTTGCGTTGACCAGATTAAGACTGAATTGACCATATTAGTCCTCAGCAGAACAGACCAGAGCTCAGCAAGGGAGTTGCAATACTGAGAGCAGCCCGGCGTGCTCTGTTGGCTGTCTGTGTGTCCAGCCCACTGCTGAGAATAAATATTGATAGTGAATAAAAGACAGGAGCCATTTCCTTTACCACAGTAACAGCCTGTTTCTTCTTTTAATGGACAGGACTCCGTGGAAGAGACAGAATGGTACTGATGTGATGTAGCCCACTCCCACTCATACAGAAGTTAAAGTAAGCAACTTTGCCTATGAATAATGTCTCTCATTATCAACTACAACTTCTGAATAGTGCAGTCATCATTTTCACACTGGTACTAGAAATAAGCCAAGCAGTGACAATAAAACACAAATTATTAATATCAGTTGCTGCTGGGTGAGCAAACTGTGAGACAGTGATATATGGACTTGACTGAGTATGTCACTTGTTAGTGTACTGTATGTTCTCTCTGAGATACTCTCAAACAAGAAATGAGAGGAAGCACAAAAGAAGACACAAAGCTGCTGCATATCCAACCATCTCGTATGTACGTATATGCTGATACATTGACAGTGTGGAGTGTAAACAAAGTTGTATGAAGCAAAGAGATGCTAGGCCAATGCTTGAAACATTTTAAAACAGCAAGGATATTGTAAACTGGCGGCTGGCTGCATAGAAAAAGTCCAGGGATCACCAAAGATAATCATTCTCAAGTGCCTCTACATAATTTGATCTCAATCTACTGAATAGTAGTTCACCTATTAGAAACCAAACGGGTGATCTGGGATCAACCCTGCTGGCACAAATAAACATGAATGAACAAAGCAGAGAGTGTTCTGATCTTGAATTGTTCCTGTTACACTCAGTGGCAAATGGCAGACAAAGAGGCAAAAAGTTGATTGCAAAACTACAAATCTGCCACAGATGCTGAATTGTATCTAAAACTCAGGTGGTCGTTCCTCATGTGCTTGATAACAGAAATATATCTGCAAAAAACTGATCTGCTCAGTTAAGGAATACTAATTGCTTCTGGTCTGCATTTACTTTGATTAGATCAGAGCTATTAGTTTAAGAACCACTGCTAGGCATGGAAAAAGTTAATTGTGGACACTTATTAATGCTGTCCAGACTAGCTACATGACTGTGGGTGAAACCCAAGAACATAGACATCACTCGCCGAGATGAAATCTAAGAGCACAGATATAACTGTCTGACCATGTGCAGCACATGTCCAGGCAGCTGGATGCCAAGTCCTATAACTACTGGTCAGTGTCAGACACACAGTGTGCAAGATAAGAGATATTCATAGACTGATCTCTGTGTGTTTGGAGGGACAGTGGATAGCGCTCTGCCACACAGTATACCTTTAAAACACTGTTTGGTTTTATATGCAAATATTCCACTGTATAGCAATAATAATCCAAAGAGGCCCACTCAGAAATGTATTACAACAGCTTATCAGCTTTACTGTGAACATGTTTTTGTATTCCACTCTTGATACAGGCATATACTAGGTCAAACTGCTGTTGACACTGTTCTATATCTTCACTCGTTTGACTCCCTCCTGCTGCATCTCACTGTCAAACATCAGAACTTCTGATCATGGGACGCTGTCAACATTAGCCAAAGCACAAGTTTGTAATTGCACTGGAATGCACTGCCTCTAACCGTACATGACGATGAAAATAAACTAGAGGTGAATCTGAAAAGCTCCTTCCCAATAAGGCCCGGATGTCCTCTGTCCTCCACTCTCTAATATCTGCGAACCTCTTCAGTGTTCAGCACTGCCAACACTCGACACCTCCTCTGACCTCTCCCACTGGAGCACATCATTACTTATCTTTATAGAGCTGTTCTATGTATAGATTGTCACTGAACTAATCCTGGAGGGGATACAATACAATGGAGTAAATTTGAACCTATCTGCTGTTGAGATTTCAGTTAATTTAACTGGTAATGACCACACACAGTATTTTGCTTACATCATGGACCCTGACTGGAAACGGCTCCTTCCACCATTGGTGAAAACACATGTCTTATGTGTAAGGAGAGAGCTGCATAATACCATAGCACTTTAAAAATTAAATGACAATAAAATCCAGCTTAGAGCAACTGCAGCCAACAGCAAAATGAGAGTTTCTTACATACTAACTCTTAAAGGTAAAAAAAAAAAAAAAAAAAAACCTTCCTGATGGCTCACTGCTGCCTCAGCCGTTGTGAATATTTAGTGTGGGTCCAGAGGCTCTTTAAGGAAAACACCTAACAACACCCCACCCTTTTAACAGTGCTCTACCTCATAAAAACACCGGCCCTGTTGGTTCACAATCCATAAGGACCTGATTGAAAACAGACGTCTTGTTGGCCATGCACACGCCATTTGTCTCCAACTGATTCTGCAGAAAATAACAACTAATTTATTGACACAGTTAACTTGTCAGAACTGCTCCTCTGCTGCAGGAAGACTGAAGGACGTACAATAAAGCACTGTGATAGTAAACATAATTCCTTCCATATTTTAGGCTCATTACATCAGATCAAGTTGAAGGTATCTCTTGAAAAAGCCTTTACCTTGAAGACAAACATCTCTCCTCGGAGCATAGCAACCGTGTCAAAGTTCCCTTCACAGATATTGGGTCCATAGTGATCTGGTCTGTCTGTGGTCCTGGGACGGTCAGGATGCCGAGGAGGTGTCTGGGGTGGCCTGGGTTCAGGGCGACGGGGGGTTACAGTGGGCAGGGCCTGAGTGGGGCCGCTGTCTGGCTGACCTGAGGGGAAACAGAACATTGTTGTTTAAATCTGTTTTACATCATAATGGGTGATGCAAAGATGTAGGTATGATGACTGACAAAGGCACCAAATTTAAATGTGCGTAATTCAAAAAAAAAAAAAAAAGTAAAAAAATCTTACCGTCAATTCAAAAATGGAAATAGACTTAAGGTTAGAAAACACTGGGCTAAGGCTTAAAAAAACAGAATACCTAATTTAATAATTACAATATAATATAATGTCTCTACTGGTTGCCTCACAAGAAAGATACATATTAATGTGTCATACTAGTCCTTTACTATTCCTCAAATACTATCAAATAAACCTGAAGGAATTTAAAGTAAAATTTAATAAAAGATAAAAAAAATGTTTTACTTCATCGTACCATAGATCTGTTGTATGCCCCGTCGGTCATCCTCAGGCAGCTGGAAGTTCTCAGTCTCCATCCACTGGTAAAATGGAGCCATGATGGCCAGTGGATTGTTGGAGTGCTCTAAACCCAGAGCATGACCCAGCTCGTGGACTGCAACCAAGAAGAGGTCATTACCTGTGTGGAAATAAGCAGATACACAAGTTAGGGTTAAACTGGATCAAAATCCTAATGTGTCTTATGAAAAACACACAGGAATTCATGTGCTGCAAGAAACATGAAGGTCCCCTTCATGTATCTTGCAGCACATGAATGTAGTTAAAGTATAAGTCCCTTTTACTATAACTGGATAAGGCCTCTCTAGGGGCCTCATGTGTGCCATGAAAATATTCCCCAGATCACCACAGGCAGTCTGGACTGTTAACACAAGACAAGCTGGAACAATTGTTTCATGCTGTTCATGCCGAATTCTGACTGTATTATCTGCTGCCTCAGCAGAAATTGAGATCCATCAGAACAGGCTACTTCCATTTTTCAACTGTCCAGTGTTAGATGAGTTGATCAGTCACTGTATCATCTTCTGTAATCTTTAACCAGTCCACCTGGCCGAACTCCCTTCTAATCAACACTTCTCACAG
The DNA here is from genome assembly GCF_905171665.1 of Trachurus trachurus. NCBI lineage: Eukaryota > Metazoa > Chordata > Actinopteri > Carangiformes > Carangidae > Trachurus > Trachurus trachurus. The sequence goes on along the minus strand of NC_139893.1, from coordinate 24,567,484 downwards.
TTTTGTGTTTTGCACCATGCTGAGTGAAATCTCAGACTGTTGTGAGAAATTCCCAGATCAGCAGTTCGAGAAATACACAAACTCACACTGAAGCAACACGTCACGGTCAAAGTCATTGAGTTCACATATCTTTCCTCATTCTGATGTTTGAAGTGATGCATGACTTTTAGGTGCTATATCATTGGGCCACTGCATGACAAAAGGGTGTGTTCAGGTGTTCCTAATAATGTGCTTGGTATGCTTATATCCATATTGTTAAGACCTGTTTTACTATGTCACTATAACGGCCACTCGTAACTTCCGACCCGTGAACTCGTACCAGATCGAACTGGTACCACTTCACAGGTCGGAAAATCACGAGTTACGAGTTTCCTTGAACGCACCATAACAGTCCTCGTCGCTACGTCGCCACATTCACGGCGTCCCTTGGCTGCACACACAGCCCTGCATGCCGTTCTCTCTCCTCATTGGATAAAAACTGTAGGATACGATAAATGTTTTCTCCTCGACTCAGAGCAGAGCAGAGTGACTGACAGACCCGTGTTTCGGTCCAAACACTCTATGTAAGTGATTGCTGTCGGAAGATATAACTATTTAAGACTTATATTAACACAAATATATCACTCACTTCTGCTTTAATATATGAGAATGCTTGTTCATTATTTTCTCCACAGATCTGACACATGAATCACTAAAGGCATGCTAATGGTCCCTGATATGAATCAGCACACATTTCTAACATTTCTGACCAGTCCAGGGCCACTGCAAATACTACACACACTGACAAGGCCACAAAGCAGCTGTGCCCCACTGACCACTGCATCAACTTCCTCTATACACAATAGACCTCTTACAGACATTTTTTTTGGAAAGTAAAACCAGAGAAAACTTGGTTTAGATTTGACCAACATATTCCTATATGGTTGTGTCTGATGTGAAGCCAGCACACAGCCGGGTACTTCCCCTCAGTCAGTCCCTCTTTGTCGCCTGGGGCCTGCCCTCTGTGATCTCTGAACTTCCGAGCCATTTTGTCTAGCTTGATGGGTCTTGGTGATTGGTCAGATCTGTGCCAGTGACATCATGCTGTTGAGGGGATTGGGACCTGCTGATGTCACTGAAGGGGATGGGGGAGATGCTCTGGATGCCTGTCCTTGTGCATCTCCTAATTTCTTATAGCAACACACACACACACACACACACACACACACAAACACAAAAGGGACACACACAGTTCATCTCCACCACCATCAATAATTTCAGAGTCACATGAGTGTCCTCTTGGCTTGCTAAGCTGCAGCTAACACTCCAGGAGAGAAAAAAGCAGAGAGCAAGATAGAGTGCTACAGATATGAGGGGGGGGGGCTGAGAGCAGATAAAGAGGCTTTTGTGAGGTAACCGCGACAACCATTCAGTTCGACAGAGGAAAGCTTGAGTAAACTTCAAACATCTTAGCATAGTTAGAAGCTCAGCCAACGCATCTCATTCTGACCATCCTACACACACATTTTGTCATTCAAGTCCTACTTTACTTGTTCAGCACGTCTCACGCCTTATTCATCGACAGCTTTGTGTAACACAAAACAGCACCCTGACAACCAAAATGCACTGTCCAAGTAGGCTCTGCCTTTTGCCAGTAACTTACTCATTCTCATCTGACCACAAAGGCTTTTCTGACGCTGGCCTTCGGGGTGTCGTTTGTATAAGGTGTGCTAGAGTGTGCATGTCAGTAAGTTGTTTGGATAAAGTCTCAAAGCTGTTTTTGTTAGAGCATCTGCACCAGAAAGGCTGATTTATCACACTGTGTGTCACAAGATTTACACCATTTTTTTTTGTTTTGTTTAATAAAATGTTATTTGCTAACTAAGGTGACTGAGGTCAGGGAAAGTGGGAAAGGATGAAACAGACAGACTGGGGCTTTTGCTGTCATATGTCAACATGTTAATATTTTATGTCTTACTATTGATCGCTTGGCTTAAGTCTGTTTATGTTTGACCCCTTTCAAAAGGAGGTCAGAGGTCAGGGCTGATTCTGCTTCATGCTCTAGGACACTTCAGTGAGGTGGGAGCAGAAAAACCTCCTTCATGTTAGATTTAGTTTGCAGCAGGACTGTTGATGGTTAAAGGATATCAAAGGTGCTTTTTCTTTTTCAGCAATGGTTCAGTTAAAATCTTGGTAAACTATTAAAATATACATAGGGGTTGGCCCTCTTGAATGAGCCATCATGTCTGCAATTGTAAATGTTACTAAGGCATTAGGTAGGGGTCACTGGTTTCTCAATTTCTGTTGAGCCGTTAGCAAAAGTTGGTCAGTCACCTGCAATAATAATCGCTAATAAATCAGTAATAAAGGGTTCTGCAATCCATTGAGTCTGCAGTTATAAATGTTAATAGGATGTTTATAAATTGCTTTTATGTCCTCAAGCCCTTTTCCAAGGACAAGTGATCTCCAAGGGGTGTGTCCTGCTGGAGGAGGAGTAATATAAAAATATTGGTACATTTTGCATGAATAATTAATACATATAATAATTCTATAACTACAAATCACATCTAAAAGTTGCTTCATAACTGACTCAAACAATTAATCCAACTGCCAGAGCTAAATGAAGACGACATCTGTGAAAAGCTTGAATAGCTACACATGTGTCAACTAAAGTCAGACAGGGTTGTAATTTGGATGCACTTTGCTTTTAAGCTGTGTGAGTGGTGTGGAGCAACAAAGAGAGCAGGCTACAGATCTTCCTGAGTGGAGCACACTCCCACTCACTGTGGGATTCCACTGCCCCTGTGATCTGTCCTGCAACACATCCCACACAGAGCTGATCACACAGAAAGACACACACACACATGATCATACATGCACGCACACACACACAAAGACAAACAGAGCACAGCTGCCTGTGTCTGGTGTGTGTATGTAGATAACAGGGCAGGAAAGCCCATTGTCACAACAAAAAGTTAGTGGGTGCACAGTAAGAGAAGGAACTTCTCAAATATTCATAAAAATAAGGATTTTTTCCTTAATCTGCAGTTTAATATGTTTCTGTGGTGCAAGAATTCATGAGTGTTAAAAGTTGTAGTCAGGTTTAGGTAAAGTTAGATTTATGAAAGATTAAATTTAAGATTTAAGGAAACTATAAACATTGTAGAATTATCTGCAGTGTGTGACTCTGGGAGGAAGTGTGTGTGTGTGTGTGTGTGTGTGTGTGTGTGTGTGTGTGTGTGTGTGTGTGTGTGTGTGTGTGTGTGTGTGTGTGTGTGTGTGTGTGTGCGTGCGTGCGTGCGTGCGTGCGTGCGTGCGTGCGTGCGTGCGTTAGGGGTTGCACGACTTCAGATTTTTTAAAGTCGACTTTAATGTTATGAAAGTCGAGTCGACGTCGACTAGTCGCTGATGACGTCATTCATATTTTTCCCATCATAAATCACAGGAGGAGGGAAATGCTTTGCAACAATCTGTAGCTTTTCACTGACAGACGCTCATGCACAGAAATTAGTCCACAGAACAGCAGCTGTATAAACAACAAGCTGTAAATCAGTTTGTTTTTTTGTAACATACACTCCTATACAAGTGCAAAAGATAATACTGTAGCTCCTGTCCGTTAAACAATTAGGGAGGAAAATGACTACAGGCCTCGTCACCATCACAGTCCTGCTCAGTCACAGTTTCACTCACAGTTTTTGTTTTTCCTGGTTGGTTGTTGCTGTTGTTGGTTGTTGTTGTTGTGCGCGACGTAAAGCTGTCGATATGAGCGGAGTTTTTTTTTTTTTTTTAATTGCCGGCAGCCTGGACACACTGGCCACGGAAGCGCAGCCTCACAGGCGCTTGGAGCCTCACAGGCAGCAGCTTCTCCTGCTCTCTCTCTCCGCGCCGGTCAAACATCGACCTGTCTGTAGGCTGCTCGGTTTTCCACACACACAGGTCTGTCTCTAGCGCTGTATGTATGTGTGTCTTGTGTGCAGACGCAACTGACAAATATTTATAGACGGACAAACTTAATCATCATTTATTTTATTTTGAAAATTGACCGGATTCTCTCGCCTTTTCTGTGCCCGACTTCCTGTCTGGTACGCGCTCGTTCTATCCAGCTTGACGGCGCTCGTATTTTTTTCATTCAGCGCACTCAGCTGTTGTTTCAAGCCGCTCTTCTCTCGTATTGTCACATGATCAGCGACTAGTCGACGTCATGCTCAAAACGTCATTGTGGAGCAGTAAAGTCGACTAGTCGATTAGTCGACTAGTCTGTGCAACCCCTAGCGTGCGTGCGTGCGTGCGTGCGTGTGTGTGTGTGTGTGTGTGCCTGACAAATAAGGGACGATGTAGCGAGCTGCCAACTGTCGTTAGGTGTGGAGCAAAGCGATGGAGACAGCAGTTTGGAATCTATTACTGGTATATAGATCCATTACAACCTACACAACATGACATGACTTTGGGGCTTCAAACTGCTGAATGTTTACAGAATGATCAGGCACATGATAACTCTTAAATCCTGCGTTTTCCCCCTTCAGAGTTCAGGGCGAATGACTCCCTCACAATATCTGAGCCCTCTGGAAAAAGCTTCATAACACAACAAACTGTCTGTGTGGCTGCACACACACAGACACCGATATACTGCAGTGCACACCAACTCAACTCACAGTGCAAGAAAACATCCAACCACCTGAGGCCACAGTTAAAGTCCAAAAAGCTTCTCCTAAATGGATGATCACTGAGAATTTTTTTCACCCTTTTCTTTCTTGTTATTAATAATTTTGTTGTTAGGGAAAATGAAAACTATAAAATGTATATCAACACCTCTCATTTTATTTCATTTATTTATTTACTGAGCAGGGACAGCACACACTGATAAACATGTCAGTTTTACCATCTATGTACATGTGCCAGAGTTGTCCCTGTATGTTACCTTGTATGTTCAGGTTTCCAATGGTCCACGGTTCATCTGAATCAAAGTGTGTGTCCCCTCCCATTCCAGGTCCAGGGAAGTATGCATGAGCTAGGAAGCCCCCCTCTCCATCAAAGGGCGAGCTGTCTCCATGAAAACCTGAAGCAAAGAAGATCATGATGTCGGGCTCCTTGCGGCGTCCATATTTGATCTCCTGGTAGGGGATTTCGTCAAAGGTCAACGGGGTGATGCTCTGCCAGACTTTGAAGGCCCGGCGGATGGCCTCATATGAATTATACTCTCCAATCTTGGGCGTGTAGTTCTGGATGCTGTGGGAACAGAGGTAAAAACAAATCATGTAAGGGGCAGCGTGCCATATCAGTTTTAATTAAAACATATCATTCAATTCATGTTTTATTCGTTTCATTTATTTTTCATGGTGTTAGTAATTTCATGTGTTTGTCAAATTGGAGAAAGATAACAGTAATTACAACTTTGCTCCAAAGTTCTTTTACTTTTTTTGGGGGGGTTGGAGCAAACATTTCCAGGACTGAGTTGAGAAGTCTAGAGTACCAGATGCATTATTGATACAACAAAATCAACTGAAGAAATGTGCATGTACCCTCTATGTGTGGCATGTTCAGTTTCCTTTTTTTTGATACCTGTATGTGAGGTGGTTCTTGTTCCATTTATGTCCAGTGAGGGCGTAGCGTTTCCGCCGCACGTTGGTTTTGATCTGGCCTCCAAACTTGTCAGGTACACCACAGCGGGGTCTCTTCATGGCACTGAAGAAGTTCAAAGAAGTCAGGGGCAGGCAAGAGAGCGTGTGCATGTTGTTGAAAGGAGGGAAAAAAAAACCCAAGAGAAGATATGAAGAGCATGACGTCCTAACCTCTGCTATCTTCCCTTGATGTCTGTGTACATTTTTGTTGTTTAATTTAGTAGTGTGAGTATCTGTGAGCCACTGAGCGCAGCCAGGCTACTGAGCAATTCCTCTCAAGCAAAAAGGAGCAAACGTGTTTAAGTCTCTAAGAGAGGGAGGAAAACTTTACAAGAGCTGAGCCCTGCCGACCTGATGGTTTGAGGGTCCATCTGTCCGGTGACCTCCAGGCCGTAGAATCTCTGCATATCGCTGACGGCATTGGACAGAATCTGAGCTGATCGCATGGTGGACATCTGTCTGTTGGCCTGGGGCAGGTAACCGTACATCCTCAGCCATGACTGGAGACACACAAGGGGAAAAAACATAAATAAAACTGTGACAAATAAAGTGTCATCTATTAATATGCTATTGTGTGGATTCACTTTAATCTAAGCTCAATGGGCTCATATTACTCATGTGATGACTACAGACTTTTAATATAATTAGGAACTGAATTATAGCGTAACATCTGTTTTCTAAGCGTATGGGCAATTGGGGGCTGTTTACATCTGAGAGCAATGATCCACGGCCCCAAAGATCTTTAAGTTTGTCTTCTGAGCTTCAACATCTGTAACATGATGACATGACAGAGATTTGCCTTAGTGCTCAAGCTTTGTGGGAAAATAACTCCCATTTGTTATTTGATCTTCAGGAAGGAGGAATGGAGCAAACATTGGTTTAGTTCTTTTAAAATATAACAGAAAAAGGTGACAAAGCAGCTGTGCATGGAGTTACATTTAATATGTTGTATATAAAAGGCAAGGAGGAAGAAGAGAAGGAGGAGATCAGCCCACTGTATCTGACCGTATTGGGAGTATGTGACTGTGAGGGCTGGAGGGTGGGGGGTTAATGACAGACATGAGGGAGAAAACGTGATACTTGACCCAAACACAGATGACACAAAGTCTATCCCACCTGTTATGCAGAAACCTTATCTCTCTCTCTCTCTCTCTCTCTCTGTCACACTCACACACTTTGACACACAGGCAAACACTTGCATATTGGGTAGTCTTGAGACACTAGATATGCTTACACATACACGCACTCCCCTCTGTGGTGCGGGGAATGTAAAAGGGTGTGCGTGTGTGTGTGTGTGTCTGAGTGTGCATGTTTTCCTGACGCATGTGGCTATATCAGCATGTGTGTGTGTGCAGGCCCTGAGCTTACGCCCATCTTTCACAATGCAAACACACTGCTTGATAAAACTCTGTATTGACTTTCCCACTCCCTTCAAACCATAAAAACAAACTCACATCTTTCATTCCTCTCCCTCTCCCTCCCTCTCTCTCTCTCTCTCTCACACACACACACACACACACAAACACTGTGCATGCATCTCCTAAATGTAAGACCGGGTGTAATAATAATTGGTCTGGCCACATACATGTTCAGCACAAAACACATTGTCTAGGGGAGGCGGTAACCCTGACTCAGAGGGTTAGTTTGCTTTAGGTTCATCCACTATCCAACTAAAAGAAATGACCAGTGGTCTTCCAGATCGTCCTTGATTTACTGTCTACCCTCTGCCTGGATATGTAATAAAAAGGGTCAAAAGGCAGATGTGAGGACCTGTGCTCCATATCAAATCTCAATGTAACTTTAACCTGAGTGCTTTTTTTCTTCAACATCTCTGACTGAAAAATAACATCTTGTTCACTATCAGACCAGTGATGACTGTGCTGCTGTGATCAATGATGATGAAGTGATCAATCAATCAATGCCGAACACTGAACTGAGTCTGACAGATCCTGACAGCATCTCCTCTTCTCCTCTTTTGAGATGAGTTAAGATAGTAGATGACTACTGTCAGCCATTTACAGTAATATATGACCTTTGCTGAAATAACACATCTTCTCTTTTTCTCTGAGGGTTATTTTTTTTTTATTGCAGTCTTCTGACAGCAGTAAAAAAAAAAGCCTGCACAACAGTAAGTTGTTTGTCTTTGCTGTTTGTCTAATAAAGGCAATGTGCAACATTACTTCAAATTCAAACATTAAGAGAGAAAACACAAATGCGTTTTTACCCTTCACCTGAGACGTCATGTCTCTGTAGTTTATGTGTGAGGAGACAATGGATTGAAAACCCAAAGTGAGAGCTCAGCCTTTGGTGCACTTGACCTGAGCAGCTCCCACAGTCAAAATCTGTTGTTTTTATGTCATTTCCAGCAGTTCCTGCACTTTCTATTCATTTTAAAAGTTTACAGGTGATGTCTATTACATATTTATGATCTACTTGCTCCTTATTTACCCCTCTCATGCTTTCTATTGTGAGTCTAAAGCTGTAAAAAAAAAAAAAAAAGAGCCCAGCTTATTATTTTACCATTACTCCCTCTCATCTTTATCTTTCTCCTTTTGGCAGAGAATGCACTGGCTCTGTCAGCTAAGTGTGAAGTGTGTGTGTGTGTGTGTGTGTGTGTGTGTGTGTGTGTGTGTGTGTGTGTGTGTGTGTGTGTGTGTGTGTGTGTGTGTGTGTGTGTGTGTGTGTGTGTGTGTGTGTGTGTGTGTGTGTGTGTGTGTGTGTGTCCAGGAGCAGGAAGAGGCATTGAGGGGGCTGAACTGGACATGACCCTGACCCACCTCTGCCGTAGGATAAGGAAGCTTCAAACACACTCAGATACAGTTACACTCTCTCACACACACACACACACACACACACAGAACCACTCAAAAACAAACATGCACTTCCTGAAACATCTAAATACTATCTCTCCCTCTTGCCCATACACACACAAGGCTGCTACAAACACACAGTTCAAGTGAAACAGGTGGTGGGGATCACAAAACTCAAAAAACATTTAGTTCTCTCTGCTAATGAAAGTCGTCTCTTGCCAGGAGCAGGTGGTGTTGTCACTTGACAAGAAGACCATTGCTGTGCTTACAAGAGGTTATGATACACCTACTGCACAGCGCTACAACTTCAGGACAGAGTCAAGGCTACATTCAGAAAGTGATAGAATGTCGCTGGTTAGAGACTAGTGCAACCTCGGAGGAAGACAGCTCTTGGTGAGGGTGCTGGTCATGGTTAGAACGGGCGAAGGTTTTGATGCATTTTATCTTCTAGACTGGAACCTAAACATCTATTGATGCTAATGTTAACTACTGTATGCATTGTAGCAATAGCAAAACTTAGAAAAAGCTCTTTTGACTAAAACCATGTGCTCACCAGCTGGGTGAGAACTGGGGAGAAATCCAGAGTGCAGTGTTAGTTCTGGTAGCTTAGATGCAACAAGCTGGATTTAGAAAAATAAACACAATTCCAAAATGACCAAAAAACATGTCCACAAAAGGCAGAAAATCTTACAAGAGCTGATTAGCAATGGGCAGTTCGTCAGGCCCGCTAAGGGAGTTCATATTTCATACTGTCTGATGATAACAACAAAGCACTTAGCAATGAAATGATGCACCCAGCAACAGTCAACCACTGACTTCAATTCTATCTAAATTTCAATGAAGGAAACCACAATCTGCTGTCCTGTGTGATCTCCAGCATGTGTCTTTTAACATTCCAGCCACTTCCTCCCTGCTCCTCTGTGGTCAGCATCTCCTTTTGGTTGTCACTGCTGCAGCGATAGTGCTTGATGAAGAAGGGAAATGCCTTGTTGTCTGATAATGTTTGTGTTCTGGTGCTGTGTGTCTCTGTATACGTGGACATCTGATGTTGTCCCGACACACTCTATCTCTGTCCCTGATTGGGTACAAGGGCAGAGCTGTAGAGCTGTTGGGAAGATGTATGGAGGCATACGATCCCCTGCTACCCTTCACCTAGTGTCACCCCGCTATGCAGAAATGTGACTGCCTCTCAGGGGAGAGGGCTCCGTCTTGTGTTTTTAGAATATAACTTAATATAATTTTGCCCTGCGGACATTCCATATTCAGGTCAACTCATACACCTGTGAGTAAAGTGTAAAAAAAAAAGAAGAAACTTTGCATTTGTAAACTGTAATTTTGGTCATTTTTTTTGCACATCAATTTGTGTGCATGCTAAAAGAAAACTGTGAACTCACTCTTCACCTTTGCAGCTCGAACTCCATCCTACAGGGAACACTCCTCCCCCAATCATCTAAAACTGTAAAGTACTCCAGTCTGGCTGCTTACCTCCCCTAATCAGCTGAGCTGAATACAAAACAAGTCTTAGACAACAGGAGGAATAGGGTTTTGTGCTATGAGTGTGTGTGCGTGTGTGTGTGCATGTGCGCTAGGCCTTTTCTATTAAATGGGCTTTCAAAGAGTCCTTGAGCTTACCTGCCAAAACCAGGCCTAGCAATATACAAGGAGTTGTAAAACCTGCCAGGGGTGTGTGTGTGTGTGTGTGTGTGTCCAACCACAATGTCAGCCAAGATACTAACAGGGCTTTTATTCCAAGGCTTGGTCTGCTGCCATGTCTTACCCCCCAAAGTCTTCGCAAGAGGATGGATATGTAAATGGAGTAGTGGGAGAGAAATAGAGACAGACAGAGAGGAGGAAGAGAAAATGATTTGTTCAAGTTGAAGATTTTTTGACACACAATAGAAAACTGAAATAAATGCACATGAGCAAATTCTCTCTATAAAATACACTCACAGGTATTTCCCATCTCATAGCAATCCCAATTCCCTGGCCTGTCCCAACACTGTAGCAATGTGAGACTTGGTCATAGCCAGTCACACGGGACCGGGGGGTGGGGGGTTGGGAAGAGACAACACGTCGCAGATTACATGGATACAAAGAGGATATGGACTGAGGAAGTCGCTGTGCTGCAATAAGCCACTGATTACTCCTCCCTTCACTACTATTTACTCTGCTTTAGCTGCAAACTGCTGTTCGACACTTTTTTTACTCTGTCACAGCCTGTCGTATCACGTCCATGTTTCTCTATTCAACCCACCCTCTCTCTCTCTCTCTCTCTCTCCTATCCCCAAGTTTTCTCTCACAGCTCACTCTCTCGCTCAGACAACAGGGTCCATTGTATTTCCTAAAATGCCTTGGAGTCCCGGGCTCAGCGTGCCTGTGCATAGTGTGTGTATACATGTGTGTGTCCTAGTTGGAGAACAGCTGTCACATTCAGCCATCACATGCTTCACAGCTGAGAGTGACCACTACCTTCCCTGTCAACTTTCTCTCTCAGCTTTTTTTTAAATGTATAAATACATAAACAATTTGCCTTTTATTTTTAAATCAAAATATCTGAAGTCAAAATGTCAGAATGTTTAATCAGATTAACACATCAATAATAATCTCTCTCTTTTCCCTCATTCTTCTAACCTCCCACCTCATCCTTTTAGTCCAGACGGAGTAGGAGGTGAGTTCTCAGACCAATTCCTAAAGACATGGATTGCACTAACTGAGGATTGGATTGGTTTCCAGTATGTGGATTGACTATTAAGTAGGTGTACAGTGCAATTTCAACGCAATCCAGCCAAGTCTGAATTTGCTGGAAAGATACCGGCTGCTTTGAAACATGTTATTTAACTTTGCATGATAATTATGTTGTTCAAAACACTCAGTCCTCTTTTAATTTGCCATTTATCTTATCAAGTAGACTGCAACATACTGTATGCGCTTCAAAACCTTAACACCACTGTGAAATGTGAGCCCACTTTCAGTTCACACATAAAATTTTCTATAAACTCTTATGGCTCCTGTGGGTGCAAACAAATGTTCTCTCCTGAGAAACATTTATCCACCACACAGACGCAGTACGGCCATCAGTGACTTCATAAAAATTGGGTCTGCCCTGCCATAAAGATTAGGTCATGGAGATTAGCAGGCCCACCCCCATCGAACTGCATGACTTTTTAAGTCTACTTGGGAGTTTTACTCAAATCTAACAGATGCAAACCTCCACTTTTGGATACATGCTGGACCGCTGCTAAGTTCCTAGGCTCTGCTACGAATAAAAATACTCTGTTGTTGCTGCACATTAAAATGTCAACTGTGAACTTGTCGACAAGAGCTCTTTCTATTTTCCACCAAGGTAACACATTTGGCAAACTGCTGTCACAGTGTTTGTTCCAAAGGACAGTATCTGTAGTAACTACTTAATGTAATATAACACTTGTGTGCACTTTAAAAAACCCAGGTCTTCCAACGAGTGGCCTGATGTGTCCTCTTCACTGCGCCTTAGAAAAGGCTTTGTGATAAGTCTGCATCATTGAATAAATACAGAACAAGTGCAAGACCTGCTATGATGACGACAATATTTGTCCTTGGGTCCATTGTCATAGACATCTTGTTTGGAAAGTTGTCAAGATTTTCCTTCGCCACTCAGTCGTATAACTTTAATTTTCTTCAGCTGATACAGCAGCAGACGTTACATTTAAAACCCTCTGTGTTCGAGAACTGCTGTGGAGCACTGGATTTTGAAAAGATGTTGACAATGTATTTGTTAATATTTTAACTGACACACGCAAACACACACATCTAGCAACAAGTAATTAGGAATTTTTCACCACTCCACACATTGTGTAAACCTTACAGCTCATCTCAGTGAGACACATTAGCACACACTGCACGTACCACAGCTATGTTAATACCCCATCAGAATGTGTTGCAACCTGACGGACAAACAAACCCGTGGTCACTGGGTTTGCGTTAAGCAAGCTCTCCGCTAATGACATGGGAGCCTCTTTACCTGTCTTCCCCCCCTAACACAAAACAAAAACAGGAGCTCTGCTAATCTGCTAAAATGTCAGCTATTATACTGAATCATCCCTCTCAAAACATTAATGGACTGATGGAGGAAGAATGCAAGGTGTGCTTGTTCAAATTCTGACTTGACACTTAAGAAAACTGGTGTGGAATAGATACACCCCTAAATAAACTTGTGTCCTTCTTAAGAGATCAGAGGAAGTGATATGAGCCGTGTGAAAATGACTTAGGGCCTCTATTGGACATCTTGATGGAGACACGAGCTGATCAATTTCATATGCCACACTCCACTAGTCCACTTTGCACTCTGCACTGTGATGATTGACTAATGAAGTTAAATTCAAAACAGTGGTCTCTTATGTGATGATTAGAAGAACTACACATGTCCATGCAGCACATTTTCTGTGTTTTTGCCATTTCACCTGAGTGGAAAGGGGTATGATTTCTAATTGCTAGCACAGCGAGACCACCAAGGGTGTTTGATAAAGGAGTGATGGGGACAGGGATATATGTCTTATTAGAGAAAGTATATTTAACATGAGAATGGTCAAGAGCCGGTCCCTGACAAGAGGATTTCTGATTTCCTTTTGTGCCGACAGTACTGTGGTCATTTCCGAGGATGGGATCTTTTTTAGACTTTTATACTCATACACCTACCAGTCAAATTTGCTATCCAAATGAAGTAGTCTTGCAAGTGGAATATAAGTACCGGTATATAAATCAGATGTTGTGCAGTGTGTTGTCCTGAAGGGATGGGTCACATTTCAAACTGTTACAAGGGTAAATAGTATTGCTCTATATTAATTGTTTAAAATTAGTAAAAGCAAATCAAATACTGATGATAAGTGTTAAGAACTGTCGATCGTTACCAGAAGATACACATTTGAATAGCACTCTTTTGTTAATATTATTTTAATCTAACTTAAGCAAATACAATCAAATTGCACTCTGAGTGAGACTATCATTTGACAGGTGACAGGTTCGTTATTAAGTCAGTATTACAAATCTGGTTTCTTTGTAGTTGTTGGGTGGGCTTATGAGCTTTATTTAATGTGGGCTACGGTTAAAACGCCGTGTTGTTACCTCAGCGTTGAAGGTGCTGACATCTTCCGCTCCATGCGCCCCGAGCGCACACAGCCACAGCGCGAGGAGGGTCCGTCTCCAGAGCAACCGAGAGCAGCGGTCCCGTGGGGTGGAAGCCATAGTCTGGTCTCGAGAGGAATCTGTCGTCTCTTGGCGAGGTTTTTTCTTTTTCTTTTATATTACGTGGTCAAACTGCTGTGGTTAAAACTAGCCGTGATGCTACGACCGTCTTCAACAGTGCACTTGTGCCCCGGACGAGAGCTCCATTTCACATGGACAGACTCAGAGCCGGGGTTTAAAGTGACCCTCCATAAATATCAACGAGTTTGCACTGATAGCAGATGTAAACCTATGAGTCCATACACCGTACTGCAAGTTTTGTTTTTGTTATTTTCTTGTTCACATCAATCACAAACGGCCTCACGTTTCTTTGCGTAATGACCTCTGTTATCTGTGAAGTTAGCCCACCAGAGCGCGCGACTCATTTAATTAACATCAAAGACACCGCCTAATTAGTAACCTTGAATGTGCAGTTTACAGAAGACCCACGACGTCTCCAGCCAGTGGCAAAATAAGTCTACGGCAGAAATGCGTCGGCAAGTCGTCTACTTGTAACATGTTCACATCCAGTGACTGAACAGCTTTTTCAGCTTGATGGAGTAAAACAAAAAAGTTACAAAACTATAAAACAACAACGGACGACCGAATAATAAGCTCAAAGTTCACTGCACATGAGCTACTCCTACAACAAGCAGCTTGAAGCAGTGTCGCAGCTGAGAGCGAATGCGGTTCTTAAATAGGTATTGCGACCACTTGTAAAAAATAAATAAATAAAAATAAAATAATAATAAAAGCAGAATATATTTGCCGTTTCTTCGCCCTTTGAATCCAGTTTTCCCTTTCTCCGGAGCAGATATTATCTGAGGCCAGTACTTAATCGCTATCGGTCCTGTCCTGAGTCAGTGCCTCACGCACGTTGTTATCCCTACCGGAGCAAGCCGTAGTGGTCCGCTGTGCCTGTGTTTCGGTAGCCTACCTAACGTGGGAATGCCTGCTTCAAGTGGAAAAGCACGGGGCCGACGTGTTCCTGTTATGACTTTCAAAATAAAAGCACCTCGACTTTGCTCAGGTGACTCCTTAAATGCCTACAACTCTGGAACAGTTTCCCAACACCAGATATTCATGGTAGCACATGCAACATAGGAATTAACGTGATAAAAGATGTTGCTTTTAAATCAAAGGGCAACACACGTGTTTACTTCCAGCTGTTTACTTTTTTCTTATTATTTTGAAAGTAACTCTCATTTCCGATATTGTCTTGCGTGTCTATGGTTGACTTGACGGAGCTAACCACTACAATGCTCTTGTCAAGGAGGTGGAAGTGAAGGAGCAGAAAAAAAGAGCCCGAGGCAGACACATGACCCTCCCCCCCTGTGTTTTATCTGACTGACACCGAAGTAATAGACCACATTACACACACACACACACACACACACACACACAAGAAAACAGGAAAGTACAGATAAGATATGACACTTAAAACCACTTAATAACCAATATAAAAAGTTGTAATAGTATAGCCTATAATGTTTTTAAAAGATTTTATTGTTCCATTAAAGCAGAAGTAAGCGATATTTTTGTGTTAATATAAGTCTTAAATAGTTATATCTTCCGACAGCAATCACTTACATAGAGTGTTTGGACCGAAACACGGGTCTCTCAGTCACTCTGCTCTGCTCTGAGCCGAGGAGAAAACATTTATCGTATCCTACAGTTTTTATCCAATGAGGAGAGAGAACGGCATGAAGGGCTGTGTGACGTAGGGACTACGACCAATAGATCCATGACGAGGACGGGGGCTGCTAACTCCATCGGTTGACAAGACGTTATGGTGCGTTCAAGGCAACCCGTAACTCGTGTTTTTCCGACCTGTGAAGTCGTACCAGTTCGATCTGGTACGAGTTCACGGGTCGGAAGTTACGAGTGGCCGTTATAGTGACTTTCACAGGTAAAACAGGTCGGAAAAACACGAGTGGGTTGCCTGGAACGCTACAAAGTCGTAAGTTGTGACGTGAAGCTGTAATTTACGGTTTCAAAAGCCTGCCTGGAACGCAGCATTAGCCAAAACGACCGGATCGCTTACTTCTGCTTTAATTCTTCCAATAATTAATTTTTAATGATATATTATTCTATAGTTTGCTATTTGTCTAGATTTCTCATCAAAAACAAAAAGAGAAACTTGTAGCCATTAGCAACATGTGCCCAGGTCAAAAGGAAGCACCTGCCATCTGTGCAGATGGATTGCTAGGGCAGCTGAGAGTGATCCTATAGTTCCTCGGGCAGTCCCTGTCATTTGCACCCACTGCGGAGACTGCGGACAGACATGTCTACATAATTAGATCCCTATCAGTGGATCCGCTCTTGGGCGAAAGGAAGTAGAATGGTTGTTAATTCTTACTGGCTCAACACTGGAAATTGTAAACAGCTACACAACTTCATGTAATGTATCTGTAATATCATGGCATTTTATTTTTCTAATTTAGGAGTCACACAAAGAGGTAAAAATTATGAGAGAGGGGGGGGGGTGGGTTGATGAAGATCTTGAATTTCCATCCAATAGATCTGAAGTCACCAAGATAGCATAATTTGAAGATATTTCTGGCCAGTTAATCATGTATGCAGTAAGTGTAGTGCTGCTCCAGTACAGTCTCCACACATGATTAACTGGCCAGAAATATCTTCAAATCATCACAGGAGAAAATGGTGTTATGGTTTCCTGAATACATGCAGTGGTCAATGGTAAAGTCTCCATAAAGCCAAATTCTACTGGTCTCTTTGTCTGAGACTGAGGCTTGGAAATTGCTTACTATTCCTCTTGGGAGTGAGGCAAAAGGAAAAAGTTTGCCAGCTTGAAAATCCCCACCCCTGCATCAATCAACCAAACACAGTAAGATCAGACCCCATGCTGTCGGAGTTAGTAAAACTCTGTTTCATTGTCTTTCTCAGAGTAAACTGCAACCATGTAAAACAAAATCAATAACTTTTTTAAAAATGATATTCTATTTCCCTTTTTTTTGTTCCAGTGATGCCAAACAAAACAAATATCAATATATGCACTATGTAGATTTGTTTTCCATAAGTCAACTCTCTATTTTGTCTCTATGAGCCACCTGGCAGAAGGGAACATCTGCATGTCCAGCAAGTAAACCTGCTGATGGATAAAACACACACAGTCTGAAATGCATACAGGGTGTCACAAACTACAGGTGGGTCCATAAACACATATTTGTTTGTGTCATTATCAAACATGTGGTTTGCAGGCAGCAGGTTCTTTTGATGACCGTTCCGGCTCCAAATACCAAACACTTTCATCACGTCCTCATCAAGTCAAATGGGCCTGTCAGAGGATTCAGGTGTTTTGTTTCTTTTCTTAATAATGGCGTGAAAACATGAAAAAAGTCACAACTGACAAACATAAAGTAAAACTATATTACGTAAGAAAGAATTAGGTTTGCATGATCATGTAAAATGTCTAAACGTTTTAGGTGGGGCACTTTATTCGTTCTCCCGTTAGAGAAATACATTTTGTAAATAGCTTTCGCTTCCCAGATTTGTTTTCTTGATTGGAGTGGGAAAATGAAATGCTTTCATGCATTCTACCCCCATGTTCATGTTTGACTTGTTTTTTTTTACAGTAATGTGTTACTCCCCTCTGTTGGTGAGATGAGTGACGTGCAGCCATAAAACAAGTGATGTTGATTGGTGAAGTGATAATTCAGCCAGACAAATCTACAAATTTAGTGCTGAATGTGTCGACAGAAATCTCAGTGTCCTGAGAGTAGGCTACACTATATTTGTTTTGTTTAAAAATTAAATTCATTCACTGTGGGTTTAGTGGAGAGAGGTTAGAGAGAAACTTTGCTGCTTCCTCTTTTTATTTCAGAATATCATTTACATGATTTGTTTTGGGGTTGTTTCCACTTCCCTTACTTCCTATGAAGCTGTTTGGTTTCAACAGGTTTTCTCATTTGGTTTAGTCCTGCTGTCACATCAGCTGTATTCTCTATTCTCACACTAATTATTTCTACTGGAACTCACCAACATACAAAGGTAAGCAGGCTGTTCTTCTTAGAACCACATAGATTACTACACTGATGCTAATATAAGGCACAGGGGGATATATATATATATATATATATATTTTTTTTTTTATATATATATTTTTTAACCCAGTTGTATGGAAATTACTTTGATACTTTTGCTGCCCAATTGTGATGAATTGTGTGTTTTGGAGATTGTGTGTACTTATTATACTTGAGTGGGTACATTCAGTGAGTGTGGAATTCAAATTTAATATAAGTTTGGCATACATTGAATGACACATCAGAAAAATACAGCAAGCTATTACAGTAATGATCGTTTCACTTTTAAACCTTTCTTGTAATATTTTAATTTTATGCATGATTCCTTTATTCTTTAAACTACAAATTTATTTTCCAAAGTCACTAAGTCTGATTCTTTTCCATGTCATTATTTGAGTGTTACAGTAATTTCCCTTTTGGGTGTGGTCTGCTGCATTGTGAATTACTGTAGGTCATTGCCATCACTGTCATACGTATCTAGTCATAATCAGAGGAAGGCCAATGGCTGAAACTTGTCAATAGTGATATTTTGATAACATGTAAAGCTCTATCACTCTACATAATTTATTTCATAACGTGTCTCCTAATAAAACACAGATTGATTTTCATTCAAAATTGATCCCCTTCACCTACAGAATGAAGTGGTGGCTCCTCGGGTGGCTGCTCTTGTCTTTGGTGTCGAGTGGTGTAGGCCCCTGTAGGGCTTGTGGCACTGAGAGTTCGGATGTGCACACTGAAACTGAATCAAGTAAGATTGGTTTGATACTCTGTACATACATAAGTGTGTGTGTGTGTGTGTGTGTGTGTGTGTGTGTGTGTGTGTGTGTGTGTGTGTGTGTGTGTGTGTGTGTGTGTGTGTGTGTGTGTGTGTGTGTGTACAATTCAAATTCATTGAATTTCTACAAATGTTCACAAATTATTTCCTCTCCAGATGTCAGAAATTGTATGCAACGTGTAAACTACTACTTGAGCAAAGGAAAAGTCAATGAATCTATCAAGTAAACATTTTAATTGTATATCAAAGAATATTTTATCCTTTGGAATTTTGATCACTGTTTGTGTGTCTTTGTGAATTACAATGGCTATAGTATGTGTTAATGTTGAAGATTGAGACATTTGGTGTCTAGATTTAAAGTTGGGGTTTAAAACTGTGATGAATTAAAGAACAACTTCTGGTTCTTTGCCATAAGAGCTGTAGAGGAGCTAGAACAATACCTGGAGGGGACAGAGGTGGATGATACTTTTTCCATGCATGTTGGTTCTTTGGTGGCTCTCCTCCACAAACCCAGTTCCAACTTCCAAGGACTTGAAATTTATGCCAGTGAGACAGAGGTAAGGATATGTTTTATACGACTTGAAGAGTCAAACCAGAGTCATATGAATAGATAGATTATGATAGATAATTTTTTTGCAGGTTTTTAGCAGGACAATAAAGCTTGCACAGAATTTGGCATAAAGATGGTGTTTAGCTTTAAGTGAGATGCCTCATCTCTTTAGAATGGATTTAATAACTGTAGTGATTTCCTATAGGTCCTTTTAAATTCCTTCCATCTTACAAATATCTGTTTAATACATTCATGTGTGTTGGCCATATGAGTTACACGGTGAACATGTAAAATATGATCCCCACTTCAGCACGTTTGCATTTTAACAGTGAGAATATTCACATGCAAACATTTAGCACAGGGCTCTAGTCTTGTATACACCTTGTTATGGAACACAAGCATTTAAATGTTTAGCTATCTGACTGTGTGGTAAAATGGAGGGAGACAGGGCATTCACATGAAATCTTTCAATAAATTTGAAGATATTATACTTTTCATGTTGAGTTTTCAGTGGTATGTATACAGTTCAATCACCAAAGCTAGTTGTACAACAGCGGTCATTGTCAGTGACTTTTTCAGAAATGTTTGCAAATGGTAAGCAAATGACCCATTTAGAAGGACCACCTTATATGATGCAAGTCACTTCATAATCTGCAAATATACTCTGAGTTGCAGTATTCTTACTGTATACAAATATTTCTCATTATTTCTCTTCCTGCTCTTTGCACCCCTTCTTTTTCTGATGTAGGCATCCTCAAACCCATCTATCACCAACACCACAGTGAGAGTTCAACTGCCGAGAGAGTTGGCTACTGGACCAGACAACACTTTGGTCTTTTGCATGATTTCAGGATCACAAACAAATGGGGTCAGCAACCACACAAATGTATTCCAAATATTGTAGATAAGAATCTGAAAGAGCCACTGACACAACGATACAGTTCTGTTTGTGCAGCGAAGGGATCCTTCTTCGTTTTGTATGTTAGATGGTTTGTTTTTTGCTTAGTCTTCATTTGTTGAGTTGTTAGTTTAATAATTCATTTTGATTGAAAAAACATGGGGCTCAAGTTGTCCATATATATACTGTGGCACAGCTCCCCTGGTTCAATTTTGAACTGCTGTTCTTTCCATAGTAACAGGTGCTAAATAATTGTAGCTCAGTCTCTGTTCATTTCAATACACTGTAAATGTCAGTTTGCAGATGCTATTTGGTAGTGGTGGTGGTAGTGAACATGTACAGTGTGTGGGTTTTCCATTGAGATCACTGATGGTTTTTAGACTAGATAAGTCATTTCCTGTGGTGTGGGTTTGTGTTTTTATATCTTTAAAAATCTAGACCTAGACTGTTCCTATTACATCATAACTTCAAATGCACACACTTTGAATGTGTGGTTGTAATGGGGTGGGGTAGGGCTCCTCATTTTTGCTTTAACTGGCCAAACAAATGCACCAACTGTGGCACATACATGTAATAGGCAACCTAGAGCAACTTATTAGTAAGAGTTAAAATGTTGTGATTTTACACAAGAGATTTTACACACTTTTTCCAATAACGAATAAAGTTCTCTTTTGCGGAAATCAAAGAGGAAGCCATGTCGGTTGGCAGCAAAAAACAGTATCCTCAAATGAAATGATGCAGCAAGACAAAGAAAGAGGGGAACAAATAGCTTTTTTTTTAACTACTACAAGTTCTTGCTCTTTTGTCCTCACCATTGCTCTCTACAGTTTACATGCAAATTGTAATTTATTGCAATATGAGAAGGGTACCCCAGAATGACATACAATATTAAGCAGTGTTAGAAGATCACTGGCTTTCTAGTTTTGAACCAGTAAAGGTTCTTAAGGTGATCAAATACAAAAACTGTCATGGATACCATCAACCATCACCAACCATCAAACTAATTGAATGGGTGTTGTACTATAGACCCTGTTTGGAATCTCCAATGTATTGTATGAGAATAGACTGATTGGACTGAGCGTGGGCAAGAAGAACATTTCAGGACTGCAACAGCGTATCAACATCACCATGAATCTTACAATGGACATACAAGTAACTGCAGCTTAGATTCACAGATCATTTACTCTTACATCATATAATGTTGTCTCATTGAATAATATTTGTATCTTTGTTGTTTGTGTCACAGGAGACCCAAAACCTCAAGTGTGTATTCTATAATTTTTCAACAAAAGGTGAGTGACAAAGCTTTAGATTTATCTTGAATAATAATGATTGAGACCACTATTTCATTTTTCATGAGGATGATCAAATTGGATATTAGATTCTTTGTGGTTTTCACTGACAGCATTTGAAACATTCAATACATAAGTCTTTGTTTGACTTACCAGAAACCTGTACTAATGGCTGCGAAACACTGTGGGTCCATGGTCAGAGTCAGATCACCTGCTCCTGTAATCACCTCACATACTTCGGCGTGCTTATGGTAGGAATGGCCTACAGCAAAACCTCAGTTGAATGACAATATACCATGACTAGGGTGAGAAAATGTTAAAAAATAGTAATAATAAAAATTAGCTTCAAAGAAAAATAAATCATTGTTCCCATGAGAAACAAGCTCCCCTGTGTTAGAGTACATTGTTATTTAGTGTGCATCTTAAAATCCCTCCCTTGTTCATGTGGTTTGTATGTTAATGACAATAGATGGATATTATCTCAATAAAATACATGTATTACTATATTACCACATTATTATTGCACATTATGTTATTGAGGATATGAGTGTTATTATCATTATATTGGACATTATGCAGTCATGTATAGAATGACTGTACACAGTAAACTGGCATAACCTAATATAGAAATTAATTTGTTATGAACATGAATGTATTCTTCAAATAAACAGCATACACTGAGTTGTAGTATGAATTACTATGTAATTTTTGATGCTACCACAGGATGGAGCAAGAGTTTAACTTGAACTAAATTCAACCCATAGTGGCTCCAAGTCAAAGATATCAGTTATGAGATATCTCAAATACCAACTTTAACTATAACAGTAGCAAAGAAAATACAAGGCTCTATACTCCATCTATCTATCTGTTATATTGTGGGATTGTTATGACTGATGTTTTTATGTATAAGGGGCAATTTAATAGTAATGCTTGATGCTGGTTGAGCTGCTTTTTACAATGTCATGTTCTATAATCTAATTTTATATAATATGATATAATATAATATAATATGATCATATATTTATTTGTATCACACTATTAAGTACAAATATTTTATGTAAATCCAGAGAGCTGATAGAACTTTAAAAAATATACAACTTTATTCAGAAATAATAATAGCATTACAAAAAGTTCATATGCATTTTCCTTCCAGATCGCTGCTGAGATCTCATCTACAGACGAGGAGATTCTGACATATATCACTCTGATTGGCTGTAGTCTTTCTCTCTTTGCCCTGGTCATCACTGTTTTCCTCTTCATCATTAACAGGTACTTTATTCTTCATTGGGGAATTACTTTCCGCACCTAACACCATCATTTACTACATTCAGCTAAAGCACCAACATTTCATTCTTTCTACTGCTCCAAAATGTCAATTTATCCTTATAGAGGGATTTCATGGGGGTCACTGAAAACATATAAAAAATGAATAAATAAAATAAATGATTATTTACAATAACAATGATAAATTATCCTGTTACACGGTGATGCAGCTTATAAACAATTTGTGATACTTTAATAACTAATAATGCAAAAGATGATTTCATAGACAAACTATATAGATAAAGATAGACTAAAATGGAAAAAGGTCTGTGGAAAATGGTGGTGATCTTGCATAATTTGAGCCTTAACAATGATCCATTTTTCTGTTTGACAGAAATGTCAGAGAAGATGTGTCTATGAAGATCCACATCAACCTCGCCATTGCCCTAATCCTACTCAACATCCACTTCCTCCCCAGTAATGCAGTGGCAGCTCTGTCCTCTGCTTGGCTTTGCTTTTATATGGCTCTTTGTCTCCACTACTCCCTGCTGGCCTCTTTTAGCTGGATGGCTTTGGAGGGCTTCCACATCTATCTTCTCATAGTCAGAGTCTTCAATATCTATATCCGGAGATACGTCCTCAAACTTGCTGTGTTGGGATGGGGTGAGTAGACCCACAAGTTATCAGTATTGGTCTGTTGACTGAAAGAATCAGTGCCTTGCTTAATCATTGTGTTTCCTGCAGGTATTCCTGCAGTCATTGTGATCTTGGTGCTCATCATAGACAAGAATGCTTATGGTCGTGTCTCTCTGGACTCATCTAACAACAACAGCAGTTTGATGTACAGTAAAGGGGAAGTGGGACAAATTTGCAAGCATACACAATCTAGACTAATAAATAACTTGTACGCAAAATATTTTGCATGTGCATCAGAGTGTTTGTGTAATTGAGGACCATTGACAGTTACAAGAGTAATGGTACATTTATAGAGGAAAAATCCATTCCATTTCACTGGCAGCAAACCCCACGTTACCAAATATCTAATGTTCCTAAAGTTAAAACACTGAGCCCATACTACATCCACAGATACTATTACTCCAGTTAGCAAAAAACTGTTCTCAGCTGAATTTGTATTTTGATATCACAATGTTTGATTTGTCGGCATGTGAGTTTGTAAATTGTAACCTATTTTGGACATTTTTTGCAGATGCTATATAACCGATTACAGAGTAAAGATGGTGACTACAGTGGGAGTATTTGCCCTGGTGTTCATCTTCAATGTCTGCTTGTTCGCGTTGACTGTCAAACGTGTACTGACTTTCCACCATGGCAATGAAGTAAGGATCAAGCTGCAATGTTAGCTTTCTGCTCCCCTATTTGCATACATACTGTATGTTTATGTCTGGTAAATAAGTTTGGTATTAATCTAAATGTGTGTCCATGAGGACTTTTCTAATATAGGTTAAAGGTAGTTTTGGTGTTGACTTCACCAGACTACATATATTTCATGGTCTCTAACTGATAGTTTCTGATTGCCTGTTACCTGCCACTGCACCCAGAGTAAAAACAGAGTCAGGCGAGACATCTTTACACTGATGGGACTCACCGTCTTGCTTGGCATCTCCTGGGGCCTGATATTCTTCTCCTTTGGCTACCTGACCACTCCGGGCCTCTATATCTTCTGTATCCTGAACTCACTGCAAGGTCTGCATAACTTACTTCCACATGTTCAGCTGTATGATGTGATGATATTGCTGTAAATGTGAAATAAATGGTTATATGGGGCAAATATATATATAGGCTATATATATATATATATATATATCCTGGGGTACCTATTGATTAACTTCATACTGTAACTTCTGTGTTGTAGAAAATGTATCAGGGTACATTCAGATTGGGCTATGTGAATGCGAATAAGGAAGGGCATAATTTCCATATACATGTAGCTAGAGATGGCTAAACACAGCAAGTCTTTGTATTACCACATTTATTCACAGCTAAGTTGGTTAGGAGAAGAACTGTAACCCTTTGTCCATTCCTCACCAATATGCCTACCTGGCTGTAAATGTGTAATGGATACACAAATTTGTACAGCAGTTTGAGGACTACAGTATGCCCCTGTTACAAACAGACACGATAACAGGAAAAGCTTCATTTGTTGTAAGACAATTGCAATTTCAAGTTTAGATACTTAAAATTGTAATTGATGACAGTATGGCACAGTCACAGACAAGTTAGACTCTGTCAGTGGCATTTTCATAATTTGCAAGATGCTATTCTCCGATACTGTCTCTGCACTTCTCTTTCCGACTCACAGGTTTCCTCATCTTCCTGTGGTTTGTGATGTCTATGAGGAAGAAGAAAAACTCAGCTACAAAGACATGGGGAGAGACAAACAGCACCAACAACTAAGACTTACACCTTGTGTGTGTGTGTGTGTGTGTGTGTGTGTGTGTGTGTGTGTGTGTGTGTGTGTGTGTGTGTGTGTGTGTGTGTGTGTGTGTGTGTGTGTGTGTGAGTGTGAAAGGGAAAGGAGTAGACAGAGGCATGCCTGAAACAAAGAATAAGGGCGTGGTCATGCAATCATCATGGGAGAGGGGATGCCGTGTGTGTATGTCTTTTGGGAAGTGAATCTGAGCCTAAATTTGTTTTACTTAACTGTGCTTAGAGTGGAAATACCCAGCAGTTGGTTGGCTTCGTTATGCATGACGCCTGGAAACAGTCGGCAAACAGCTGTCCTTTCATGCAACCAGTGGGGGACTCCGGGACAGAGCCCAGCGAGCCGAACGTTTTCCCATTTTCAGTCTTTATGCTTTAAGCTAACCACCTGCCAGATCCTGCTTAAGCCAACATAATTTATTTAACCTATAAGCAGATAGAAACAAATAAATAAAAAGAGTTGGGGGAATACTGTTAAGTTAGACATCATTATTTTTTACTTTAGTTTAGTGCTACTTTAAAGCGTTGTCATACACTGATCAGCCATAACATTATGACCACCCTGATTCTGTGTAGGTCCCCCTTTTTTCACCAGCTAACCACTGGCATGAACTCCAAAAGAGGTATGCTGTGTTATCTATGACGTTAGTGTAAGACCTGCCTGAAAGGAGAGCAGATCTTACTTACAGAAAGCAATGTATTGTGCTATACGGTCAGAGGCAAACATTTCTGGTGTACATATCGGGGGATATTATTTTAAGGTTAATTTGTTTGCGGACGATTTATTATTAATATTAACACAACCGTCCCAGTCTGTACCTCAGGTGATGAAGTTGACTGATGCATTTGGGGCTTTATCAGGATATAAGGTAAATTATACTAAAAGTGAAGCTATCCCCTTGAACCATCGGACCTACTCGTCACATCTTGGTTCTGCCCCATTCCAGTGGAGAATTCATGGCATGAGATATCTTGGAATAAAAAAAAGGCAAGGCAATCAGGAAGGCCGTAAAGAGATGGACAGTTTTGCCCATATCTTTATGGGGCAGAGTAGAAGTTATTAAAATGAATATCCTACCTAGACTGCCATTTCTAATATCTGCCATACCATTAAAATGTCCACGACATTAGTTTAAAGAAATTAATAAATTGCTTACAGGTTTCTTGTGGAAGGATAAGCCACCAAGAAGAAAGACAGCAAAAACCCCTTGTCCACTAACAGTGGAGGAGTTACATCACATCTGTGAGTACAGCTCTATAACTGCTTAAAACAAAGGGGACCTTAAGGCCATGTCATGAAGTTCTGTGAAAAATGAGGTGGTGCTCGACCAAGAAGACAGCGGCATATCTGTGCTACTGGACTTGAGTGATGTTGTCACTGTGGCACGAGAGGACAGTGCACCAGAGAGCAGAGCCAAGGTTCAGAGAGATGGAAAGAACACTCCAGCGGAGCGGACTATATCGCCATCTTGACCTAGAGCAACCATCAGAAAGAGACTCGCCACACCACCACGATTTTACCGTTTAAGACAAGGATACCCTGAATTTAAAATAGTGGAAGCAGTGATTCGGGCAATAAATCCTGGAATAAAGCTGAGGAGCTATTTGGATGGAAAATTTGACCAGACCCTGCTCACTCTGAGACAAATTATGAGAAATCATTGTGCAGAAAAAGATGACACTGATTTATATCAGCAGTTGACAAATGCTGCACAGGGGCCAGGCAAAACACCATTTCCTAGTTCAAATGCTGGACTTCCTGTCAGAATGTCTTGTTTTCATCAGATTGTGCTGCCTGTGAGTGCAGAGCCAGAGCTTTCAATCCATTAGTGCAGGTTTGTCAAGGACAGCAGCATTAGAGCAGAGATGAAAATCTATCTGCAAAATGTGAATAATAGTGATGAACTGCTGCTGGAAAAAATGCAGATTGTACAGTACAACAAGAATGAGCGGGCTCTGAAGAGTGAAAACCACTGTCAGAGCCTGATAGAGGCAGTTGAGAGTGATGGCTCCTTCCAGAGAGAATCAGTTTGAGTAAAAACAACTAAACAGACAAAAGAAAAAAAAACCTGTTCGTTAAGCTGGAAGGATAATGTTGCTATCAAGGAGCTCACAGCCTCAGAGTCATTGCAACTAGTCCCTATGATAAGTCAGTTTACTCTGTGCCTAGGTGGACAAAAGGCACTGTAAAGCATGCCAAGAGGATCATGTACTGAGCTGTTATCATTGCTTCAAGTGTGGCAGTGATACTCAGTGATCCAAGGGATGCAGGGATGCACAGACAGCAGCAGGAAACGGATGGAGGTTGTGCAGACGTACGAGTCATGACCATGACAAGACCAAAGTCCCAAGCCAATCCAAACGTACTGCAAACCTCATCACCAAAAGAACCTGAAAACTCAAAGGTAAACCAAAGACCCTTACCTGCACTCAACACAATAGCATCCCAGTACCATCCTGGGAACAGCCTTCTTTGTATGCAATGGGCCAATGAAAGACAAGTATGTTGCACAGCTAATAGACAGAAGGTGTCTCTTTGGTAGTCATTACACAAAGTAAAGACTCAAGCTCTCTGGGATCTGGGTGGTGTCAATAATGGGTGAAGAATGGAAAATTAAAATCGTACCTAACATTCCAATCAAACCAATCAGTGATCTGCTAAGCACAGAGGAAACATTGGACTTGAGAGCTACCAACCGCTCAGAATTACCATTCCAGGGTCGGGTTGAAATTGATCTGAGCATACTTGACCCAAAGACTTAAACAGCACTGAACTACTCATACCGATGTTGGTGAGCAAAACTGTAGGGGAGAAGCCCATAACTGGCTTATGGCCAGAGTTAAGGTATTGGGTGCTGCCTATCCGACAGTGACAGGTGTCATTGTAAAAACATAATCAATATTAATCACTTCACCATAGTGGTCATGATTTCATGGCTGATCTGTGTTGAAATACCCAATTGTATTCATAGAAACTTTGTGGTGAGGGATTTATTTATCCAAAACAAAATATACATGAATATACATTCTATTTACAACTGTGTGAATCTAGTGCAAGTTACAGAAAAGCAAGAACTGACACTATAAGGACTACTGTATGCTGTCAACGCACCCCTTCAACAACTGTGTCATCTAAAAAGGACAGCTGTTCTAGAAGACCAAACAAATAAATAGATGAGGTGCTTTAATTGTCCAAGCCATTATCTAAGAATATAGTGTGTATGATAATGCTGTGTAATCCTAGTTCACTAGACTGGCATGTCAATAAAAAATAAATAGCTTGTTTTTACCAAATTCAACTGGAAACTGTTGCTCTATAGCCTAGTGATTTTCCATGTCAGACACTTTTGCACATTATTTCCGTGTACATATACAAATGAAACCTCACCTGCTATAATTTTGTTGCCCTGTAAAAAATAATTTGTATAATACAACCACCTCTGGCAGAGCGAACACAAGCACTGTTTCATTTTACTTTAAACCCCCAGTGAGTCATGTTCACAGCTCACTCGTGGTTGACTGGTTCTTCCTGTTCACCTGTTCCTGTTCAAAGGTAAGAAGCAACTGTTCTGTGTCTACGGACTATTAATGTTATTGTTTCATATTTTTTCTTTAATCTTCCTTATGTGTCAATGCTACAGTTTGAAACCAGAGAACAGGGGATAGAAGAAGAGTTTCATTGTTGTGGCAGAGGGTACTTGCACTGCCTTGATTCCTTGTCTGACCACAGGAAAGTAAACTGACTGACAGCTGAGACACACTGAACATACAGTATATGTACGAAAATGTAACTTTACTATTTCTGTTATTTCTTTTTTTTCAGTCATCACACACACATACAGAACAATGGTTCCTTTGCTGCTCTTACTGCTGCTGCCTGAATCACTGGCACAACAACAAGAACAAGGTACGAATTTTATTTATTTATTTATTTAAAGGTTTAAGGATCAGGGACATTGCTCATTAATAAAAACATTTAAACAAATGTAAACATGCCAGAATTAGCCAAAAGGCTATTTTGCATCTGTTTTTTTTTTTTTTTGCATCTGAATGTTTAGGTTTTGTTCAGCAGAGTGCATCTACTGTAGTAGGCTATACCAATTTGGAAAAAAATGGTTACGTATGTAACCACGGTTCTATGAATTTCGGATGACCACTAGAGGTGGTAGAAATGAAATATAAAAGGTATCAGTTATTCTATTCTTTTTTTGTGTTGAATTTTTACTTGTCACAAATATTAAGGATTCATGTGCCAGCACACTTCTCTGGCATAGCAAGACACAACAGAACTGTCTGAGACCTGGTTCTGTGGGGTTCTTACAAGCACGTTAAAAAAAATTCATTTTTCAAAGCTTTCATATTTCAAAACACTGTTTTAAATGAATGAATCTCTTTCGGGGCTTGAAAACTCTGGAGAAGGTTTAGGGCAACATCACATTAGTGGTATGTTTTAATGTATTAGGGGCCTATTGTGATTTTCCACAGAGGTTGAATATGGAGAATTCTTATTAAAAGCTATATTTTTTCATAAAATGACTACATAAAAATTATATTTAGTCTGAATTAATTAATTTAAGAAATGTTGACAGATCCAACAATGACTTCCTGTTTACATCGTACCAGCCAGTAGCTGTCACTTCTCCGCTGTTTTGCTCAGCTTCCTCTCGGTTGTGTGCATTTACAAGTTAGAAGTCATTTATCTAACATCACAATTAGTCCGAAGCTGTTTAATGAAAGTAAAAATTAAACATAAGGTAAATAGAGAGCCTAAGTGTAAGCAGGAAGTAACGCTCATGGGAAAAATAAATAAAAATCTTCATGTAAGTGAATATAGGAGTCAAAATATTATTTTGTGATCCGATTGAATTGTGTCATGAGAAAAAAAGATGACCTCTACCTGTTGAAAACATTTCATGCCAAGAAATCAGCAGTTTGTTGTAAAAATATTATAAAATAAAAATCCAAAACATCCATAACCAGAAACACTACAGGTCATGTATGTCACACACCACATGCTGCCCTGTCCCATGTCAGCTACTCCA
Organism: Trachurus trachurus; assembly: GCF_905171665.1. Classification (NCBI taxonomy): domain Eukaryota; kingdom Metazoa; phylum Chordata; class Actinopteri; order Carangiformes; family Carangidae; genus Trachurus; species Trachurus trachurus. The sequence continues at coordinate 24,537,573 of NC_139893.1, read as the reverse complement.
CAGCCTGTTACTGTAGTCCGTAGAGCAGTCTTCGCGCAAAATAAATTCTTCCATTGCCATTTTACGACAAACTGCTGATCTTTTGGCATGAAATGCGATGTGTTGAATAGCTTAAGGTCATACTGTATATTTCTCTAATGACACAATTCAATCGGATCACAAAATAAAATTTTGACTCCCATTCACTTACATGGAGACTTTTTCCGAATTGAGGTCCAATGGCGAGCTTCTCTTCCGCTTCGGCTCTCTATATCCTGCATAGTTCTTCTCCTCTGTGCTACTCTGATCAGAGTGGTGTCCCTAGCAATGGTTTGTTACACTTAGCAATGGTCTGGCAACGGAGTGCTGGAATTATTTTTTCTGTTGTTGCAAGTCCTATCTTGATCAATAGATGGTGGTATTCTGCTCATTCTCCATATTCAACCTTTAAACATGTAGAAAAAGGTTTTTTTTTTCATGTTGTTGTGACTGAAGATGCCGTAAGGTATGTTAATACAATGGTCTCTCTTCTGGTGTTTCTGTTCTCTTTAGTTTGTTTCAACATTTCAGATGGTACAATTACTGTTAATACATCACTCGGTGATATCCATGATTATTGGAACAATGCTGTGAAATGTGAAGTGGATGGAACTCCTTGCGTCTTTCAATGCACGGACAGCAGGGAACCATGGTCCAATGAAACATCTACATGCTTCAATACTGAAGTAACAGAATTGTACGACAGGACCATATATAACTTTAATCAATGTAAGTCATTGTCTCTCAACTAAGTTGTTGTCTCTGTATGTACAGGTTTTTAACATCATACAGCACACCCAACTGGTCTGTATCCTCAAAGAGGCTAAGTGGATGTCTGCATCAAATGTCTGATTCCTGTGTCACTTTTCAGATGGCAACTGCACCATATACATATGCAATGACACTACCATCTCAGAACTGGTTCAATCTCTGGACAGCCACAATGCTAATCAGAAGGAAATGGTTCAACTCTTCTACATAAGGGATTCATGTGTAGAGCTTTTCAGAAGCAGCTATCAAGTCAAGAGGGACTATGTAAAGTAAGTGTCAGTCTTGTTGCATGCACTCCTCCGTGTTCTGCTGAATAGATTGGTTCCTTTTGTTGTTGCCTCTATCCTTGTTTGTTTTTAAGTCATGCCCCATGGCGAAGTTACTTTACTGGTCCACCACTTAGACCCATATAATTGGATGAGTTGGCACAAATATTTGGTTCAGACAGTCTTCTTATAAAATGTCTCAACAACTTTTAAATGGTTTGTCATGGAATATTACACATGAATTAATGAACCTATGATGACTTTTCTTCATCAACAATCACAGGTCAAAAGTTCAAACTGTTTTGTTCTTATTCACGTTTAGAGCTATAATATAAGCATATGGAAAACTGAACTAAGATAACAAATATAATTAACAGTAAAATATAGCCTTTTGTAATCTATGCGATCGATCTTGAATTGATTAATTGATTTAGTTGATTAAGTTGATTTAACAGACTGGACATTTTATTGGTTCTTTCTGCAGTGTGGAAAGACAAATAATCCATAGCATCATGGAGACATCCTGTTTGGAAAATGGAGGCTCTCAAATTCACGAAATGAGGATGTTATCTCTGGATGTGGTTAACATCACTGATGCTGACCTCAACGCTGCAGAACACAGGATCAAGTTATATGCTCCACAGGTACACAAGATCGGATGGAGATGGTGCTGGTTCATTCAGAAGGAGCATTACCCATATATATTACCATATATTCTGGTCTTCTTATGTCCATTGATAGCTGCTGCCTGAGAATGCATCATATGTCCCTGACGTTTGGCTACCTGTGAATGCCTTGTGCAACATCCCAAAGGAGGAGAGGATCATTGGTTTGGTCACATACATGAAGCACGACCAGTTCCAAGTACGTTCTCTATCTTCTATCATTTCTAATTTATCCATCGTCTTTGGTAATTAGTGTTTGATATTGAATTTATTTATTTTTTAAGTATGTCTGGGGGGCTTTTTGCCTTTAATTGGTAGAATAGCTAAGAGACACAGGAAATTGGGAGGCAGAGAGAGTTGGAATCACATGCAGCCAAGAGCAACCAGGGGAATAGAACCCCGGCCGGCTGCAGCGAGGGCTGTAGCCTCTGCATATAGGCACCTGCTCAACCCAGTGAGCTATATGGCTCCCTGATATTGAATTTTAACCAACTGATTATAATTATACTTTATATTTATTATGTCATATCAAAACTTCTAGATTGGGTTCTCTATTTCCTGCCATGAACACCCTTAAACTGTCTCCTTAGTTTCAACAGGAGAACATCACATCCATGGTCCTCAGGATAGAAGCACTGAGGGACTCCCCTAAAAATCTGAACCCACCAATCCAGATGATTTTTCGAGTTTTTACTGACAGACCTAATGAAGTAAGTCTGTTTTTGCAAGCAGTTATTGACACTTTTTTTTGGTAGGTTCTTTCTTAATATCAGGCAAGGCAAGGCAAGGCAAGGCAGAAACCTCAGGGTGAGCAACAGAGGAGGGATCCCTCATCCAGGACGGGCAGACGTGTAATAGATGTTATATTCAGACAAGAAAACAGTTTACAACATGGAATATGGGAAAACACAGAAGTGGTCAGCAAGAGCTGATGATGGCAGCTTCTAGTGGTCAGGAAAGACAGGGAGAGCAGGCCAGCTTAATGGGAGTAGTGGGTGGCAGGCTGGTTAATGAGAAGGGAGATTGTATTATAATCATCTGCGAAAGGCATTCACAGACATCACCAACAGCAAACTTGAAGAAAAAATACATTTAGGTATAGAATTCCATCAAATTTACCCTTAATATCACCATGAAAGATATTAGTCATAGTGGACAATTAGCATATCAGTTCATCTGGCTGCTCTTCCACTATTAATGCATATTATTTATATATATATATATATATATATATATATATATATATATATATATATATATATATATATATATATATATATATATATATATATATATATATATATATATATATATATATATATATATATAATTATTTATATTTCCACCCTCCTACACCTGTATCTGAGTCTAATCCATTTGCCAGAAGAGACAAAACACACAGCAAACAAATTTAACATAGTATTAACATGATATCAGTATTTCACTTTTATCATATCACAACTGGGACATCAACAAACCTACAGTAATTTTCAGCAACATATTGACACAGAATAGGCTACTTTGAGCTGCACAGACAATAAAAGTGTTAAGTTTGTGCTACTACAGTAATAAGACTGACACAATTTTGATAAAGACTAGTGACACATGACAAATGCTTAGAATATCTTGACTTTTTGAAATTTCAATTTGGGAATTTCATGCCTGTTCCCTCTGTATTGTACCGACTGATGTTTGATGATGGTGTAATTGTCACTGTGGCACTTCTGTTTTATCAACTACATAAACTGTGCATTGTGTATGGTAATTGCAAATTAGCTTCATATTTTTGTTTTTTACAGAATGAATCATGGTTACAATGTCACTATTTGGATGAGAGCGGTAGGTGTCAGTTTTTTTTCTTACCTAAGTTTGTGATTGGTCAGAACATATTGTATTATAGTGTATAGTGGTTATTGAGTGGTAGCATTTGCCAGCCACAAATACCATTTTTATTTCATTTTATGTATTTCGCTTAGCAGACAAGCAGAATTAGGCCTAATTAACTAATTAAGTTGCCTTGTTCCTAGATTTCACCTGGAAAACAGATGGATGTGAGACATACGGCGACCACCCTGACATTATTTGCAGATGCAACCATGCAACACCCTTTGCTGTCCTATTGGTAAAGAGACATACTTGATTTGACTGACATGTCCTCCTATTACTTATAACTTATAATCCTTTATTTATAAAGCTTTCATACAATAAGTAAAAAATACAGTGATGGTATTAAATTAATATAAACAATCGTGGTGCTTCCTTCTGTATCAAAAATTTAAAAAAAAAGAAAAAAAAAGTGTCGATTTAAAATCTGTATGTTAAGGTGGAGTTAATCATTATTCCATCTTTTCTGTAGGTCAGAGTAGAAATCTCAGAAATCCACTGGGAAATACTGTCATACCTCAGTTACATAGGTTGTGGCCTGTCTGCTTTCTTCACTGCTTTGTCCCTCGTGATGTACGTCTTTGGCCAGTAAGTATAAGAGTATACTTTGCATTCTGAGCAGATTTTTAGTGGGGTCCAGAACTCTACCTATGTCAGGCCAAGTGATCCATGACTGGATGTGTTTTTGTTTTTCTTCCAACTCTGAGTGAGACTATTGTATGTGAAAATCACACATACTCAATCCAGCCAGTCTGGGACGTGTCACTGAAATCAAATTGATTCTCAGTCAGATGTTTGATGTGATAAACTGGGGCTATTATCTCCATGATTATGCTTAATATTATGAGCTGGGGACACATGGCATTTGGGGTTTCCATCTGTCCCATTCTTGTCAACACAGTTCATCAACAACACCTTAACATCCAGAATCTTACCTGTGTCTATGGATTTGTCACATGTCCCTCCTGTTCTCCTTCTATCTCCACCCCCAGAAACCACAGAATGGATTACTCCCTTTCGATACATGTGTCTCTGAGCGGCGCCTTACTTCTGCTCAATGTAACCTTCCTGCTGACTGAGTGGGGGGCCACGGTGGAGCCAGACTGGGTGTGTGTGTTTGTTGCAGCTTTCATGCACTACTCCTTGTTGTGCTGCTTCACCTGGATGGCTATCGAGGCACTTCACCTGTATCTACTGCTGATAAAGGTGTTCAACACCTACTACAAGCACTACTTAATCAAGCTGTCTCTTGCTGGATGGGGTGAGTGTTGCAAGAACACTTACTTTTCTCTCTACTATCTGGTGCTGTGGTGTTTATGTGTGAGATGACGATGATGACACCAGTATTGTTTAGCCCTGTTACATGATTCAGCATTTCTTAATAAATGAAGAATAAAGAAAAATCCAACTTCTGAACCTTTTGACTATGGCCAGAAGATGACTGTGTCATTGTCATTGTGGGTGGATGACACTGTGCCCTTTAAAAAAAAAAAAACATTTTTCTTTTTTTGGGTGATTGACACCAAATGACTGCTATGTTTTTTAACGGAGCGGCTTTATTTCTTTGGTTACAATTGTGTAATAAGGTCATGGCTTTATTCTGCAACACCACAATGATCTTGCATGGTTATAATACAGTTTTTCTCGATTGCTAAGACACATTTCTCGAAAGCTTCTCTCATTTTCTCTAAACTGTGAACACAAACCCCAATTTTCAAGCTACATTCACAAAACCTCAGACTCTTCTTGCAAAACCAAACTTTCACCTCAAAACAGTTCAATCTGTGCCCAAAACTGAACTATGTTGTCAAATCGTGCCCCGAGTCAATCAAAATTAAAAACACTACTGAGCAGCCACTAAACACTACATAGAAAAATAGAAAACACAATGCTCAGCACATGAAGCTGTAGAAATAAATGTTTAGTATTGTTCACTGTGGGCTAAATGCATGTTGCAAAAAACCCTCCTCCCTCCCTCCCCACATCTATTTCATCCCCTTATACTTCCTTCTTCTTTTTTCTTCCCAGTTCATCCCTCCCTCCCTCCCCCCCTCCCTCAGCTTCTCTTCCTTCACCCTGTCGTCTCTCTTGCAAAACAAAAAACCTGTGCGTTTAGCACTTGTACATGGTAAAAAGAAAAAAAAAAAAAAAAAAGTACAAAAAACAGAAATCCTGTGCATTTTACATGTAGCACTGTACAGTACAAAAACAAACAGAAATCTTGTGCATTTTTAGCACTTGTATGCAGTAGGCCTACATACAGTAAAAAAATAAAGTACAAAAATATACACATGAGAAGTGCATTTCTCTGTACTTGGTCAGGCCACATCCTGAATTGGCTTATATATGTTCCCTCACATCATTAGACACAAGTGTGATCAATCTTGAGTTGTTGTGTTCAACCAATGAAACCTGTGCTTTACTTGTGTTTGACTTTTGCCACCTGTGCTCAGCATTATGCAACACAGGTGCATCACAATGAAAATGTGTTGGCAAGTTGTGTCTAAACAGGTGAAAAGTGCTGATGGTTTTGCCAAAAGAGTGACTGATTCAATCAGTGGGTTCAGGCAACTGAGCATTTGGTTCAGACAGTAGGGTTTAGTGCTTTAGCAATTGAGAAAAACTTGAACTTGAATGATTATAGAAATAACCTGGTGTGCTACTTTCACATGGGAATTATGTGTGTGTGTGTGTGTGCGTGTGTGTGTGTGTGCTTTGTAGGAATCCCTGGCGTAATTGTGGCAGTCTCTGCAGGTTTGCAGGACTTCAAACAGTTTTATGGAATTACACAAATGACTATGGCTGATACAAACCAAACTTCTGCCATGTGAGTCAATTATATATTTTTTTCATAATTGTTTTTAATATGAATTTCAACATGTTAACATCTCATTTGTAATTTGTTGTGTGTTACAACTTTTAGGCTTCAATCTGTTTTTGTTTGTTTGTTTTGTTTTTCCAAAAGCAGAGCTTAATTATGTAAATCCTAAAACAACTAGTATGATGGGGGGTTTTTTTGTTGTTTTTTTTTTTGAAGCAGTATACTTATCATGTATACTGAGATGTGTCTTCTCTGTAATATTCTAAATCTATATTCTGATTTTTTGGGTTACCTGCCTGTCACACAGCTGCTGGATCACAGATAACTCCTTCTTCTACTCCCTGAACCTGGTGTATTTCACCCTCACATTCATCTTCAACGCTGGCATATTGATGGCAGTGGCCTCAAACATCTGTAGGATGAAACAAGTGTTCAGGACTAAGTCCAACCTTGTACAAGAGAGAGACACAAAGACTGGAAGCACAAAGATGTTCCGTGAGTCTTGCAGGAGTAGTTTGACTGTGCTAGGTCTTACCTGCCTGATGGGGACCACCTGGGGCCTGGCCTTCCTGGGCTCAGGATATGTCAACTACCCCATCCTCTACCTTTTCTGTATCCTCAACTCCACACAAGGTTTGCTCTCAGTTTATATTTATATATATTGAATAGTCTTTGAAGGATTTTGTCCTAATATGTTTTTCTCTGCAGGTTTCTTCATCTTTCTGTGGGTCTGTCTATCAGTGCAGAGGCAGAGGAGGAGAGATATAGAGGACAGAATGACTTCAACTCCTGTGAGGACTTCAGGAGTCAAATCTGAATAGATCTCTTTTCCTGGAATTGCATAACTCACTCATCCTATGTGTAACTATAGCAATACTAACTATGGCCAGCTGTCACCACCCTTAGGTTAAAATGCCCTTGACTGTAAACCTTTCATATCTTTTAGACATGTAGGCTGCGTGCTGTAAAAGTAAAGCTCTTCCTTTTGCTTATCTTTTACAGAACATTGTACATGTGTTTTTTTTTTTAAAAGGAAAATAATATGTATGTTTCCGGCTAAGCACCTGCCCAAAGCTTTTTCTGGCATGGATGTGCGTGTGGATTTTTCTTTTTTCTTTTCTGATTTACATGTGTTTTTTTTTTTTGGAATAACATTTAAATAAAATAAGGGATCAAGAGTGGCAGAAGTTTTGTAAATCTAATGGACCTATTATGTAAACAAAGTATCAAACATTTTTTTCAATAAGAGTTTAAATGTATCTCTTTCAAAACCATTGCACCTGCAAGCTATGTTTAAAGTAAACTGTGCCTTTAAATGTATAATAAAACATAGCAAATATTGATCATGCAATTGTTTTCTCACACTTGCCTGGTTTTCTTTTACTCAAGCTGGTGGTGAGCTCTTTTGTTGTGTTCACGCTTCTGTCCTTGTGAGGTGAACCTGTTGCATCTTATAAGGTTGCTGTAATCAGGCACCTTTTCCCAATCTGTTGAAGATTTTGGAGAATACATATCAGATCTTGTTATTTTTTGTTTCACTATTTCCGTTAATATGGTCTGTGAGCCTCCAAGCAAAAACCTTTCTGACCTTTCTTGATGCTTGTGATTTCAAACTTGACTTAGGCCTACTTGTGGTCTTGTGGTCTGACCATCTTTTCCATGACTGTCATGTCAGAGTCGAGTCCTATGATATAAGATCACTTGTCCACTGCTAAAGCAGCTTATTTATTTCACTGAATCAGCAGTAAACCCAGTCCTAGATTTGTATGTAACACTGTTGTCAAACTTAAAAGCAAGCTTCATGTGGTCAAACACATCTCAGTTCCTTATCTCTAGATTTTTTTTCTGCCCAATAAGTCAATCATTACTGGTACCCAGACAGTTACGGTTTTGACAAATCTGAAACTACTGTATACTTACCCGATGCAAGTGTCCCTAGCTTTGAGACTATTTGAGAAACCACACCTTGACCCAGAGCTTCTGAAAAATGCAACAGGTCTCTCTTCTTTTAAGAGCTCCACAGAAGGTCTGCTGTTCTGAATAGAAGTTTTTTTGTCTTAATAATTTCCACCCATTTGAATAAAGACTGTTTTTTATCCATTATGTTTGTTCAAATTCAGATTTAATTAGAAGTTGACAAATCTGTCCACATGGTCTTTCACCAGCTCATAACACAAGCCAACAATTGTGTTTCTTTGTCAAGGTTGCTATATATTCCAGTGGATCTGTCCAGTAGCTAATTAGGAAGAGAGATATGAGAGACAAAATGTCTTCATTATATATGATGACTTTGGGAATCAAATCTGATTAGGTCCTTTACTGCCATTAGTCTGAATGATAATGTCTGGAGTCTGGATAAACCCTATGTATTTAGTGACCACCTTCATATAACCATAGCAATGATGCTCATGTCACCCTGCCAACATGGTAGGTCATGTTCTTTTGCTCATCAGCACAGAAGTAACATCATGGAAGAATGGCCAACAATTTATTATATTTCAGTTATTCAGATGACACATTAAAGGTTTTGTATAATGGCATTTTTATTTCCACATGTGTGTTGGCAACTGTGAAAATCATGAGCTGCAAGAGTTTCAGTTCCTCAGCAAGCTATGTCAGTTTCTAACTATCAGCCAATCTACTTGCGTAAATGAGAAATTCACAGTATTTATTCACTTCCTCTTCATCTAACTGTATAGGCAATGTCCAATGTGGGAGATTTTGAACACAGATATCATTTATTTCTCTGACCAACCAGTCATATTGTAAGTGGTATAGATTTGCATTTCTTTCTTCTAGTGATAACTCCATAGAATAAATAAATGATCACAACATGGCAGCCATACTGCCTTACAAATTCACAAAACTGTGTAGAATCCCTGAAACTACTATTGCGACCCCGAGAACAGGGTTACTCTAATTCTTTTGAAAACACATCTGATATGAATCACTTCCTGTTCATGTGAGCGTTCCGCTGCAACTCCATGTGATGCAGATGTGAAACTCGTCACTCACCTCATCAGCAGGCAGAACCACATGAACTCTATCATCGTATGAGAAACAGTTAGATATGATGTGGATTACTCTTATTCTTATGGGATTTGCCTGGTTTTCTACAACTCAAGCCTTAGGTGAGTTTTTCACATTTGTTCTGTGTTTAAGCTTCTGTGCCTGTGCGGTAGATACCAGTTAAACTGTTTATGTATATCGCGACCAAGAGACACATGAAGTCAGTTATGGTCCTGTATTACCCGGCGGTTGGAACTCTTACCTAACCACTTGAGCAACATTAAAACTTTAGGCAGTTACACAGTTACAACTGAAATGATGTATTTTCCTTTTTCTCACTTGTAAGTTTATTTTCAACTGTACATCCATATACTGTATTCAACTATATCTGTGTCTGTCACCCTGTCAGAAGACTGTAATCATGTCCTTGATGAGTGTCATCAAACTAATCCTCAGTGGACCAGGTAATTCATATAGTGATATTTTTTAATTGTACTATTAACTGTGTTTGTCCTACAATAGTAAATGTATGTGATTCTTCCCTGCTGTCTCATCAGTGCTGGAACAGCTTTGATGTGATTATTTGAAACTAAATAAGTACAAAGTCCAGTGACCGACCTTAATGAACTATATAATATCTCTCTGTTCTGTTCTGGAGTAGTGCATCCAGTTACAATACTGATTGCTTGATCACTAAAGTATGTGAAATATGTGTTGATAGCTGTTATGAGGACAGAATTGCAACCTGCAGTATCAGAGGCCGTATGTTTAACTTCATTCGTGTCTTGGTGCAGTCATCTGAAGAGGTAAGGCAATTTCTTGGGTAACTTCCAGCTCTTGTCTCATCTTGTTCTCAATTATTATATCAGAGGTAAAACAGTCAGAGATTTAAACATGATCTGAGTGTAAGATGTTACAGTTTCCACTACATAGTTTTTCCTTAAACTTGTTTAATATAATCAAATCAGCTAATTAAATTTCCATATTTTGTTTTTCACTTATTAATCATCTTCATAGTAGCCTACTGTTTATTCAATATCCCTTGAACGTCTTTGTGCATATTTGTGGTTTTCTAGATTGAATTTACACTCACTAGGCACAGAGTACATATCCCATCTTCAGCACTGCAGAAAAGCAGAGGAGCTGCATCTGAGAAGGAGGGGGTGATGCTGTTGTCTACACTGATCAACAGCACTTACTTTAAGGTAAGTTGCACCGAAGGTACAAAAACAGGACAAGAGACCAATTAAAGGAGACTGTTTGAACCCTCCTTAACTCCCCTTACTGATTCAACATTAATCACAGTGAATCTTAGGATAAAGGGAATTAGTTGAACTAATGGCATTTTTTTTACCTTTTGAAAATTTGAGGGAAACAAGAGAGAATGGATAAGAAGAGGGCCTTCATTTCTCAAACACTGACACTGGCTCCTAGCCTACTTTGCTCCTTTAACACCTTCCTTTCAAACTGGTTTGCAATGATTTCCATGAACGCTGTACTGACACAATCAGCCATTGTGCCCCATGAAATTGAGGAAATGTTGTAGACTGGGGATGGTTGTACAGGGGTCAGTTAAAACACTTCCAGTTTCTCCAATTATGGACAAGCTACAAATCATCTAATTCAGTCCATCCATGCTTTAGTCTTCATTCCACTTGTGAAAAAGTAGCACTCTGTAACCGAAACAAACTAAACACACATCTGTACTAGGCTAGCTAGGGTGACTCTTACTTTATTCCTTTTTAGGCTACTGTGATCCATTGTCTAAAGAAGTAACTAATTATTTATTTGCAGTGACTTGCCCAACACTGACTAACCTGAATGTCACTTTAGATTGTGTTCAACTTCTACTTGACCTTGCAAGATGAGTTGGCTAAAATGAAGGAACCATGGTCACACTTGCTAAATACCGTAGTGGTTAGTGGGAATTATTACACAAATGCATTATGACCATGGCCAACATGTGAAACCACAAACATTAAGTTGTAAAAACATGTTTAACAGCGGTCTCATTTCTCTTTGTAGCCCTACTACTAAATATGTTTCTGTCCCAAATTTATTTCTGTTACTGGCATCGAATCAACTTCACCTAGACATTGATGTCATGTGTTGCCTGATCTCCCCTATTTGTCATTGCAGGTGGGCCCCCCTCAGAGAAAAGGAAGGAAAAGAGCACTCATACCAACCGAGTCTGCCTACAGCCAACCCACTGTTTTGGGAGGGTTGGTCCTTGTACTGAGGGCAGGAAACCACCCTCTTACAAACCTCCCAGAACCCATCAACATAACCTTTAACAACATTGAACTGGTAAAATGGTGATAACTCTGCTGGCATACATTTGGAGACTGTAACATGCTGTCCTCTGATTCTGATTCACTTTTCAATATGTTTCAGGTGGACAGTGGGTCTTGTGTGTTTTGGCAGGAGCAAGATGACAATACTGGTAGGCTATGTTGGCCTAATTTGCTGTTTACAGATAAAGCTAATTCACTAATAACCATCGTGTGCTTTTTAGGTTATTGGAGCAGAGAGGGCTGTTCTACGCATCGAAAAGGAACTGAGTTTATTTGCAGCTGTAACCACCTCAGTTTTTTTGCTATACTTGTGGTAAGTTGTGTCGTGTTTTCATGTCACCTGAATGCCATAATGTGATATAAATGTCAGTCCCCCATACATAGATTGTGTGGTTGTAGCACAGGTTTTAATCCAAACCCCTGTCGGAGGAAAAATAAGATCCAAAACATTGCCAGTTGCGATCAAGGATCTATTTTATTCCAACATGTAATTAGTACAAAATAATGGTATTGAATATGCTCAAAGGTTATAAAATGTGTTAATCAAAGTTATAAGAAAAATCCCATCAGAGTATCAAAATAGCTCCACAAGGCGATCAGAGTAGACTGAGCTTTGGTGCAGTAGAGTTTACGCCACTTAGAAAAAATGGACATAAACCCGAGCCTGTTCCGGACCAGACTAAGTTCTTATCTCTTTGTCTTCGCTTTTTATTTACGATCCTCCCTTCTATTCAAATGACGATTGACGATGATGGTTCAACTACGATCTGCCCCGCTGATTTGTTCAACTAATATTATACGACATCACACGATGCTAATCCCCACCTTTATGGACGTGTCTTACTATGGCACGTGTTGGGGTTCATCCCAAATTCAGCTTCATTGGCGCCACACAGTCTTGCTGACGGGCATTATCTACGTTACCCCCCTTGACTTCCTCTGTAGGCACCTAGACACCAAACTTACGATGCACTCCCACGCATGCGCACACTCTGACCACTCCTCCCTTGCTTCCTCAGCACTCTCTTGGTTTCCTCATGCTCACCCCTCCCTTCTCTGTCTCTCTCTACCCAACACCCCACAGAGCCCCCCATTAGGCTTCTGAAATTCATTTTTAGTTTAATTTTGAATACCTCTTTCTTTTCCAGAACCCTGTATCAACAGTGGATCAAACTAATGCCATCGCTCTCAGCTACATCACCTACATTGGATCAGCTCTCTCTGTCATCTTCACAGTCATCAGCTTGATCATCTATGTATTCTTACAGTGAGTTTCTTGTTTCTTGTTGCTAAATAGGGTGATTCTCTTTCAACAGGGGCTTTTGTCCATTTTGTCCTAATGGTATTGACTGAACTGGCATTTCTTTCATCTAGAGTTTAGACCACAGAGCAGATATCTTTCTTTCTTTTGAAGATTGAAATTTGTTACAGGATATGGGCTCAATACAGAAAAACAAAAAAAATGTTTATTTGAATGTTGTGAAATGCATCTGAATGTTTTTCCAACCCTTTTCACTGTGGCAATGTCTCCTGTCACTGTGGCAGGAGTATGTGGACAGTAGCCTACTGAATATTCATCGCTATGATTACAAAAACAAAACCCTTAAGAAGTTGTTTTCATGGTTGCTATACTTACAACGTAGTTAACATGATCAACGACATGAGACAACATAAACTACTGGTTTCACAGATAAGTCAGTATCAGTGTTTTACTGATCCATTCATCCCAGCCTGCTGTTCACATGGATTGTGTCATACTAAATACTACATCAGACTTTTCACTCTACTCCTGTCATATTTGCTATATGTCGCTAAACAGAAAACATGCTTGTAAAATAAACCACCATACAGTCGACGTAGGTTGCTTTTACAAAGCACAAAGCAAAGGTGTGATCCAGTTTCTCAGGTAGCACAGAGCGGCAGAGTAGTTCCTTACAAGCGGTAAACCAAACTGATAAGCTGCGTTTCCAATGAAGGAGTTCCTGGTAAAAGGAGGGGGTAGGGACTTTTACAGAAACTGTCCTCTCACTCACCTTTTTTTTCTTTTTACTGCTCTTGTTGTTTTCTGGCAGTATAGACGCTTTCAAAAAAAAAAAAAAAAGATGGTTTTTTTTCTCGATCTCGTCTCGATCATCACGTAGCCTAATCCCGCGATCGCAGATTTTTCACACTTTTTCTTTTTTCCAGGCCTACTGCAACTCTCGTCTTTTACTGAGTTATTGTCAAACAATTAGTATGTAGGTGCAGCTTTGAGCTGCACCCTTGAGTATTTCTCCACCATTAACCTTTAAGTGTAGACTCCCTCACTATTATATCAATTCTGTTACTGCAGAAAGATCTAAGAAGGCACTGTAGGCTACTATACTGTAGGCTATCAGCCAGTCTGTGCAGTTTGAATATCAATGATAAATGAGTTTGACTAAATTTGCTTATTCTAAGTGATATAGTCAGATCAGCATGTGGAGAAAAAAAAGGGAAAAAGAGCTCTGACATGAGAGTAACCCTACACAAAAATAGGCACATGTTCTATATCTGATATGTCAACATTAAAAAAATGATCATGACAAAGTCTATACTGTTTGTCTTTCAGACGACGGCGTCCAGAGAAGGCCATTGCTTTGCATATGCAACTAACAGTAGCACTATTCTGCCTCCACCTCAGCTTCCTGCTCGGAAGCTTCTGGGTTAGGCTGCTGAAGGAAAATGAGGAGGACTTGGTTTGTAAGTTAGTGGGTCTCTCATTGCACTGGTCTCTGCTGGCCACCCTCACCTGGACAGCATTAGAGGGATTCCATCTCTACCTTCTCCTCGTGCGAGTCTTCAACATCTACGTGACACGATACCTGCTCAAACTCACCTTGGTGGGATGGGGTGAGTGGAATGTGTTTAGGAGAGTGTGTCTTCTGAATATTAAAGGAGAATGAATTTGCTGTTTTTGAGGGTTAGAGATCAGTGTTGATAGTGTCGATAGTCCTTAAATTGCATTAATTTAGGTATATAACAGGTGGACTGGTTACATCACTGTTTCCTAAGCTAAATTCTGTTATCTGAAAATTCTCTTTGTAGACATAGAAGCTATGTGAATCAGGATAACTTGCCTCCGCTGATGACACATCTAAGGCTAACTTCACAGTGGTTGAAGAGAGTGGTAGGCTACTATTGGATAAGAGAAGGTTTCACAATTTGGATCAGATTAAATTGTCCAACATTTCTTCACTTCATGGTAGTTTCCTTAACACTGGGATGGATTTGCTCTATGAATTTTGAGTGTGATTGTGACCAGTAGTGAAGCTTTAAAGTTGCAAAGAGCCACATCAGTGAAAGGCAGCAACCATAGACGCATAATGGAGGCTAGGGAAGGCTAAGCCTTCCTAAATTTTATGCTGAAAAACTGTGGAAATCATATAATGACGTGCATTTCATGATAAGTAGTTTCATCCTGGCGCTGCCTGTTCTCCCTGTTCTTGAACAGTTAAGATCCTTATAATGTAGCTGCAACTGACAGTTTTGGCCACCTGGCGGCAGCAGAGCATCCTGTATACCGGGCATGCTATGACCTTTAAAGTTGATTGTGGCAAAACTTTTACACAACCAGCAGATATTGAAAAAATAGTAGCATTCATTATGAGTCATATATCTGTTTTTACTCTTAACTGCATTAGTCGCAAATATATTAAAGTTTTGATGCTCTCAATTCAGTAACACAATATTAGAAGCTGAGAACAGAAATGCAAGATGCTCAAGCAGATACAGTTAACTATTGTCTGGGCTTGTTAAATCAGATTCTGTTTTTCTCTCATCTTTCTACAGGCCTACCTACGGTGGTTGCAACTGTATGTGGGATTTTAGGTGTTTATGGTAAATTCACTCTGTGGGATGAAGACAAAAAAATTGTAACGACAGAAATGTAAGAAATAAACAATGTGTGATTTCTTAGTGGAAATTTAATTTAATTTCAGATTGTCTCTCCATGATGAAATATCAAGTTAAGTTTTAAAATTCTTGATCTTAAATCTTGTGTATTTTTTTCTTTCTTTCTCTTTTTTTTTAACTAACCCACAGATGCTGGATGAGCAAGAACTTTACACATCACCTCCTAGTCATCTACATCTCTATTCTGGCCTATTCATGCCTGGTGATCCTCTATAATTCTTGCATGCTGGGGCTGGTGGTGTATAAAGTGTGGGGACTAAGAGGAGGTTGTGGTCGCACTGAAAGCAAGAGTGGCTTGAAGAGGATGACAAAAGAGAATGGGAGCAGGTTATGGAAGGACTGTGCCACAGTGCTGGGCCTCAGCTGTGTGTTGGGGCTGCCTTGGGGGTTCGCAACCACCACCTTCACCTCACTCCCTGCAATGTATATTTTCACTATACTTAACTCCCTGCAGGGTTAGTATGTGTTAAATCATCAAATACTGTATGCACCATGCTTTTAGGATTTGCTGAAGAATTCATCGCTTTTCTTTTCTCATCTCAGGTTTCTTCATGTTCCTGTGGTCCTTGGCTTTAAATTGCAAGTCTCGATCTGACAATAACTCCTCCATCAGAGACCGCTCTTCTCAGAAAATGATGACAACCAGTTTCAATAACTGATTTTCCTCAGCTAAAACAAACAAACATATTATTCATTGCCAATATTAGGTGTCTATTGACTTGTGGACCTCAGTCATTTGCTTTTACCTTCCATATAAGACATTGTGTTCACCTTCATCATAACTTTGATTAGGCTCACAAAAAGGTAGTAGCCTGTACTATAGCTATATTTATCATAGCGAACACGCTAGTTCTCCTGACATTAGATATTTAGGCAGTTACATTAATTCTCTGAGGTTCTATTTCTTTCTGCCCTGTGCTGTTTAGTCACATCTGCCATATTGTTCTCATTGTTGTCTGCTCAGTGGAGATGGCAAAAGACTTGTTATCTTGGTCCCTAACAGAGTATGGTTCTCTGTTTCATGGAGGGTTAGCATTGTTAGGTTAATCTGCAACTAGTCAAAGGTCGCTAAAGTTGAATATGAATGCTGACCACTGAGATTTCATTTCAATGAACTAATGTTGCTGTTGGAAATACTGGTGTGACCAGGACTTTGAATTTGGAAGCAACTGTTATCTGTTTCTTTTCAATGTCCAACAGGAAGGGGGCTTCAGGCTTGATGCCGTCAGTGCTTACAGAAACCTGCTGACCTGCTTTCCCCAGATGGCTGTTCTCTTCTGTTGAACTGTTCTCTGTTACTTTGTCATACATATCTGCAGGTGTTTTGTTCTGTAACTTTGTAACATAATTGATTGAATCTGTTGTCAGTGTTGTATATGCTGCTCTGCACTTTAGGGTAACAGTTAAACCTGTTCTACTCATATGGTCATAAAAAAAAACATGAAATTCAAGCCTGACCCTGAGACTTTAATGCTTGTTTTTGTTATGTTTTGTATAACAATGTACAAAATAAACACAATATACTGTTAAAAGTCAGCTGGGTGGAACAGTTGCAGTTGAACACCAGCCTTTCGCAAACCAATGCCTCAATTCTTCCATCCATAAAAAGCAACTATTACATACCATCTCAGTTAACCATTATTGATCTCCAACATTAAAATAAATACTCACGCCCACATACATGAATAAAAATGCACAGAACTTCATGACAAAATCATTGAACAGTCTAAACCACAACAACAATAACAACAAAAGCACAAGAGAAAAACCTGAAACAACAAAGACACAGGTTTTCAGTTGTAACCTCAACCAGTAGAACGTAGTTTGACATAATATTCAGTATAAACGGAAATCTGGGACAGAATGGCTGTTGATGGAGGGACATGTCTGAAAGACTTTCTGACTTGAAATGACAAACAGTAATAATTAGATTAATCAATCAGTATTAAGAACATCGGAGATCCTGAGAGGGGCAGAGTTGCTACCACCATCATTGAAACAGGGACTGAAGAATGGGTGGAGTCCATCTGTAAAGGAGCAATTAGTGAAAGAATAGATCATTTCTGCAGCATCAACATCATAAAAGGAGACCAGTCCCTCCTCATAATCCACAAACACCCCCACCTTCTGGGGCTGCGATGTCAGAGGCAGGATGACATCAGGGTCAGCAAGAGCTATGTACTCATTTCCATTCCTGAGCTGCAGGGTCCAGTAGCCAGCCTCTGGGCTCGATGTGACTTGTCCTTTCCTGGTTGCCGACACACTGGCCACTCCTAAATCCCATTTAGTTTTCTCTTTAACCTCCACCTCATAGTAGAATCTACCAGAGGAGAAACTCTGCTTCCCCAGGACCATGACGCAATATGAAAATCTCTCTGGGTTATCCGGGAGATTCTTCTCCACATTACAATGATTTACTTCCTTCCCATCATCAGACAGCATGAGTTTAGGATGTGCCGTGTTGGGATCAAGAGTGACATCCACTGCATACTGCTGCACCCTCTTCAGTTCAGCCCCAAACAGCTTGGTCATCTCTTTGCTCAGTGTTTCCTTGAGGTGAGCCACAGCTCTGGCCACAGACCCCTCAAACAACGTCCGATGGAGGGTGACTTCATCCCAGTCTTTAGTGTTTGGAGTGTTTGTTTCACACAGGGACGAGAAGTTTTGGAGGAGGTGCAGGTGATCAGAACTCAAGAGCTGCTGAGCCTTGATTTTTCTCTTCATCAACTCTAGGATCTCCTCATCCAATTCTTTGATCAAGTCCTCAACACGTTTTGCTGTAATTTCCTGTTTCTTTTTGATCTGCTCACTCAGCTCAGCCAGGCCTGTTTCAGCAAACTGCATCAGAGTGGAGAAGACACATACACCATCTGCTGTCTCTTTGTCTGCGGCCTCCCTGCTTGTCTCTGCTGATTGCCTGAGCTCCTGTTTCTTCAGCTGTCTTCCCTGGATCATCTGCTGAATTTCAGCATGCATCCTGTCTAACTCAGCCTTCCTCCCTTCGCTTTCTTCACTCAGTGGAACAACGTCATGTGTTTCATGGCCCGACTCACAGCAAAACTGACACACACACATCTGGTCAGTTTTGCAGAACAGCTCATAGGGTTCGAGATGCATTGAACATATTCTCTCTTCCAGATCTCCCAGCGGGTCGGTGAGCTTGTGGTTTTTCAGGCCCGACACTGTCTGATGTCGCTGCAGGTGAGTTTCACAGTACGAAGCGCGACACACCAGGCAGGACTTGAGAGCCTTTAATTTCATCCCGGTGCACATGTCACACGGGATCTCACCCGGTTTGGCAGCTTCTGAGGGTTCTTCTACAGCTGATTGTCTGAACTGAGCAACCATCTCCATCATGAAAATATTGACGTTCAGCTGATGACTTGTGTCAAAAAACTTTTTGCAAACAGGACACTGAAATTTCCTATTGATTTTCCAGTTTGCAGTGATGCAGCTCTTGCAAAAGCTGTGACCACACAGTAGGGTGACAGGAGTGTTGAATACATCCAGGCAGATGGAGCACAGAAAGTCAGCTTCAGACAGCAAACAGGTAGCAGCTGACATGTTGAACACACTAGGGGGCAAAAAAAAACATCAGATTTTTTTTTGCCATATGAAAATCATGTCTACATGACAAAGACTATACTGAGTAAAATCTGTACTCACCCTGTGGGTTTCTTGTGGTGCTCCTGAGGAAGCTGCAAGCGCTGGCTTGTCTTTGTGGGAATGGAAATGGATCCAGCTGGCACTATAAAGGTCAGTGTAAAGACACTGGGGGGATGTGGCTCCTCTTTTCAGTGTTGCTCCACCTCCTCTTGAAATGTCCCCTGACTACCCCCCTTAAGGCAATCAGCATTTCTCCTCTGTCCTTAGAGTCCAGCGAAGCCCTACTGTCACAAGCTGTGTACAAACATGATAAACTTGTCATGTAACTGAAAGCTGGCCACGTGACCGTCTCTTGGTTGATTAAGACAGGCCAAATGTGTCAGTTAACTGCCACCGCAGAGGCACTTCACATTGTTCTACCACAGTGAAGGGCCGAGGGCTGGGCCTTGTGGCCGGGGGAGGAGGCTCAGCAGGTGATTCAGAGAAGACAAGTGAAAAAACAGAGGATTTAGTTCATCTCTAAGTAGGCCTTTATCCCCAGCTGTTTGTACCCTCATATATTTTAATGTGATGTATCATTGTTTCTTCTATTAGTATTTTTCCCAGATGACTTGAGCATGGTATTACTTATTTTCTTCAAAGTGACAGCAAAATTAAGAGATTCAGGTTGTGTTGTAGAGTTGACAACGATCACATAATTGCAGTCAAAGTTTTTTTTTTTCTTTTAAAGTGACAGTCTTGTAAGTTATGCTTTAAAAATATTTGCCCACAGTGTTAATACTGAGGTTACTTGTTAATAATGTTTATTAGCTGTTTATCCATCAGACTAGAAGAAACATTGTGAGTTGAGTAAACATGTGCTATTGCCTTGAAGCTGTCTCTAGCTGTCGAAAGCAACAGTAGGCCTAGTGATTTTGTTTTCCTCCTGTTTCTATCATTTCTTTTCCTCAAACTGTTTGAAATGTAAAAACATTTTGGAGATTTTTAGTTTTATCTTGAAATCCCTAAAAGGTCCATTTATTTATTGAATTAAGACACAGTATGAAATATTACTATTAGGTTGTGTGATGAATAACTGCTTAGCATTTGACTGTTTAATATAAAATGTAGCCTAATTAATCACAATGAAGTTTTATCAAACAGCAATTTAATTAGCGTAATTACAATGAACCATAGGAATATTATGTCAGGTGAGGCCACAATTCAAATGATCTAGGGCATCTTGTTTTTTTTTTAATGTACAGTCTATTGAAAATAAAAGTGACAGAGCAGAGAAACACATTCGAAACAAATTAAAATAAAGAAGTCAGTGGAACATATGGTACAAAAATAATTATATTAGAGCCAAAGAACAGGAAAGAAGAGTTGTTTTACATTTTCCCTAAACGTGGAATATGGAGCTCATGGTTAATAAATTGATTGTGTACGTGTGTAATTTTATTACTATTCAAATAGGCAAAATGTTTCCCACTAATTCATTTTCCTACGTGCAAAGGCTCCGCCGTGCTGTGACGTTGATGGTACCCGGAAATAAAGCGCGACTGGACTGAGCGGTCTTGCATTTTCCTTCCCTCCCCTCTCCTCCTCCTCCTCTGTGTGTGTATGTGTGAGCCAGACAAACCAGACAGGGTAACAACATGGATCCAAACACGACTGTTTTGCGAGTCAAGCGAAAGCGGGGGACCGACCCCGCGGATGCTTTGTTGCTGGCATGTAAACGTATCCGACCGGAAACGTCCCAGGGCTCGGGCGAACCGGTACCGGAGCCCAACGAGGCCGCGGTGGAGAACTCCGTCTTCAAACTCGTGGCGACCGTAGCGACACAGGTGAGAGGCCCGGGCCGCTGGCGGCGGGGCTAGCCAGCCAGGCGCCGCGGGCTAACGTTAACATTAGCGCTGCTTGTCTGGTTAATGTTAGGCACAGGTGAGCAAAGTAACGTAACGTGAGTTAGCGTGGATGTATAAACGTTAAACGTAGGATGCTCTGTTTTCTAGAGCCGACGAGCCGTCGGTGCTGCTAGTTGTTGTTGTTAATGTAGCATCCAGCCAATGGTGTTAGCTTTAGCTGTCTGGCGGCTCCAAATCGCATTTAGCCTGTGCTGTGATGTCGTTAGCTCATTTTTGTTTGTGGTGGTGAACCTGGTGAAGATGTGTGGACAGGCCTCGGAAATCATTTTGGCTTAAACCAGAATCGGATCTTAAAACTGCACCGAATCGTTATTTAATTCCTCTTCAACTTACACGCAACGTCTTTAACAAAAGCTGATTATATAAGTAAACAAGCACGTATTTTTATCAAAGGGACCACTCTCTGGTGTAATACAATGTTAGTGGAGCCTCTTATTTTTATATTCTATGGCAACCTGTCAATTGTGTCTGTCCATTGTGACATTGGCGTATTTGCATAGATGTTGAAACTAACATGTTGCCCATGTGTGCACTTTCCCTGCTAAATAAATAAATAATAAAGTGTTGCTGGGAATATTGTGTCTGGGCAGTATTATTTAACCATCTCGTGGTGTGTACTCAAGGTTTCTCGCTAGTTAAAGCTAAGTAATTGGTCGTTTTCATGTTAGATCTCTAACATTGTCACGTCATCGACAGGATGCTCCAGTTCAGACACAGGTCAGACAGGCCTTGGCTCGGCCTCGCATGGCCCACGCACTGCGCCCCTCTGCTGCCAGCTCTCAGAGGATAATTGGGGACCTAAGGAGCACAAAGTGGAGCACCCGGAGGGAGGAACGCTACCGGATACTTTCCAGCCACCGCACAGGGCTGTCAACTCCAACCGAGCCACAGAGCCCGCAGACAGATGCACCTGAGAGCGCGGGAGAGACTGCGAAAGAGCAGGACAAGTGCTGGGGTCTGGGCGAAATCCAGGTGGTCGATCTTGTACACGAGGATGCAGAGGAGCAGGACAAATCTGCCAAAGTGAGTTTAATGTTATTGGAGCTGAGTAATGATGAGTAAGTGTGAGTGAGTATGTGTATAATTGATGCAGGAAGCTCTGCTATGATGTAATGGTGCTTTATTTTTTTTAATTTATTTTTTAGATGTGATTACAATAGTGGTACAAAACATTTGTCATACTGCAACTGTAGTATTCTTCAAGCTGCCTAATACACTGGAAATTACATATTAGGTTGCTGGTGTAAAAAGGGACATTTCAATATTTTGGCAAATTCGCCCATTTGCCATAATCCCTATAGTCATAGCAGTAGGTGCAATCTGTAATCGATCGGCGGGCAGAGATACAAGCTGCTCAGCTAACGCTACGGAGGCATATGGTATTTCTGGGTTTCCCCCATCAAACTCATCAAATACACAATCCAAGAACTCCAAAACACTCTCGTGGACAACTTGTGACCTGCACATTCACCACGTCATGAAATATTAATGGAACGTTACGAGACGGAGTTGTTTTCGAGGCAAATGTGCAGCCGGAACTACATTTCAGACATGGCTGCTCGGCAGAGTGACTTCAAAAGTGTAAGTTGTTCCGAGTATTTGCTTTGTGTGTTGTAATGTTACGTTATTATTTCATAGTGTGGCGAATGTGCAGGTCACAACTTGTCCACAAGGGTGTTTTGGAGTTCTTGGATTGTTAATGAGTTTGATGGGGGAAACCCAGAAATACCATGAGCCTCTAGTATTAGGTGAGCAGCTTGTATCTCTGCCCCACTGATCTAAAAACAGCATGCACCAACAATTAAAGGTAGCAAACCTACTGCTATGACTATAGGGATTATGGCAATGGACAAATTTGCCAAAATGTTGAAATATGCCTTTTAACATGCAGCTGTAATGCAAATCCTGTTACTGTCCATTGCCTTACCTAGGCATTTCAGCATTGTCAGTCATCTTCAACAGTTCTGTATGAAATGAAAGGTCAAATGTATATTGTTGAAATGCTTCATTAATTAATTGGAAGGAATTATAGAAAGACTGTTGAATACCAATAGATTGGTATGACTTTTACAAAAGGGATGCAAATGCTTTACTCATCACTCCCGGCAGTAATGTGTGCTGTGGTTAATTCGGTATTTCTTTCATGGTTAGTCTCAATGCTGATTAACTGATTCTCTTGCTGTCTTTTTCTAAAGACATTGCCCTCAGACCCGGAAGTCATCCTGTGTAATAACACAAAGATGCTGCGGGAGTGTCTGAGCATATCTGGAGAGAGGCTGGGCGAAGAGCACAGGCAGCAGGACGAGGACTACGTCTATGATCTTTACTACCAGGAAACGATCACACCAGGGTGGATCCAGGACATCCTGTCCGTCAGAGCCTACGCCGATGAGGGAGAACTGGTGTGTGTGGATGGATGGACAGGCGGATGAATGAGTACTGAAATCGGAGTGAGTGAATGAAGACATGGCAGAAATATGGTGCAGACATGGGCAAAGCAATGGGTCTGAGTTTACACACGATTTGTGCTTGTAAAATCCATTTTGATAAATCAACAAGAGGCGTATTGGGGCATAATGGGCTTTATGCACAGCTCCACTACTTCCTGAAATAAGCCAGCTCCTTTATTTCCTGTCTTACATTATTGGACCAATTGATTAATCCAGGTGTGTCTGACCTCACAACAATGGTCAGGCACACCTGGATTAATCAGTTGGTCCAATAATGCAAGACAGGAAATAAAGGAGCTGGCTTATTTCAGGAAGTAGTGGAGCTGTGCATAAAGCCCATTGTATTACATATAAGTCGATAAAAGAGTGAGATTTGTTTTTAGTCTTATAAAGTTTTTGGCCTTGAAAGTCTTCACAGAAATGTTCAAATCTGAGAATTATTCAAAGTACTTAGCAGTCAAACAGTGAAACAAAGTGATTGTCTAAAAGTGTTAATTTGGGTTCATGGCTAGCTCTTATCGTAAGACTTGCTATTACTAGTTATTTTATTTCTAAATAGAATCCCTCTAAAACTAATTATGAAACAACAAGAATAAGGCTTTGAGATATGTGGGTTGTTGCTTATCCCAGGTACCTGACCTTGTGGTTCATGAGGAGGAGGTGTATGAAGATGAGGATGATGAAAATGAAGAAGGCAACTGGAGGAATGAATATCCTGATGAGGAAAGTGACCCCGACAGTGACAGGGAGGAGCGCTATGGTGGTATGTATTTATTTATGTATTATTGTCTGTAAAACTGATGTCTTTACTGTTTAGTTATTACACCCCACTTGTTTAGACATGTCGCAGCCTCTCGATTCCACAAATCATTATATCAAGGCGCAATAATGACCTGTGTTTGGAGAGATAACATCGGCTGTATGTAAACAGTAATCTTGTACAGCTGCATTTCTGAATGAGCGTCACTTAGCCCCCACCCCCTTTGCTTGTCATTCTTTGGCTAATTTCCGCCTCGTGCCTGCAGGTTACTGGGAGGAGGAGCACTCTTACAGCCGGAGGAGCTGGGAGCATTACCAAAGGGAAGTGGTGCATGAGCTGGGCTGCCGTGATGATGATGAGGAGGATGACGATGGAGACAAATACAATTCCGATTGATCAACCCCCCCACCCCCACCCCCTTTAACCCTCACCTGTCAGTGGATCTTCCCAGTGCCCTCTCCACAGAAAACATTGTACTCCATAGACGTCTGTGTAGGTGAGAGTAGAGGAAAACACCTGCTAGACTGGCACAAAACCGTTTGGAAAAACATGTTGTAAGAAACGCTGTCTTAAAATGTAGCAATTAATGTGTAGCACGAATTAGATTTTATTAAGTTCCTAATTTCCAGCATTATTAACACCAGTAAAAAATGCTCATTTTATTTTCAAAAGAGTTCAAATTAATGTGCCAAAGTATAACAATGTCACTGACAAAACCTGTAGACAACTTAAAGCACACACCCTTCATAGTGTGAAGTCATCTCTCTCTTTACTACACAGACTTTTAAGGAGTGGGTGTTATTTCTAGAGGGATCCAGTGTCTTTTCTTCTTCTTTTTTTTTTAACTGTGGTGGAGTGGCTTTGTGTGTGGGTGTTTGTTCAAAGTGGATGCGTGTTAGAAATATTGCACATTAGTGTGATAAGCCTCGTATGCTTTGTGCTGTTAACATTTCTGTTGGTGAGACATTTGGGCCGCGTGAGGTTGCAATTAAGGGTGTTTGTTTGGCATTCTGTGCATGGTAGTGTGTGGGTGTGTGTGTCTGTGTAACTGTGTGTGTTAGTTTTGCATAATGTGAAAGTGTGGTGCATCTTTTTTTTTTCTGTTGTGTGCGTGTGTTTGGTTCAGAAATTCCCCTTGAAATTCTCTCGGATGCTTGTTGACTTGAACTTTTGTAAATATGTAGATGTGTATAAAAAGAAAGCTTTCAAAATAAACATAAAACGTAGAAGTGTCAATTTTTCTGGACCATAAACACAAACTTGTTCACTTTAAGAATGTATTTATTGATCATATAATTAGTTAGAAATATCTTCTCAAAACATTAGTGTGGAGATTAAATGCATAATAAGACAAATCAAGATGCAGCCCCACATCCACAAATTCAAATGTTATTTTACAAGTGGGAAAACAAAGGTGACAAAAAGTCAGACTCTGAATTTTCATTATTGCTGAACTTGGTGATCTCATGAGCTGTTTTGCTCAGTTACATCCCTGAGGTGATGCAGTGTTGTTTTTCTGAGGTAGGCCAGTAACAGCAGGTGTGAAAAAAAAAATCCTACCAAACTGGTCTTCTTTCACACTGTTTTTAAACTGGTCCATAAAGTGTCTTTTATCTATAACCTTAGGGGGGAAAAAAACTCTGAGAATCAATCTTTCTCATTTTGGAAACACTTTTCTCTGTGCAGGATTTAGGAAAAGTTCTGTTTAACCTATACTGACTGAGCATAAGTCAAATATGCAGCACATGATGGGATGAAGTCCAGACAAATTGGGTTTGCCTGATGCCAAATGGATTTCCATGTTCAAAACTGCTAAGATGTCTTTTGATTCATGCTTCATCTAACAGTCAAATTATTATAATTGCACATTAAAACTTCACTTTTTCATGTTCCTATCAACACGTGGCCACATTCGAGGTAGGCTACTTGTGTTTATCATTACCACTGAACCAGTAGAGGACGCCAAAGCACAATCTCATTAACGTCACTGGATTGAAACCAGAGGTGCAATTTAAGATGAAATATAGATTCTGAGAGACTTAATACAAACAAACTTAAACAAAATGACGAAAATGCTATTTTGACTTACGTCAAAATTGTCAGTTCATGTCTTGAATACATTGAATACTGCACATTAAACGCTGTAAATAGATGTAGTGTTGTACAGTTCAAAGCAAATCCAAAAAAACAAAATTTCTTCCAATGATGCTGGACAGCATCTACAGACACTGAACCCAGCCCAGCAAAAAATGATTTAAACAAGCCAGTGTTCCAATACAGCATATACCAATGTGTTAAAAATGAAAAGAACACACACAATAGAAATACCATACAATGGCGCCAAAACTGCATACAGGCAATGACATTACCATGATGAGACAACACCTTCACATAGCAGCTGACAACAGAAATTTTCTTTCCATTTTTTTCATCAGGAAATGAATGACTTGCAGGATGAATGTACGATATTTTAATTCTCAGTAGGATCAGCACATTCACACACCACTCATCTCACAGTGACAATAAGTTAAATCCATATCATGGATCATTATCAGGTCCCCGTGGGCATGTGCACAGCACCTGTAAAATCTCACAGGCATTTGCTACTCAAAAGGCATTTATACAAATACTTGTAAACCAAGAAGGCAAATCATTTTTACTGAAGGTCATGAAACAGTGGGAATGACACTAACAATGTCCACAGTAATATATCTGATGAATCTGCAAGTGAACCTGTGCAGCTGTGGCAGCATTTCCGGTGTTGTATAAGTCTGTTAAGTCCGAGAGCTTCAGCGTGTGCACAGTACAAAAAAAAGTCAAATATCCAGATTATGGTGTCTGGTCCTTTGGTTACTGTCTGCTTTAAGGTTGCAGACACTGCTGCTGGGTCAAGTTTTTTGAAGAGCACCGGATACTATTCACTTTTGTCCATCTCTGTCAGCACGCAGTAGCAGGTGTACTGCGTGAAGTGAGTCAAAGATCCTGGAATAGAGACAGCAAGATATTGTTAAAAGAGCAAGAGGACAAGCTGAAATGAGGAATGAGTGCTGCCTGTGGTGGGTTGTGTGATACACTTACGCAGTAGCTTTGTGATGACAGGTGGTCGTTTGGATTCAGGTAAATAGATGCCCATGAAGTAGACAGGAACGCCTGACAGGGCAATGGCGATGCCAATCAGAGAGTTGATTGTGTCGCTGTAGAGAGGCACCGCCACCAGGAAAACAGTACACAGACAGAACACCACTGGGTAGAGTAAAGTCAGCTGTGGAGAGAGGAAGCAAGAGGGAGAGCATGACTTAGAAACATAATAACAATAATTAATTCATTTTTAGCTCCAATGTTTTACAAAGATAGATTTCCATGTCATTTCTGATTATAAAGTAGTCTGTATTCAGAAACTGGCATCCAACCTTGCAGGGTTTGGTTTCTCTTAGTGTTTTACCTGAAATATGTATTTTAGTTGTATCAGTCAAGTCAGCCAATTAGAAGAGAGGCTCAGGGACTCCTCTCTTTTTTAACTGGCTCACCAACCCATTGTTACTAGAGTTCCAAGCCTTAGAAGGGTAATATAAAAGTGCAATTAAATTGTTTTTAGTTCTTAAAACTTAAAATATTTATTCTCACTGATAAACACAAAAACATTTTTGTAATGACTATGATATAACATCATTTTCTCCCCAATTTACGACTGTATATTAAGATCTGTAATGATGTAACATCTAATATTTAATTTAATTTTTTTATTTTATTAGTTTCAAATGACACCAATCAAGAGTATGCAGAGTAACATCTGCAAAGGGATGAACTTGATGGAAAATACAGTTATTTTATTGTGAGACAAAAATAATTGACACTTTAAGTATTAGTCATCTCCAATGATCTCCCTATTTATGGTAAGAATTCAGTAGTACATTACATTTCTACTTCTTATTTCCCAGATCTAGATAAGAGGAATGCTTGGGATTACGCAGTAGAAGTAACTGGTCAAACCTTGAGAGGTCTGGGTCTGTCGGGCTCCTTCCAGCGGAGATAGATCTGTCCAGCAATGGACAGACCCATGAAGAACCAGTAGCTAAAGCTGTAGTAGTTGATGAGCTGGAAGACGTCCTCCACTGTCAGGTAGATCAGTGACATGACACACTGGACGGTGCACAAAGAAGTAAAGGCAGAGTGGGAACAGTTAAAATGCTGCAAAATACAGTACATGCACTTGAAAAATTGTCTTTTTTTTACCTGGACAATAGTTTTAAATCAGCCAATACAATGAAAGTCTCTACCTTCCATCATACAGCCTTAAAGGGACATTGTGTAGCTTCTCCTGTTGTCTGTCCGTAAATCGATTATTTTGTTCAAAAGTATGTTTTTCATTAATCAGTAATCACACGCATCAACAAACTGAAGTGTTATGGTAAGCTTTAAATTTGCCATTCATATACTGTATACATAGAGCGGGTAAGATCAGTGCTGGCTGCCATGTTGCGCCGCCATCTTTTACGTTCAGTGGCAGCGTGACCGTAGGTAACCACGGAAACTCACTGGAGACACCAGAGCGGTTGGCTCAGGGAGAAACGATTGAGGTGGCATCTGTGAAAACCATCACCACGGTGTAGTGTGAGGAAGGATGGAGGGTCACACTGATGCTGCATTCACATGGAGTCAGGCAGACGGCAGTCGGAAACTAACCGGATGTAATTTTAGTCAATGAGAGAAAGCCGGTAAAACGTGAGTCAGGTAAACAATTCGATATCGCCATGACAGGTGGCTGTTGTCCGTCTGCCGTCTGCCCGATTCCACGTGAATGCAGCATAAAGAATACGATTGTGTTGGTTGTGACATACAACTGCACCGCTAGATGGGAGTAATTCCTATACAATGTCCCTTTAAGTGTTCATTTTCTTTTCTTCCTCAACCATATAAATGTGACTGAACCATATTCATACATTGAAGATGAGAGCAGGGACCGGAGTGAATCTGTAGATGTGGATCATAGACAGAGCGTCTGGAAGGTGACCCTCACGAGAACCCACGAAGAACAACCTGGACACAATACCCATGGATTAACACCAAAAAAGCACTAGCCAGAGTATTAGTCTCTTATACTGCTGCCCTAAAAATGAATTTCTACACCATAGTGAATAATTATTAATAATTATTATATTTGAATTCTACCTGGACGCAGCGATAATGGAGGCATTGAGGCCACCGTAGCAGGACAGAGCCACAGCAATGGGGATGGTCCAGCCCATCACACCAAGAGTATGATCTGCAAATGTCTGAAGCAGGCATATAAAGTGGATTAACATGTTTGGATTAAGTGGATTACATCTTTTTTCCCATCTCAACATCTTCTTTTGCCAAAGCACTTGACATTTTGTTTGCTCACCACTGCCACTGCATCACTGGCCAGTATAGCGCTAATATCCAGAACAGCATAGTAGGCCACATTGGTGAGGATGTAGATGATGGTAACTATGGGCATAGAGATGGCAATGGCCAAGGGAAGGTTCCTGGAACAACAGGATATCAGGTCATTACCAGGCTGATTCAAGGATTCTGACTTGTTAGCCGAATAGATAACAAAAAAAGGAAAAAATTACCTTTCAGGGTTTTTGATCTCCTCAGTAACAAAGTTGAGAGTGTCCCAGCCTGAGTAGGAGAAGAGGGCTGAGTAGAGCGCAAGCGCAATGTCACCAGGATCTGTAGATGATCCATGGAAGGATGATTCAAAGTTGGTTGTGTAACCTAAGGAACAGACACAACAATTAAAGGTAGAGTCAGAAAAAAGTACTGTATTTTATATATATATATATGAAACTTTGTATATTTTTTTTATTGAAAGGCTGTGGAGCAAACACAGTCTGTACTATTATATATCTCTGCACTGTACTGCAAGATATTACATAGACCAGATAACAATGTTGCCTTTGATTAAATACTACAACAGCTATTACAGTGGGATTTTCAACACTTAGCAGATGCTAGGAATCTGGTACTATGTTTAAATGGAATGACATCACGAGAAAACCAAGCTTTTTGCACATAACATCATTCAGTGGAAACTGTGTTTTGCTACTTCCCATGGGGCAGCCATGTGAAAAGGTGAGTACTGCAGTAACATCACTCACCCTGACACAGCTTGACAATGCCAGTAACGATGATGACAATGAGGGCCGCCACCTTGGCGTAGGTGAAAATGTCCTGCACACGGGTCCCCCACTTGACATAGGCAGAGTTTATGAATGTCAGTAAGCCTGGGGAAGGAGAGGAAAGTATCACAGCTTTGTGTCCACTCAGGTAGACAGACATGATCAAAACAGCAGTGGGATGCAGAGCAGTTCACATGTACATACATATACAGGCTGCAGCGATGAGCCTGGATGCTACATATGGCGGTTCACATGTTGGGAAGAGCGGCTGCACCAGGTAGTTTGCGAACGTAATGGCGATGACGGCCTGGCTGGTGGGCTCGATGATCAACAGGGATGTCCACAGTCTAATAAATGCAATGAAGCCACCAAAGGACTCCAGGATGTATGCATAAGACGCCCCTGATTTGGTGATTGTGGTGCCCAGCTCGGCGTAGCACAGGGCCCCCACCACAGAGAACACACCCCCAATAACCCAAATGACCAGCGACAGGCCGTAAGAAGCGCTGTACAACAGGACACCCTTGGGGGAGACGAAGATGCCAGAGCCGATCATGTTTCCCACGATAAGGCTGACTCCGTTGAGCAGCGAGATCTCCTTCTTCAGCTGCATGCTCTCTTTGGGTGCCTCCGAAGGATGGGAGGAGTGGCCAGCACTGCCGTTCATCTTCTTGGAGTCATCGCTGTCAGTCATGGCGGCGTCTGTCTCTGGGCTGAACCAGCAGGAGCAGAGGACAGGCTGCGGACACTGTAGATCCTGGTCCCTATCTGGCAACCTCTGCAGCAACCTGTACAAAAACATTCACATGTACAAAGTTATTGTGAGAGCTCAATGTCAACTGAGTGTTCTGTGACTGGTATTTAATCTCTAATGTACCAAACACCTGTAAAAGGAAGGTCATGGCTTGAGCTCAGAGTAGCACGGGAACGGGAAAGAGGCTTCGGATGAGCAGATAACAGAGAGGGCAGTGCCAGTGACTGTGGAAACATTAACTGCAGCAGCAGGAGGAGGAGAAATATGATGCTCAGAGGTGATTCAGCAGGGTAAACGGCTGTCTATGCCATGTAAAAGAAACTAGTTCAAAATGAGGATGGACAAAACTAGTTCACTGTTATGACATCAACAATGAAATACATCAGTAGCTCAAAAAAACAGGGCCATAAACAAGCATATTACCAGCTTCTCTTTGTGCTTCATATACCTGTAGTATAAAGGTAGATCATGTCTTTGAGCTTTCCTCTACGACCCACCTGGGTATCAGCTATGTTTTCATTGGCTCATTTAGAAAACACACAGCCAATCAGAGGAGAGCCTCAGAGATCGTCCTTGGTTCAACCACATTGTCGATAAAGGGTTAGACTAGTGGAGACCACGCGTAAGGTATGTGTAATAAGGAATGTGTAATTAATAAGAGAATAAAATGACTATAAACCAGAGTGGAGGATCAGCTATAAGGTCACAATGGGCTGTGTGCATGTCAGATGCATGCTTCATTTCAACCATTAGGCATCTGCTCCTCACCACCACACCAGCTGTTTACCTGGTGATAACAGACCAATCAATAAGTCAAACAGTCATACTGCTACTGTTCACTTGAATATCATCGCTCAACAATGCACACACTGAAACAGAAGTAACGTTGTTAGTCTGAGACCTGAAGTCAAGCAATTTGCGCTCAGAGCCGTATGTGTTTGCGGTGTGACTCCCTGTATGCATCCGTCAACATGTAAAATGTGTCAAACATCATACATCTTGGTTAACACTTGTGAAGACATAACATAGGTGTGATGTGCAGTGACCACAGTACTAGAGCACATGAAAGGACCTCCAAGATGAAATTCATGTGATTGCGATGTCCTGGATAGGAAGACCTTTGGCACCTGCCACCACACCCTACTTTTCAAATACACTTCAAAGACTGTAAGAAGCCCATGTGACATCAAGAGACAAACAGGAAGCTGAGTATAATGCAGAGCGACTCATTTTCTGATGCTGGGAAAAGACCGGTCAGACAGAAAGAGATGTAACATTTTCTCCTCACTGCCAGAGTCTCAAAGCTAATCTTTTTAAACATTATTAATTAATTGGCTCATTATCTGATAACTAATTAAGGCAGCTGCATAACCAGTGTGATCAATTTGCTGTTTTTCTCTGTTTTGGGTCATTGCAATCTGGGTATGTTTGGGTTTAGGACTGTTAGTCAGAGAGAGCCATTGAACTCCATGTCAGCTTCAGGAAAATAGTACTTAGGAAAAAATGAGCAAATTAATTGATGGACGACTAACAATAACTGATAATCAGAGCTCTTACTTATATAGCCTAGATTTTTTTTGTTCCGTTGTTCCATTATTATCTCATAGTGTGTGGGCGTGTCTGAACAGGTAGTAGACCTACTGTACGTCGGTAACTGGAAACAAGGTTAACAAGGTAAGAGGAACAACAGGCAGGTAAACATGACCAAGAGCTGCTCATAATGACAACTATTCTCCATTCTTTTAAACCTGTGACATTTGACACGTCTTGTCATTTATCACCATGTTCTGCTTTCAAGAACACACAGATCACCTATAAATGTGACAAATGCGAGGATGGATAAACAGACACTCTGCAAACAGGTTTACCTTTGAAGATTGAAGCTGAAGATAAAATGTGTCAAATACAACAACATACAACATACATAGGCTACAACTTGTATTAGCCTGTGGGAAAGCAGCTAAAATATTAAAATATAATTTATTTTTTCCCATCAATAGCCATATAACCTGTCAGAGGGGTGTGCCCTCCTTAAGGTCAAGGTGGATACATCTTATAGAAGAAGGGTTTGATTTAGCTCCAGTTATGAGGCTGAGTCAGCAGGGATCTGTGTAGCTATTTCCTGATGTGATGTTACACCCATAGAGACACATGACAGCCATAACGATAAAGACGTTCATAAAGAAAAGAAATAAAGAACTTTTCATTTTAGAGTACAATGAACCCATTACAGAACAGCGGGTGTCAAGTAGACACAATGACTAAACCACACTTCCGCTCCTGCACCTTTCACAATAAACCACAATTAGGGTGAATTCGCCTAATGTGGGACATTGCCTAATGTGGGACACTTAAGCTTAAATGGGTGTAGGTCTTCCTATAGCAAAAGAAAGTTAATGTAAATGTGGTCTCACACAAGCTGTGATATTGCATTATCAAAATCACATGACATCTCAAATGTCCAATCATAGATTTGGGAGGGACAGCCTTCAAACCGGGGGCACCCTGTGTGAAGACCACCAAAATGCTAGGTACTAAGGGTTTGGACAAAAATAATGTTAAGGCCATCATTTATTTAAAAAAACAAAATTATTGCAATTTTTTGTCAAAATGTGTTTATAATATGTTGATGCATTAAAATATATCTTAATGTGGTGTAACCATTCTCAATATTTAGGATTTTGATCAACATTTCTACTGTCCCACTTTAGGAAACATGCTTTCCTAAAGCGGGACAGGTGGTTGTTCCTAATGTGGGACAGTGCTTTTCCAGGTAAAACCAATAGGTTGACCAATAACAATGGCTGTTTACATGGTTTTATTGTTATAATGCATTGTTTTGAATACTTTACAACAAAAGAAAATTATATTTATTAACTGGAAGTGGTCATAATACTGTTAAAGGGGTAAATGGCTCTGATTATTTTTCTTTCTTGTTTCTAAATCTTGTCTTTTTTGATAATGTTCATGAAAAATGTTGTGTTTAGAAGTAATCAAAGGATAGCACATTACTGATTAATTAAATGGAATGTATTTCAGATCACAGTGGCAAAAAAGAGTAAGGCAATGAGACAAAATCAGGGAAAGAAAACATGGGAAAATAAAGGAAAATAATCAAGCAAGAGAACTCAACCAGTGGAAAAAAGACAGGATGAGGGGAGACTGAATATAGGGAGATCACTGAGGATGGTGGTGTCCCACAATTGAGGTTGTTGAGCAGGGCTGGGAATGACCCTAAGTCCACTCTCTAGCGCAGGGTCAAAGGTCACCTCCACCACACAATTGGTAGAAAACCATTAACACTATAGAAGATGAAGCAGAACTAGGACAATAAGTGATATTATTGAACACTGGTTTGCAATCTAGCATTTATCATGTAAATTAAGATGACTTTTAAACAGACTTTTTAGTGTCCCACATTAGGAGCATGACTGTCCCACATTAGGGAACGGAAATTGCCGCAAAAAACTTTGCAATCAGAGTTGAAATATGTATGGTATTTCTTTTAGGAGTGTGATATCAGAATTTTCTCTTTGGATTCCATTAGATCACAACCTAAGGATTTCAGAATGGTACAGGATGTAGATTGAAAGTGTTTGCTTCATATCGCAAAATACACCAGAAGTCTAAATTGCAAAAAATGTCCCACATTAGGCGAATTCACCCTATGTCTCACGCAGCCTGCAGGGGAAATCATTTGTCCCTCTTCATCTCAATCTGTTACTAAAAATGTCAAGTAAAATGTATTTGTATGAACCAAGCACATATGTGTAACAAACACACATTTAAATTGAAACGTCCAATGCAGGTTAACCATGGGACGATTCACAGGAAGAGCCCCTGTTCATAACAAAACAATGCGCTGTAATTAGCTCTGATAAAAGTAGGCCTACACCTGCTTTCTTCACCAATTATATGTTATCGTTCGGCAGTACCTAATTAGCCAATGGAGAGGTAGTCTGTTTTATTTTTCCGTTCTTTCTTTCTTTTTTTACGATGCTATCAGGGCTTTTAACCCAAACGAATAAAAAAATGCGTCCACCTTGCGTCAATAAAATGACAAATAGGCTACACTGTCACAAAATACACAGCATGGAGTCACAGATTATAGCCTTTTATCAATCGCTCGATCCCTTTTCATCTCCGGCACTGACTCTGCTTTCCGTGGGTCGCTTGTCGCCGGTGCGAACAGACGCGACTTCCCTTTTGTCCCGTTGTCTCCTTCAGACAAAGATTGAGACACCGTCCCACCGTGGCACTTATAATCAATCCCTGCTCTGCCGTCAACAGCCTCGGGATATTCCCAGTCTTACCTGTGCTGCTTTGCCTCCTTTTGACAGACAGCCAACAGCGTCCGCCAACAAATGCATCAGCACCGGTAAACAACTGACTGGCTGCTGCTGCTGCTGCTGCTGCTGCTCAGGGGAGGGGTCATGTGACGCTGGGGTAAACTAGCTATTAGTTTCATGTCGAAGCTCAGCATCTTCACCTACTGAAAAAAGACAACATAAATAAAATAAAACAACATGCAGATGGTTTGTCATGCAGATAGAAAAACAAGAATCAGTAAAGTCACAATTATTTCTTTTAGTTATAGATTTCTATCACAGGCCTAGGCCTAATTAAAAAGTGTAAACTCGACCAACACCTGTGAAGAGAGAATGTTTCAATACCACGTGGCACTAGAAATGATATAACTGAGAATCAACCCATACAAAGATCTATAACAAATGGTGTATATTCCTATATCAAGAATAAACTTACCACATCACCTACAAGGAGATTATTAGCCTATACCATATGCTCTCAATGGGTATTGAAATTGCACATCAAATACCCATAGTGTGGATATACATACTGATGAAATGTTTTATAATCTTAATGGCTGTATGTCTGTCTGTCTGTCTGTCTTCTTTCTATCTTCATTGTACATGTATTTATCTTACATGTACATAGGCTATATGAGAATTCACTTAGCCTATGCAGGCTACACAAACTGTAACGTGATTATTTTTTTAATTTTCATTATTGTTGTTTCCAAACTGATGTTATGGGCTTACTTTCCACAGTAAAACTTCATTATATCGCTGCAACCAGTCTCATGCGATTGCCATAAAGAGTGACACACTGCTGGTGTGTGAAGTGGAGACATGTAATTAGAGGGACCCTGCTATAGGAGCATGAGGCAGGGAGGACCGACCCTTCAGCAATATGTGTCATGTGCCATTGTCATGTTACTGAAGTGTCAGGGATGGTGAAAGACACACAAACAGCACAGAAGAACTAAGTATGTATTTAAAATGTTTTCAATAGAAAATGACAATTCAGTGTGTTGTGTTTTTACTTAGATATTATTAGTGCAACTACAATACATTGGGGATGTCAGTAAGACATGCCATAGCCATAGTATTACCAACAAGCCAAGACAAAAACAAAGTTAGCATCTTTGTAACCTCAGTCACTGCCACCTGCAGAAACCCAAACACCACATCCGTGGGTGAAAGTAGAGCACCATGCCTCACTTTTATGAAAACAGAGTTTGTTTTCTAGTCATGCCAGTGGAGGAGACGCCATTGGATTTCACTTAGCAGTCTGAGACCACCATTATCTCAAAATGAGCTGGCATGCCTGCATCGGGCGGCACCACAGATAAAAAGAGTTAAGTATAGGAACATTTTCTGTAGGACAAAGTCAAAGTAAACATGTTCCAAATCACCACTGACCACTGATCTTGGGGCACATGTGGGCACACGTAGTGGAGACATTGAGAATTTCAGAGGCAAACAAGCAGCATGTTTGTGATGAGAAAAACACATCTGAAACCTCTAGGGAGGAAACACACAGGCAAAAGATAAGGAGGCATGACAGAGCAGGAAAACAGCAAGCCTTGAATGTGCTTACTGTGCACTGCTGCGTACACACACACACACACACACACACACACACACACACACACACACACACACACACACACACACACACACACACACACACACAAAGACAAACATGTAGCCGTTAGCTCTTTGTAACCAAAACACTTTTATTAAAGCTATATATACAGAATAACTCAAATGTACAAAAATAATTTGAACGTCATAAAATTTCTCTTTACAAAACAAACAGTGCAAACGTCACAGTATCTAAAAGTCTTTTTGTGCTGTGCTTAGGATAAAAGGAATGTCATTAAAATGAAAAAAAATGGTTATGTAGGAATTTAAAACCTAATTTACATTGAAAAAAAGACACCATGCCAGCCAAAACAGTTTGAACTATTACTCAATTTAAATGGATTTGGTCCATTTTAAGACTTAAACTGAAAGTCTAAATAGACTATACTCTAGCTTGAGTCAGTCTACAACATTATCAAACATATAGCTAATTTACAATGCATGCATACTGTTTATGAAATGTTGTCAATTACAAGAACCACAGACAAGACAACTCACTGAGGTTCTATACACTGAAAACTGAAAGTCTAAAGTGCTACCGTATAAGATGTCACAATAAAATAAAAGTGTACAAAGAATCAGAAATAAAAAGCTTATCTACGGTTCAACAAGAGCGTCCATAATAAAAAATAATAACAATAATAATATACAATGAAATGAAGCTTAAATTAATCTCTAGATTAGAACTTAAAATCTCAAATAAATTCTTTCCTTTTTTCTTTTATTTTAAACTAGAGCCAGTCTAGGTAATTTTACAAATACAGACTCCGGGCCTGTATCATTGTTTTCCTGAGTGATTTATCCTCCACTGCACCAGAGAAGAACAATCAAGTAATTAAATATCTTTTTTCCCTACTTCCAGCAAGGTGAGAGCCAATTGTGGCTAGAATTGACAAAAAAATGATTGTTTACAAAATGCAGATATGGACATAAAATAGAAAATGCCTGTGCAGAGCGACAGTCGAGGTGCCGGTAGAAGAAGCCTGAAGAAGCCACATGCGATCACATAGCAGATATGAACATTTTAGAGATATTTAGAGACACCAATTAATTAATGAGCTTGTGCTAATGCTACTGGTGCTTCAGTCATAGGAGTGCTGACCTATCATTTCATCCACATCTGAGCATGTCTGTGATGTCTAATGCTAAAAGGGCACCTAAATGATAGGTGTAGGGATCAATGGAGAAATTATTCACTGCTTGTTGGGGTCACATTGAAATTCACTTGTCATTTGTGCTCAGGAGGTTGCTGCAATGTCTTGTTGAGCGTTCTCTATTACATCATGGAGACCTTATTTTTACGTACATAAAAGGCTTGACTGCTGCAGCTTTTCCCACCTTTTTTATGTACCACACTTTCATGATTCCCTTAAGCTCTTATCCTGAGACTGTAACATGTGTTGGTCCAGTGCTGCTAACAGCAGAACCACCAGTCTGTTTCTGTATACACTCGAGCATGAAGAACCGCAGCATCAGAAGAAAGCCTGGGGGAAAAGAGCATACACAAGATTCATTCATCCATCTTCCAGTTTCCAAAATCAAATGTCAAAGCATGCAAAGACATACACAGCAACTGTATATAGGTGAAATCTAAATACACTTACATTTCACGAGCTCTCAAAATAATTTGTTCATTTTATCATTTAAAAATATCTGACTTCAGCTCAGGTTTTCCTGCCACTGATCCCAAGTTTCACCTCTTGGTGAGTGGTTAGAATCAGTTTGGTGTCCAATGTTCAATTTAAGTTTGGTTAAAGCAGAAGTGAGTGGTCCGGTCGTTTTCGCTAATGCTGCGTTCCAGGCAGGCTTTTGAAATCGTAAATTACAGCTTC
The DNA here is from genome assembly GCF_905171665.1 of Trachurus trachurus. NCBI lineage: Eukaryota > Metazoa > Chordata > Actinopteri > Carangiformes > Carangidae > Trachurus > Trachurus trachurus. The sequence continues at coordinate 24,498,509 of NC_139893.1, read as the reverse complement.
AAGTCACAACTTACGACTTTGTAGCGTTCCAGGCAACCCACTCGTGTTTTTCCGACCTGTTTTACCGGTGAAAGTCACTATAACGGCCACTCGTAACTTCCGACCGGTGAACTCGTACCAGATCGAACTGGTACCACTTCACGGTCGGAAAAATACGAGTTTCCTTGAACGCACCATAACAGTCCTCGTCGCTACGTCACCACATTCACGGCGTTCCTTGGCTGCACACACAGCCCTGCATGCCGTTCTCTCTCCTCATTGGATAAAAACTGTAGGATACGATAAATGTTTTCTCCTCGGCTCAGAGCAGAGCAGAGGGACTGAGAGACCCGTGTTTCAGTCCAAACACTTTATGTAAGTGATTGCTGTCGGAAGATATAACTATTTAAGACTTATATTAACACAAATATATCACTCACTTCTGCTTTAAGTATAGAAGATTTAATAGATTAACTTACATGATTAAATGGGATTATGATAATATATTATTGTCAGGTGCTGTTATTGTAAAATATAAACTTCGCTCATTGCCTTTTTTGGAGTATTTTTTTTCCATACACATGATTATTAAAGCAGAAGTGAGTGATCCGGTCGTTTTCGCTAATGCTGCGTTCCAGGCAGGCTTTTGAAATCGTAAATTACAGCTTCAAGTCACAACTTACGACTTTGTAGCGTTCCAGGCAACCCACTCGTGTTTTTCCGACCTGTTTTACCGGTGAACGTCACTATAACGGCCACTCGTAACTTCCGACCGGTGAACTCGTACCAGATCGAACTGGTACCACTTCACGGTCGGAAAAATACGAGTTTCCTTGAACGCACCATAACAGTCCTCGTCGCTACGTCACCACATTCACGGCGTTCCTTGGCTGCACACACAGCCCTGCATGCCGTTCTCTCTCCTCATTGGATAAAAACTGTAGGATACGATAAATGTTTTCTCTTCGGCTCAGAGAAGAGCAGAGGGACTGAGAGACCCGTGTTTCAGTCCAAACACTCTATGTAAGTGATTGCTGTCGGAAGATATAACTATTTAAGACTTATATTAACACAAATATATCACTCACTTCTGCTTTAATAATTTTTGCTAACAGTTATTTTCACCTCTTACTGTAATAATCAATGTTTGCATTATGCTTAATTTACATGTTTGTGTGTCATCTTTAAAGCGACATGTTAGCATTTGAAATTCCCTTTTTCAACTCAGCAGTGTTTGGGTTAATAAGTTTAGCTCTTGGATCTGGATCAAAAACAAATGTGCTGCATGTGAGAGGAAACAGCTTTTCTTCTGATAGGCCACAGTAACAGAAGGCCGTGATTAACCACGGCTATTGTCTCATTCCCACACCGATACAATGGACAACTGGCTCCAAACACACAGTCACCAGTCTGTCAGCCAGCAGCAACAATACCTCTGTCCAGGGAGCGACTATAAATAGTTACAACTTCTATGAAGGGGGCAATCTATTACGTGAATATGTGGTTTCTTGTTGTTCATCTCAGTTTGTTTGTTTGATCAAATTTGCCTCAGTGACAACAATGTCAAAGTTAAAGTCTGGTGCCATATAATTATTTTCTATAATGGCTCCTCCACTACTGCATTTGGAGTGTAATGACATTATCACATAAAGCTGGTCTGAGTGAAGCTTGCTTGTGTCTGTTTGTTCTGAAGATGCACACCACAAGTACTGACCTTGAAAAGAGTTGAGGATACAGGAGAGGAAGGTAACAGGTTCAAACAGGGGTCCAAAGTCCAGAAAGGTCAAAGCCCATGTTGTTCCAAAGAAGCAACTGAGGCCCCAGATGCTGAGAAAAGCCACATGACGCTTCTTCCATTCTTTCCTGCTGCGGATCTCTGTATAGGCCAGGACAAGCATCACAGTGCCGGAGACCACAAGGATGACCAGGACCGTCATGTTGGTGAAATAGTGAGCCAGCAAGCCCTTTGGGTTGGGTTTCATCCAACACCTACAAACATCAAATACACTGTCAATTAATCCCAGAAAAGATAAATAAAATGCCAGAAGTTCAGCTCTCTGCATGTGTCAAGTATCATAATCCAAATAATCATGCTCACATCTGATAAGGGTCAGAGACGTCATCGCTTGACTTCACCTCTCTCTTTCCATAAATGTCTCCTACTCCAGCTAAGATGATAGGAGGGATAACAGGGAGACCTGGAGGATGGAAGGCCATACTTTAATGTCACGTTCACCTCAGTGCGTCACTGAGATTTATTACAAATACTATAATGTCACACACTCACCAAAGCCAATGAAGAGCCACAGTTTCCATATGTTTTGGGGGAGGGTGTTGAACACCTTGTTCAACAACCAGAAGGTGTGGAAAACCTCTATGCCCATCCAACTGAAGGAGCTGAGCAGAGCGTAGTGGAGCATTGCCCCCACCCAGGTGCACAACTTCTCCCCTCCCACGTTGGCCAGGGTCCCAGTGAAGAAGAAAAGCAGACTGAGGAGAGCAAGAGATGCAGCTAAGCCCAGGTGGATGGATATGGATGGCTTCTTAGATTGTTTGCTGCAAGGTGGGAGTAGAAGGAAAATGAGAATTTACTTCACTGTTACAAATTATCTTTGTTGTTTTACACTTTGGATCACACTTTATACATCAACATGGAGTATTACCTCTTCCTGCAGAGATAAATGATGAGAGCGACACAGCTGATCACAGACACAGCGCAGCCCAGATGTGAAATAACCGTCAAGGCCAGGAGGTGGCGCACCGGTCGAGGCTCCATTTGCTGCAGTGTGGGACAGATACGGCAATGAGAAAGAGCAGCAAGGTCTTCAAATTGTGAAGCGCTTTATGTGTTGCTTCACAAACAAATTGAGTGTGTGTGTCACTGTCACATTACTCTTTTTCCGTTTTGTTTGTAATTTTCTTGCATAAAAAAACCCCAAAAAAGACAAGTGTGTCTGCAAACATGTCTCACCACCAGTATAGAGAAGTAAGTCAGATGGTTACAGTTGCACTCGGTGTGCTCATCTCCCATCTGCTTTGTCACACATCCATCCTCCAGCCAGGTGACCTGCGATGGATCTGCAGATGGACAACACTGATTTCAGTATGCTTAATCATCATCTGTGAGAGTTTGAGTAACGGGAAATCCCAAATATGTATTGTATAAATACTGTGCATAAGATTGACTCTTACTTTTCTTGGTGTCCCATGACACACACTTCCGTGGGCGATTTTTCTGAAGAAAAGGGAGAGAGATGTGAGTTGTCATCATTTCTCATTATAATGCTGCACATTTCTTTTTTTATTTGCATTAAATCACCACAATATTCTCAAATCGATTGAAAGAGCTGTCACTAAATGCATGCAGTTGTTATTTTCTACACAAAAGACTGTGTAATAGTAAATACTAATCAGATATAACATTAAACTGAGGGTTCATGTCTGGGTCTGTGTGTGTGTCTGCCTCAGACTACCCAGAGCATGAAGAGAAGAGGTAAGAAAAGAAAGCAAGTGGTTTCTGTGTTTTCTGTTATGACGTGACCGACTGCTCGAAAGAGACGTCATGGAGCAAAACCATTGCAACAGTTGTGTTGGTTTTGTTCTCAGCTTTAAGTGAACAGTCCAGGCTCAGCAACATGTGGTGTCAGAATTTGCGTTTGTTTGCTGCCTGAAAGCAAAGTTGCAGGAAATAAGGCCACAATCTCCTCTTCCTGAGTAACAGTAATGAATTATTGCCCACAAGTGCTTTTGCACAACATTATAAATAATGAAAAAAAAATATGCCGTGCAATTATTTTGGTACATAGTGATTGCAATATAAGTCATGATTTCAGTTGGAGTGATAGTTTTGGTATTTTCATTTTCAACTGGATTTTTAAAAATGATGACAATCTGATTTCTGTTCCTTTATGACAGGAGAAAATTATATTTAGGCTTGGGTTTCTCTCTGAAGCAACACAACACTTATGATGCTAACAATGCACGATAATTGTGTTGTGAAAAATCCTTCTCCATCTTGTCTTGGTTGTCACATATTCAAAGGCACAGACACATCCAGCTGCTGTACTGTTCATAACTGAGTGAAATAAAGACCCACAAACCTCTTTGATTACTAACTTCAACAATATTTTTCAGTGCATTGTATGTAGCATCAAATACTTTAATTTAGAATTTGCTGAAAATACTGACCAATGAAGTGTGTAGAGATTTAGATAATTGATATGACATGGATAAAATTAACACAGACACAAACTTACAGATATGGGATCGTGGTAAAAGGCAATCCTGATTGGCTCAGGCAGATCAACGATGATCTTGTTCTCCACAGTAATTTCCACTACATTGTTGAGAATCATGACCTGCTTTTGAACGTCCTGGAACACATAAACACACACACTTCATTTAATACCGCTTACATATTTACACACACAGTAGAAACAAAGCACTGTTTCAAAGCCTAAACTTGGATCAATAAAAATGGCAGACAGACAGATGAGTGTGTGTGTAAGGTTGTGCTGACTTTTGTCTTCAGGCAAACAGAGCCTCACCTGAAACACAGAGACGTTTTGGAAGAATGTGCAGCGCACTTTGCTCGTCCCAGTTGCTGCTGCTTGTAGAGCAGGGGGAAGATGGACAGTGGCAATGGGCACTTCAGATGTACCATTACTGGACTGATAAACAAAATACAGCACAGATGGAGAGAGGATATTAGACATTGGGTCGATTTTTTTATTTTAATTTTATTAGTATGTTTTTACTTGAACTTGTATGATAAGTATTTTAAACTATTTGTTGCACTCTTTGCACTTTCTTTCTTTCTCTTTTCTTGGATATGTTTGCCTCTGTTACTGTTATAGTGTATGTAATGTATGTATTGCATGTACAAAGCAGCTGTTACGATGCCACTTGCCCAAGACAAATTTCCCTTGCGGGACAAATAAAGTTCATTTGATTTGATTGGATTTGAATTCATTTCGAACAGAGGAACTGCTGCCTATAAACCATAGAAATCATAGTGTCAATCCATAAGCATTCAGTTAAATACAGAATGGATATAAAACAAAATATCTCCATGGTTTTCAGATCTCAAGTCAGATTGTTGACAGGATTCATACCACCGTGCTACTCTGCTTGAGACTGTGCATCACAAACCCATGGTGTACACTCTGTAATGAGTAGACTGTGTGCAGATTGATGGGTACATAGAGAAATGTCTCTATTTTAAGCTAGTTTGAAGGGAAAAAATGTCAGGTCTCAACATCCATCCTCTACTTGTCAGTAAAATGCTGCTATCAGCCACTTTCATGTGGCTCAGCTCTCACCTATTTTCTGAGCTAAATCACCACCACCCTCAACTTGAGTACATACTCACTGGCCAGTTTAAGATCCTGCTATAAAGTGAGTCCCTGATTAGCAGTCTGGATATCGTCTCGTTGGACTCGCCACAGTGGGTTCATGAAGTTACTACTGACATATTGTTATTGTCTCTTTGCGTCTGACATGAACTGTGCTTAATTTTTGAGTATGCAGCAAAAAAGATAAAAACCAGCATTGCTGACACAATCAATACTGCAGATGTGGCCTGTGCAGATTTATGATGATATAAGACTAGCATCCTATTCCTATTACCTGTCAGCTTTATAAAAGGGTTTAAGATCCTTTTTATTAGTTTCCAAATCACTCAAGCACCTGAATACAAGTCACATATGTTTTTCATTTAGACTCCCACTGCCCTTTTTAACTGTTCCTAGAACAACATGGAGAGGCAGCAGTCTGCAGTTACGCCCCTCGCCTGTGGAGCAGCCTGCCACAGGACCTGAGGACAGCATAATCTCTAGATTTCAAAGGAATATGACAATATGTTTGATCTATTATTATTTATGAACTTTTTCTTAAACCATAATCATTGAACCCTGTTTGAATCGTTTTGCTGCTTTTCGTCTTGTTGCTGTTGCTGAACCAACTGATCCTGTCAAGAACTATCAGGTAAAAGTATCATTCCTTTGTGCTAAAAAAATAACACTCTCTAGTTCACAAATCCATAGCTGAAATGATTCCCATCAAATCCACCATTCACTGCTAATTGAGAAATATCTGCTGAGAAATGTTAAATGAAACCAATAAGCCATTTTTTAAAGAAATTAAACAATGAATTTCTGATTAGTTTTTAAAATATTGTTCCTTCATTAAGCTGAGCACAACTCACAGGCTTGAAGAAGTTTTGATATTTGGTGAGAATTTCCTATACAATTAATTTTTTAGAAGATTTTGATTTGTAGCTCCATTCCAAAAGTATTGATGAGTCACCTCTTTGTGAGTCTGTTTTATAGGTGATGAGAGGTTGAGGCCTTTGAAACCGTCCTTCATCTTCACCTCAACGCTGTTGAAGCTGCAGGAATCTTCAGCATTCCCTGCAGCATCATCGATCCTGCACACACACACACACACACACATTCACACACCCATCATCACGACATTGATTAAAAAAACTCTGGTTTCAGATGGTTATTTAAAGAAAGCAACCAACGCCCTAACATACTTAAAAAAGTTTAGCTTCCTGTTTATGGCAAATGTTTACGCTCTTGATTACTGAACATAAAACTAGACAGAAGAGGCATCGGCAATCAAGTCCTATGAGGAAGGATGTTGAGAAAACACCCTGTCATGGTACTTCTACTGTAAATCTGACGATGTATCTGAGAAAAAACAAAGAGGAAATTACATGTTGTCTTGGGTGGTTCTTTGGCTTGCTCCTGCACATAGATCTTCTGCAAAAAATAAAAAAATGAAATAAAATAACAAAGCAGGTTTGAATTTGACATGCTTAACACATTTCACACATTTGACTGAACAAATAAGGTCTTCAAGCACAATCAAAACTGAATTATTAGAGCAGAAAATGATACAAAACAATTATGTATGATGCATAAAACTTTCATCTTGCTCATAGATTACAAAGATGACATCCAAGCGTCCTTACTGCAGTTGACAGATTCCCCTTTGAACTCGTAGCCACTGCGTGTTTTGTTGGTGATAAAATCTGTTCGAAGCGTCCCATTGGTGATGCCGTAGGTAGCCTCGGGTTGAGCTAAGCTGTCAGACAGGTGAGTGCAGTAGGACTTCCGCGGGGTGGCAGGCGAGCACAGGGACTGATTCTTTCCTGCAAGCTGCCCAGCAAAACAAAGACAAATCAAAAGTGTGCAACACTTGAGACACTCTTTAACAGTGTATTACATACATCCCTAACCCTAAACATATATATACACATTTCAGGGCCATTGTATAGGGGAGAAAGGTGATGATAATTCTAGGGGCCCAGCGCCCAGTAGGGCCCACAAAAAAACCCAGTAGTCTAATCTTTGTATAACTGAATTATTCTGCATAAGACCCTGACTAATACTCATAGTAATGCTGCATTAGCATCAACACAAAGTAGGCTAAATAAAAAATGATAATACATACGTAGTCTAAGAAAAAAAGTGGAAAAGTCAGGGCCCCACTTTAGAATTCTTTCAGGGGCCCCAGAATTCCTAGCAACGGCCCTGATACATTTACAGTATATTGTATATAACATATTTCATGTACATGCATTTTAGTGTAACCCACACTAAGCCAGATACTGGGTGAAAAAAAAATTGTAGGCCTATATGAGCTTTTAGCTTTAAGTCCTCATCTAGCCTCCTTCCTCCTCCACTATTTACCTGCAGCGTTAACTGGTCCAGCAGTGGTTCCCAGTACAGGCAGAAGTTTGTCTCCTTCTCTGTATCTAGTCCGAGCTTGTGATGGGGAATCATGTCACACCGTCGACACCGGCTAGTGATCTGTCCACTGATGGACAGAAAGAGCATATCGGCAAATATCGAGATCCCATCACAGCCCGGGGTCAGCTGGACGTTCACGCTCAGGGGGTTGTTGCCATGGCGCCAGATGCCACAAAATGTCAAGTCCTGATCACTCTCACTTGAACCTGAGGGAGACAAAAGCAGACACACATTGACTGAAGGACAAAGGGCTTGACTGTTGTTAAAATATATGAGTAGTGAACACAATACTGAAACAAAGCCAGAGACAAGCTCCTGAGATAAATAAATATCTGGTTGTTTATTTTGAAACTATGTCTTCCATTATTCTGATGAGCCCAAATAATTGTCAATAAGATTTTGGCCTTGAGGAAGGATGTTCAAAAGATAAATTCAAAGTCTATTATAAACCTGTAAAAAATTCACGATGAGAACATGAAAAAAAAAAAGAAAGATTGGTGGTTGTAGAAACACGTGACATTATTGTGAGGTTACACAATTGGTATGGTATGAATGACAATAAAGGTACTCAACTCGTATCTTTACACCTCATTCATTCCAAATGTTTTCCTACTGTCTTACCCATTATTGTAATCAGCTGACTTTCACAAACATACACTTTGACTAATAGTTAAATAGTCTATTTAATCGTAGTGATCAAGAGATAGACGTCAATACTCATCCATTCCATCTTACGCAGGGCTGTATAGTGCAATGAATTCTGGGTAAATAATTACAATGTTTTTTTCTGACAAATGAAGCACATCCAACTTTCATCTGACTTTTTGGAGGCATTCATCAATTACAGGGAAATTCAAACTGTTCAATGAAATGTTCTCTCCAGAGTCGAGGCCGCTGTAAAATATCTTTGTGAAACCGGCCACAGGTGTTTTCGGTTACGTTTTCGGTCAGATTTTGCAACAATCTCAACCAGCCAATCACACAGTCAGTTGAAATGAATGGTCCCACAAAATTGTTTTTACTTCCTTTAAATAGCTAGTGTGAGGAAGTTAGTTGGAGGCCTGCTAGAACACTAGTGGTAATTTGATGATCAGACTCATCTGATGCTCCTGTCGTGTAGGTTTCGATCATGTTTCTGGTCACACTGAAATTTTTTTGCGTCATCACAAACCAGTCAGTTGAAGAATGTACAAATAAGCAAAACATTAAGGAAGTGGTGTGTGTGATTTTTCAGAGGTTTGCCCTCAAAAGTCGAAGTGACAAAAACATTGCAGAACAGAAAAGCACACAGTGTATGTCCTCCCATAGCATTGTGCAGAGGGTTAACAAATTACCACAACTGCACAAGTTAAACGCAACTTCATCAGCACACAGCTCATCTCCTGGCTGTCCGCATACTTCCTGCTCCAACCAAACACAACGATGCGCTAGACACTCAAGTCCCACTGTGCAAACACAAAACTCTGACATGTTGAGAGAGTTATTGCACGGGTTTGCAAAGGGCTATTTACAACCACATGTTCTGAATTATTTCATGAGCTAAACATCTTGTCTGCCTTGCTTCAATATATTGATGCCAGGGATGATGGGACGTTTTAATTACTACAAGCGCAACCTTCATAGCCTGTATTGTTTACCTCCTTAACTTCATGCATCTCTGATAAAAAGAAGCTTTTATACACTATACTCACAAAAAGTCAGGGATATTTGGCTTTTGGGTGAAATTTGAATGCACCTAATATGCACTTTAACCTTTACAGGTGAACTTAATTTGACCTTCTCTAAACTTTTGAATGCACATGTCCAACTGTTCAATCTCTCATAACATAACATGCTGTTCTCTAACAAGGGGATTAACAGCAGAAATCACAACAAGTATAGTATCTGATCCATTATTCGACCACTAAATGTTCTGGTTCGATGCCAATTTGTATTTGGTATGTATTGGTACAGTCGAGAGCTTGGTTTTAACTTTGCATGTGACCGATAAACATATCTATCTATCTATCTATCTATCTATCTATCTATCTATCTATCTATCTATCTATCTATCTATCTATCTATCTATCTATCTATCTATCTATCTATCTATCTATCTAACTATCTATCTATCTATCTATCTATCTATCTATCTATCTATCTATCTATCTATCTATCTATCTATCTATCTATCTATCTATCTAAACAGTCCTCTTCATCATGCTGTTCACATTCTGACATCATGAGACCAAGACGACACCTCACAGTCAATCAACAGTACCTAGCCATTATGAGGCTTCAAACAGGATGTCCACTGAGGTTAGAGTGTCACAGAGTCTCATCAGCAGGTTGCAAAAGAGACAGACTGTAAGAGTCATGGAAAGACAGAGAAGTGGACGTCTTTAGTTCACATGACAACTTATTGAAACATGGACATTTTTTGTTGTGGTATACCACCACTGATGTGAGCTTTTGTTTCAATAAATTGTTTGAGATGAAGAAATTACTGTTTCATACTAAAGGGACTATAATATCATTGTAGCGTTAACTTTTAAAAATTTCCATGAATTTCATCCAAAAGTTTTTTGTGAGTAGTGTATATAGAGTAGAAAGAAAACATTGACACTGTGTGTAGAAATGATTTGTTTTGGATGTGAATTATTCCTAGTTAATAGACTATGGGGATGTTTTCAGTTTATTTCTGGTGTTTGGATTTTCTCTGAAAAAAGTGTCACAAAAGCAAAAGAACAGATGACAATATTAAGTAAAAGTCTGGTCTGGTTGGGAAAAAAAATTGAGTGTGCCAGAACATAAAATCAAGCGCACTTTTTACAGCTGCTTGAGAGGTTGATATGAGTCGCAGAGCCCTCCCCGATCGTCACCACACACACAGCTTGTGTGAGCTGCTGTCTGTGTTGTTGAAATGAAACTGAATATCACCACAAACCATTCTGCTACACATTTCACTTGGGAAATTTTGAAGCAAACATCTGCCTGCTCTACCCCACAACACACAATATCAGACAGAGTGGAAGCACAGATCACAACACTGACAGTTCAGAAGTATTTTTTAAAAAAAAGCAATTAATAAGGAGACTACATCTGCTTCGGATGAGAAAAAGTTGGCCAATGTGTTTTTTGTGACCTTAACCGCGTACCACCATTGAATATTTTGGTAGTAGACACACTGGCCTACTTTCAACCCTGACTGACACCCAGACAGCTCGTAGTACAAGCGAAACTGCATCGGTGGCAAAAATAAATTTGCTTGTGTGTTTGCAAAACATCTTCCTTTGTTTAGGGAGGCCCTTGTCTAATGACTAGGGCTGCCACGATTAGTCGACTAGTCACGACTACGTCGACTATTAAAATCGTCCACAACTAACCTAATTTAAAAGTACAGTATGTAAGAAATCTAAAGCAACTGGCTGTAAAATCGTCCTAATATGTAACAGAGACTCAGGAATAATGTTCATATAACATACTGAACTCACCAACAACAATCCTACAGCCAAGATATTCGCATTAAAAAAATTTTTTTTGCGGACCGCAAATCATGTTTGGGTCATTCCAGAATTGGAGGACATTTAAAGGGACAGTATGGGACTTTATTGGCTTTTTATTGACAAAAATCAAATATCGCTTTCATAAATACGTATTTCACTTTAGTGGAATCGCGCCCGCATACAAACGAGCGCTTTCTCGTACCTTAGAATGAGATGTTACAAGTCGTTACAAACATACAGGGGGGGGTTCACCGAACCTTCTCTGCCATGTTGAATCGCCATGTTTTACGTTCAGTGTCACCGTGGCTGTAAGTAACCTCAAACTCGGGCCGCCGGAGCTTCTCGGCTCGGGGAGAAAGTTTTCCAGACAGCGCCTGTTAAAACTGTCACCACCGTGTAGCTAGTGTGAGGAAGGACGGAGGCACTGGTGTTGCCTTCAGGTGCAGTCAGACACCTGAATGACGCCGTGAGTGACGCCGTCGGCAAACCAACTGGATGTTATTTTACTCGACGAGAGAAAGCCGGTAAAACGTGGGTCAGGTAAACAATACGACATCACCATGACAACATATTGTCACGCCTGTATTGTTTTGCCTCGTACTGGCGGACCGTTTGTTTACATAGAGGCTTGTTTATCCTGATACATGCAGCGTGTGTTGTTTTTCTGACTTCTGCCCGAGTTTACGTAAACGCAACAGCAAGAATACGTGCCGACATGCAACCGCACCGCTAGATGGGGATAAATCTCACATACTGTCCCTTTAAGGACTGAAACACCTCAAAATTTTACTATTTATTTGATCATTTTCTGCTATAGCCTATATTTAAGAAATACAGGTAATTAATCATCAAATAATTATGTTTGGCCAGCTCAGGACTCAAAGTGACACTTTTTATTAGATATTTTATATATTGTGTGTGCTGCTTGGTGCAACCCTGTTACCAATACTCAGGAACCTGTAAAGGTATTATATAAGTATTTATCTATAAATATTTGCCAAAATACATAATGAATATAATCATAGACACTACCAAAATGACAATAGGATAAACCCTCATGAGCTGATACAGTCATTTAAGATAATTTTAAGATAAATTACACAGTAACAGGGTTGAAATTAGAGTAACAGGGTTGAACAAAGTAACAGGGTTGAATAGATTCATTACTTTTGATTGTAGATTATGACATAAATCTCAACCCTGTTACTCTGAAGTAACAGGGTTGCAAGTAACAGGGTTGCAAATCAATGCTTATGTCAGCTGTTTAGCAGAAGAAAGATGCTAGCTATGGAATGTAATGTTACTGTAAGGTTGAGAACAAACTTAGTTATTTAAAGAAACAAAGAAAACTTTGAAAATATTTTTGCCTTATTCTGGTAATATGAGTAACAGGGTTGCATTGGTTAGAGTGACGCACTCAATCAGGGCAGACGAAATATGAAAAATATGAAAAATAGAAGAGAGGACTTACCTTGTGTCTACCCATGCTATTATCTAACAGTTTGATAATACAAATTATTTTGTGTCATGTGTCTCATACTTCTTTTTCTTCTTCTTCTCTGCTAAAAAGGTTTTGGTAACAGGGTTGCGTGGATGTTGTGGGACACAACTTTAGTGCAAAATTACTTTTATTTAAAATATGTCTATGATTAAACTAAGTGTTTTTACACTTACAAAAGACATAAATCAACAAAATCATACAACAAAAATTAAAATTTTAAACTTATTTTAACCGCTTTATTTGACATGCATGTTGGCCATTAAGAGGGTGGGACAAGAGAAAAAGGCCATTTTAGGGGGTGCTTAGAGTTATTTTGTATTTTAAATAATATTTTGGAACCAGTTTTTGTATAACTATATTTATATTTTGTCTCAGAGTAATTATAATTTTCACCACAAATGCAAGTTTTGGAATTTCATGCATGATTTATTGAAAATGAATGGGTGGGACATGAAATGTCCTCCAATTCTGGAATGACCCGTTTATGTTTTGAATTTCTATGGTTGGCTTGTGTCGCCACCCAGCGCTCTCTCCCTGTCACAGTGTCTCTGTGGCATTTCAGCCTCCGGGTTGCCAGTTAGCTTCCACTGAGCTGCAACTACGGCTGGGAGATAAAACGAGATCATGAAAAAAAAGATTGTGTTCTATTATCGGTTATTGGTCATATTTGCTTGATATCACACGGTAGAAGCGGCTTGTCGCTCTGTCGTTTAATAGGCTACACAGCTTGCTGACTGTTGTGAGCATGTAGCCTAGTTAGTTTGAGCTGCTGCTAACGCTAAAGCTAAAGGAAGAATTACAAAGTGAAAGTTAGAAAAGAGGGAGGAAATGAAGTGATTGTGAACGTGTGGAGCGGTTCATGAGAGGAGTCTGTCCCGGTCAGGTCGCCTGTCTCCGGTCCTCATGTTTTATGATCCGACGTCAGAAAGTGGAGGAGAACCGGAGCGGCTCGCGTCGTTTATTCTGCGGTAAGACGTCTCATATGTTGGCTCATCTACGGCGTGATTAACACGCACTACGGCTCCGGTAGATGCGGGGTTACAGTGTGTGTGTGTGTGTGTGTGTGTGTGTGTGTGTGTGTGTGTGTGTGTCAGCGCTGCAGACACAGCGTCGGAGCGGTGAATGTAACAATAACTTGCAGATCACCTGAGTGACGTGAACTCCGCTCGTAGTTACTGTGAGTCAGAGCAATAAAACAGTGAGGTTGTTGATGAATATTTAGCTTTTTACTCTGCTTTGAGACTGACTGAGTGAGCAGAGCGGAGGTTAGCGCGTCGCTGTCTGGCAACCTGGAGTCTGGTGGGTAGGGGAGGGGGGACAACGCGCTGCTGTGTTTTGAATTTGACTGCAGCAACAATTTTGGCCACATTCTTACATATCGTACCTTTAATAATCGATGCCTCTTGTTTTTGTTTTTTTTAAACTTTGTTTTTCTCTCAAAACTGCTGCTGCACCGTCCACACAGACACGAACCCGCCGCTGCAGCCGCCCACCACACACACACATGCACTCAGTCATTCAAGGCGAGTAGGCTACAGGTGTTCTCTCTCTTTTCTCTCCACCTGTCTTGTCCCTCATCAAGCGGCACCGGTGTGACCCCCGCCGCCACCTCTCTCTCTCTCTCTCTCTCTCTCTCAATTCACTTTCTATGTGCAGACTCTCTCTCTCTCTCTCTCTCTCTCTCTCTCTCTCTCTCTCTCTCTCTCTCTCTCTCTCTCTCTCTCTCTCTCTCTCTCGTGTCATTTTAAATGAGAAGTGATACTAGGAGCGGTACCGCCGCTCCATCGTTTTAGGTCACGGACTGAAAAACAGCCGTTCGTCATTAAAGCAGATATCAGTGGAATGTTTTTGTTAATATAAGTCCTAAATAGTCCTATTTTCCGTCAGCAATCACTTACATGAAGTATTTCAGCCTAAACACGAGTCTCTCCGTCACTCTGCTCTGCTGTAACCCGAGGAGAAAATTTTCCTTGTGGGATACAAGTGTTATCCAATGAGGAGAGAGAACGGCATGAAGGGCTGTGTGTGCAGCCAAGGGATGCGCGTGAATGTGGTGACGTAGCACGAGGACCAATTGATGCCTGACAAGGGCGGGGGCTGCTAACTCATGGTGCGTTCAAAGAAACTCGTACTTTGTGTTTTTCCTTCCTGTGAAGTCATACCAGTTCGATCTGGTACGAGTTCACGGGTCGGAAGTTACGAGTGGCCGTTATAGGGAACTTTCACAGACAACAGGATGGTAAAAACACGAGCTACGGGTTACCTGGAACGCTACCAAGTCGTTGTTGTGACTTGAAGCTGTAACTTACGGTTTCAAAAGCCTGCCTTGAACGCAGCATTAGCCGAAACGGCCGTGAAGCTGATATCTGCTTTAAAAATAAAACCGCGGACTTTATTGGAACGTTACCGCGTCTGGTCACAGCGTCCTCGTCACGTAATGAGCGTTCATCTTCTCTCCCGGCGAATATTTTCCGGTAGCTTCTCATCACAGTCCGTACCTACCTTGCAGAGTTTGAGCTGCGCCTCAGTTTCACTTGTTTTCACTTGACAGAGTTTCACACAGAACTTTCTGTGTTTCTTTTCATGTTTCTCCTTCTGTGACAGTAAAAGGACATTTACATTTCTTCAGACAAGACGATTGTCTTATAAACTATTCGATTTTTTTTAACAGAACGACTAGCCTATTATTTACACTGAGCACAAGTTATATTTGAATATAGGCCTACTAAAACTTTATTATTGTGAATAATTCCTTAGTTTCAGGTGTCTACCTCATTTTATTTAAATGTAGCTGCCAGAGACAAATGAAGGAAAGAAAAACCTATAAAACCTTTAAGTAGTATTTTGGTGTTGTTTAGGTCAGTGCCTTCTCTTTATTTTACTCAGCTGTTTGCACTTCATGCTACAGTTAAAGCTGCATATTTCTTTAAAAGTTTAATGAACTATCATCTTAATTGTCTTTATTTTTAGTTAGCATATAGGCCTACCTTAAACACTTCAAGCTGAAAGCTAATGATGGTATATACGAGCAGCTGCATGCTGGTGCGATAAGCTGTATGTTTTACATTCAATTTACGTATGATCCGATTAGTCGACTAATCGAAAAAAATAGTCGGTGACTAGTCGACTATCAAAATAATCGTTTGTGGCAGCCCTACTAATGACTCAAAGATAAGTTCTAGTGGTCACTTCACAAACAAGTCAACAAACACCAGATGCTCTGGAAAACCTGCAGAGAGAAAAAGAAATATTCAGAGTGATTATCTTACCTGTGGAGAGGAGGATGCTCAAGATGAACACAAGCCTCATGCTGTTTGTCAGTCTGGGCTCCATTGGTAACAGCTGCCAAAAGGAAAACACAGAAAGTCAAATGCAGTTGCAGAAGGGGTAGAAATCTATAATGTATGTATCTTCATAGGCAGGCCGTATATAGCCAGTCAGCGAGATGACCCACCCACCCGCCCACAATTGAAACCAGCTGCTGATATTAGAGTTCATAGAGTGAGTTTGCGGCTAGTATATAGGCTACAATAGAATACTTTAATTGTCATTGCACAAAAGATACAGTGAAATGTGTTAAATATAACTGAACAACAAACATGACTCTCATATTCTTTCTATGTGCAGACGCAGATCTTATATGTAGGCTACACTATAAAAAATTGTCCACGTGTAGACACAGCACAGGTTTGACATTGTGGTGGAACATTGTTGTGATTGGTATTCCCCTTGTAATAAGTGGTAACATAGTCTTTGAAGTAGTTATAGTAAGACCATGTTGCAATCCTGTTAACTCCATTAGTGGAGACATAAAGAAACAGTTCTTTTAATGATAGTATTCTTAGCTGAACCTCTGGTTTATTATCTCAGCTCCCCTTAAATGAATACAAATGAGCTCACGCTCAAAATACACAAAGGGACCTTTCTATGCTGTTATCAATGGAAACAGTCTTCCCCTTTAGCTTGTACACACAGACGTGCCAACAATCCACTTTTTCCATCACCCTATAGCGACTTGATTTTGACACAGATGATAGACTGTCAATGAATGTCAGACATTGCAACAAGCTTGTTTGTTGTTGTTGTTTGTTTTGTTGTTGTTGTTTTTTCTTCTTTTTTTTCCTTTTGCATGTATGTGCGCGTGTATGTATCTGTATGTGGACACGTGTATGTATGTATGTATGTTTGTATAATTAGTATGTATGCATAATTAGTGTGTATAAGTAAATTATTAGTAAACGTAAATTAAATTAAAACGTAAAGTAAATTATAAATAAACTATATTCATGATTTTGTAACATAAGATATGTTTAGACAAGGATCTTAGCTAGACATATATAAGGAGAGGGGGTGGGAGTTTATAAGTTTTACTTCTTCTCACTCCTTTTCGAATATGTATTCTATTTTTTCATGTTTAAATGTTTTGTCTTATTCTCTTTTTTTATTACTTTATTTTCATATTCGAAATAAACATTTCAATCAAATCAATCAAAACAAAACACACAAACTTGCATCATCTTAGACTTCATGAGAAAAATGTGAATGTAACCAGACAGACACGTATTAATTAGCCACACACACACACACGATTCCTGCAAATTCATCCCATACAGCTGTCACCAGACAGCTGTCACCAGACAGACTTTCAAAGTTTCACATGCACTTTCAAAGTTTCACATGCACCCTCAACCCACTTGTCAGCTTCGTAGCAGCATAGGAACATAAACCCACAGTCACGCAGTCAGCTCCGTGACTGCACGCCGTTACTGTAGAGTACATGAGACATTGCGGGGGACAGAGAAATGAAGACAGACTGTGGAGGGGGAAACAGAGGTTCGTGGTTGTCGTCAACATCAGAGGACAGACAGGAACCAGTTGCTATGCAGGCCATGCTATATTAAGTTACATGCGCTGATTGACACACCTGACACATACAAAGAAGCAAGTTTAAGCAATTTATTACAAGTTACAAATGCTTTTTGGGGTAGATCAACACTTCTAACAGCTATGTTGTACTTCACTGTGGCCACTTCAAAACACGCCACTGTAGAAACGTGTCAATTTTGATATCTTTGGTCCAAAACTTACAGTGTTAGGAGGCAGATGGTGCATCAGCAAATGGTAAAGAACAGCGAGAGCTAGCCTGCTTCAGCTAGGGCAAGGTTTCACTTGTGTTAGCATTTAATTAATTAAAACATGGATTTGATCCTCAAATGTGCAATATCAGCACAAAGAGATGCCTCTTTCAATACTGTAAATGTTTGAAGACATGCATTTATGACCTGCGTATTTGGCCATATACAGTACATATAGTAGTGATCTGGTTGTTTGCTGCTCATGCTCTGGTTGTCCATTTGATTATCTGTTGCAACTGACATGTTTGTGTCTGAAAGCTACATGTGTGCCAACATGGAGGTAGGATGTGATGTGGGGCAGCTTTTAATAGCCCCTTTTGTACAGCAGGTATTCACAGATGCCTCAATTCAATTTATACAGTATGTGCAGTTAACCACGCAAGTCAACATAATACCAAAGGCTTTAAAGGGATAGCTCAACATTTTGGCAAATTTGCCTATTGCCATAATCCCTATAGTCATAGGGGTAGGTTCATTACTTTTAATTATCGGTGCATGTTGTGTTGAGATCTGCGGGGCAGAAACGTGAGCTGCTCAGTGAACACAATGGAGGTGAATGGTACAGGTCCCCTGTCCCTGATCAAACTCATCAAATACACAATCCAACAACTCCAAAACGCCCTCATGGAGAAGTTGTGACCTGCACATTCACCACGCTATGAAATAATAATGTAACATTATGAGTCAGAGTTGTTTTCAAGATTTCTGGGTATTTGCTTCATGTGTCATAATGTTACGTAATTATAACATGATTATTTCACAGCGTGGCAAATGTGCACTATGTGAATGAGAACTGAACTATCCCTTTAAATCATCCTCTGCTTAGTTTAATTATGATATTTATCACACTATTACATTGCTTGTTTTCTGTTAATCTGCAAGAGCTGTAGTAAATTTGATGTGTTTGGCAGTGACAATACAAGAATCTGCAAGAAATTTGAAAATTAGCAGCCAGCCAGGACGGGGTGCAGGAAGGGGTCTGTCATGTCGATAGATTACAGCAAGATGCAGGGCAGAGACAGGTCCTGAAGTTAAGTGCTCTCATGCAAAGACATGCGTCAATCAACACCTCAACCACATATTCAGCTGGTGGTTTCAACGCAGGTCAACGAAAAGTAACTGCCACATGTTCTTTGCTGCTACTGATGTAACACAAAAAAAGGAATTACCATACACAACATTAAATGTGATATGAACTTCCTTAAATTCTAAGTACACAAAGTGAAACTATAACATTTTTCACATGACAGGTCTGTGGGTTTCCTACTTCCCTTTTTGATCATTATGGCATAGGGTTGCACGGTATACCGGTACTAGATTGGTACCGGGGTACTAACGCATTTAAAACGGTACCATACTGCGCTTAGATGGGACCGGTACTTTCATTCTGCGCCGCCAGCAGCGGTGACGTCGCCGCATTGTAATTTGAGCCGCGAGGAAAAAGGGAGAGAGCGAGTCACAAACGAAGCAAGGTGCTTTTTATCATTACCGTTACAGCGCCACCTGTCCATGTGCCTGTGTTTGTGTGTGTGTGTCTGTGCGCCGCGCGCGAGAGAGAGAGACGGCCGCCACAGCCTCGTTAATAAGTTTTGTTTTTACCGCGGATCACCACTGGCTGCATGCTCTCTCTCTCTCTCTCTCTCTCTCTCTCTCTGTCTCTCTCTCTCTCTGTGAGTGAGTGAGCACGGCGAAGCAGCGCTACGCAGAGATGAATTAACGGAACGATATTGCGTTGATGGGGGTGGGGGGAACAGAATCAATTTGGTCTACATATGGGAAACAATAGGTGTATGTTTGAGTAACATGAACATTTGTGTTTCATTCTATAAACTACTGATAACAATTTCTCCCAAAAATTACAACTGGTCAAAATAACAAAAAAAGATGCAGTGTTTTCAGACCTCAAATAATGCAAAGAAAACAAGTTGATGTTCATTTTTAAACAGACATTTTTTAATTTAGGAAGAGTTCAGATTAATATAGATGGAATGTTAATCCTGCAGCAGCAGTAACTGTTTACTGATTTCCTGTTTTATGGTCCAAAATTTTTCTATTAAAATAAAGCCAATAATGACATTTTTTGTGTTCTCTTTTTATGTGGAAAAGTACCGAAAAGTATCGAAAAACATGTTGGTACCGATACCGGTACCAAAATGTTGGTATCGTGACAACACTATTATGGCAATTAATGTAAAGGTGCTAAGGTGAGACTTCACAGTAGTTAATGATGAGGAACTACTGTATCAACACCAACCGAAACACAACCTCTTGTATGCATCAGCAATTAAGCGAGATCAGCAGAAATCCCCAAGGTTAAAATTAATGTAGGATCACTTCAGAAGCCACACAATGATTCATATTGAAACTGACTCATCTCTTTTTTTGGGGATGGGTAGGCATACAGTACACTATGATGTTGACTTTCTTAACACACACCCAGAACCTCAGAAACCAAGAGAGCGCACAGGCAAGCAGCCCTGCGACCTATACGGATGTGAAGATAGGGTGGTGGTCTACGATGCAAGACTGCCATGGTTGTACTATGGTGCAACCATGCCTGTAAAAAAAAACCCCAACAGCACACTAACCTATCCACTGGGCGAAGGTGAGTCATGGTAAGTGGTCTATTTGCAAGCTGAATTAAACACGTTGATATATTTTCTGCTAAATTTTTAATTTTTCTGGAAACGTGAATAACTTTAATTGAAAAAAAACATCACAGAATGGAAATTAAGATAAAGCATAGATAAAACCAAAGCAGTTTTCTGGCCGATGAGTTAAAAATGTGTTTGATTGTCAATCCCATATATAACTCAAATTCATACATTCACTTAACACAACAAAACAACACATATTGGAATAAAAAGACACAAGTTCTAAAACATTACATTGTTACAACTTCAACTTTGCATACCATTTGATTAAAACTTTTTCATCAGCTCAGTTTTATTTTCTCTGCTGTAGAGAACGATACATACTTGGCTAAATTTTGACCAGTGTATACTGCCATGTTTTGGGGGGTAATGGGGTGACATAACTCTGCAACAAGACCCTTCCACCGAGTAACAAGCTGATGGTGAAATCATACACAGCATGAGCATCATTATGTGTG
Source organism: Trachurus trachurus (assembly GCF_905171665.1). Classification (NCBI taxonomy): domain Eukaryota; kingdom Metazoa; phylum Chordata; class Actinopteri; order Carangiformes; family Carangidae; genus Trachurus; species Trachurus trachurus. The sequence goes on along the minus strand of NC_139893.1, from coordinate 24,477,537 downwards.
AAATCACATCAGCCTAAACTAAGCCCAACTTAGTAGGGCTTTGTGAATATCAGCAGTATATTGATGAGGAAGGCCGCCACTTGCACTGAGGAAGACAGTATACCAGTGTCACCCCACCCACAGACAACCAGCAAGTGTGAACACAGTGGAAGTCTTACGCCGGGTTCACACCGGACGCCGAAGCGCCGCGAAGCGGAGCGGCCGCGGAAATCGCGCGCGAGCCGCGTCCCTCCAGTTCACACCAGACGCTGATTTCTCCGCGGCGGTCGCGAGCGCCTCTGCTCCTCAGCTGTTGTTCACTCACATTCAGAGCTGTGTTTTTTACATCATGGATAAGTAAATAACCTCATATAATTATAACACCATGTGCTGTGGGTCACACAACTCCCTGTACTTCACTTCCAAGATTAATTTCACGTCCTCCTTCACTTTACAACAACTCGTCTCTGCCTCTCTCTCTCTCTCTCTTTCCCTGTTTGTTTGTGTGTTTTGACCCCCCCTCCTCCTCCCTGCAGCCAGCCCACTCCGTGTCTCCCTATCCTGTGTGTGTTTTCATCTCTCTTGCTCTCTGTTGAGAGTCTGACAAATATAAATACGGTCGCATTTGTCAATCGCTGTATTTTATTTTGAAAAGTGTTTTATTTTGAAAATTGACCGGATTCTCTCGTTGTTTCATGTGTGACTTCCTGCCAAGATTGACGCGATTGCTCGCGGCTCGCGCACAAAATAGAACAGATGCTGAAACGATAAATGCACGGCGCGAGCAATCGCGGCGCTTCGCGGCGCGTCGCCTCTGGTCTGAACTACAGAACCTGTTAACTTGGGCGCCGAAGGGAAGCGGTCTCCGTTCCGCGGCTATTCGCGGCGCTTCGGCGTCCGGTGTGAACCCGGCGTTAGGCCCCATCCACACGAAAACGCGGCTTCACTGAATCCGATCTTTTTCTTAATCGTTTTGAAAAAAATCTCCGTAAACACGGCATCGTTTTCAGAAATATCTGCGTCCACACTGATCCAGTGAAAACGACCCAAAACGCTGTAGTACCTGCATACTGCAGGCGTGTGTGTGGAGTGTGTGTGTCGCTGCAGCGCTGCCTGCCACACATAAACACTTAAGACAGAGAAGAAGACGGGAAGTCCCCGCTGTAATTCAATAGAAGAAGAAGTCCAAAAGTCCAAGTCAAAAAATACCGTTTTCACCCCCTGAAAACGCCGGATCCGTGTGGACGCGAGGCCAATCCGATAAAGTATTTATCCGGATTCGAAAAAAACGAATTCGTCTGGACGGGGCCTTAGGGGCCGTTTACACGAAGACGCTTGCGAGTAAAGACGATAAAATATTTTATCGGAAGTGCCTTTCGTTTATATGGTGACGGCGTTTTTGGGGCTTGAAGACGCAAAAATCTCAAACCACCCCTGAAAGTGGAAAAGTTGAATACGCTCCAGTGCAGCGTCTCCGCCTAAACAGGCCAAGACGCAAAACTGGCTCAGATCTGCTGTTCTGCTCACGTCAAGTCGGCGTGTTGACGTCACGATACAAACAAACATGTCGGATTACATCCACCCTTCAGACCTGCAGGCTACTTTGGCCGCAATAACTAATGCACAAGAATGTTTTTTTCAAATGTACAGAATATGTACACATACAATTGGCGAGCAGAGGAGGATCTGCTCTCAACTCCTGGAAATTCTGGATGCTCCGATTCGTCTGAGGCGAACGAGACGCCGGGTTTGGACGAGACCAGGCGTTTGTGACAGCACCACCTAATGGTCTGGCGTGCATTAGCAATGGATTGGTACACACTTTTGCGTCTCCGTATGCACACAGATTTCCTCCCGAGAACGCTCGTATAGACGCAAAATAAAAAGTGAAGACGCGACGCCACTTTTGCGTCTTCTGTTCACACCGTCTTCGTGTAAACCTAGCCTTAGTCACACGAGAGAGAGAGAGGAGGCAAAAATGGCCCCCACCTTCACAAAACTCTGTGTGCCCCTCTATTCTGCACCAAATACAGGATGTGTCTGTCCTCAGTGATCAGATCATCTGTGGTTAGCTCTAAATTCAGATTTGAGGTCTGTTCATGCCACGCTCATGACAAAATATCCTAAATTTCAATGGATAATACCTCATTTCACTGTAAAGCTGACTACAACTCACTCATTTACTCACTCACGGCACTGTAAAGCCACATGTGCAATGATCTGTACAGGTCAGGAGCATTTAACAAAACATGATATAACAAAATAGAAAAACTATTTACTCCTTCTCAGCTCAGACCTCCATGTTCTCCTTCCCTCTTTTATACTTTTAGGCTGCTGAATGGGCAGAACATGTAAACCAACTCTACTTCTACCCCCATCCTTCCCCTATTGTCCCCGCACGGCACCCAGGCATCAATTCAGCGCAAGAATTTCCCGTTTTCTTTCATTTCCCACCTCTGTGAGAGAGGAACAAACAAAGACTGGTATAAATGTGTGTGTGTGTGCGTGAGAGAGAGAAAGTGAGACTGGAATGCTGCTCACACACCATTAATTTAGGATTTCTCTTTTTCATACCACACTCATCTTGAAACCTGTTGCTTCACAGCACCGATACATCACTCCTACACATATGTGTTTGTGTTTGAATGCACGCCTGCAACTCATGTGTGAACGAGACAAGCCTAGTAAACAGACACGTCTGACTCATTTTCAGAGCTACAGAGGTGCTTAATTTGTATCTTTATCCACACTAATCAGTATTGGTTGGTCAAAGTTAGGCCCAACAGCTATGAGATGTAATGCCCCTAAATTTCCTATCACTCATGGTCCTCAGAGGATGGCTCCCAATGACTCTGGTGATATCCCTGACTTTACTTTTAGTGCCACATGAGCATACAATTTTTTGTTTTTGTTTTATCTTACTAAACATTAAAACCAATAGCCATGACATTTGGTTTCCTATGCAGATGATAAATGATTTCATTTCTCAAATACTTTGTTTGGTTTATGACCAAAATCCTACAATGGCCAGAAATAAAAACCTAATGTTAGGCCCTAAACGAAACTAGACTGATTGAAAATCTGATCAAGCTCTTACATCTCAACAACAGTTGATACATGTGTGAGCATAAACACAGAGCTGTAAATGCTGTCCCAGGCAATCAACAATGTTGTAGAATATAAATAAAACATCTTGATATTGGATTTACCACAGACCTTAGCCTTATCTTATTAAAACACAATCAATAAACCCACAGACTCCGAACCTTCAGTGCTAAAATGCTAAATGTCCGGGTTTCAGGACTGAGGCACTCTTTTAGCATGTGGCATGTCTAAAACATTGAAATGGTAATGATAGTTACCTGCTAATGATCAGCATTGTCAATCTGAGTGTGTTAGTATATCAATAATAGCTCTGCTGTGCATACGAGCAGCTTCACAGCACTGCAATCAAGGCATATGCCATCTACTAGAAAACCACAGGGTTCAGCTGCCCAAACCGTTTTGTATTTTACCACACAAATACATGTGAGACTTCAATGGGCTTTCTACTAAAAAGTAGATTTGACTGCACCCTAAATCTTACCTGTCTGACCTGTTTTGAGTGAATTAAACTAACTGGAAAATAGGCCTACCGCTTCTTGACCTCCTGAAAGATTTCAGAGAACCTGATTGTAATATTTTATGTCTGTACCTCTGTATTGCTGACTGTTCTCCTGAACCAAATTTTGTAATTTCATCATCAATTGTATCTCAATTTCCCCACTCTGCAATTAAGGTAAATTTAACCAAAAAGCCGCACCCTAAGGAAAGCTGACATACAGGTGAGAAGTCAGAGAAATGAAGGTGCGACATGCCACTGGTCCACATGGTGAGGCTCACTGCTGGTCAAGTCAAAGTGGAGCACAACCTGAGCCTGAAGCTGCTGAGAGTACTACAGTGATGGAAACAATCCTCCATATATGGTACTGGTACTGAAGACTCCACAATACAAAGAGCTAGGCGCATTTCCACTAGCACGGCTCGGCTCGATACGGCTCGGCTCGGTTGTGTTTCCATTACAACTGAGTATAAGTGGCTTCATGCCAGACCTACAGGAAGACCCCGTAGCAGTTGGTCCTTCTGTGACTCTGTGGTAACATCAGCCATCAGGAAAAGCCTGGACAGACCAATCAAGAAGCTTATCTCTGCTCTCGTGGGATTCCCCTTCGACCCAGTGGAGGTAGTTGTTGAAAAACATCTCCCACTCCATGCAGGGCGTGCTGACAGCACCGAGCAGCTCTTTTGGTAACAGGCTGCTGCATGCACCCATAATGTGTGAAGGAGAGATACTGCAGGTCTTTCCTGTCTGTTGCCATCAGACAAACACTGCAAACAGTAGAGTCAACAACACACACCAAAGACAATTCAACCCGTGTGATAATTTACTATAGGCGTGTTTCCATTGCAGGAACTTCGGGGTAATATTACGGGGCCAGCCCCGTTGGTGCGTGTTTCCACTGCAGGAACCTCCCCCACAGGGCCATTTACAGGAACTTTTACGGGGGCCAACGGAGTACCTACTCCAGGGTAGGTACTCCGTTCGGCCCTGAAAAGCTCCTGGGTGGGGCTCGAGGTTAACCCGGCACTGATTGGCTAAAGCTAGAGCAGGCTCTGACGCTACCAGAAAGCACCAAAACAACCGGCATTTTTAAAAGGGGGAGCAGAAGGGGAGCATTAGCCTAGCAGACACCGCTGTAAACAACAAGAAAACAGCAGGAAGATGTACGTCAAATGGACCGACGGTGAGGTGCAGGCATTGATTGCAGTGTACGGCACCGAGGAGATTCAGAGGGGATTTGAGTCATCGCGGCGAAATGAAAATATCAGCGCACCTTGACACACTGGGGAACCATTCACGCCGCAAAACAATGCAGTGAAAAGTAAAAAAAAAAAACTGCAGGATTACAATCAACCGCCATGTGCAGAAACACACAAACCAGAAACGCGCCTACCGCCTCAGCTCCTTCCATCCTTCTTCGTTTTTATGATTTTTGTGCATGTGCTTGTGACCTGCCTGCACGTCACGGTCGAAACTGTCGCACAGCGATTAAGCGGCGATCAAAACTCATGACGTCACCGCGGGGTCCGACTCTGCAGTGGAAACACGGCCACTGAGAGGGCCGAGTGAGAGGACGGTACCTGTAGAAGTTCCTACCCCCTCCCTTTACCAGGAACTCCTGCAGTGGAAACACGGCTTATCTCTATCTGCAAGGGTTAGGGTTAGAATTTTTTGGATATCATCCTGCAAGACTTTCAGTCTGCAGTCACTCTACTCCTCTACAGGCAGCAGAGTGAAAGAGCAAAGAATGTGCATGGAAGAGTAATTCAAGGAACAAAAACAGCTCTTTGTTGTCAGGCCTTTGAGCTGAAGTGACAGTGAGCGTGAATAAGGGTCAAAGATCACTGGCTAGTTCGGAGGCTGTTTAAGCCAATGGTTAAAAGCAAGGGGGCAGTTGTCGGTCTGAGAAGTGAAGCTCAGTTCCGCGTTCCAAAAACTGCAATCCCCTCGGCTGCCTCTGGGGGCTGGTATCAGAAAGCAGCATTTCTCCATAGACCCCCATGTTAAAATCGCCGACTTTACATCCTCAATAAACATGATCAAAGCCTGGTGTCATCACGTTTTTTGGTCTCAACTGAGTTTCTACCCCCTCACACACTCTGAGGGGGGTGAATTTTTTTTTAACTCTACCGTTTTACTATTATTAGGTTAAAATTCTCGCCAATTAGGGCGCAGAAACATTGAGTGACAGGTCCGGAGACAGCTGCTTCGAGGCCAGTGGGCGGGTTCTCGGTCGGTAAATCCAACATGGCGCTGTTCAGGCCGCCATATTTGAGTCACAAAAACGATTCCCCAAAACTAATGGGTGACGTCACGGATGCTACGTCCATATTTTTTTTTACAGTCTATGGTTAAAAGACATACACACACAAACAGTTCTGACAGCCTGTACAACACTCAGCCAAAATGAAAAGCAAAGTATGGAGGATAAAGACTTCTTTGGAAAACCAAATTGTAACATGAGTAGAATTAGCTTGGTGTATTTCTATTTCCATTTTTTTCTCTTTCCCTCAAGAGTCAAATTCATGGTTTTAGGAAAAGCAAAACACAACACAATCACATTCAGGAAACAGACGCTTCACCCTTATTTATCCGAAACAACACAGTGGCCTTAGTCATTTGTCTGTCTGCAGCATGGACTGCACTGTGCTACAATGTTGTGCTGCACTGCCGACATGGCTACATATAAGAGTTGCACGTGTTTTCAAAATACAAGCAACTTGACTGCTAGTCATTTTGACTCACAGCAACATCACAAGCAGCTTAGGACTGGTGTGTGAAAATAGCAGGTTACAGTCATAGTGAACTAATACAGGAAAAAAACTTCTGAAAGTGAGAGTCAAATATACCAGCTGGCTTTGTTTTTGTCTCACCAGGAGCAGGACACACTAAAATAAAACTGGGAAAAGCAGGAATGAGCTCTGAGTCCTCTGCACAGAAACACTTCAAGTTGAAGTGGAAGGCTAGAAGTAATATGGCCGATGAGGAATGCTCCCTAGGCTACATTTGTATTAGGACCTTGCATTCTTTCTGATAGCACCATAGTGATGCAGTGTGCGCGTCTGCATGAGTGTGTGTGCCTTTATCTGTATCTTGGTATCCTCCGTGAGGAAATTGGAGGAGCAGGTGGACTGCTGCTGCAGATATTTCCTCCGGGGCTATGAATAAATCAATAAAACAACGCACACACCAGAGGAGGCTGGTCCATTGAGGCAGAGGAGGTTGGTCCTCCTCTATTTTTGAGAGGCAAAAGGAAAATTTATTTTTTATTTAAGAAAGAGTAACTGGTTGAAATAAATCATTACCAAATCTCAGTATAATTTATAAAATATTATATATGTATTTTATCATAAAAAAAGTTTGTTTTTTGGAAGAAAATCCACTTAAAACGGCTCAACTGCGCCGCCAGCAGGCTCAGGAGACAGAGCAGGCTGTGTGAGGAGCAGGGAGCAGGAAGGTGGGGGCTCTACGGAGGTGGCAAGATTTTTACTTCCCTAACTGGCCTCGGGGCGGGATCTTCTTCCATTGACTCAATGCATTTAGGATGTCTTCATCCTGACCTGTGATTGGCTAAGACACGTAATTTTTTTTTTTTTTTTTTTTTTTTTTTTTTTTTTTTTTAAGAAACTTTATTAAGACATCATGGTGCAATACAATTCAATACACCAACAGAACATCGCCAGGGGGTTTCAATACAGACAATGCAGAGACAAGCTTTCATACAAAAACATTATATAGTGTACATAAATTCAAAGTCTTTATAGCTTTCATGTTGATGGATTTTTTAATAGACTTAATGTATTGTTTGGCTTCATTTTCAAAAATAAGAAAAAGTGGTTTTTGATTAGTGTAACGACATTTATGAATGTGCCATTTGGCTAATTGTATAATAAGATTGATGATATAGTATTGTTTTTCTTTAGAAGATGGATTGTCAGTGAAGCCAAACAATACATGTTCAAAGCACAGGGAAAAAAGAGGTTCAATCGAAAAACAAATCAGGTTACAAATATCTTCCCATAATTTAGTTGAGAAAGGGCAAGACCAAAATAAATGAAAAACATCTTCAGGGTGTCCTACACAGAAAGAGCAGTTTAAATCTATATCTTTTTTAAATCGTTGTAAAAAAACTTTTGATGGGTAAACTCTGTGGATTATTTTAAAAGATACTTCTTTTACCTTATTATTAACTATATATCTAGCAGGTAAATTCCAGATTTTTTTCCAATTAAGGTTATTAACAAAGTTATTCCAATAAGCTATTACATATGGAGTTGATACGACTTCTTTCTGAAATAAAGAGCGTATATTACGGTTACTATTGCGTGTCGAGGAGAAACAAATTTGGCCTATATCTAATTTGGTTGGATCAAAGGGCAAGAGTGTTGGGTTTTGTACTAATGTACTTCTAAATAACATAATTGCTCCAGAAGGGATTGCATTTATGACAATATTAAATTCACTAATAGGAACAGGGATTCTGTATTTTAGGATAAATTCTTGATATGAAATTAATGATCCGTTTGAGTTAAACAACTGATGAACCAAAAGTATGTTGTGCATAAACCAATGGGGGTAAAATAAGGATTTGTTTCTATATATAATGTCTCTATTATTCCATATGTAGTATCTATGTGGGGAAAAATTATGTTTATAGATTAATGACCAGGAGAGAAGCATCTGTTTGTGGAAGTTGGATAGTTTTAAGGGGATTTTTACAATATTGTAATTACAAAATAAAAGGAAATTTAAGCCTCCTAATTTAGAGAAAATAAAGTTTGGTATGAAGTTCCAAATTGAAGAGGGTTTCTTGAGGAATTGTTTTAGCCAATTAATTTTAAATGTATTATTCAAAGTGTGAAAATCTAAGACGTTAAGACCGCCCTTATCATATGAATTCATTATTACTGATTTTTTTATGTAATGGTTTTTGTTTCGCCATACAAAGTTAAATAACATCTTGTCAATGTTTTTTGAGATCTTTTTATTAACATCAAGAGATAAAGCAGCATATGTAAGACGGGATAATCCCTCAGCTTTGGTCAGCAAAATTCTGCCTCTCAATGACAAATCTCTCTGCAGCCATTGATTTAATTTTTTCTGGGTTTTATCAATAACTAGAAAAAGCATTTCCAAGAATGGAAATGGTGTGACTGCTGATAGCAACTGAACGCTGTTGCAGAATTAGCAAATAGTGCAAGCAGTGATCACCATACAAATGTTTGACCAAGGTCGGAATCGAACCCACAACCTCATGGTCATTAGACTTCCACTCTGCCTCTAGGCCACGGTGCACACACAGTTAACATCAAGAAAGCTTGAGAGTCAAGCTTGAATGACTTAGAATGAAAATTTCTGTGAATTTCAGGCTGAGAGCAGCAGTTTCAACATGAAGCAAGTTATCAGAAGTCAACAGAGGACAACTGGGAAAATAATTCACTATAATTGTTGTTGAGGCAAGATTTGAACCAGCAAACCTTCAGGTCTCCAGACCAGCAAGCTAACCACTAGGCTACAGACAGAGACAGTATGTGAGGGGTAAAGAAAACCTTTGATACAATGAGCTTTATACTATGAGGAATCAAAGACTGTCCAATGACAGCTGAATAATTGGAATCAAAAGTCAAGCAATGATGTGAAATGACTAAGGCAGGAATCGAACCCATGACCATATGATCACTAAACCTTTACTCTGCCACTCGGCTACAGAGAGCACACTGCTTTCAAGACTGTTGTCATTCATTGTAATGTGATGATGTGCTGCAAACTGGTATGAGTAATCAAGGAGATAACAAACACCTGTAACCAATTGAAGGCGGGGGAGGAGAGCAGAATTCAACATAACATAACAAGAGTTCTTCCCTTGGATCCGAACCAGTGACCTTAGGGTTGGCAAGCAGCCACCCTAACCCCTACACTACAGTGGAGTTGTGAAGAAGACTGTTGTCTGTTAATGATATGCACACTGTCAACATCTAAAAAGTTAAATATTTGAAAAAGTATAAATAGTTAAAAAGAGAAAAGTAATGCCAATAAAGTTCAAAAAAAGCTGCACGTTTTGATATATGAATTGTTGAAATAGCACAAAGTATGAAGGACTAGAAGAAGACCGTAAAAAGGCGGAAGAAAATGGCCAAACAGAAGAACAATAGTGTGACTGCTTCAGCAGTCACACTAATTAAATTAAAATTTTGATCGCATCTGGCTTCCTTATCCTTAGTAATGACAATACCTAAGTAAGTAATAGAGTCTTTTACAGGTATATTACTTATGGAAGGGATATTACAGGATTTAAGAGCAAGCAGTTCACATTTCTTTACATTCAAGCAAAGTCCGGACGCAATAGAGAAAGTACTTATCAAATCAATGGCTAAAGGTATCTGAGAGCTATCTTTTAAGAATAAGGTTGTATCATCAGCCAGTTGGCTGATGATAACTTCGTTGTCCGCCATAGAGATACCTTTTAATGGACTAAGCTTTATGGAGTCGGTGAGTAACTGCGTACATAGAAGAAAAAGGTAAGGAGATATAGGGCATCCCTGCCTGACCCCGCGTTTGAGGAAGAAACGGGGAGAAGTACCAGCATGCAATTTGATTGAGCAGTTTCCATTTGTATACATTGTTTTAATGGCACTGCTAAAGTACGAACCAAAACCAAATTTTTTTAGGGCATGAAATATAAATTTATGTTCGATTGTATCGAAAGCCTTGTAGAAATCTAAAAAAAGAATGAAACTTTCATCAAGGCATAAGTCCGAATAATCAATTAAATCAAGCACTAATCTGACATTGTTAGAAATATGTCTATTTCTCATGAAGCCGGATTGAGTTTCATCAATTATATAGTCTAAAACAAATTTAATTCTTTTAGCAAAAATCAACGCAAATAATTTATAGTCATTATTTAGTAAACAAATTGGACGCCAATTGTCAATAAAAAGTTTGTCTTTCTTTGGTTTTGGTATTAGAGATATAAGGCCTTGGGTTAAGGTAGGAGGAAGCGATTCATTTCTTATACATTCTGAGAAAAGACCTAAGAGGAAAGGTGCAAGCTGTTTAGAAAAGGCTTTATAAAATTCAGAAGTAATACCATCTGTGCCTGGAGATTTATTAAGTTTGAGGTGTTCAATGGCCAATAAAACTTCCTGTAGTGTTAGTGGTTTGTCACAAGATTCCTTTAAGTCAATATCAATAGATTTTGTTTCTGTAAGAGACCCTAAAAATTGACAGGTAGATTCTTCACAGTATTTGGATTCATATAATTTGGTATAAAAATCTGAGCAATATTTAGCTATTTTACGGGGGTCATCTGTAATGTCTCCATCAATATTTAATTTTTGTATAGTGTTATTTTTAGCATAAAATTTTTCAAGTCTGAAAAAGTAAGCAGTATTCTGCTCCCCTTCCTCTAGCCACCTTCTTCTACTTCTCACAAAGGCCCCTTCAGCTTTCAATTTATAAATGTCATCTAATTTGTTTTGTAAACTAATTAAACGTTGAGAATCATTTTCAGTTAAATTTACATGAATTTTTTGCGTTATTGATGTAATTTCTGAGATTAGAGTTTCTTCTTCAGCTTTTTTGGCCTTAGCAATCGAACTTCCATATGTTCTCAAGAATTTTGATAATTCGAATTTTAAAAGTTCCTCTAAGACACGTAAAATGACGTCATGACGGAGGAGGCTCTTCTGTACCAATCAGCAATCAGAACACAAGATTGACAGCAGGTTGGTCCAATGACAGTTCTCCAACCCCCCTTGGTTACTGTTGCTATGTGCGCCAAACTTTCACTCCCAGCCGTGCTGCTTATGCTGCTCCTAGCACAAGAAATACGGAGTTTTCAGAGATATTGGCATCGATTTGAAAGGAAATATCAGCAGATTTCTGGATAAACTGTTAGGAGATATCAGAGAGAAGCAGTCAGAGAGATTGTTAATAGTTTTCAGTTACGTGACCTGGGCAGCTGGAGGGTAAACAAAGACACGACCGGACTTTTTTTTTTTTTCTCCGCCATCAGCTCAGGTAAAAGCATAGCTATATCTAAGAGGTAAAAGCCAAATATGTATGTAATTTGAGTGGAACACTTTGTTTTGTTATTAATAATTACAGATTTTCATGGTTTTTGTTTTTCCTTTTTAAATCAGAGGGTGTAAATCCCCACTGTGGCATTTACAGGTGTTGAACACTGGCCTGCTTTTTTTTTTTTTTACATCCCACATCCAAGATCATGGCTCTGTCTTTTTCATTAGGCCTGTGTTAATCTGAAAACAGTAAGATTTAATAAAATTATGTTGTTTTTAAGAAATCTTGTAAGACATTGTTTTACTGTTTAATTTTCATTGAATATAATAAAGTAGGGAGAAGTAGTGCTATAAAATAAAATGAGGCCGTGGACTGGTGTTCCTCCTGTCCTCCCTAATTTTTTCAGTCACCAGCCGCCACTGGCACACACACACACACATAAAGACAAAAACACACATATGTACAGACAAAAGGCTGCATATTATTAGGCTTAAATCACCCCCAGTGTGGCCTTAAGTCCTGGTCACAAGGTTCACAGGCTTTCTTTCACTCATTATGAAAAATTAAGTCAGCACAACAGACAGGATGCTTTTGCAATGAGTCACACACTCAATGCACATTTGCATTTCAAGGGATAGAGAAAAAAAAACCATCCAGATCTGAATGTGGTAGTTTACACATGTTTACACAGTGCCCATGTCTTCTAAGGCGTTTTCACAACCTTTTTTGTTTTGTTTTTTTTGTTTTCACTGAGTGAAGTCTTTTGATTGTGTTCCTACACTGTAAGAAATGTCCGTAGAAATTACGGTAAAAAACTGTCAAATAGCAACAGTAAAATACCGTAAAATCAAAAATAGTAGGGTGAGTGTACCTATTAAGCCCACCAAATCTGCTTTTCAGCCATTTTTAATATATACCACCCCAATTTAAGTGAAAACATTTTAGTTCAAATGATAGTCTAATGTCTAATTTGAAGTGTCAATCATTCATTTATACCAATTTTTAACGTTTTTATTGTTTAATTTGTCAAAATATACCAAAAATCTGGCATGGGCTTAATGGGTACTTAATGTACCCTTTAAGCCCATGGGTGTTCCAAATAAGCCCACTTCATGATTTGTTGATAAATACATATATATATTTAAAAATCTTAAAAATTCAAAGTTATTCTATTAAAATATGTAATCTCTTAGCTCTCAATAGCTATTTTCATTTTGTCTCCACTCCTTTCCTTGGCCCTGTAAATGGCATTTGAAATAGGCATGATCGGCCTATTTGCTGTGTTGTCAACACCGAAAAAGCTAAACTTACAACATGTCTTCTTTGGAATGTAGCCAAAAAACTATTCATGAACAAAATAAAAATTAGAATGGAAATTACTCTTCAGTACTTAAGCTTTCAATATCTGTTGTCATTTTGTCTGTATCTCTATCCTACATTATACAATTGGCATTTACATTTGGCCAAATTTTCTGGTCCAGCCAGCTGGTTGAAAGTGTTTTTATCTAGATTTCTGAAGACCCAATGACTGAGAGAAAGACAGTTTCCTGGTTCAATACTATTTTAAGGATAATAAATGAATCAATTTCAGTATTTACAACTAAACAAATAACTTTTTAAACATAAAAACACAGCTTAAATAGAAACAATTAATAAAATGAATGAATTGGCCGATGCAATATCACTAATATTTAAATTTGGGTATTTAATTATCTGAATTATGAAGCTGATTGTTTAGGTGAGGTCAAACCTAGGCAGGAAAATGGTTCAAAAGTCGAAAGGAAGAAACTCTCCATTGAAACACAGCCAGTGGGCTTAATGGGAGCAGGTGGGCTTAAAGGGAACATCAGTGAATTACTGGTTAAAAATCTGAATATTTTTATTCTACACACATGACATTTAAAAACAACTACATGACATGAGTCTATATAAGCTGCACTAACATAACATGAAAAGTATTAATTGATCATGTATTTAAGTAATTAGCTATACTCGTTTACATCTGCCCTAAATGGTGTGATTTTTTTGCTACTGTCCCCTTTAAGCCCACTTGGTAAAAATGTCAATTAAAAAATACAGAAAGATAAATATTCATATGTATTATCAATTTAACAATACAATAGGATATTCTGCATACAAAAATGTAAACTATCCATGTTTATCATGCTTTATGTCATGGCAATGAACAATGCTATGCAGTGGCTGCATAGATGCAGCATGTGGGCTGTTTGCTAGCATGCTAAAATGCATATTTTGAATTCAAAAGAAAAACTATTTCTAATTCTAGTAAAATTCTAACACATGTTTTATTTAAAGCATTAATCTCTTAAATTTTGGTAACAAATGAGTACTTAGCTAAAGTCGGAGTAGAAATATGGAATAAATATTGTTTTTTCAGGGCATCAAAATCACTGAAGTTTTTTTGCAACTTCTTCGGGAGCAGCAGGTACATGTCACACATATGCTTCGATAACTCAAGATTGACAAATCTGATTTGCTTAGAATAAAAAGTATAATTTATGTAACAAGCTGCTTCATTGGAAGAACCATGAACCAGCAAAAATGGTGATGTAGTTTTTTTTTTATTTGACTCAGAAGTCACAAGTGGGCTTATATGGTACGTGGGCTTAATAGGTACACTCACCCTATATCACTGTAGTAAATACACTGAATTACCGTAAATCAAGATACAGTAAATAACTTTAAATTTTACGGTCTTACTAAGTAGAAAATATGGAATTTTACTGTGAATGTTGTAAAAAGTTCGCAAAATTCACGGTAAAATACCATAATGTCACAAGCGTGTAATTACCGTAAAATTGACGGTATCATTCTGTCTGAATTACAGATTTTGCTGGTGTTTACGTTTAAATTTACGGTACACAACCATTAAATCATACCATCATTTCTATAGAAAGTAGAATGTTAAAAAGTATGGTATCAGGACAGGCTGTGGTCACGTGGGCATTGTTCGGGTCGATGTGAAGCACTTAATGCAATAGAAAAACTACATGTTGTCAAAACAGAATTAAGATAAGATTAAGTCAAAATAACATGTAATAGCCTATATGTAACATATATTTCAGAATAAATGTGCAAAAGAGTTTAGACATAAATATATATTTTTTTAAAATACAAACATCTCTATTGTACAAACATGTAGTCTCCATAACATACCTACACACAGTAAAAAAAAAAAAGAAAGAAAAAAGGAAAAAAAGAAGAAGCTTGAGTCAGCTCTGGCTTGGGTGACCCACAGGTGACCCAGCAGTAACCATAGTAACCCATTTGTTGGGTCAACGGTTGGTTTGCTGCGCGCCACCAAGATCCGTTATTTTTGGCCGGAGCGCCGTTACAACCTGGTTACAACCAAGCTGCTCTGTTGTCAGCCAAAGACGACATAAGTAAAGTGGATTAATTTTATTTTTGATGGAAATGCCCCAGCTTCAGTCTGCAAAAAAGTCTGACTGCTTCAGAATCAGCAACGAGTGTCGGTGGATCGGACTGGACTTTCTCAGGTTGGATCGATACCAACTGTCCGTGGAAAAGCTACAGATGAACTGTAAGTATTTAAAAATGAGCATGGTTTGTGTTACTTTGGCCGTTTAGCACATGAGCTAGGCTAACGCTAACGATGGCTAGGCTAACGCTAACGACCGTTATGCTAATACAGCTAACGGTCTATTGTTATGCTAATAACGATAACGGTCGTTATGCTAACGCTAACGGTGGATCGTTAAGCTAATAACGCTGACTACTATAGCATGAGACTAGCGTGAGAGACAGGACCTGAGAGTAACCAGAGTTTTTGTGTTTTCTAATCAGAGTAAAGTATGTGGAAGCTAACGTTAGCACATGGAGATAGACGGTCTGAAGAGGAGCCTTGCTCTCATGGAGGTGCAGAAGTTCCTAAGGGAGGCCAACATCATTACTGTTAAGGTAAAGTTATGTGTTACTGTGTTTGTGTGGAAGAGGGAAAATACACCGGCCTAAAACTGCCTTGTTCAGATATCCATGTAGTTACTTCTGTCCATTATCATTATTACTGAAGTGTTACATGAGTTCATTTTGTGTTCAACATATACTATATTTGTACAGAACCATCCCATCCTTAGTTGTACACATTTTTAACACTACAAAATCATTTTACCTTCTCCTCAGCATGGTGCAGCTGGAGAATGCAAGGCAGCCTACTTTGCAGGAATGTGGCATGGCCAGTACATCTTCAGCGTTATCAACACTCAGCTTCAGTGAGTACATTTAAATTGATAGGCTTCTGAACTGGTGCTGCCATTAGCCTAAATGTTTTTGTTTCTTCATACCTGTCAAATATTTACATGGCCACATCAATAATTATGTCTCCCATTTATGTCTACTACCCTATTATCTGGAGTTCCTTAAGGATAAATCCTCGGAACTATCCTTAAAAAAAAACATCAAAATCACTGATTTAATGTCAAATCCAAAGGATTGTGTGTTTTCAGCTGTAGCCTCCACAGTTTCTCCCTCAATCTCTCTCAATCTATTAGATCTGCTAAATCTGTTAACTGTTTTAAGCGCCTCCTGAAATCATATTTATTGGTTGGCCTTTCTATTAGATTTTTTAAACCTACTCTTCATTCACCATTTTTTTTTTCTGTTCCAACTTCTTTTATTAATGTTTTGTTTGTTGTTGTTGTTGCTGCAGGAAGCACTTTGCAACAGTGTGCTATATAATAATAATTATCATTATCATTAACAATGTTTTCTTTGTTGTCTTTCTTTGTCTGGTTGCAGAGAGGTTCATGCCAGTCCACAGTAAACACCTGATTGAAGACTGCTGGTGAATTTTCAAGCAGGAATGATGACAACACCTGCCCAAAGTTTCTTCAACATTGTACCATGTCTGTATGAGACTCTGTCCCACCTGTCTTCAGTCAAGTCTGGACCCAATGACTCAAACACCAGTCTTGTCAAGGCTAATTAGAGGTAAGCAATGGTTTATGTCAGTGTAGCAAATGAGTAGATGCAAGCACAACTCAAACTTCACTCAATCGATCTCCCACAAATGCACGGTGCCAACAGCTTCATACAAACATACAGTAGAAAAAAAATCAGTATTACGGACAGGATTCAGGATTTTGGCTGCAATTCGACAAGGGTGAAACAAATACTGATGATCATTTAGTCCTGAAAAGTGACAGTTTCTACCTTTTACACTAATACAATAAAATAAATGAAATACTCCTGATGACCTGCAAAACTATATTCCAGAGTGCTGGTTTCATTCTATGTATAGCTCATTGGAGCTCAGTTTAACAACAGAAGGCTGAATTTATCTCTGTAGGCACCATGCTCAGGCACTGCATCAATCTAACCTTTGCTTTGTTTCTGTTTTCTGGCTGCAGAGAGGATCATGCCAGTCTACAGTGGACACCAAATGGACAATATATGAGTCTTCAAGCAGAACTGGTGACTGCTGGATGCTTTAAAGGCCCCATGGCATGAAAAATGTGATTTTGGTTATTTTTTCATGCTTGGGGAGGTCTCTGGGCCACGTATATACTGCCCCATGCATCAAACTGGTCATAAACGGAGAAACACACACCGCCCATTTGTACGAACATTCTCTTTAAGACGAGCAGATAGCACTTCCTCCTTTCTGTGATGTCACACACAAGGTAACTCCGCCCACCGTGACCAGTTGTTTTTTTTCAATTTGTATGAATGCAGCTTAGGTTTCAGTTACTTGCCTGTGATTGGCCCGGCCACATGCCACTCTAAAACAGTCAGCCAATCAAAGGAGAGGTTCTCATTCTCTCTTCTGATTGGCCAAATGACCTGTGCCTGTTAGAACTCCAGAAAGAGGCAACAGAAAGGGGCAATATAAACGATATTAAGCAGATCACAGGTACTCAAAACCAATGATACATTTTGTTAGGGATATCAGCAGGTAAATAAACCCAGAGAAAAGTGCACAGCATGGGGCCTTTAAGTTCCAGTTTCTTGAACACCATGTATATGTTAAGAGCCCTCTTCAGCCAAGTCTGGACTCAGTGACTCATTAGTGTTGATCAACACAGGGCAAGTGGCTCCTTTTTTCATTATGTTTATTTCTTCTATCATGGACTATCCTTCTTCATATGTATGGACACACACTGTCTTTTCAAGATGTCAACACTGCCTTGTGAGTATACTGGACAAGTTCTGTTTTTCACAGAGAATGTGTAGCAAAGAGAGGTTCTTAAAGTTTATCAATTATAGTCTGTACTTTGGTTTACAATGGGCTTAAAGGACAATTCCAGGCGAATTCAACTCGGGGGTGTATTTTCCTATCATTTTAGGTCTAGAAGAAGGAATCTGAAGATTTTCAGTTTAATCGCTCCCGTTTTGCAGTAGTTGCGTCTGTTCCCGCATCGCCACGGCAGCGATGAATGGGAGTGGATGTAAGTTCCGCTGTTTAGGCTGTTTCCAGCCCTCAAAGCCGCAAATTTTTCCCACAGACAGCGTCAGATGGCTACTCAAACATGCACCGAGAAGTTTATTTAAGCAAGCAAGCCGACATGTTTGTAAAACTAGATCTAATTCAAAGTCTCCCGGAGTCTCGCGCGAGACCCAGTTGCCGTGCTCGGTGTGTTCAGGTGCAGTAGGAAAGCTACAGTTTGTGTCATAAACACAGGAATATCAACTCTTTACTTGCTTCAAGTAAAAAAAAACTTCTCAGCGCATGTTTGAGTAGCCACCTGACGCTGTCTGTGGAAAAAAATGTACACTTGAAGCAAGTCAAGAGTTGGTATTCCTGTGTTTATGACACAAACGATAGCTCCAACTGCACCTGAATACACCAGCACTGCAACTTCGGGCTCGCGCAAGACTCTGGGAGACTTTGAATTAGATCTAGTTTTACAAACATGTCGGCTTGCTTGAAGTAAATAAACTTCTCGGTGCATGTTTGAGTCTCCATCTTACGCTGTCTGTGGAAAAAAATTGCGGCTTTGAGGGATGGAAACAGCCTAAACAGCGGAACTTACATCCACTCCCATTCATTGCTGCCGTGGCGATGCGGGGACAGACGCAACTACCGCAAAACAGGAGCGATTAAACTGAAAATCTTAAGATTCCTTCTTTTAGACCTAAAATGATAGGAAAATACACCCCCGAGTTGAATTCGCCTGGAATTGTCCTTTAATTGGTTATTTCCTTAATAATTTACCATTTGCATTTTCTGACTGTAAAATCTACGCCAACAAACTGTAATTCCATTATGTGTTGTACCGTATTTTTTACGGTGAAATTCTGGCAACCACAGCTGCCAGTATTTTACCGTGAATTTTGCAATAAAATACCGTACTATATCTTACAGTTTTACCGTGTTTTTTCACTGATGGACTGTAATTAGGTTTACAGTATATCCGTTATTTTTAAAAGAATTTACCGTAAACAGGTTTATATTATAACTGTTATTTTTACAGCAAATTACCGTAAACAAATAACAGTTCTCTACTGTGAAATTTACGGTTGCCAAAACAGCATACCGTAATGTGTAATACATTGTGACCGTATTTTCTACGGTAAAATTCTGGCAACCACAGCTGCCAGTATTTTACCGTAAATTCTACGGAATTTTTTTTACAGTGTACAGGAAACCTCATCTTACAGCTGAGATGAGAGACACACAGGTTTTATGCTGTGTTTATGCTGCTGTCTTTTCAGCTCATTTCTAACGCCTCCAACACGCTTCAGATGCTTGATATTTGTTTGTTTGTTTTTAAATGGGAAAGTCTGTAAAGCAAGACGCCGGGCTCATGTGCTGTCTGCAGCCGTCACACCACACCACACCACACCACACCACACCGAGCCTCTGCTGGTGAAGCGACTGTCAGCGGGAGGGAGGTGTCAGCCGGAGCTACTGTTCAAGCGCCCACTTCCGTAAAGACTCCTTCACAATAAGCTCTCTCTCTCTCTCTCTCTCTCTCTCTCTTTCTCTCTCTCTCTCTCTCTCTCTCTCTTTCTTTCTCTCTCTCTCTGCCTTTTTTTCTTACTGAGACAATTTTGAAGACAAGGCAACTTCCTGGTTTCCCCCTGCTCTGTGTCTAACTTGACGTGCTGTGTCAGCGCAGCAGGGTGTTGAATAGGAACTGGCAACTTGATTGATCTGGATCTGAGAGCATAGATGAGCGGTTTGAGAAACTGACAAACCTCAGTATTAGCCTACATAACCTTCAATGTTTATCTGATGAATAATAAACATTCAATGTTGGTTTTGGACTATAATAACCACTTAGACATATTGGGCTCTATTAGGCTTTGGTGTCCTATCCTACACTACCCCTGAAATTATAGGCTATAATTGGAATTTATATTACTCATTCGATCAACCTCATGCCATAACCTTACAGTAGAGCTCAGTGCAGGGTATTACATAAGTTATCAAAAGAGCTGAGTGCCCTCAGGAACCTTATCGCCTTTGTTTATGTCGACTGATAGAATGTGTCACTTTGTTACCTCCAAAATCCCAAAAAGTGCCTCCAGTATGTGAACCAGAGATGGGAGAGCTATTATCTACCTCCACAACACCTCCTTCAGTGCCACAGGCAGCTGGCATTCGGGCAAGTATCAACAGTAACCACAGACCACAGCTTCATCGTGAGACAGCTTTGAGGTCTCTAGCAAAGAAAAACAGGAGGGGGTAAAACAAAACAAATACACTGATAACCCTGTCTGAAAACAAGAGCCTCTACAGCCACAACACAGAGCTTATACGATTGTCACCTTAAACACTGCGAATAGCATTTCCTGTTATGTAAAGTAAATAACTTGTAATTTTATTCATTTCCTTGTCTTTAATATGGTTGCTAAAACCTTAGACCCCTGAACAATTTTGTTTTGTGTTGCAAGATTTGAGCCAACAAGGAGTCTGGTTTTTGGTATTACTCCTCTTGAAGTGTAGGGGAAGTCCTGACATTTGTGTGCATTTGTATTTCTACTGTACAAAAAGTATCATTGACGCACCTGAAGCTGCAAGTATTGAAGCAGGTTAATGTTTGAACACAGCGTTATCTGATGTCATTGTTTGAGCCTACCTGACCATTTAAAGCACATTTTCAACTTTAAACATCTTTAAACACTTGACCTCAAATGTTTTAATTTAGTTCCATGTCTTCTTTTTTTCCTTCTTAAGATAAAAAAATAATAAATAAATACAGAGACAGGGGAAGAGGTGGGCTGGGGGTGGATTAAAGACCTGGTTCCTCTCCTGTATTCAACTGTCTGTGAGTGGTTGAATGTGTGTGTGTGTGTGTGTAGGATTTGTCGGTTGAACTATGCAAGCTCGTGCACCAACCCCCTGAACCAAGTCTGCTAAACTACAAGCACAATTCCTGCTTTACACTCAATTAACACACTTTTTTCAAAACACTACACACAATTCTCTGCATTTGGCACAATTTTCATGAAGAAAATCTCTTGTTTTCACGAGTAACACACTGTTATTCAAAATTCTAAAGTTAGTTTCCCTACTATGCACACTGACTCATCACTTGGGTAAACACCTGTCACACAGTTTTACAATTAGCAATCAGAGCTTTACTTTAGCAAAAAAGGGCAACAGGCAGTGATGAACTGGAACCAAACAGAAAGAGGCCACACATACTATACTGTAACACAAACACACACACACACACACACACACACACACACATATATAGAAGTGATCATAATGATGATGAGGGAAAAAAATGCATTGATCACCAAAATTGCATGTTGATGGAAAGATTCAAACCTAGAATAGAACAAAGTCTTTGACTACAAAGAGTGCTGCTCTACTAGGTGAGCTACATGTCACAGTAGTCTCATCCCATCAAAATTATGTGTTCAGTCTTTCAAAATTGTTCGGCTGTAAACCAGCTGACCCCAACCCACTCTTTTTTTTTTCTTTTGTGGTCACATCAGCATGGCTGCATTGTCACACGGCCATCTCGGTCGTGTCTTCACTCATTTAATATGTTTCGGTGTATTTGAGTGTTGAGTATAAAAACAATATTCTAAAATATTTTACAACACATTTACAGTATATACTGTCTGTAGTTACTGTAAAAAAAAAAAAAAAAAAAAGAAACAAAAAGCCTAAGTCATTATGATGAATGGAGTAGAAGTGTTTTCCATTCATCATAGTGTTTTACACTGAGCACATCAGTGTTCAACTGGTTCTTATATGTCTAGTCATGTGATGGTTTGTGTGTGTCATTTGAGACTATGATAGCATTTTGAGAATAAATAACATTGTTTTGAATGTAAAGTTTCATTTTGCAGGAGAAGTTAAGGGTTTTGCCCATTGTGTGTGAGTTTTTGGATTTGTGTATAGAGTTCTGAGAGTATGAGGCATGCTTTCAGAAAATGTGTGTAAACAATCGAGAAAAACTGTAAAAATGCTCAAGGGATATCACCGGGCACCCTCTTGGATTTTGAAGAGGAACCCCCCAGCTACAAGAAACAGCAGAGAAAAAAACTTTATCAGACGAAACAAGGTTCAACCCCATGGCTCCCGGACTATTTAGCCTACAGTGAACAATAAACATTTATTTCTACAGATTCATGTCCTGTCATTGTGTTTTCTATTTTTCTATGTAGTGTCGACTGCTCAGTAGTGTTTTTAATTTTGATTGACTCGGGGCACGATTTGACAACAGAGTTCAGTTTTGAGAACAGATTGAACTGTTTTGAGGTGAAAGTTTGGTTTTGCAAGAAGAGTCTGAGGTTTTGTGAATGTAGCTTGAAAATTGGGGTTTGTGTTCACAGTTTAGAGAAAAGGTGAGCAGCTTTCAAGAAATGTGTCTTAGCAATCGAGAAAAACTGTAATACAGTAGCCTATACCACCAATTGATTTTTTTTCTTCTTTTTTTTAATGTTTTATTATTATTATTATTTTTTTTTTTTTACCGTTCACCGCGGGCCTTTTTTGGCCATGGGCCCTAATGCAACGGCATTAGGCTACTTGCATTAATGGTACTTTCGCCACTGCCCTCACATCATTGGACACAAGTGTGATCAATTTTGAGTTGTTGTGTTCAACCGGTGAAACTTGTGCTTTACTTGTGTTTGACTTTTGCCACCTGTGCTCAGCATTATGCAACACAGGTGCATCACAATGAAAATGTGTTGGTAAGTTGTGTCTAAACAGGTGAAAAGTGCTGATGGTTTTGCCAAAAGAGTGACTGATTTAATCAGTGGGTTCAGGCAACTGAGAATTTGGTTCAATCAACAGGGTTTAGTGTTTTAGCAATTGAGAAAAACTGTAAAACATTGTTAAACCAGCATTACACACAAGCAATAAACTGCACACATGGGTCCTCATCTGCTGGGGCTTTGTCACCATGGTGACAACAGTGAGACCAGTCTGGGTATTCCATCAAAGTC
Organism: Trachurus trachurus; assembly: GCF_905171665.1. Classification (NCBI taxonomy): domain Eukaryota; kingdom Metazoa; phylum Chordata; class Actinopteri; order Carangiformes; family Carangidae; genus Trachurus; species Trachurus trachurus. The sequence continues at coordinate 24,454,541 of NC_139893.1, read as the reverse complement.
GCTAAGAAAATCCAGACTATGGTATAATCTTGAAGCTTGAATTAGCGAGAACTCCAAACCTAGCCCCAACCCGTTCCATCAAACGAGATCAGCTGGCTCCACTTGGTGCTAATTCAAGCCTCACCTGTAAGCCTCACCTGGTCCAAGCCCACACCAGTCGGGCGCATGGCGTCTGTCCGACTACCCATTTCTCCGACCATACATTTCTTTATTTTTGCGTCCATTAGTCCAACCTCCCATTTCTCCGACTTAAGTAGCCCTAACCCTTAACCCCTTCAGACCCTGCGTCCATTGGAATGGACATGACATATTTCTGTCTCTAAACAAATAAATACTCTGTAATTCAATGATGTCAGCAATGCTAGTTACTGATTGGGTCCTGATTATCCAACCACAATCATGTTATGACTTTGAGCACACTCTGAGAGAGTGACAGACATCCGACAAGACAAGCATGGTGGACCGACTGCAGAGAGGGAGGAGGAAGCGCCCATTTTCAGTCAAAAATATAAATTTATGTTCATGCTGGCCAAAGCAATTTGCTGTCAGTATACTTTTAACTGTTACAAGTCATAATATTTGAAGTTATTTTAAACAAATATCATATCATTAATTTGTAGGATTTTTTCAAAGTTCAATGTCCATTGCAGTGGACATCAGGAGTTAGGCGAGGTAAGCCAACACTCAAATGCTTAGTGTCAGTATATAAAGAAACTAAATACCTGTAAGCTTTTCATAGGTAAAGCATGGTGTCACAGTTTATTTATTCATGATTATAACATTTTTAATATATATTTTTTGTTCATAATGTTCTCATAATCATAATAATGAGTGTCAAAGACTCCCGCAAACGTCTCGTAAATCTGAACTTGACTCCTTGAATTCAGGCAATGAGGAGGATGTTACCAGGAGTGAGATAGGTGGTAGGCCTAAATTTAGAAATTAAGACAGTTTATAATTGTTAGTATGTGGTTTCCATCAATTTAATGTCTTATCTAAATGGAATGGATAAGTGTTCAAGAGTGAGAATACATGAAATGAGTTCAAATGTGATTGTTTTGTTATTAGATTCAGAGAGGGACAGTGGAGAGGTTACAGTACATGCATGCCAGAAGAACTTATGTGGCAGATGAGATTGAGGTAGAGGAGACAGACAGTATAGTGAAAGAGGAGGACAGGAGGAGATGACAGTAGCAAGAAGAAATCAAGTGGCGTCACAGGCCATTCACTACGATCATGGACACTTCCTTTGAGAATCCTCCAATTGATGAGGATCATCCCATAGACCCTATGAATTCTTCAAACAATATACTGTATACAGTGGCAAGAAAAAATATGGAATTTCTTAGTTTTCTGCATTAATTATCCATTCAATGTGATCCGATCTACATCTACTGTAAGTCACAAGTATAAACAAACACGATGTGCTTAACCTAATTCCACACAATTATAATATTTCATGTCTTCATTGAACATGTCCAATAAACATTCACAGTGCAGGTGGAAGAGGTAAGTGAATGCCTGGATTTAATAAGTGGTTGAACCTCCTTTGGCAGCAAAAACCTCAACCAAACGTTTCCTGTAGCTGCAGATCAGAACTGCACAACACCATTGGTCCTTACAGAACTGCTTCAGCTCAGCCATGTTCTTAGGATGTCTGGTGTGAATGGAGGTCATTCCATAGCACCCCTATTGGATTCAGGTCTGGGCTCTGACTGGGCCATTCCCAAAGGTGGATTTTCTTTTTTTGAAGCTACTCTAGATTATCTAGGTAGTAGATTTATTTAAATGTTTAGGCTCATTGTCCTGCTGCATCACGCTATTTTACTGAATTCAGCTAGTGGACAGCCACCCTGACATTATCCTGTAGGAAGTCTTGATAAAGTTTTACTTTAAAAAATAAATTAAATCTTAGTTTCAACAGTCAACAAAATATTTTTCCATTAGTGTTGTGGAGTGGCAAACGTCAGGCCTGCAATGGAAAGCAAAGCAATTAATGCAGAAAACTAGGAAATTCCAAAGGGTTCATACTATTTCTTGCCACTGTACCTATATATATTCTACCTAAAGTACAGTATGACATGGTTGACATGCCAAATTATGATGAAAACAACGAGGCTACCAGATGAAGACTATACATGAAAAAACACATCTTTTGTGACAAGTGCGACATCCTCCTCTCTTCTTGCAGGCTTCTATCAAGTTGATGTACATGTTTAGAACTGCACACAAACTCAAAACCATGCAAACATCCAGTTCTAGATGTTTAGGTCATACCTGATTGATTACTATGTGGAAAAACACAACCTTATTTTTCTTAAGTTTTTCTGACATTTTACGGCCTTTTAGTCCTGGCGTCCATTGGAATGGACATGAAAAAATACTATTAAAAACATGAGTTAGCAAAAATGTTTTTTTTTCACTTTGTTTTGATGTTTGAGAGGAGTCAGAATATATATAAAAAAAATTTTTTTGCTCAGCCAAAGAAATGCGGGTCTGAAGGGGTTAACCTTACCCTAAACCTAACCATAACACTGTAGAATGGGTAGTCGGAGAAATGAGCTGTCGGACTTTTGGGCAGTCGGACTGATGTATGCTCCCCACACCAGTCGAGTGCCGAACATATCATAAGATGGCCGAAAGCAAAGGGAACAAATGCACCGAAGCTTCTCCACAGCAGACTAAACGTTATTTATGGAGATTTATGATGAATATAAGGACTGTACAAGAAGAAAAGGAAACACTGCTCTAAATGGATCGTCTGTTAAAACAATGATTAAAGTAGGGGAGAGCGGGGCACGTTGGTCCGAGGGGCACGTTGGCACAGGGCTACTTCGAGGTGATCCGCTGTAGCAATAAGGACGTATTTTGGTGAGCACACCCTCTGCGTGATTTCCGGCATCCCCTGAAGTAGGCGGGAGCCTCCATTCATCCGTTCACTTTTTATTCAAGATTCGTGGTTTGAAGCTCAGGTAAATTGAAATTTTGACGTCAAGTAATTTTCTATTTAAACCTTTTGTATACATGTCACAAAAATCAAACATATATCATTTTAGTCAGTATTATAATGCTTACAAGATAGGATAGTTGCCATGTTTCATGCTACGTAGCGCTGAGTGACAGCTAGCTAAATATGCTTGCAGTCATGGGTGGGGCACGTTGGGCCCCTAACGTGCCCCACTAACTTGCATGAATGAGTTTTTAAATAGACTTATATGAGTTAATATGTTATATATATTAATTCAATAGTTCATGGGTTATTAAGTTTTTTCCTTGAAATTTTTTTTTTTTTTAAATAATGATTCATGTATTTGCAAATGAAAATATAATTTTGAGATGTTGAATGGACAATTCATTCGTCATTTACATGTTATTTTACTTAGTGGTCCTGTGGATATCTTTAAAATAATAAATACATCATAAATAATATATGCAGTTGTGGAGATTACACACAACATGTTTCTATAAAAATGTAATTGTTTGCAACCATTTTTAAGGTAATTTACAACACTGTCCCAACGTGCCCCCCTACCTGTCCCAATGTGCCCCATTTGCACACCTGCTGCTTTCGGTATAACTGTTTGAAATGTGAAAGGGCTAGGAATTTACTTTTGGTGTCTATTTGTAGCTAACAGATATATGTATACATGTATAGTAAAATAATGAATGAAACACAAACACTTTTTCAATAATAAAGCCTAATGTCAAAAATGACCCAACGTGCCCCGCTCTCCCCTATTAAAATGACTCTGTATAGTAACTAAAAGCTGTAGCTAGCTACTGACACCCTGAGTGAGGGAGGTGGTCAGATGAACGGCCTGCTGGGTAATTTTACACAGCAGCTTGTTAGCCACGCCCCCAGTATCCCTACCTACCTACTATTAGCTATACAAAAGAAAGTAAGAAATAAAGGTGTAAAAGTCCAAAAAGATACTTTATTCCCCTCATCAAAGGGACGAAGTTAATATAGATAGTCACACCTACAGTATTAACAATTCGTTTAGCCTAAGACCTAAATAAATTCACAAAATGTATTCATTTATTTTAACAAGTGATAGGCTATCACATTTATCAACTATTTCATATGGTTCATTACATATATTTCAGAATTGACTGTAGAAAATCATATTTACCAAATCCATCAATTCAAGGAGATGAAGTGATAGTGAATAGCAGGTTTAAATGCCTCAGTTTCATTTTATTATTTTTTAATTCGTTTTTAATTAATTTTATATATATATAGGCTATATTTTTTTTTTATATCTTATCATTTTATCATTACCTATAGCTACATGAGGGTGAGTGTGTAAAAACACCAGCAGATCTGTCTTTTGGACATTTTTTGACCATAAATTTAATCTTAGTTAATCTTCACCTTAATCCTGCTCCAGACCAGAATTGGCCGGCAGCATAAGTCACCATGGTTACAAGGCTGGCATTCATGTTAACGACTTTGATGGAACGGGAAGTCAGAGTTTAGCTCGAAGTGTCAGGCTTAGCCAGAACCACGTTTCCATGGTTACCGAGGTGGAGCTAATCTTGGTGTATTCACACCTGCAGTGTTAGTGAGCACTAAATCTGGTGCGCACTAAATTTGGTCCAGTTTGGGTCAGTGTGAAAGCACATCGCACTCTAATGCGCACCAAAACTAGTGCGGCCTGAGGAGGTGGTCTCGGTTCGGCTCCAGCCGAACTCTGGTGCGCACTAGTTTAGGTGTGAAAGCAACCGCACTCTGGTGCGAACCAACTGCCAGGCGAACTCAACAAGTTTGAGCTAAAAGGGCTCCCGTAGTCGCTGACAACGGGTTAACGCAGCGGGGAGACCGCCCGGTGCTCCGGTGCTGCGGAGCTCTGACCCACAAACGAAGCAGCAGCAGCGGGGCGGCCGGTCGGTGCGTGTCCGCTGAGTCCGCTCAGGTCGGCGGGTCCGTCCCTCGGGTCCGCGGAGCAGCTGATTACCGAGCAGCGGAGGTCCGTGTTTAACGTTTAACCGGGAACTAACGGGACCGAGCTGGGTGAACGCAACCGGAAACCAGCCGGAAGTACCAAACAGAGTTATACATGCAAACATTATAGAAATAAATGACCAGAGCTAACCGGCCCTACTGGAGTCTCCATCATTAAAGTTTTATCAATCAGCGCTTCCAGATTCCAACCGGTAGTCATGGAGACGTGACGTTCTCCAAGTTTGGTCCCGAGTGATAAAAAGCAGGTGTGAACGCAACCGCACTAACTGAAAAATGAAACAATGTATCATTTTAACATTTGGTGCGCACCAGGGTGCGCACTAAACAGGTGTGAATACACCATGCCATGTTGATGGAACTGAACTCTCACTCAAATAAGCGAGACTCGACCATTTAAGCCAGACTTTGAGCTAAGCAAGCTTGATGGAATACCCGGTGGACACTATAGCTGTAATGCAGCGATGAGGGAGAGCACACTGTGTGTGCAGCACTGAGATTTCTATCTGCTCCTTCACCTTACCTACGGCTTTTCACATTACATGCATGGACACACACCAGATACTCAGGGAGCAGAAGGAAAGCACAGCAGAAATTGACATATTGATCTTTGTATTGACTGCTACTTGCAAATTAGTAATTATTCTCCAATTCATTTCAGTATCTTGATTGTGGTTGTTGTCGTGTTGACAGTCATCACAGCGCAGGCTACCATCTGTTTCTGGGTTGGTTTCTGCCCCTGTGAAGTGTATAGGGAACATGCAGAGACAGGTCTGGTTGGCAGAAACACAGCTACATGTTTGTCTCTAGTCATTTAACATGATTATAGACTTTCTACTACCAAAACATCCAGCCCCCTTTCTACGGTATCATTCCTCACTTACTGACTCACTCTCTTGAAAGACTTCGCTCTTACCCACTACTGCAATCAGCCCTCATTCATGCACCAACAGCAGTGCATTTCTTCATGTAAAGCACGGTAAATTCCATGCCCACAGACTAGCCTACCCACCACCGGGAAGTTGCGACTAGAAAGTAGAAATCAGAATTCCCCAGAAACTGCATTGGAATTGCTTAAAAACAACAACAACAAAAAACAAAAAAACATGGATCTGAGTGAGACCGTCAGACTGAGCTAGACTGGTTGTTTCCCTTTGTCTTAGTTTTGTGCTAATGTAAACTAGGCTAACCAGCTGCTGCTGACTCCAGCCTTTGATAAACAGATACAAGAGTCACGATTTTGTTTAACTCTCTGTTAGAGCGCAAATAAGCCTATTTGGCAAATATCGAACTATTACCGGTATGTTACATTAAAAAAAAACTGTACTGAAAAACACTGCCTTTTCTTTTCAAGATGATCTGTGTTTGAATCTCAACTAACTGTGTCTATATGTAAAACCATGAACAGTTAGTTCCACCAAGTTATTTGACTGGACGAGAGGTATTGTGAGTGATGATATAGGACTTTTATGTACTGTATATCTCTGCTGTACAGGTGTTCTATCATGAATCGGTGTTACATTACTATAATAGTTGTTTTATTTGGAGTTTGACAAACTTTTCAAAGATGAAAATACATCCTGAAATAATATTTGAAGTGATTGAATTGAAGTGTGTGGTCATCAAAAGAGCGTGAAGGAAAGGAAATAATCCTGAATACTTAAGTGCTCCCCTGAGGCAACGTGTAGCTAATTTGTAAGTCATGAAAATGTTTGTGTTGCTTGGCGACAGTTCAGCTGTCTACTCAAAGGAAAAGGAGATGGATCATCAACCCTAAGTTGTTGGCAGTAATCACCAGTGTCCTATGACAAAACATTTCCATCCTGATAGTGGTCTCTACAAGGAACACCCTGCCCTCCCCCATACACAGAGGGCAGGGGCCTGAATGATCAGTCATGGTCAGAGTGGCCACCTAATATCTACAAACAAACAAACAAAAAAACTTAAAGATGACTTAAAAACTATGGGAAAACATAGAAAATCAAACTGCAGTGAAAACAAAGTAAAGAAGTGTGTATGATGAACACATTAGTGGGCTACGTGGAGTTTGAGCTCAAATTGCTCTACAAAATGCAAGCAGAAGTATAAATGAGAAAAGGAACTTGAAATTAGGGCTAGTGTTAGAATCTTCTTTATTTACATAAACATAACTTTACATTTTACTTTACCATACTGGAGCTATACTAAGACTCAACTTTACAACCCACCACAAAGTAGCAGTGGAGACAAAGATAAAATTTGATACAGATCTGTGATTTTCAACAAACCCTCTCCGTTATAAAATCCATGATACTTGTACTGCATCGCCCTCTAGTGGGGGAAACAAAGCAGATACAACTCATTTAGGAAGGGGCAGTGAAGTAATACGTCTTAACATGGCCACTGCTTCCTGCAGAGGTGATACTCTCTTGCTACACCTCTACACCTTCATCAATTTGCACAAGATAGTAATCACAGCTGGGTGGGGGCATAGGGTGTGGATGTGCAGCCCGTTGTACATCACTGGTCACTATTCATCATGATTCATCATCATCATCATCCATATTGGGTCAGATCATTGCCTGTACAGGAGATAGGCACATGGTAGTCGTCTAGCTGTCATCAGCCTGCAGCATCTTCTCGATCTCTTGATCCCACTGGTCGTCTTTGTTGTCTGACTCGGTCACCACCTCATACTCCTGGAGCTCCTGCTGCAGCTCCTTCTCCCAGTCTGCTGACTCATCTGGATAAAAGGAAAGGTAATGACACCCAAATTGGCTGAATGAGCTCTGTACTCCCAAGAATCAACAGAATCAACCTTATAAGACTAACCATCAGGAGAGGGGGTGCTGTCTTTCTTATCCAGCACCAGCTGCTCCATCTCTTTCCTCAGGTCCTCCTGGTTGATGGCCGTCGAGTCGAAAGCATCGCTCACAAACTCTGACACTCCAGGACTTGTGGACATCTCCTCCTCTTCATCCTGGGGTGGCTGGAAATGATGTGGGCAGGATTAAAAAGGGCAACTAAATGGATTAATCTCCATGAGGTTTTGGAATGATGTTGGAAACTATCAAAGCTCTGCACACACTCTTGTTTAGTCTTACCTTCTGTAAGTCGCTGATAGAAACTGGCAAGTTTTTGGTCTGACGGAGTCTGTAAAGTCAAATAATACAGCAGTACGTACAGTTAGTTTTGCATATGCAAATCATAAGTCTGCAGTTTCAACAACAGCAATGACAAGCTGAGCTAATAAGTCTGTGTAGGTTATCCAGGTCATTAAATGCTAGAGTTGAAGGTAACTGAAATTCTTTTCAGTTTTTAAGACCTTTCACCTCTGGGAATCTCCGGTATGTAACCTGGTTTTCACCGTGGAGGTGGTGGTTAGCGTCACCTGTGCCACAGTGTGACTCACTGGACTCCCACACTGAGTGTTTTTCAGAACTGAAGAAGCCGTTCAGATGGGAGGTGAAACGTCTTCAAGAACTGAAAAGAAGTCCAGCTGCCTTCACCTTCGGCACTCACTCACTTTCCTCCTATAACTTTTACCAATAAACTTCCCAACATCTCCTCCCCTGTGGAGGGTCTCTGATTATATCATGAGCTCAGCTTCCAGAGCTAAGTAATGTTTACACATAACTGTCCAATTTACATTTTTAAAGGGTATAAAGAAAATAGACCCATAGTAAGTTGTATAAATGACCTGTCACAAAGAATAATGTACCACTTACCACTTACCAGTCAAAATCTTGGACACACCTCCTCATTCAATGTTTTTACTTTAGTTTAATTACTTTCTACATTGTAGATTCAAACTGAAGACATCAAAACTATGAAGGAACACATATGGAGTTATGTTGTAAACAAAAAAGTGTTAAACAAAACAGAATATGTTTCAGATTTGATATTTTCTGTTGACAGCTTTTTGCACACTTTTGATTCTTTTGAGGTTGTCACGTTTTCCAATAATCCTGAAGGAGTTCCCAGAGGTGCTTAGCATTTGTTGGCTGTTTTTCCTTCAATCTGTGGTCCAACACTTCCCAAACCATCTCTGTTGAGTTTACATCAGGTGACACTTTTGTTTTAATTGACATTTTAGTGTTTACTATATAATTCTATGTTTGTTCCTTTATAGTTTTGATGTTTTAAGTATGAATCTACAAGTAATAAAAATAAAGAAAGACCACTGAATGAGAAGGTGTGTACAAACTTTTGACTGGTAGCGTACAAACATACATCAACACACACAATATTGGAACAGTACAGACTGTTTGGGAACCAAGTCGAAGCGCATGCGGTTAAGTAGCTGGTCTTCCTCAAGCATCACTGCAGCCAGAGGATACATCTGCTCCATGTCAAAGTGGAACTGAACACCAGCGGGAGGGTCCCGCAGGAAGTTCCTCTTGTCCTGGAATTAGCAGCCAGAGAGCTCAGTCTGATTTTTTTGTTTATTTTTTACAATATTGCAAACAACTGATAAAAGTCATGTGTCTTTGCTTACAGCTGACAGAGCAAGGATCTGTTGCTGGATCGTCTCCTCTTCATTGTAGCCGACCCAGGGAGGCACTGCTACTTCTACACACACAAACACAGTTATGTGTTTAAATTCCCTGCAACCTTGTCAAGTGCTTTCAGTGTCACTGGCCTGTATATGAGGTGCTATTACAGTCTGATAAACTGATTTACCTGTATATTTTTATAAATGACTGCATTTTTTCTTAGGAAATCAGATGGATTTTAAATCACTATTGCCAATCTGAAAACAAATCGTTGACCAGCCAGGGTTAGTGGGCTTGGTACATTTTCAGTCTGTGTATAGCCTACCTTGCACATTTGTGTAGAATTGTTTATTACATACAAGACTAGAATCCTACTGCCAATCTTACACCTATCGTCTTTACTGATACTTTACTCTTCCATTGTTTCGATTTTCTCAATGGGAGCTTTTAGGCAAATTCACCAGTGTTTTTCACAATAAACCATGATATGCAAACTATTAAACTTCACTGAGATTTAATTTGTCTTGTAAAGCAGCATTCTTTAACAGGACAAGAACTCCTCTTTGTCTTCTGATTTTACCTGATTTTTTCGCTTTCTTCTCTTGCACAAACTTTTCTTGCTTCTTCTGCAAATACACACACAGACACACTATGCTGAGCACAAAGCACAACAACCTATGACAATGATCCATCACACAGAGCTGCCTTTCATAATGCTGCAGAACTCGTCAAACAACCACCCAACACAGCTATGTACCTTGTCTATAATGCCGTCAATTTTCCCCTCTTCCACAGTCTTCTTGATGGTCTGAGCTGTCTCTACCATTGACTCGGAAATCTTCTTGGTGGCAGTGGAGGCAAAACTGAAGATGTAGTCTTCAGATGGAGGAGGAAGAGGATGATTAATACATATTCTGATATATGTGTTGTAAACTACACATTGTGTAGTTTGTGTAACACATATATAAATGTATCAGAAGACTGCAGGGAGAGTTAAGGGCAACATTCAACAAAGCTGAAGTTAAATGGATAGGGGGATATTTCAGCAAGAGTTACAATCTACTGGTTTAACAGACTAATCACAGAGATACTGGCATTGATCCTGGAGTCACTGAGAAGCCAAATCTTCGATCTTGATATTAAATACAGCTATTTTACGAAGACAGCAATGATAATATGATGGGAAATATTTTTTTTCTCACCACCCAGTCCTTTGCTAGCCTCCAAGTCCTCCTGGTCCGTCTCTGGTTGTGCATCCTGGTCAGCTGGTTGCTGTTTGTTTACCTCGTTTTGTGCTTCCACCACCTTCTCTTCCTGCTGCACGCTCAGCTCCTCTTTGTCATCTGACGTCTTCGTGTACGTCGGGTTCTCTTTTATTTTATTAGTTTCAAATGACACCAATCAAGAGTAACATCTGCAAAGGGATGAACTTGATGGAAAATACAGTTATTTTATTGTGAGACAAAAATAATTGTAGACACTTTAAGTATTAGTCATCTCCAATGATCTCCCTATTTATGGTAAGAATTCAGTAGTACATTACATTTCTACTTCTTATTTCCCAGATTTAGATAAGAGGAATGCTTGGGATTACGGAGTAGAAGTAACTGGTCAAACCTTGAGAGGTCTGGGTCTGTCGGGCTCCTTCCAGCGGAGATAGATCTGTCCAGCAATGGACAGACCCATGAAGAACCAGTAGCTAAAGCTGTAGTAGTTGATGAGCTGGAAGACGTCCTCCACTGTCAGGTAGATCAGTGACATGACACACTGGATGGTGCACAAAGAAGTAAAGGCAGAGTGGGAACAGTTAAAATGCTGCAAAATACAGTACATGCACTTGAAAAATAGTATTTTTTTTACCTGGACAATAGTTTTAAATCAGCCAATACAATGAAAGTCTCTACCTTCCATCATACAGCCTTAAAGGGACATTGTGTAGCTTCTCCTGTTGTCTGTCCGTAAATCGATTATTTTGTTCAAAAGTATGTTTTTCATTAATCAGTAATCACACGCATCAACAAACTGAAGTGTTATGGTAAGCTTTAAATTTACCATTCATATCATTCATATACTGTAGAGCGGGTAAGATCAGTGCTGGCTGCCATGTTGCGCCGCCATCTTTTACGTTCAGTGGCAGCGTGACCGTAGGTAACCACGGAAACTCACTGGAGACACCAGAGCGGTTGGCTCAGGGAGAAACGATTGAGGTGGCATCTGTGAAAACCATCACCACGGTGTAGTGTGAGGAAGGATGGAGGGTCACACTGATGCTGCATTCACATGGAGTCAGGCAGACGGCAGTCGGAAACTAACCGGATGTAATTTTAGTCAAAGAGAGAAAGCCGGTAAAACGTGAGTCAGGTAAACAATTCGATATCGCCATGACAGGTGGCTGTTGTCCGTCTGCCGTCTGCCCGATTCCACGTGAATGCAGCATAAAGAATACGATTGTGTTGGTTGTGACATACAACTGCACCGCTAGATGGGAGTAATTCCTATACAATGTCCCTTTAAGTGTTCATTTTCTTTTCTTCCTCAACCATATAAATGTGACTGAACCATATTCATACATTGAAGATGAGAGCAGGGACCGGAGTGAATCTGTAGATGTGGATCATAGACAGAGCGTCTGGAAGGTGACCCTCACGAGAACACATACACATGGATTAACACCAAAAAAGCACTAGCCAGAGTATTAGTCTCTTACACTGCTGCCCTAAAAATGAATTTCTACACCATAGTGAATAATTATTAATAATTCACTGATTCTTGAGAGTCGGGACAAAACATGTCCCACATAGAAAAGTCTTATTTATATCAAAAATAAAGAAATTAATAATGATTGACATACTCACAAAGTTAGATCTAAATGAATTGTGAATACTGTTGTTATGTTTTAGCATAGATAATTCCTTTTTTGGGGGATATTTGTTTAATTATATGACCAGTGGTCAGACGGCCCATGTTATTTCTCTTGTCCTCAGCAATAGGTCACAATATTCACCAGCCCCAAAAAACTTTAAAAACCTCTACAATTGTGAAAACATTTATATCAAATCAAAGATAAGGGTTATAAATGTATAAAACAATGCATGCCATGAACATCTAAAAATATTTTCCACAGAAATCTGCCCATCAAAGTTGTGTCCTCTGTTTCCGTCAACTCCGTCAGATTTTTTCATAAACCTCATTAAATCAGGCAATAGCATGGCCAGCTATCCCCTGAGGATCCCTTTTCATTCTCCTGGCTGTGGTAAATGCTTCAATACCACACTGGTCTGGTAAATATGACATTTTTTGATATTTTAGATGAACAATGTAAATTTTCCTATGGTCACAGCCGGAGCATGTCAACACCATCTCTCCCTTATGATACTTTTTTTAAACCATAGTGGACTCAATTAAAGTATTTTATTGAGATTATGGAGACAGCTAGCAATAGCCAAAAAACTAGCTAGCTAGCTGCAGTACTTTTTTCTGCAGAAGGAAAAAAACATGCCATTTCGTCAACTCCGTCAGAGTCAACTCCGTCAGGTTTTATGTCTGACGGAGTTGACATGTAAGCTGACGGAGTTGACAAATTCACCAATAACTGCTTAAATGTGCTAATATTATACTATTTTCAAATATAGTAAAGGAATAGAATGTTATTTTAGGGTTTTATCTGCACATTCATGTAGGTATATAGCATGCAATTACATTATTTTACAATATACTTGTGATTTGTAGAGCACGGCCAGTCTGTGGTCTGCTTATTGAATAATTGTCTTCTCTTTTCTATCTGCTTATTATTGAATGACTTTCCAGCACATGTGTTATATATAGCACTTGTCTACATGTTTGATTTATTGATTGATTTTAAAGGTACAGTGTGTAGTTTTCACTATTTAAAATATACACACTTCTTAAAGAGCAGGGAAGAAGTTCAATGTTGCTTTTTCAAATCAGTTTACTTGGACCATCAGACCAAAAGTGCACCTGTGGTAATTTTGTCTTGATATATTTTAAGACATGATCCATAGGATATGTGTCCAGAATGCCACAGCATCCAGTCTCTTTGACTCGGACAGTGTGCAAAACCCTGCCTTTTCAACCGTCATTAGTGTAATATATGCAGTACAGTGTTATCTGTGGCAGATTTGTACAAAACAGACACATCTTCCAATCAAATGCTAGATAATGTGACATTATAGAAGGGCTTCGGAGTACAAAATGAAGAAGTGCAATTTGTTATAGTTTGAAATGGTGTATTTACAGTTTTGTTTATTATAGTCGAATTAAAAATATGTTCAGTAAGACAAGGGATTGCTATTTCTTAATTTAGTGTCACTTCCATCTGTTTAAAAAAGCTTTTGCTCATTGATCAGAAATGCAAATACAATTTTGTCAACTCCGTCAGCTCCGTCAGCTCTTCATCAGCACCGTCAGATACATGTTTTTGTAATTTTTTGGGGAAACAAATAATTCTTTCTTCAGTTTTTGTTGTTTGAGTAATAGAGGATCATCAGATCTACATCCTCTTGTGTCTTATTCACTTTAGTATTTTTTTCTATAGTGGCAAAATAAAAGATAAAGTTTGAAAATGCTAATTTTTAGAAATCTGTGTATTCATAACAGTGTGAAATTAAACCTTAAGTTTATATCTTACTTTTTATTGCATATCAGAGTAACTAAACACTATTAAAACATACATCAGAACTTAAGATTCTTGTTAGGCTATTATAATTATATAATTATATACTTTTAGTGTGTCTGACGGAGTTGACACAAATCAAGTCCTTATGGTAAACATGTGAATTTGTTAAAAATGTCTTTCAACCTCCAGCCTGCACCTTTACATGGTTAAATAGAACAGATCTTTATGAATATATAACTCTAATCAATATAGTGTAAATTTTCCAAAAAAGTTTTTCAGAACGTGTTTTGTCCCGACTCTCAAGAATCATTTGAATTCTACCTGGACGCAGCGATAATGGAGGCATTGAGGCCACCGTAGCAGGACAGAGCCACAGCAATGGGGATGGTCCAGCCCATCACACCAAGAGTATGATCTGCAAATGTCTGAAGCAGGCATATAAAGTGGATTAACATGTGTGGATTAAGTGGATTACATCTTTTTTTCCATCTCAACATCTTCTTTTGCCAAAGCACTTGACATTTTGTTTGCTCACCACTGCCACTGCATCACTGGCCAGTATAGCGCTAATATCCAGAACAGCATAGTAGGCCACATTGGTGAGGATGTAGATGATGGTAACTATGGGCATAGAGATGGCAATGGCCAAGGGAAGGTTCCTGGAACAACAGGATATCAGGTCATTACCAGGCTGATTCAAGGATTCTGACTTGTTAGCCGAATAGATAACAAAAAAAGGAAAAAATTACCTTTCAGGGTTTTTGATCTCCTCAGTAACAAAGTTGAGAGTGTCCCAGCCTGAGTAGGAGAAGAGGGCTGAGTAGAGCGCAAGCGCAATGTCACCAGGATCTGTAGATGATCCATGGAAGGATGATTCAAAGTTGGTTGTGTAACCTAAGGCACAGACACAACAATTAAAGGTAGAGTCAGAAAAAAGTACTGTATTTTATATATATATGAAACTTTGTATATTTTTTTTATTGAAAGGCTGTGGAGCAAACACAGTCTGTACTATTATATATCTCTGCACTGTACTGCAAGATATTAAATAGACCAGATAACATTGTTGCCTTTGATTAAATACTACAACAGCTATTACAGTGGGATTTTCAACACTTAGCAGATGCTAGGAGCCTAGGAATCTGGTAGCCTACTATGTTTAAATGGAATGACATCACGAGAAAACCAAGCTTTTTGCACATAACATCATTCAGTGGAAACTGTGTTTTGCTACTTCCCATGGGGCAGCCATGTGAAAACTACTGCAGAAACATCACTCACCCTGACACAGCTTGACAATGCCAGTAACGATGATGACAATGAGGGCCGCCACCTTGGCGTAGGTGAAAATGTCCTGCACACGGGTCCCCCACTTGACATAGGCAGAGTTTATGAATGTCAGTAAGCCTGGGGAAGGAGAGGAAAGTATCACAGCTTTGTGTCCACTCAGGTAGACAGACATGAGCAAAACAGCAGTGGGATGCAGAGCAGTTCACATGTACATACATATACAGGCTGCAGCGATGAGCCTGGATGCTACATATGGCGGTTCACATGTTGGGAAGAGCGGCTGCACCAGGTAGTTTGCGAATGTAATGGCGATGACGGCCTGGCTGGTGGGCTCGATGATCAACAGGGATGTCCACAGTCTAATAAATGCAATGAAGCCACCAAAGGACTCCAGGATGTATGCATAAGACGCCCCTGATTTGGTGATTGTGGTGCCCAGCTCGGCGTAGCACAGGGCCCCCACCACAGAGAACACACCCCCAATAACCCAAATGACCAGCGACAGGCCGTAAGAAGCGCTGTACAACAGGACACCCTTGGGGGAGACGAAGATGCCAGAGCCGATCATGTTTCCCACGATAAGGCTGACTCCGTTGAGCAGCGAGATCTCCTTCTTCAGCTGCATGCTCTCTTTGGGTGCCTCCGAAAGATGGGAGGAGTGGCCAGCACTGCCGTTCATCTTCTTGGAGTCATCGCTGTCAGTCATGGCGGCGTCTGTCTCTGGGCTGAACCAGCAGGAGCAGAGGACAGGCTGCGGACACTGTAGATCCTGGTCCCTATCTGGCAACCTCTGCAGCAACCTGTACAAAAACATTCACATGTACAAAGTTATTGTGAGAGCTCAATGCCAACTGAGTGTTCTGTGACTGGTATTTAATCTCTAATGTACCAAACACCTGTAAAAGGAAGGTCATGGCTTGAGCTCAGAGTAGCACGGGAACGGGAAAGAGGCTTCGGATGAGCAGATAACAGAGAGGGCAGTGCCAGTGACTGTGGAAACTTTAACTGCAGCAGCAGGAGGAGGAGAAATATGATGCTCAGAGGTGATTCAGCAGGGTAAACGGCTGTCTACGCCACGTAAAATGACTATAGAAGAAACTAGTTCAAAATGAGAACAGACTGTAAGTCTGGGACAAAACTAGTTCACTGTTATGACATCAATAACAATACAATGAAATACATCAGTAGCTCAAAAAACAGGGCCATAAACAAGCATAACCAGCTTCTCTTTGTGCTTCATATACCTGTAGTATAAAGGCAGATGTACATGTCTACTTTGGTCTAGTTTCCATACATATATCGTGAATCAGCCTCGGTCCACAGATAAATTCACACCGCCTGTATTCAGAAACTGAGCTTTCCTCTACGACCCACCTGGGTATCAGCTATGTTTTCATTGGCTCACTTAGAAAACACACAGCCAATCAGAGGAGAGCCTCAGAGATCGTCCTTGGTTCAACCACATTGTCGATAAAGGGTTAGACTAGTGGAGACCACGCGTAAGGTATGTGTAATAATGTGTAATTAATAAGAGAATGAAATGACAATAAACCAGAGTGGAGGATCAGCTATAAGGTCACAATGGGCTGTGTGCATGTCAGATGCATGCTTCATTTCAACCATTAGGCATCTGCTCCTCACCACCACACCAGCTGTTTACCTGGTGATAACAGTCATACTGCTACTGTTCACTTGAATCTCATCGCTCAACAATGCACACACTGAAACAGAAGTAACGTTGTTAGTCTGAGACCTGAAGTCATGCAATCTGCGCTCAGAGCCGTATGTGTTTGCGGTGTGACTCCCTGTAGGCTATGCATCCGTCAACATGTAAAATGTGTCAAACATCATACATCTTGGTTAACACTTGTGAAGACATAACATAGGTGTGATGTGCAGTGACCACAGTACTAGAGCACATGAAAGGACCTCCAAGATGAAATTCATGTGATTGCGATGTCCTGGATAGGAAGACCTTTGGCACCTGCCACCACACCCTACTTTTCAAATACACTTCTTCAAAGACTGTAAGAAGCCCATGTGACATCAAGAGACAAACAGGAAGCTGAGTATAATGCAGAGCGACTCATTTTCTGATGCTGGGAAAAGACCGGTCAGACAGAAAGAGATGTAGCATTTTCTCCTCACTGCCAGAGTCTCAAAGCTAATCTTTTTAAACATGATTAATTAATTGGCTCATTATCTGATAACTAATCAAGGCAGTGATCAAGCTTTTTTTCTCTGTTTTGGGTCATTGTAATCTGGGTATGTTTGGGTTTAGGACTGTTAGTCAGAGAGAGCCATTGGACTCCATGTCAGCTTTAGGAAAATAGTAGCCTACTTAGGAAAAAATGAGCAAATTAATTGATGGACGACTAAAAATAACTGATAATCAGAGCTATTATAGATTTTTTTTGTTCCGTTGTTCCATTATTATCTCATAGTGTGTGTGAGTGTCTGAACAGGTAGTAGACCTACTGTACGTCGGTAACTGGAAACAAGGTTAACAGGGTAAGAGGAACAACAGGCAGGTAAACATGACCAAGAGCTGCTCATAATGACAACTATTCTCCATTCTTTTAAACCTGTGACATTTGACACGTCTTGTCATTTATCACCATGTTCTGCTTTCAAGAACATACAGATCACCTATAAATATGACAAATGTGAGGATGGATAAACAGACACTCTTTACCTTTGAAGATTGAAGCTGAAGATAAAGTGTGTCAAATACAACACAAGCAAACTGTTAACAGCAAAAACAGAGAACACTTTCAAGATTAGTTCAACGTATTAGCCTGTGGGAAAGCAGCTAAAATATATTAAAATATAATTTATTTTTCCCATCAATAGCCCTATAACCTGTCAGAGGGGTGTGCCCTCCTTAAGGTCAAGGTGGATAAATCTTATAGAAGAAGGGTTGTTAGCTCCAGTTGAGGCTGAGTCATCAGCAGGGATCTGTGTATTTCCTGATGTGATGTTACACCCATAGAGACACATGACAGCCATAATGATAAAGACGTTCATAAAGAAAAGAAATAAAGAACTTTTCATTTTAGAGTACAATGAACCCATTACAGAACAGCGCGCGTCAAGTAGGACACAATGACTAAACCACACTTCCGCTGCTGCACCTTTCACAATAAACCACAATTATGTCTCACGCAGCCTGCAGGGGAAATCATTTGTCCCTCTTCATCTCAATCTGTTACTAAAAATGTCAAGTAAAATGTATTTGTATGAACCAAGCACATATGTGTAACAAACACACATAAATTGAAACGTCCAATGCAGGTTAACCATGGGACGATTCACAGGAAGAGCCCCTGTTCATAACAAAACAATGCGCTGTAATTAGCTCTGATAAAAGTAGGCCTACACCTGCTTTCTTCACCAATTATATGTTATCGTTCAGCAGTAATTAGCCAATGGAGAGGTAGTCTGTTTTCTTTTTCCGTTCTTTCTTTCTTTTTTTACGATGCTATCAGGGCTTTGAACCCAAACGAATAAAAAAATGCGTCCACCTTGCGTCAATAAAATGACAAATAGGCTACACTGTCACAAAATACACAGCATGGAGTCACAGATTATAGCCTTTTATCAATCGCTAATGTCCTCCTTTTCATCTCCGGCACTGACTCTGCTTTCTGTGGGTCGCTTGTCGCCGGTGCGAACAGACGCGACTTCCCTTTTGTCCCGTTGTCTCCTTCAGACAAAGATAGAGACACCGGCGTCCCACCGTGGCACTTATAAACAATCCCTGCTCTGCCGTCAACAGCCTCGGGATATCGCCCAGTCTTACCTGTGCTGCTTTGCCTCCTTTTGACAGAGAGCCAACAGCGTCCGCCAACAAATGCATCAGCACCGGTAAACAACTGACTGGCTGCTGCTGCTGCTGCTGCTGCTGCTGCTCAGGGGAGGGGTCATGTGACGCTGGGGTAGACTAGCTACTATTAGTTTCATGTCGAAGCTCAGCATCTTCACCTACTGAAAAAAGACAACATAAATAAAATAAAACAACATGCAGATGGTTTGTCATGCAGATAGAAAAACAAGAATCAGTAAAGTCACAATTATTTCTTTTAGTTATAGATTTCTATCACAGGCCTAGGTCTAATTAAAAAGTGTTAACTCGACCAACACCTGTGAAGAGAGAATGTTTCAATACCACGTGGCACTAGAAATGATATAACTGAGAATCAACCCATACAAAGATCTATAACAAATGGTGTATATTCCTATATCAAGAATAAACTTACCACATCACCTACAAGGAGATTATTAGCCTATACCATACGCTCTCAATGGGTATTGAAATAGCACATCAAATACCCATAGTGTGGATATACTGATGAAATGTTTTATAATCTTAATGGCTGTATGTCTGTCTGTCTGTCTTCTTTCTATCTTCATTGTACATGTATTTATCTTACATGTACATAGGCTATATGAGAATTCACTCAGCCTATGCAGGCTACACAAACTGTAACTGTGATTATTTTTTTTAAATTTTCATTATTGTTGTTTCCAAACTGATGTTATGGGCTTACCTTCCACAGTAAAACTTACTCCATTATATCGCTGCAACCAGTCTCATGCGATTGCCATAAGAGTGACACACTGCTGGTGTGTGAAGTGGAGACATGTAATTAGAGGGACCCTGCTATAGGAGCATGAGGCAGGGAGGACCGACCCTTCAGCAATATGTGTCATGTGCCATTGTCATGTTACTGAAGTGTCAGGGATGGTGAAAGACACACAAACAGCACAGAAGTACAGGAGTATGTATTTAAAATGTTTTCAATAGAAAATGACAATTCAGTGTGTTGTGTTTTTACTTAGATTTTATTAGTGCAACTACAATACATTGGGGATGTCAGTAAGACATGCCATAGCCATAGTATAACCAACAAGCCAAGACAAAAACAAAGTTAGCATCTTTGTAACCTCAGTCACTGCCACCTGCAGAAACCCAAACACCACATCCGTGGGTGAAAGTAGAGCACCATGCCTCACTTTTATGAAAACAGAGTTTGTTTTCTAGTCATGTCAGTGGAGGAGACGCCATTGGATTTCACTTAGCAGTCTGAGACCACCATTATCTCAAAATGAGCTGGCATGCCTGCATCGGGCGGCACCACAGATAAAAAGAGTTAAGTATAGGAACATTTTCTGTATGACAAAGTCAAAGTAAACATGTTCCAAATCACCACTGACCACTGATCTTGGGGCACATGTGGGCACACGTAGTGGAGACATTGAGAATTTCAGAGGCAAACAAGCAGCATGTTTGTGATGAGAAAAACACATCTGAAACCTCTAGGGAGGAAACACACAGGCAAAAGATAAGGAGGCATGACAGAGCAGGAAAACAGCAAGCCTTGAATGTGCTTACTGTGCACTGCTGCGTGTGCGCGCACACACACACACACACACACACACACACACACACACACACACAGAAAGACAAACATGTAGCCGTTAGCTCTTTGTAACCAAAACACTTTTATTAAAGCTATATATACAGAATAACTCAAATGTACAAAATAATTTGAACGTCATACAATTTCTCTTTACAAAACAAACAGTGCAAACGTCACAGTATCTAAAAGTCTTTTTGTGCTGTGCTTAGGATAAAAGGAATGTCATTAAAATGAAAAAAATGGTTATGTAGGAATTTAAAACCTAATTTAAACTGAAAAAAAGACACCATGCCAAAACTGTTTGAACTATTACTCAATTTAAATGGATTTGGTCCATTTTAAGACTTAAACTGAAAGTCTAAATACAGACTAGACTATACTCTAGCTTGAGTCAGTCTACAACATTATCAAACATATAGCTAATTTACAATGCATGCATACTGTTTATGAAATGTTGTCAATTACAAGAACCACAGACAAGACAACTCACTGAGGTTCTATACACTGAAAACTGAAAGTCTAAAGTGCTACCGTATAAGATGTCACAATAAAATAAAAGTGTACAAAGAAGCAGAAATAAAAAGCTTATCTACGGTTCAACAAGAGCGTCCATAATAAAAATAATAACAATAATGATATACAATTTTCACAATATATTGAACACCAAAGCAGTGACTGTACTCGTTTAACTTCTCAACGTCCGTCTGGAAATGAAGCTTAAATTCATCTCTAGATTAGAACGTAAAATCTCAAATAAATTCTTTACTTTTTTATTTTATTTTAAACTAGAGCCAGTCTAGGTAATTTTACAAATACAGACTCCGGGCCTGTATCATTGTTTTCCTGAGTGATTTCTCCTCCACTGCACCAGAGAAGAAGAATCAAGTAATTAAATATCTTTATACTTCCAGCAAGGTGAGAGCCAATTATGGCTAGAATTGACAAAAAAAGAAAAAAAAGAAATTAACCCACACCAGAATGAGATCTGGGGGCTCAGCCCTGTGGTCCTTTAGCTGCTAATGTTACATATTGTGGCTATAAACAAAAATGATTGTTTACAAAATGCAGATATGGACATAAAATAGAAAATGCCTGTGCAGAGCGACAGTCAAGGTGCTGGTAGAAGAAACCTGAAGAAGCCACATATGATCATATAGCAGATATGAACATATTTAGCTTCTTCTTATGGATGATGAATGAAAACATTTAGAGACACCAGTTAATTAATGAGCTTGTGCTAATGCTACTGGTGCTTCAGTCATAGGAGTGCTGACCTATCATTTCATCCACATCTGAGCATGTCTGTGATGTCTAATGCAAAAAGGGCACCTGAATGATAGGTGTAGGGATCAATGGAGATATTATTCACTGCTTGTTGGGGTCACATTGAAATTCACTCTTCATTTGTGCTCAGGGGGTTGCTGCAATGTCTTATTGAGCGTTCTCCTTCGCATCATGGAAACCTTAATTTTTACATAACTGCTGCAGCTTTTTTTATGTACCACATGTTCATGATTCCCTTGAGCTCTTGGGCTGTAACATGTGTTGCCTGGTAGATCCAGTGCTGTTGCTGCCAAGAGCAGAACCACCAGTCTGTTTCCGTATCCACTCGAGCATGGAGAACCGCAGCATCAGAAGAAAGCCTGGGGGAACAGAGCATACACAAGATTCATTCATCCATCTTCCAGTTTCCAAAATCAAATGTCAAAGCATACAGAAACTGTATATAGGTGAAATTTAAATACACTTACAAAAAGAAGTTGTTCATTTTAAAAAATATCTGACTTCAGCTCAGGTTTTCCTACCACTGATCCCAAGTTTCACCTCTGGGTGAGTCAGGTTAGAATCAGTTTGGTGTCCTTAGTTTTCTTTTTTTCAGACACATGGTTATTAATAATTTTTGCTAACAGTTATTTTCAACTCTTACTGTAATAATCAATGTTTATATATGCTGAATTTACATGTTTGTGAGTCATCTTTAAAGCGACATGTTAGCTAGTTAGCATTTGAAATTCCCTTTTTCAACTCAGCAGTGTTTGGGTTAATAAGTTTAGCTCTTGGATCTGGATCAAAAACAAATGTGCTGCATGTGAGAGGAAACAGCTTTTCTTCTGATAGGCCACAGTAACAGAAGGCCATGATTAACCACGGCTATTGTCTCATTCCCACACTGATACAATGGACAACTGGCTCCAAACACACAGTCACCAGTCTGTCAGCCAGCAGCAACAATACCTCTGTCCAGGGAGCGACTATATATAGTTAAACCTTCCGTGAAGGTGGCAATTTATTATGCGAATATGTGGCTTCTTGTTGTTCATCTCAATTAAAGTCTGGTGCCATATAATTCTTTGCTATAATGGCTCCTCCACTATTGCATTTGGAGTGTAATGACATTATCACATAAAGCTGGTCTGAGTGAAGCTTGCTTGTGTCTGTTTGTTCTGAAGATGCACACCACAAGTACTGACCTTGAAAAGAGTTGATGATACAGGAGAGGAAGGTAACAGGTTCAAACAGGTGTCCAAGGCCCAGAAAGGTCAAACCCCATGTTGTTCCAAAGAGGCAACTGAGTCCCCAGATGCTGAGAAAAGCCACACGACTCTGCTTCCATTCATCCCTGCTGTGGATCTTTCTATAGACCAGGACGAGCATCACAGTGCCGGAGACCACAAGGATGACCAGGACCGTCATGTTGGTGAAATAGTGAGCCAGCAAGCCCTTTGGATTGTGTTTCATCCAGCACCTACAAACATCAAATACACTGTCAATTAATCCCAGAAAAGATAAATAAAATGCCAGAAGTTCAGCTCTCTGCATGTGTCAAGTATCTTAATCCAAATAATCATGCTCACATCTGATAAGGGTCAGAGACGTCATCGCTTGACACCACCTTTATCTTTCCATAAATGTCTCCTACTCCAGCTAAGATGATAGGAGGCAAAGCAGGGAGACCTGGAGGATGGAGGGTCATACTTTAATGTCACGTTCACCTCAGTGCGTCATTGAATAGATTTATTACAAATACTATAATGTCACACTCACCAAAGCCAATGAAGAGCCACAGTTTCCATATGTCTTTGGGGAGGGGGTTGAACACCATGTACACCAACCAGAAGGTGTGGAAAACCTCTATGCCCATCCAACTGAAGGAGCTGAGCAGAGCGTAGTGGAGCACTGCCCCCACCCAGGTGCACAACTTCTCCCCTCCCACGTTGGCCAGGGTCCCAGTGAAGAAGAAAAGCAGACTGAGGAGAGCAAGAGATGCAGCTAAGCCCAGGTGGATGGATATGGATGGCTCCTTAGATCGTTTGCTGCAGGGTGGGAGTGGAAGGAAAGTGAGAATTGACTTCACTGTTACTAATGATCTTTGTTGTTTCACACTTTGGATCACACTTTATACATCAACATGGAGTATTACCTCTTCCTCCAGAGATAAATGATGAGAACGGCACAGCTGATCACAGACACAGCGCAGCCCAGATGTGAAATAACCGTCAAGGCCAGGAGGTGGCGCACCGGTCGAGGCTCCATTTGCTGCAGTGTGGGACAGATACGGCAATGAGAAAGAGCAGCAAGGTCTTCAAATTGTGAAGCGCTTTATGTGTTGCTTCACAAACAAATTGAGTGTGTGTGTCACTGTCACATTACTCTTTTTTCCGTTTTGTTTGTAATTTTCTTGCATAAAAAAACCCCAAAAAAGACAAGTGTGTCTGCAAACATGTCTCACCACCAGTATAGAGAAGTAAGTCAGATGGTTACAGTTGCACTCGGTGTGCTCATCTCCCATCTGCTTTGTCACACATCCATCCTCCAGCCAGGTGACCTGCGATGGATCTGCAGATGGACAACACTGATTTCAGTATGCTTAATCATCATCTGTGGGAGTTTGAGTAACGGGAAATCCCAGATATGTATTGTATAAATACTGTGCATAAGATTGACTCTTACTTTTCTTGGTGTCCCATGACACACACTTCCGTGTGTGATTTTTCTGAAGAAAAGGGAGAGAGATGTGAGTTATCATTTCTCATTATAATGCTGCACATTTCTTTTTTTTATTTGCATTAAATCACCACAATATTCTCACATCGATTGAAAGAGCTGTCACTAAATGCATGCAGTTGTTATTTTCTACACAAAAGACTGTGTAATAGTAAATACTAATCAGATATAACATTAAACTGAGGGTTCATGTCTGGGTCTGTGTGTGTGTCTGCCTCAGACTACCCAGAGCATGAAGAGAAGAGGTAAGAAAAGAAAGCAAGTGGTTTCTGTGTTTTCTGTTATGACGTGACCGACTGCTCGAAAGAGACGTCATGGAGCAAAACCATTGCAACAGTTGTGTTGGTTTTGTTCACAGCTTTACAGTAAGTGAACAGTCCAGGCTCAGCAACATGTGGTGTCAGAATTTGCGTTTGTTTGCTGCCTGACAGCAAAGTCGCAGGAAATAAGGCCACAATCTCCTCTTCCTGAGTAACAGTAATGAATTATTGCCCACAAGTGCTTTTGCACAACATTATAAATAATGAAAAAAAATATGCCGTGCAATTATTTTGGTACATAGTGATTGCAATATAAGTCATGATTTCAGTTGGAGTGATAGTTTTGGTATTTTCATTTTCATTTTCAACTGGATTTTTAAAAATGATGACAATCTGATTTCTGTTCCTTTATGACAGGATAAAATTATATTTAGGCGTGGGTTTCTCTCTGAAGCAACACAACACTTATGATGCTAACAATGCACGATCATTGTGTTGTGACATACTTTATCTTCTTAATAAAAAAAATCCTTCTCCATCTTGTCTTGGTTGTCACATATTCAAAGGCACAGACACATCAGCTGCTGTACTGTTCATAACTGAGTGAAATAAAGACCCACAAACCTCTTTGATTACTAACTTCAACAATATTTTTCAGTGCACTGTATGTAGCATCAAATACTTGTTTAATTTTGAATTTGCTGAAAATACTGACCAATGAAGTGTGTAGAGATTTAGATAATTGATATAACATGGATCAAACTAACGCAGACACAAACTTACAGATATGGGATCGTGGTAAAAGGCAATCCTGATTGGCTCAGGCAGATCAACGATGATCTTGTTCTCCACAGTAATTTCCACTACATTGTTGAGAATCATGACCTGCTTTTGAACGTCCTGGAACACACAAACACACACTTCATTTAATACCGCTTACATATTCAAACACACCCCTGTCAGTAGAAACAAAGCACTGTTTCAAAGCTTAAACTTGGATCAATAAAAATGGCAGACAGACAGACGAGTGTGTGTGTGAGGTTGTGCTGACTTTTGTCTTCAGCTGCCAGTGTTGGCTAAAGGCAAACAGAGCCTCACCTGAAACACAGAGACGTTTTGGAAGAATGTGCAGCGCACTTTGCTCGTCCCAGTTGCTGCTGCTTGTAGAGCAGGGGGAAGATGGACAGTGGCAATGGGCACTTCAGATGTCCCATCACTGGACTGATAAACAAAATACAGCACAGATGGAGAGAGGATATTAGACATTGGGTCCATTTTCTTTTATTAGTGTGTTTTTACTTGAACTTGTATTATA
Organism: Trachurus trachurus; assembly: GCF_905171665.1. Taxonomy (NCBI): domain Eukaryota; kingdom Metazoa; phylum Chordata; class Actinopteri; order Carangiformes; family Carangidae; genus Trachurus; species Trachurus trachurus. The sequence continues at coordinate 24,428,174 of NC_139893.1, read as the reverse complement.
AGTATTTTAAACTGTTTATTGCACTCTCCACACTTTCTTTCTTTCTCTTTTCTTGGATATGTTTGCCTCTGTTACTGTTACAGTGTATGTATTGTGTATGTAATGTATGTATTGCATGTACAAAGCAGCTGTTACGATGCCACTTGCCCAAGACAAATTTCCCTTGCGGGACAAATAAAGTTAATTTGATTTGAATTCATTCATGAATTCATTTCGAACAGAGGAACTGCTGCCTATAAACCATAGAAATCATAGTGTCAATCCATAAGCATTCAGTTAAATACAGAATGGATATAAAACAAAATATCTCCATGGTTTTCAGATCTCAAGTCAGATTGTTGACAGGATTCATACCACCGAGCTACTCTACTTGAGACTGTGCATCACAAACCCATGGTGTACACTCTGTAATGAGTAGACTGTGTGCAGATTGATGGGTACATAGAGAAATGTCTCTATTTTAAGCTAGTTTGAAGGGAAAAAATGTCAGGTCTCAACATCCATCCTCTACTTGTCAGTAAAATGCTGCTATCAGCCACTTTCATGTGGCTCAGCTCTCACCTATTTTCTGAGCTAAATCACCACCACCCTCAACTTGAGTACATACTCACTGGCCAGTTTAAGATCCTGCTATAAAGTGAGTCCCTGATTAGCAGTCTGGATATAGTCTCGTTGGACTCGCCACAGTGGGTTCATCAAGTTACTACTGAAATATTGTTATTGTCTCTTTGCGTCTGACATGAACTGTGCTTTATTTTTGAGTATGCAGCAAAAAAGATAAAAAAAAACAGCACTGCTGACACAATCAATACTACAGATGTGGCCTGTGCAGATTTATGACGATATAAGACTAGCATCCTATTCCTATTACCTGTCAGCTTTATAAAAGGTTGTAAGATCCTTTTTATTAGTTTCCAAATCACTCAAGCACCTGAATACAAGTCACATATGTTTTTCATTTAGACTCCCACTGCCCTTTTTAACTGTTCCTAGAACAACATGGAGAGGCAGCAGTCTGCAGTTACGCCTGTGGAGCAGCCTGCCACAGGACCTGAGGACAGCATAATCTCTAGATTTCAAAGGAGGAATATGACAATGTGTTTGATCTATTATTATTTATGAATTTTTTCTTAAACCATAATCATTGAACCCTGTTTGAATCGTTTTGCTGCTTTTCGTCTTGTTGCTGTTGCTGAACCAACTGATCCTGTCAAGAACTATCAGGTAAAAGTATCATTCCTTTGTGCTAAAAAAATAACACTCTCTAGTTCACAAATCCATAGCTGAAATGATTCCCATCAAATCCACCATTCACTGCTAATTGAGAAATATCTGCTGAGAAATGTTAAATGAAACCAATAAGCCACTTTTTAATGAAATGAAACAATGAATTTCCGATTAGTTTTTAAAATATTGTTCCTTCATTAAGCTGAGCACAACTCACAGGCTTGAAGCACTGTGAGATAGAATAACACTGTTCTGAACAAACATCATGTTGGTGTTGATATTTGTTGAGAATTTCCTCTACAATTAATTTTTTTGAAGATTTTGATTTGTAGCTCCATCCCAAAAGTAATGATGAGTCACCTCTTTGTGAGTCTGTTTTATAGGTGATGAGAGGTTGATGCCTTTGAAACCGTCCGTCATGTTCACTTCAACGCTGTTGAAACTGCAGGAATCGATCCTGCACACACACACACACACATTCACACACCCATCATCACGACATTGATTAAAAAACTGGTTTCAGATGGTTATTTAAAGAAAGCAACCAACGCCCTAACATACTTTTTTAGTTTAGCTTCCTGTTTATGGCAAATGTTTACGCTCTTGATTACTGAACATAAAACTAGACAGAAGAGGCATCGGCAATCAAGAGTCCTATGAGGAAGGATGTTGAGAAAACACCCTGTCATGCTACTTCTACTGTAAATCTGACGATGTATTTGAGAAAAAACAAAGAGGAAATTACATGTTGTCTTGGGTGGGTCTTTGACCTGCTCCTGCACATAGATCTTCTGCTAAAAATAAAAAAATGAAATAAAATAACAAAGCAGGTTTGAATTTGACATGCTTAACACATTTCACACATTTGACTGAACAAATAAGGTCTTCAAGCACAATCAAAACTGAATTATTAGAGCAGAAAATGATACAAAACAATTATGTACGATGCATAAAACTTTCATCTTGCTCATAGATTACAAAGATGACATCCAAGCGTCCTTACTGCAGTTGACAGATTCCCCTTTGAACTTGTAGCCACTGCGTGTTTTGTTGGTGATAAAATCTGTTCGAAGCGTCCCGTTGGTGATGCCGTAGGTAGCCTCGGGTTGAGCTGAGCTGTCAGACAGGTGAGTGCAGTAGGACCCCCTCAGGGTGTCTTTTGGGCACAGGGTGTGATTCTTTCCTGCAAGCTGCAGCAAAACAAAGACAAATCAAAAGTGTGCAACACTTGAGACACTCTTTAACAGTGTATTACATACAGTACATCCCTAACCCTAAACATACAGTATTATACACATTTCAGGGCCATTGTATAGGGGAGAAAGGTGATGATAATTCTAGGGGCCCAGCAGTCTAACCCCAGTAGTCTAATCTTTGTATGACTGAATTATTCTGCATAAGACCCTGACTAATACTCATAGTAATGCTGCATTAGCATCAACACAAAGTAGGCTAAATAAAAAATGATAATACATACATAGTCTAAGAAAAAAAGTGGAAAAGTCAGGGCCCCACTTTAGTATTCTTTCAGGGGCCCCAGAATTCCTAGCAACGGCCCTGATACATTTACAGTATATTGTATATAACATATTTCATGTACATGCATTTTAGTGTAACCCACACTAAGCCAGATACTGGGTGAAAAACAAAATTGTAGGCCTACATGAGCTTTTAGCTTTAAGTCCTCATCTAGCCTCCTTCCTCCTCCACTCTTTACCTGCAGCGTTAACTGGTCCAGCAGTGGTTCCCAGTACAGGCAGAAGTTTGTCTCCTTCTCTGTATCTAGTCCGAGCTTGTGATGGGGAATCATGTCACACCGTCGACACCGGCTAGTGATCTGTCCACTGATGGACAGAAAGAGCATATCGGCAAATATCGAGATCCCATCACAGCCTGGGGTCAGCTGGACGTTCACGCTCAGGGGGTTGTTGCCATGGCGCCAGATGCCACAAAATGTCAAGTCCTGATCACTCTCACTTGAACCTGAGGGAGACAAAAGCAGACACACATTGACTGAAGGACAAAAGGCTTGACTGTTGTTAAAATATATGAGTAGTGAACACAATACTGAAACAAAGCCAGAGACAAGCTCCTGAGATAAATAAAGATCTGGTTGTTTATTTTGAAACCATGTCTTCCATTATTCTGATGAGCCCAAATAATTGTCAATAAGATTTTGGCCTTGAGGAAGGATGTTCAAAAGATAAATTCAAAGTCTATTGTAAACCTGTAAAAAATTCACGATGAGAACATGACAAAAAAAAGAAAGATTGGTGGTTGTAGAAAAACGTGATATTATTGTGAGGTTACACTTTTATTTTTTCTTAATTTAGGAGGAGTATCGTTCGTTTATACCTTGGTATGAATGACAATAAAGGTACTCAACTCGTATCTTTACACCTCATTCATTCCAAATGTTTTCCTTGCCCATTATTGTAATCAGCTGACTTTCACAAACACACACTTTGGCTAATAGTTAAATACTCTATTTAATCGTAGTGATCAAGAGATAGACGTCAATACTCATCCATTCCATCTTACGCAGGACTGTATAGTGCAATGAATTCTGGGTAAATAATTACAATGTTTTTTTCTGACAAATGAAGCACATCCAACTTTCATCTGACTTTTTGGAGGCATTCATCAATTACAGGGAAATTCAAACTGTGCAACAATGAAATGTGTCCAGGCCGCTGTAAAATATCTTTGTGAAAAGGGCCACAGGTGTTTTCGGTTACTAATCAGATTTTGCAACAATCTCAACCAGCCAATCACACAGTCAGTTGAAATGAATGGTCCCACAAAATAGTTTTTACTTCCTTTAAATAGCTAGTGTGAGGAAGTTAGTTGGAGGCCTGCTAGAACACTAGTGGTAATTTGATGATCAGACTCATCTGATGCGCCTGTCGTGTAGGTTTCGATCATGTTTCTGGTCACATTGAAATTTTTTTGCGTCATCACAAACCAGTCAGTTGAAGAATGTACAAATAAGCACAACATTAAGGAAGTGGTGTGTGTGATTTTTCAGAGGTTTGCCCTCAAAAGTCGAAGTGACAAAAACATTGCAGAACAGAAAAGCACACAGTGTATGTCCTCCCATAGCATTGTGCAGAGGGTTAACAAATTACCACAACTGCACAAGTTAAACGCAACTTCATCAGCACACAGCTCATCTCCTGGCTGTCCGCATACTTCCTGCTCCAACCAAACACAACGATGCGCTAGACACTCAAGTCCCACTGTGCACACACAAATCTCTGACATGTTGAGAGAGTAATTGCATGGGTTTGCAAAGGGCTATTTACAACCACATGTTCTGAATTATTTCATGAGCTAAACATCTTGACTGCCTTGCTTCAATATATTGATGCCAGGGATGATGGGACGTTTTAATTACTACAAGCGCAACCTTCATAGCTTGTATTGTTTACCTCCTTAACTTCATGCATCTCTGATAAAAAGAAGCTTTTATACACTATACTCACAAAAAGTCAGGGATATTTGGCTTTTGGGTGAAATTTGAATGCACCTAATATGCACTTTAACCTTTACAGGTGAACTTAATTTGACCTTCTCTAAACTTTTGAATGCACATGTCCAACTGTTCAATCTCTCATAACATAACATGCTGTTCTCTAACAAGGGGATTAACAGCAGAAATCACTATCTACGATCTATCTATCTATCTATCTATCTATCTATCTATCTATCTATCTATCTATCTATCTATCTATCTATCTATCTATCTATCTATCTATCTATCTATCTATCTATCTAAACAGTCCTCTTCATCATGCTGTTCACATTCTGACATCATGAGACCAAGACGACACCTCACAGTCAATCAACAGTACCTAGCCATTATGAGGCTTCAAACAGGATGTCCACTGAGGTTAGAGTGTCACAGAGTCTCATCAGCAGGTTGCAAAAGAGACAGACTGGAAGAGTCATGGAAAGACAGAGAAGTGGACGTCTTTAGTTCACATGACAACTTATTGAAACATGGACATTTTTTGTTGTGGTATACCACCACTGATGTGAGCTTTTGTTTCAATAAATTGTTTGAGATGAAGAAATTACTGTTTCATACTAAAATGACTATAATATCATTGTAGTAGTAGTTTTTTGTGAGTAGTGTATATAGAGTAGAAAGAAAACATTGACACTGTGTGTAGAAATGATTGTGAATTATTCCTAATTAATAGACTATGGGGATGTTTTCAGTTTATTTCTGGTGTTTGGATTTTCTCAGAAAAAAGTGTCACAAAAGCAAAAGATGATGATACGTAAAAGTCTGGTCTGGTTGGGGAAAAAAAGAGTGTGCCAGAACAAAAAATCAAGTGCACTTTTTTACAGCTGCTGTGTTTGAGAGGTTGATATGAGTCGCAGAGCCCTCCCCGATCGTCACCACACACACAGCTTGTGTGAGCTGCTGTCTGTGAAACTGAATAATCACCACAAACCATTCTGCTACACATTTCACTTGGGAAGTTTTGAAGCAAACATCTGCCTGCTCTACCCCACAACACACAATATCAGACAGAATGGAAGCACAGATCACAACACTGACAGTTCAGAAGTAATTTTTGAAAGGCTTAAAAGCAATTAATAAGGAGACTACATCTGCTTCGGATGAGAAAAAGTTGGCCAATGTGTTTTTTGGTTTGTTTTTTGTGACCTTAACCGCGTACCACCATTGAATATTTTGGTAGTAGACACACTGGCCTACTTTCAACCCTGACTGACACCCAGACAGCTCGTAGTACAAGCGAAACTGCATTGGTGGCAAAAATACATTTGCTTGTGTGTCTGCAAAACATCTTCCTTTGTTTAGGGAGGCCCTTGTCTAATGACTCAAAGATAAGTTCTAGTGGTCACTTCACAAACAAGTCAACAAACACCAGATGCTCTGGAAAACCTGCAGAGAGAAAAAGAAATATTCAGAGTGATTATCTTACCTGTGGAGAGGAGGATGCTCAAGATGAACACAAGCCTCATGCTGTTTGTCAGTCTGGGCTCCATTGGTAACAGCTGCCAAAAGGAAAACACAGAAAGTCAAATGCAGTTGCAGAAGGGGAAGAAATCTATAATGTATGTATCTTCATAGGCAGGCCGTATAGCCAGTCAGCGAGATAACCCACCCACCCGCCCACAATTGAAACCAGCTGCTGATATTAGAGTTCATAGAGTGAATTTGCGGCTAGTATTTAAAATAGAATACTTTAATGTCATTGCACAAAAGATACAGTGAAATGTGTTAAATATAACTGAACCACAAACATGACTCTCATATTATTTCTATGTGCAGACGCAGATCTTATGTACACTATAAAAAATAGTCCCTGTGTAGACACAGCACAGGTTTGACATTGTGGTGGAACATTGCTGTGATTGGTATTCCCCTTGTAATAAGTGGTAACATAGTCTTTGAAGTAGTTATAGTAAGACCATGTTGCAATCCTGTTAACTCCATTAGTGGAGACATAAAGAAACAGTTTTTTTAATGATAGTATTCTTAGCCGGACCTCTGGTTTGTTATCTCAGCTCCCCTTAAATGAATACAAATGAGCTCACGCTCAAAATACACAAAGGGACCTTTATATGCTGTTATCAATGGAAACAGTCTTCCCCTTTAGCTTGTACACACAGACGTGCCAACAATCCACTTTTTCCATCACCCTATAGCAACTTGATTTTGACACAGATGATAGACTGTCAATGAATGTCAGACATTGCAACAAAACACACAAACTTGCATCATCTTAGACTTCATGAGAAAAATGTGAATGTAACCAGACAGACACATGTGTTAATCAGCCACACACACACACACACACACACACACACATGATTCCTGCAAATTCATCCCAGACAGCTGTCACCAGACAGACTTTCAAAGTTTCACATGCACCCTCAACCCACTTGTCAGCTTCGTAGCAGCATAGGAACATAAACCCACAGTCACACAGTCAGCTCCGTGACTGCACGGCCTTACTGTAGAGTACATGAGACATTGCGGGGGACAGAGAAATGAAGACAGACTGTGGAGGGGGAAACAGAGGTTCGTGGTTGTCGTCAACATCAGAGGACAGACAGGAACCAGTTGAACCAAAGAAAGAAGTAAAGACAGAGACAAGACTGTACAGTTCAGCAGGCCATGCTATATTAAGTTACATGCGCTGATTGACACACCTGACACATACAAAGAAGCAAGTTTAAGCAATTTATTACAAGTTACAAATGCTTTTTGGGGTAGATCAACACTTTTAACAGCTATGTTGTACTTCACTGTGGCCACTTCAAAACACGCCACTGTAAGTTTTGGACCAAAGATATCAAAATTGACACGTTTCTACAGTGTTAGGAGGCAGATGGTGCATCAGCAAATGGTAAAGAACAGCGAGAGCTAGCCTGCTTCAGCTAGGGCAAGGTTTCACTTGTGTTAGCATTTAATTAGCCTAATTAAAACATGGATTTGATCCTCAAATGTGCAATATCAGCACAAAGAGATGCCTCTTTCAATACTGTAAATGTTTGAAGACATGCTTTTATGACCTGCGTATTTGGCCATATACAGTACATATAGTATAATAGTGATCTGGTTGTTTGCTCATGCTCTGGTTGTCCATTTCATTATCTGTTGCAACTGACATGTTTGTGTCTGTACATGCGTGCCAACATGGAGGTAGGATGTGATGTGGCAGCTTTTAATAGCCCCTTTTGTACAGCAAGTATTCACAGATGCATCAATTCAATTTATATGTACAGTTAACCATGCAGGTCAACATAATACCAAAGGCTTTAAAGGGATAGTTCAACATTTTGGCAAATTTGCCTATTGCCATAATCCCTATAGTCACAGGGGTAGGTTCATTACTTTTAATTATCGGTGCATGTTGTGTTGAGATCTGCGGGGCAGAAACGTGAGCTGCTCAGTGAACACAATGGAGGTGAATGGTACAGGTCCCCTGTCCCTGATCAAACTCATCAAATACACAATCCAACAACTCCAAAACGCTCTCATGGAGAAGTTGTGACCTGCACATTCACCACGCTATGAAATAATAATGTAACATTATGAGTCAGAGTTGTTTTCAAGATTTCTGGGTATTTGCTTCATGTGTCGTAATGTTACGTAATTATACATGATTATTTCACAGCGTGGCAAATGTGCACTATGTGAATGAGAACTGAACTATCCCTTTAAATCATCCTCTGCTTAGTTTAATTATGATATTTATCACACTATTACATTGCTTGTTTTCTGTTAATCTGCAAGAGCTGTAGTAAATTTGATGTGTTTGGCAGTGACAATACAAGAATCTGCAAGAAATTTGAAAATTAGCAGCCAGCCAGGACGGGGTGCAGGAAGGTGTTTGTCATGTCGATAGATTACAGCAAGATGCAGGGCAGAGACAGGTCCTGAAGTTAAGTGCTCTCATGCAAAGACATGCGTCAATCAAAACCTCAACCACATATTCAGCTGGTGGTTTCAACGCAGGTCACGGAAAAGTAACTGCCACATGTTCTTTGCTGCTACTGATGTAACACAAAAAAAGGAATTACCATACACAATATTAAATGTGATATGAACTTCCTTAAATTCTAAGTACACAAAGTGAAACTATAACATTTTTCACATGACAGGTCTGTGGGTTTCCTACTTCCCTTTTTGATCATTATGGCAATTAATGTAAAGGTGCTAAGGTGAGACTTCACAGTAGTTAATGATGAGGAACTACTGTACCAACACCAACCGAAACACAACCTCTTGTATGCATCAGCAATTAAGCGAGATCAGCAGAAATCCCCAAGGTTAAAATTAATGTAGGATCACTTCAGAAGCCACACAATGATTCATATTGAAACTGACTCATCTCTTTTTTTGGGGATGGGTAGGCATACAGTACACTATGATGTTGACTTTCTTAACACACACCCAGAACCTCAGAAACCAAGAGAGCGCACAGGCAAGCAGCCCTGCGACCTATACGGATGTGAAGATAGGGTGGTGGTCTACGATGCAAGACTGCCATGGTTGTACTATGGTGCAACCATGCCTGTAAAAAAAAAACCAACAGCACACTAACCTATCCACTGGGCGAAGGTGAGTCATGGTAAGTGGTCTATTTGCAAGCTGAATTAAACACGTTGATATATTTTCTGCTAAATTGTTATTTTTTCTGGAAACGTGAATAACTTTAATTGAAAAAAAACATCACAGAATGGAAATTAAGATAAAGCATAGATAAAACCAAAGCAGTTTTCTGGCCGATGAGTTAAAAATTTGTTTGATTGTCAATCCCATATATAACTCAAATTCATACATTCACTTAACACAACAAAACAACACATATTGGAATAAAAAGACACAAGTTCTAAAACATTACATTGTTACAACTTCAACTTCGCATACCATTTGATTAAAACTTTTTCATCAGCTCAGTTTTATTTTCTCTGCTGTAGAGAACGATACATACTTGGCTAAATTTTGACCAGGGTACACTGCCATGTTTTGGGGGGTAATGGGGTGACATAACTCTGCAACAAGACCCTTCCACCGAGTAACACGCTGATGGTGAAATCATACACAGCATGAGCATCATTATGTGTGAAATCACATCAGCCTAAACTAAGCCCAACTTAGTAGGGCTTTGTGAATATCAGCAGTATATTGATGAGGAAGGCCGCCACTTGCACTGAGGAAGACAGTATACCAGTGTCACCCCACCCACAGACAACCAGCAAGTGTGAACACAGTGGACGTCTTAGTCACACTCGAGAGAGAGGAGGCACCTTCACAAAACTCTGCTGTATACGGGTATGTGTGCCCCTCTATTCTGCACCGAATACAGGATGTGTCTGTCCTCAGTGATCAGATCATCGGTTTCACTCATCATTTCACTGTAAAGCTGACTACAACTCACTCATTTACTCACTCACGGCACTGTAAAGCCACATGTGCAATGGTCTGTACAGGAGCATTTAACAAAACATGATTTAACAAAATAGAAAAACTATTTACTCCTTCTCAGCTCAGACCTATGTTCTCCTTCCCTCTTTTATACTTTTAGGCTGCTGAATGGGCAGAACATGTAAACCAACTCTACTTCTACCCCCACCCTTCCCCTATTGTCCCCGCACGGCACCCAGGCATCAATTCAGCGCAAGAATTTCCCGTTTTCTTTCATTTCCCACCTCTGTGAGCGAGAGGAACAAACAAAGACTGGTATAAATGTGTGTGTGTGTGTGCGTGAGAGAGAGAAAGTGAGACTGGAATGCTGCTCACACACCATTAATTTAGGATTTCTCTTTTTCATACCACACTCATCTTGAAACCTGTTGCTTCACAGCACCGATACATCACTCCTACACATATGTGTTTGTGTTTGAATGCACGCCTGCAACTCATGTGTGAACGAGACAAGCCTAGTAAACTCCTGACCTCTGCGTCTGTCGCTCTGTATTCCAGTAAAATCTCCCTTGTGCCGCCTGATCTTTCCATCACATAGGGGTCTGACTCACCCATCTATATTATTCATCTTTCAAGCCTTGTCTGACTTCATGCTCACTGGCGTGTTAGACAAAATGATGTGTGGCACAGACAGCAGATAAAGGGGACAGTGTGGGCAACGAATACATTCATCTGAGACATGTCTGACTCATTTTCAGAGCTACAGAGGTGCTAAATTTGTATCTTTATCCACACTAATCAGTATTGGTTGGTCAAGGTTAGGCCCAACAGCTATGAGATGTAATGCCCCTAAATTTCCTACAATCACTCATGGTCCTCAGAGGATGGCACCCAATGACTCTGGTGATCTCCCTGACTTTACTTTTAGTGCCACATGAGCTTAACAGTTTTTTTTTGTTTTGTTTTATCTTACTAAACATTAAAACCAATAGCCATGACATTTGGTTTCCTATGCAGATGATAAATTATTTCATTTCTCAAATAGGCCTACTTTGTTTGGTTTATGACCAACATCCTACAATGGCCAGAAATAAAAACCTAATGTTAGGCCCTAAACGAAACTAGACTGACTGAAAACCTGATTAAGCTCTTACATCTCTCTACCAAGTTAGTCTCGCTCGCCAGACCCTCCTCCAGAGAAGAAGGGTCTGGCTGGTCCCGTATGATTCTGCGATCAGAGAGAAAAACGCTCCGGCCGTTTGGAATTCTTTCAACCAGTCACAATCGTTGTGGTCGGCGCCATAGCAACGGTGCGCTTTGGGACCGCGCAGAGCGATAGATATAAGCGGTGTAACGATGGTCGGCAACAGCTGACGGACATTTCTTCTTCTGTTCAGTTCATGACCAGGATGTATAATAGATCCATGGTTCGGTTCCTGTTGTTGTTTGTTGATGTTTCCCTTTACCGGGCGGACTGTGAAAGCTGCAGGAGGCGGGACTTCCGCCGGGTGGCTCACTCCGACCAATCAGAGGCTAATCGCAGCAACACACTTCCGTCAGGCCAGACTACTACCAAGTCAACAACAGTTGATAAAAGTGTGAGCATAAACACAGAGCTGTAAATGCTGTCCCAGGCAATCAACAATGTTGTAGAATATAAATAAAACATCTTGATATTGGATTTACCACAGACCTTAGCCATCTTATTAAAACACAATCAATACAAACCTACAGACTTCGAACCTTCAGTGCTAAAATGCTAAATGTCCGGGTTTCAGGACTGAGGCACTCTGTTAGCATGTGGCATGTCTAAAACATTGAAATGGTAATGATAGTTACCTGCTAATGATCAGCATTGTCAATCTGAGTGTGTTAGTATATCAATAACAGTTCTGCTGTGCATAAGTGCAGCTTCACAGCACTGCAATCGAGGCATGCCATCTACTAGAAAACCACAGGGTTCAGCTGCCCAAACCGCTTTGTATTTTACCACACAAATAAATGTGAGACTTCAATGGGCTTTCTACTAAAAAGTAGATCTGACTGCACCCAAAATCCTACCTGTCCGACCTGTTTTGAGTGAATTAAAATACCTGGAAAATACCACTTCTTGCCCTCCTGAAAGATTTCAGAGACCCTGATTGTCATATTTTATGTCTGTACCTCTGTATTGCTGACTGCTCACCTGAACCAAATGTTGTAATTTCATCATCTCAATTTTCCTGCACTTTAATTTAGGTAAAGCCAACCAAAAAGCCTTACACTAAGGAAAGCTGACATCCAGGTGAGAAGTCAGAGGGATGAAGGTGCGACATGCCACTGGTCCAGATGGTGAGGCTCATTGCTGGTCAAGTCAAAGTGGAGCACAACCTGAGCCTGAAGCTGCTGAGAGTACTACAGTGATGGAAACAATCCTCCATACATGGTACTGGTACTGAAGACTCCATAATACAAGGAGCTAAGCGGCTTCATGCCAGACCAGGAAAACCATGCCAGACTGGATACAGGAAGACCACGTAGCAGTTGGTCCTTCTGTGACTCTGTGGTGACATCAGCCATCAGGAAAAGCCTGAACAGACTGATCAAGAAGCTTATCTCTGCTCTGGTGGGATTCCCCCTCGACCCAGTGGAGGTAGTTTGGGTAACAGGGAGATGATGGCTACGCTATCATCCCTGTTGAAAAACATCTCCCACTCCATACAGGGCGTGCTGACAACACCGAGCAGCTCTTTCGGTAACAGGCTGCTGCTGCATGCACCCATGATGTGTGAAGGAGAGATACTGCAGGTCTTTCCTGTCTGTTGCCATCAGACAAACACTGCAAACAGTAGACCACACACACCAAAGACTGACAATTCAACCCGTGTGATAATTTACTATCTCTATCTGCAAGAATTTTTTGGATATCGTCCTGCAAGACTTTCAGTCTGCAGTCACTCTACTCCTCTACAGGCAGCGGAGTGAAAGAGCAAAGAATGTGCATGGAAGAGTAATTCAAGGAACAAAAGCAGCTCTTTGTTGTCAGGCCTTTGAGCTGAAGTGACAGTGAGCGTGAATAAGGGTCAAAGATCACTGGCTGGTTCGGAGGCTGTTTAAGCCAATGGTTAAAAGACATACACACAAACAGTTCTGACAGCCTGCACAACACTCAGCCAAAATGAAAAGCAAAGTATGAAGGATAAAGACTTCTTTGGAAAACCAAATTGTAACATGAGTAGATTTAGCTTGGTGTATTTCTATTTCCATTTTTTCTCTTTCCCTCAAGAGTCAAATTCATGGTTTTAGGAAAAGCAAAACACAACACAATCACATTCAGGAAACAGACGCTTCACCCTTATTTGTCCGAAACAACACAGTGGCCTTAGTCATTTGTCTGTCTGCAGCATGGACTGCACTGTGCTACAATGTTGTGTTGCACTGCCGACATGGCTACAGATAAGAGTTGGACATGTTTTAAAAATACAAGCAACTTGACTGCTGTAGTCATTTTGACTCACAGCAACATCACAAACAGCTTAGGACTTGTGTGTGAAAATAGCAGGTTACAGTCATAGTGAACTCCTATAGAGAAAAAAAACTTCTGAAAGTGAGAGTCATTTTATCTAATTGAAAATATACCAGCTGGCTTTGTTTTTGTCTCACCAGGAGCAGGACACACTAAAGTAAAACCGGGAAAAGCAGGAATGAGCTCCGAGTCCTCTGCACAGAAACACTTCAAGTTGAAGTGGAAGGCTAGAAGTAATATGGCCGATGAGGAATGCTCCCTAGGCTACATTTGTATTAGGACCTTGCATTCTTTCTGATAGCACCATAGTGATGCAGTGTGCGCGTCTGCATGAGTGTGTATGTGTGCCTTTATCTGTATCTTGGTATCCTCCGTGAGGAAATTAGAGGAGCAGGTGGAATGCTGCTGCAGATATTTCCTCCGGGGCTATGAATAAATCAATAAAACAACACACACACACACACACACACACACACACACACACACACACACACACACACATAAAGACAAAAACACACATATGTACAGACAAAAGGCTGCATATTATTAGGCTTAAATCACCCCCAGTGTGGCCTTAAGTCCTGGTCACAAGGTTCACAGGCTTTCTTTCACTCATTATGAAAAATTATGTCAGCACAACAGACAGGATGCTTTTGCAATGAGTCACACACCCACTGCACATTTGCATTTCAAGGGATAGAGAGAAAAAAACCATCCAGATCTGAATGTGGTAGTTTACACATGTTTACACAGTGCCCAGGTCTTCTAAGGCGTTTTCACAACCTTTTTTGTTTTGTTTTTTGTTTTCACTGAGTGAAGTCTTTTGATTGTGTTCCTACAGGAAACCTCATCTTACAGCTGAGATGAGAGACACACAGGTTTGATTTCTCACTTTCAGCAATGATGAAGTACATCATCCAAGCATCAATGCCCTGTAATCCAAGGCCATTCAAAGACCAACAGGCCTGGAAAATGATACAATTAGCCTACACACAATTTAAATCACACCTTTAGCATCTCCTTCACCATTTACCACACTCTTCTATTGGAGAGTGGGCCTACATAAAATGTGTTTAAATAAAAGAAAAAGAAAAAATACCATAGCCTACAACAAAATAAAATGTAAAAAAAAAAAATATATATATAGGCTATATATTTTTTCCCCCAAATAAACAGTTTGTAGCTACAGAAAGGTATTTAAAAAGTGAAAATATGAGTTTTAAATGAATCTCTAATGTGCTAAAAATCTAAAATTATAGCATAGTAGACAATGTGGCTTGTTTCTACAAACATAACGTTGTAGGCTAAGTAACGCAGGCTTACCTTGAGTAGTTTTAGACTTTCTGAAGGATGGACTTTCAAATTCAGTCGATAAACCGGTGTCAGCTCGACCACGGGGAGAAATAAACTTCGTTCGGGTCCACCTGCTGTCTTTTCAGCTCATTTCTAACGCCTCCAACACGCTTCAGATGCTTGATATTTGTTTTTGTTTTTTTTTTAAATGGGAAAGTCCGTAAAGCAAGACGCCGGGCTCATGTGCTGTCTGCAGCCGTCACACCACACCACACCGAGCCTCCGCTGGTGAAGCGACTGTCAGCGGGAGGGAGGTGTCAGCCGGAGCTGCTGTTCAAGCGCCCACTTCCGTAAAGACTCCTTCACAATAAGGTCTCTCTCTCTCTCTCTCTCTCTCTCTCTCTCTCTCTCTCTCTCTCTCTCTCTCTCTCTCTCTCTCTCTGCCTTTTTTTCTTACTGAGACAATTTTGAAGACAAGGCAACTTCCTGGTTTCCCCCTGCTCTGTGTCTAACTTGACGGCTGTGTCAGCGCAGCAGGGTGTTGAATAGGAACTGGCAACTTGATTGATCTGGATCTGAGAGAGAGAGAGCATAGAGGAGTGGTTATATTTTGAGAAACTGACAAACCTCAGTATTAGCCTACATAACCTTCAATGTTTATCTGATGAATAATAAACATTCAATGTTGGTTTTGGACTATAATAACCACTTAGACATATTGGGCTCTATTAGGCTTTGGTGTCCTATCCTACACTAGGCTACCCCTGAAATTATAGGCTATAGCCTAATTGGAATTTATATTACTCATTCTATCAACCTCATGCCATAACCTTACAGTAGGGCTCAGTGCAGGGTATTACATAAGTTATCAAAAGAGCTGAGTGCCCTCAGGAGCCTTATTGCCTTTGTTTATGTCTACTGATAGAATGTGTCACGTTGTTACCTCCAAAATCCCAAAAAGTGCCTCCAGTAAGCCTATGTGAACCAGAGACGGGAGAGCTATCATCTACCTCCACAACACCTCCTTCAGTGCCACAGGCAGCTGGCATTCGGGCAAGTATCAACAGTAACCACAGACCACAGCTTCATCGTGAGACAGCTTTGAGGTCTCTAGCAAAGAAAAACAGGAGGGGGTAAAACAAAACAAATACACTGATAGCCCTGTCTGAAAACAAGAGCCTATACAGCCACAACACAGAGCTTATACGATTGTCACCTTAAACACTGCGAATAGCATTTCCTGTTATGTAAAGAAAAGAACTTGTCATTTTATTCATTTCCTTGTCTTTAATATGGTTGCTAAAACCTTAGACCCCTGAACAATTTTGTTTTGTGTTGCAAGATTTGAGCCAACAAGGAGTCTGGTTTTTGGTATTACTCCTCTTGAAGTGTAGGGGAAGTCCTGAGATTTGTGTGCATTT